>NC_040085.1:33218132-33843132 GCF_003369695.1 Bos indicus x Bos taurus | reverse complement strand
TCAGACAGTTATAAAGAGCAGTGAGTTCTAATAAATTACACTCAAGTCACTCAGTCGTGTCCACCTCTTTGCAGCCTCATGGACTGTAGCCTGCCAGGCTTCTCTGTCCACAGGATTTTTCAGACAAGAATGCTGAAGTGGGTTGCCATTTCCTCCTCCAAGGGATCTTCCTGACCCATGGACTGAACCCATATCCCCTGTGTTTCCTGCATTGAATGCGTATTCTTTACCTGTTGAGCTGTTGGGGAAGCCCATGCTTATAAATGCTCCATTATTTATTTCTGTCACTACCTGAGCAGTTATATTGCTGCTAAAAGCAAATGGCAATAAAATAATTGTAGTTCACTATATTTTACTACCATTTTGAATAGCTAGATAATATTTTGATATATTTTAATATTTCAAAAATATTGTGCACTCCTCTGTTTTGATTGACTTACATTTGCTTCTATTTCCAGTGTGTATGGGTTTAGTTTGCCTATGCATAATGACACAAATTGATATCAATAATTACATATGAGATAGTTTGCATGCAATCAGAAGAATATAAGTAAAAGAATAAAATGGATTTAAAAGATAATGAGTACATTTGGCAAATTAAAAAAATATGAGGCATGGTTTTATTTATGTTCATGTGAGGGTTACTTCTTAGTATTTTCACATAGATTTCAAGAAGTCCCACATGCTCAAAAATAGCTTTCCCAATCTTGACACTGCACCATAGGATATTGCTTTGAACATTTGAAATCTTTTCTGTCTTTATTCATCTTCTTCTATAAAGTGAGTACTCCAAATAAGGTGAAATTCTGGACTTTTCATCTAAGTTAAAGACTTAGCAATTCATTTCAAAATAACTTAATGATCTTGTGAGAATGAAGTGAGATGAAGGATAAGCATCTAGGTGTAGAGAGGAGTCTTCTGGGAGATTGAAATTTTTTTCTGATTATCTGTTTTGCATGGGGTTATCATTATATGTTTCCATTAATTTTGTTTTAATAGAGCTGTGACTTCTCAATGCCTTCTTGCAGCAGCAGAAATTTATATTTAGTTCCAATGGTTATACATGGTCTACCCTGGTCATACTACTTAGGAGACTAGGAAATAGATTTCTAAGAATTCAAGTGTGATTTTTTTAAAAAGCAAGTTTGTTGAGACCTTGTAGTTGGATAAGGAGAGTTCACTTAAGTCTGGAGCATTTAAAAAAAAAAAAAGTCTGGAGCATTTAGTCAAGTTTTATCTTATGAATTTTTTTAGGAATGATATATGCTGTTCATTATTTGTTGTTGTTGTCCAGTACCTAAGTCATTTCCTACTCCTTGCAACCCCAAGGACTACAGCATGCCAGGCCTCCCTGTCGCTTACTATCTGCCAGAGTTTGCCCAAGTTCATGTCCATTGAGTCAGTGATGCCATCCAACTTATCCTCTGCCACCCTCTTTTCCTTTTGCCTGCAATCTTTCCCAGCATCTGGGTATTTTCTAATGAGTCAGTTTTTGTATCAGGAGACCAAGTATTGGAGCTTCAGCATCAGTCCTTCCAATGAATATTCAGAGTGGATTTCTTTTAGTATTGACTGGTTTTATCTCCTTGCTGTCCAAGGGACTTTCAAGAGTCTTCTCCAGCACCACATTTTGAAAGCCTCAGTTCTTCAGTGCTCACCCTTCTTTACAGTCTAACTCTCATATCTGTACATGATTACTGGAAGGACCATAGCTTTGTCTATACAGATCTTTATTGGCCAAGTGATGTCTTTGCTCTTTAATATACTGTCTATTTGTCATAACTTTCCTTCCAAGAATCAAGTGTCTTCTGATTTCATGGCTGCAGTCATGAATACATAGCATTAAGCCAGCTGTTTCACTCTCTTCTTTCACCCTCATCAAGAGGTTCTTTAGTTCCTCTTCACTTTCTGCCATTAGAGTGGTATCATCTGCATATCTGAGATTGTTGATATTTCTCCCAGAAGTCTTAATTCCAGCTTGTAACTTATCCAGCCTGGCATTCTCATGATATACTCTGCATAGAAGTTAATTAAACAGGGTGACAATATACAACCTTCACATATTCCTTTCCCAGTTTTGAATTAGTCAGTTGTTCCATTTAAGGTTATAACTGTCGCTTCTTAACCCACATACAGGTTTCACAGGAGACAGGTAAGATGATCTGGTATTCCCATCTCTTTAAGAATTTTCCACAGTGTTGTGATCCACACAGTCAAAGGCTTTCGTATAGTCAATGAACCAGAAGTGGATGTTTTTCTGGAATTCTCTTGCTTTCTTAATGATCCAACAAGATGTTGGCAATTTGATCTCTGGTTCCTCTGCCTTTTCTAAACCCAGCTTGTACATCTGAAAGTTCTCAATTCAGGTGTGCTGAAGCCTAGTTTGAAGGATTTTGAGCATAACCTTGCTAGCATGGGAAATGGGCACAATTGTATGGTAGTTTGAACATTCTTAAGCACTGCCCTTCTTTAGGATAGGAATGAAAACTGACCTTTTCCAGTCCTGTGGCCACTGCTGAGTTGTCCAAATTTGCTGGCATATTGAGTGTAGCACTTCAATAGCATCATCTGTTAGGATTTAAAATAGCTCAGCTGGAATCCCATTACTTCCACTAGATTTGTTCACGATAATGCTTTCCTAAGGCCCGCATGAATTCACTCTCCAGGATGTCTGACTCTGGATGAGTGACCACACCATCATGTTTATCCCGGTCATTAAGACATTTTTGTATAGTTCTTCTGTGTATTCTCACCACCTCTTTTTAATCTCTTCTGCCTCTATTAGGTCCTTGCGTTTCTCTCCTTTATCGTGCCCATCCTTGCATGAATGTTCCTTCACTATTTATGGACCCCTAATTCTTTAAAGGAAAACTTGCTAATGTGAACATTGAAATGTTTTAACTTGTATATTAAAAACATCTAAAAGATTTGATAAAAATAAACGTCTCACATATGAATTTTCTCAATTATTCTTAATATGTTAAAATAATTCTGTTTTTAGTTCCTCATCTGAGAATTATATTAGGTTCAGAAAAGTACTTAGTCTGCCTCACTGACATGCTCTGGGTGTATATATATATGTGTATATATATATATATATATATATATATATTCTTTTATGGGTTAAAATGTTTAAAATTATCACTTTTATTATTAATGCCAATGTTAATAAAGGCAATACTGTGATTTGTAACAAAATATTTCAAAGAAAATTTAAATTCTCTTATAAATTTTTCTTTTTATGAAGCTTTTTATGATATGTTTTTTCTTTTTTAACAAATGTTTATTTTAAAATTACCTCCGTTTACAAACTGATTCTAATTGACTCAGAATAATTTAAAAGCTTATTCATTTTAGCTAGTATAAAATTATTTTGTATGTTCTAGATTTGACAATTCTAATTAGATGAATACAAAAGCAACCATCAAAAAATTGCTGTATTTAGTATCACATCAACTTCAAAAAACTGTTCCTTGTAAACCAAACTAACGTAATGAATAATCAAATAATGCTTAGTTAATTAGCAAAACCACAACACGAGATAAAGTAGGAACTTTTACACATAACATGATGAGCACATGTATTAGTCTAAGTTCAACTAGTTCTTGATGAAAAATAAGTAAATTATATTGGCCATCTGACACAGTGGCTCTGTAATGGAAGTGAGGAAGGAAAATTCTTTGGAAACAGAATAAAGTTACCTCAAGTCAAGTATAGAATTGGACATTTTGGTCAAGATTAGAAAATAAAACTTTTGAAGTATCAAAATAAAAGGTATTATTTTGAGACAGTAAAAAGTCAAAACACGTAACAAATCATCAATTTTATCTGTAAAGGCTACACTGGGCTAACTCTCCCCTAACACTGAAATTAAAAGAATATATTTCCTGACATAATAAAAATGATAATTGTATTTTCTGGTGAAATCTATTAAAATGGGAAATTAGGTTGTTTAACAGAAAAGAGAAACACTGACTACACTGTGTATATAGCTAGATGTCTGTGTATTCTCAGTACATTGGAGAATGCAGCAAATGAAGTACTGCCATACAAAGTAGTGTCAATCTTGAGAAAATGCATATTTGCTCCTCTGTAAAGTGCTCAATAGCATTACCTTGAACATGGAGCAGATTCTTAGTCATTATTAGTGGATAATATAAAGATATTATACCCATATATGAAACCATGGACTGTAGTCTACCAGGCTCCTCCATCCATGGGATTTTCCAGGCAAGAATATTGGAGTGGGTTGCCATTTCCCTCTCCAGGAGATCTTCCCGATCCAGGGGTTGAACCCGGGTCTCCTGCACTGTAGGCAGTTGCTTTACAGTCTGAGCCACCAGGGAAGTCATATGAAACCATAAAGATAGATAAATAGCGGGAAGAATTCTGGTACTTGTGTATATACATTCTACATCAACACAGTGCCATGACCATTTAGGTGCAGTTGTTTTGGAAAATAAAACAAAAACTCAGTTACAGAAAAATTATTATTATTTAAAATTGTTTTGTCTGCATAGCATGTGAGAACTTATTTCCGTAACCAGGGAACAAACCCAAGGCCCCTGAAGTCAAAGCCCGGAGTCTTAACCACTGGACTGCAAGGGAGGTCTTCGATTTTTTTTTTTTTATCATAGCAAAAAAGCTTATATTTTGGAAGAAGATAGTTTTTTCTTTTTCAACCAATGTAACTTCTATGTATTCAAATATATGTTGGAAAAGTATAAAACCATATTTGGGAAAAGATAAAAAAGCACATCCCATGTATAGTTCTTTTTGTGGTGAGTGAAAAAAAAATGTATCAAGTAAGAGGTAGATTGTGGGGTTATATAAATCTGTAAGATTTTATCTGTTTTTAAAGGATATCTAAGAAAAATATGATAAAATATTGAATTCACTTTATTGATAAATACATGGTTATTAGTTTATATATTCTCTATATGTTTCTGCATTTTAACCTTTTTCATAGTTTCAAAAGTATTTAAAATTAAAACGTTTCCATAGTACAGATGGTTGGTTTTTCTGGTCACACAGTCTAATGATCTTCAAACACTTACAGTAAATATTCAGCCAGCTCAGTTATTAGTAGAAAAAAATAGTAGATTATGATATAACATTAATAATGGAGCTCATCTATAGAACTAGATAGTACATAATATTCAAATATTCATCAGTTTCAGTGCTGCAGTGGATTTTGAAGACCACCCTCACCACTACTGAGGAAACTGCAGCTCTCAAATTTCTTGATGGGTCCGATAAAGCAACTAATAGTTATAAAATAGAAATTAAAAACAACTAACTAGACTTAGGAGAAGGCACTGGCACCCCACTCCAGTACTCTTGCCTGGAAAATCCCATGGAAGGAGGAGCCTGGTAGGCTGCAGTCCATGGGGTCACTGAGGGTCAGACACGACTGAGTGACTTCACTTTCACTTTTCACTTTCATGCATTGGAGAAGGCAATGGCAACGCACTCCAGTACTCTTGCCTGGAAAATCCCACGGACGGAGGAGCCTGGTAGGCTGCAATCCATGGGGTCACTAACAGTTGGACACGACTGAGCGACTTCACTTTCACTTTTCACTTTCATGCATTGGAGAAGGCGATGGCAACCCACTCCAGTACTCTTGCCTGGAGAATCCCAGGGACAGGGGAGCCTGGTAGGCTGCCGTTTATGGGGTCACACAGAGTCGGACACGACTGAAGTGACTTAGCAGCCCCAGTAGCAGCAGCAGCAGCAGCTTTAGTGACACTGCTTTATTCATTTACTGAGAAAAATTATTTTATCTTATTGGCCATAAACTCACTAAAATGTAACGGTTTTGTATCCCAGGAAATTTTTAAATCTAAATTTCCCAAGACTCATAAAAAATGTACACACAACTTGAAGTTATATCTAAAATGTATTAAAAATGTTTTATGTCATATTTTCATTGTCTTGTTCCCTCAACCATCCATTTTCAGTTCAACAGATACAGTATCTGTTAAAAGAATTTTGCTTAGTTTCTCCTTATTTTCATTTTTTTAATGCCAGTCTAATTAGGTGATTTTTTAATGAATGAGCAATAATATCAGTCAATGTTGTTGTGCAATGTTTATTATGAAAAGAGAATATTGTTGTTTTTTTTCCCTAAAATGCAGTAAGAGATGCTAATCTCTATTTATATATTTGTGTAAGCATTATTTTTGTTACTGTCTTTTCTTCTATGCCTATAATTTGAAAAACACTTGATAATTAAGACTTTTATCTTATGAATATTGAAATGAAACTATAACTGCTATATAGCTGGTTTCTATTATATAAAGTTTATGAAAATATATTAACTTGAGGCTTCTCCCTATAAGTGTCAAATTGATTGCCCAAATGGATAACTATTTGTCTATTTAAGTGGTATCATGCTAACGTATTATAAAAAAACCTAAAAATATTCATGGTGATATTGTAGATTTCAACAAAATTTAGCTGAATAGTTAGTTCATCAATGTACCCAGTAAGTGTTCAATAATGTTAGCTATTATTATAAATAACATTCCAAAATCATTGCACTCAGATAATTGGAGCAGGATAATAAGATTAAGTTACTTTGGTGGCAATGTATAGGATGGATAAGAATCAGAATTTACTGGTAGTAAATTTAATGAAAAAGCTGTTAGAGAAAGTTATTAATGAGATGCGGAGGGGTCAGGTGGTATTTGCAGGGTCAAAATACAAAGCTATCAGTTATAAATCCAGAGCATAGCAGTAGTAAAAAATAGATGTAAAGCTGTACACATGCATAAAAGGAAAGGTGTTATTATGATCCCCTTTATATCAGAGAAATGATATGCCAAGATGAAATGCCAAAATCAAAACCCTAAATAGTGATCTATTTTATATCCTGAAAAGAGTATCTTGTGAAGAAAGACGGTGCTTGAACTGCTTAATTCCAAGGTATCAGGGTAGAAATGCATGATGAATTAAGGTTTAGGTTGAGGTGTCCTTGCACCTGCTGATCTAAGCATGACAAGAAAACAATTAGACTGTTATTTCCAAACTTGATAGGAAACCAGTTTTTCTTCTATAGTGATTTATCACTACCTGCTAAAGAATGATTATTTTTACTGTTATTCATGGTCTCTTGGGTGGTTTTCAGTGTTGTTTTGTTTCAACAGATGAAAGTAAAAAAAGCATGGTTGAAGGGATACACCAGTAACACATGCAAATTTCTTCCTGAGGCAATATAAAATACTCTGTCATTTACTGATTTATGTAACAGTTATGAGCGCAGAGCTCAGCACAAACAGAGCA
This sequence comes from Bos indicus x Bos taurus, assembly GCF_003369695.1. Lineage (NCBI taxonomy): Eukaryota > Metazoa > Chordata > Mammalia > Artiodactyla > Bovidae > Bos > Bos indicus x Bos taurus. Next base: position 33,835,845 of record NC_040085.1, on the reverse strand, counting down.
TACATTCATTGGAGTCCTGAAATAAAATTCAAAAGCAGAATCTGAATTCTCTTAAACTGTCAGGACTCACAGAATCAAAACCTTTTGTATGCTTAACCTTTCTCCAAAAGAAAGATTCATTATCTTAAGTCTATCACCCCTTGCTATGTAATTCAGTTCAACATAATTAGGCCTTCCTAAGTGTAAAAATTCTTTATCACTTTTGCAAAGGAATGCAAATAAAGTACACATTGATTTGAAAAATTTGTGAAGGCAACATATTAATATAAATAATAGGAACAAAATAATAGTAATCAAGATTAAAAGGGTAGCCTTGAAATTGAGCAACATTGGGTTCTTATTTCATCTTTTGCTTCTTATCAACTGTGTGACCTAGAAAAGTTTATCAGTTCTTTAAGTGTGAGTTTCCTTGACTGAGGAAATAAATATAATAATTCTAACTTCATTGGAGTTTTATAAAAATTAAATGAAAAAGTGTATAAAATCTTCAGTAGCTAGTATTTTTTAATTCTCTTAGTAGACAAAATTACTTAAATAATTTAGTTGAGTATGACCAACTGTCATACCAAAGTTCCATAAACTGTGGAAATGAACTGAACATACTTTTAAATGATCAGCCTTTCTTGTGTTCAGGGGCTGAATTAAAAGGCATACTATACAGAAGTCATCATTTATGCACCCAGCTCCCTGCAGTCAGAATTGGAGGGATCCTGATTATCACTGCAGATGGTGATTGCAGCCACGAAATTAAAAGACGCTTACTCCTTGGAAGGAAAGTTATGACCAACCTAGATAGTATATTCAAAAGCAGAGATATTACTTTGCCAACAAAGGTCCATCTAGTCAAAGCTATGGTTTTTCCAGTGGTCATGTATGGATGTGAGAGTTGGACTGTGAAGAAAGCTGAGCACCGAAGAATTGATGCTTTTGATCTGTGGTGTTGGAGAAGACTCTTGAGAGTCCCTTGGACTGCAAGGAGATCCAACCAGTCCATTGTGAAGGAGATCAGCCCTGGGATTTCTTTGGAAGGAATGATGCTAAAGCTGAAACTCCAATACTTTGGCCACCTCATGTGAAGAGTTGACTCATTGGAAAAGACTCTGATGCTGGGAGGGATGGGGGGCAGGAGTAGAAGGGGACGACAGAGGATGAGATGGCTGGATGGCATCACCAACTCAATGGAGGTGAGTTTGAGTGAACTCCGGGAGTTGGTGATGGACAGGGAGGCCTGGCGTGCTGCAATTCATGGGGTCGCAAAGAGTCGGACATGACTGTACGACTGAACTGAACTGATACTCAAAGAAAGTATATAAATAAAGAGAATCTTTATGTAAGCTCAATCTTCTTGATTAATTTCTAATGCCTATGTAAAGAACACCATAGTTGTCAAGTTTGTTCCTAGAATCTTAGATAGAAATATGAATATACTGTATTTACATTTTTAAAATTAAAAATGAGTGTTGTATTATACTCTTTAAAAGAAACATATTCCATTTTTAACAGACTCATCACTTGTGTCTTTGTTTTACAATTTTACTTATTTCTTTATTTTTTTATTTTTGGCTACGCTGGGTCTTTATTGCTGTGTGGGGCTTTTCTCTAGTTTCAGCAAATGGGGGCTATTGCAACAGTGTGTGGGGTTCTCATTACAGTGACTTCTCTTGTTGCAGAGCCCAGGCTCTAGGGCACACAGGCTTCAGTATTTGCAGTGTGTGGGCTCAGAAGTTATGGCTCCCAGGCCCTAGAGCACAGGCCAGTTTGGTGCGTGGGCTTAGTTGCTCCACGGCATGTGGGATCTTCCCAGATCAGGGATCAAACTCATGTCTCCTGCATTGGCAGGTGGATTCTTTACCACTGAGCCGCCAGGGAAATCCCTCTTGTGTCTTTAGAATTCATGTTTCTCATAATGGGACCACTTCACCACAGGTAGAGTTATGATAGTTTGACCAGGACCAAAGTGACAATTTTTCTGAGCTAGAACCACCCATATTAATTTGTATTACACATTAACACATGTGCTTAAGTTTGCTGCTAAGTCGCTTCAGTTGTGTCTGACTCTGTGCAACCCCACAGATGGCAGCCCACCAGGCTCTCCCGTCCCTGGGATTCTCCAGGCAAGAACACTGGAGTGGGTTGCCATTTCCTTCTCCAATGCATGAAAGTGAAAAGTGAAAGTGAAGTCGCTCAGCCATGTCCGACTCTTCGCGACCCCATGGACTGCAGCCTACCAGGCTCCTCTGTCCATGGAATTCTCCAGGCAAGAGTACTGGAGTGGGGTGCCATTGCCTTCTCCATGTTTAAGTTTAGATGGGAGCTTTTCCATATGTTCAAATTTTGATAGACTTTAAAATATTTTACTATAATCATAGTATAAAGTACATCATTATCCAAAAAATGTGCAACCATCAGAAAATGGTTTGGGAGATGAAGTGTAGTTATTAGGACTTTATATTACTAACTCAAAACAAAAAAACTACTCTTTATTAACTGAATCAAAGATCATTTTTGTATTAAATCAATATCTTCATATGTCGTATTAAATATAAGAACTTTTAAATTCTATCAAATTGTGAGTTTAAACTGTATTTTCTGATATAGTTTACATTTATGCCTACAATTCACCATTAAAGTATTACTAACTTCATAAAACCGTAGAAGGCAATGGCAACCTGCTCCAGTACTCTTGCCTGGAAAATCCCATGGACGGAGGAGCCTGGAAGGCTGCAGTCCATAGGGTCACTGACGGTCAGACACGACTGAGCAACTTCACTTTCACTTTTCACTTTTATGCATTGGAGAAGGAAATGGCAACCCACTCCAGTATTCTTGCCTGGAGAATCCCAGGGATGGCGGAGCCTGGTGGGCTGCCATCTATGGGATCACACAGAGTCAGACACAACTGAAGCGACTTAGCAACTTATCGAACTTCATAAAACAGAAAAGAAATTATCTCATATTCATATAACAAGATACACATATTCTGCAGAGTTAAGAAAAAAAAATTTTTTCCCCTGAAGCATTCCCTAAATTGTGTTAACAGTTACCTTTCAAATGCCAAATATGTTAGAAAGGATCTAAAATGTTCATTCAAGGGGCAGGAAAAAAAGACTAGCAAGATTCATTTGAAATTCAATTCATTCTATATGTCTTCTGAGGCACCATATTTAGTATTTTCTCCTGTTTATATTGTTTTACTCTTATCAGATATTTTTATCTGGGAAACAATAATTATATGTATTAATAGAATAAGTGGAAATGTAATAATAAATCTAAAGTTAATTATTTACCTACCACTTTGAATTGTTTGTGGTTAAATTAAATAACAAAATAGAATATCCTAGTACATAGCAATCACTCAATAAACATTAACTCTTTAAAATATCCTCATGTAACTCTTCCATTATAAAGTCACATTGAGAATGTAAAGTCACATTAATAAATATGTACTAAGCATTTGTTGTTGTTGTTTAGTTGCTAGGTTGTGTCCAAATCTTTTGAGACCCAGTGGACTGTAACCTGCCAGTCCATGAGATATCCTCAGCAAGAATACTGGAGTGGGTTGCCAATTCCATCTCCAAGGGATCTTCCTGTCCCAGGGATGAAACCTGCATCTCCTGCACTGCAGGCAGATTCTTTACCTCTGAGCCCACCAGGGAGGCCCACTAAACACTTAAGACTTGGCAAAATTCTAGTCTTTACTCAACGTTTACTTACTACAGAAACATTCGGTTCAGTTCAGTTGCTCAGTCGTGTCCAAGTCTTTGTGACCCCAAGGGCTGCAGCACGCCAGGCCTCCCTGTCCATCACCAACTCACAGTTACTCAAACTCATGTCCACTGAGTTCATGATGCCATCTCATCCTATGTCGTCACCTTCTCCACCCACCTTCAAGCTTTCCCAGCATCAGGGGCTTTTCCAGTGAGTCAGTTCTTCACATCAGGTGGCCAAAGGATTTGAGTTTCAGCTTCAGCATCAGTCCTTCCAATGAATATTCAGAACTGATTTCCTTTAGGATGGACTGATTTGATCTCCTTGCTGTCCAAGGGGCTCTCAAGAGTCTTCTCCAACACCACAGTTCAAAAGCATCAATTATTCAGTGTTCAGCTTACTTTATAGTCCAACTCTCACATCCATACATGACTACTGGAAAACTATACCTTTGACCAGATGGACCTTTGTTGGCAAAGTAATATCTCTGCTTTTTAATAAGCATAAGTTTTCTTCCAAGGAGCAAGTGTCTTTTAAATTTCATGGCTGCAGTCACCATATGCAGTGAATTTGAGCCAAAAAATAAATAAATAGTCTGTCACTGTTTCCATCGTTTCCCCAACTATTTGCCACAAAGTGATGGGACCAGATGCCATGATCTTAGTTTTCTGAATGTTGAGTTTTAAGCCAACTTTTTCACTCTCCTTTTTCACTTTCATCAAGAGGCTCTTTAATTCTTTGCTTTCTGCCATATGTGTGGTGTCATCTGCATATCTGAGGTAATTGATATTTCTCCCAGCAATCTTGATTCCAGCTTGTGCTTCATCCAGTTCAGCATTTCTCATGATGTACTCTGCATATAAGATAAATAAGTAGGGTGAAAATGTACAGCCTTGACATACTCCTATCCCAATTTTGAATCTGAGTCTGTTGTCCCATGTCTAGTTCTAACTGTTGCTTCTTGACCTGCATACAGATTTCTCAAGAGACAGGTTAGGTGGTCTGGTATTACCATCTCTTGAAGAGTCTTCCACAGTTTGTTGGGATCCACACAAAGTCTTTGGCATTGTCAATAAAGCAGAAGTAGATGTTTTTCTGGAACTCTCTTGCTTTTTTGACGAACCAACGGATGTTGGCAATTTGATCTCTGGTTCCTCTGCCTTTTCTAAGTCCAGCTTGACCATCTGGAAACTCACAGTTCACATACTGTTGAAGCCTGGTTTGGAGAATTTTGAGCATTACTTTACCTTTTTATATTATTTATTTATTTGCTTTTGGCCATGTTGCATCTTCATTGCTGCATGGGCTTTTCTCTAGTTGCAGTGAGTGGTGGCTACTCTCTACTGGTGTGTGCAGGCTTCTTCTCATCATGGTGGCTTTTTCTGTCGTGGATCAGGGGCTCTAGGGCATGTGGGCTTCAGTAGTTGCAGCACGTGGGCTCAGTAGTTGTGGCTTCCAGGCTTTAGAGCACAGGCTCAGGAGTTGTAGCACATGGCCTCAGTTACTCTGTGGCATGCAGAATCTTCCTGGACCAAGGATTGAATTTGTGTCTCCTCCATTGGCAGGTGGGTTCTTTACCACTGAGCCACCAAGGAAGCACAGCATTCAATTTTGTAGGGTGCTAAACTCCCTTTTTGGAGAAGGAAATGGCAACCCACTCCAGTGTTCTTGCCTGGAGAATCCCATGGAGGAGAAGCCTGGTAGGCTGCAGTCCATGGGGTCGCACGGAGTCGGACACGACTGAAGCGACTTAGCAGCAGCAGCAAACTCCTTTTATCTTATAAATAAAACTCCTTTTATCCAGTGTTCTGTTCTAATATTTGTCATCATTTTTCTTGAACTATATTTTTAACTTCAAGCCATATTGTTGTTCAGTCGCTAAGTCATGTCTGACTCTGCGACTCCTGGACTGCAGCATGTCAGGCCTCCCTGTCCTTCACTATCTCCTGAAGTTTGCTCAAATTCATGTCCATTGAGTCAGTGACACTATGTAGACATCTTATCCTCTGCTGACCTCTTCTCCTTTTGCCTTCAATCTGTCCCAGCATCAAGGTCTTTTCCAATGTATCAGCTCTTCACATCAGGTGGCCAAAGTGTTAGTTTCAACTTCAGCATCAGTCCTTCTAATGAATATTCAGGACTGATTTCCTTTAGGATTGACTGGTTTGATCTCCTTGCTGTCCAAGGGACTGTCAAGAGTCTTCTCCAGCGCCACACTTCAAAAGCATCAATTCTTTAGCACTCAGCCTTCTTTATGGTCCAGCTCTCATATCTGTACATGACTACTGGAAAAACCATAGCTTTGACTATATGTACCTTTGTCAGGAAAGTGATGTCTCTGCTTTTTAATATGCTGTCTAGTTTTGTCATAGCTTTCCTTCCAAGGAGCAAGTGTCTTTTAATTTCATGGCTTCCGTGATTTTGGAGCCCCCCAAAATAAAGTCTGTCACTGTTTCCATTGTTTCCCCTCTATTTTCCATGAAGTAATGGGGCTGGATGCCATAATCTTAGTTTTATCTGAATGTTGATCCTTAAGCCATGGCACACACTATATTTAGGAAATCTTGGACTTAGTTTTTTTCTACTTCTATTTCTTCCATTTTTAGGATCACTAGGCAATCCTATTTCATTAGGTTGTCACTAAAGACTTTGTTCTATGTACCTAATATTTAGTTCTCAATTTTTAAATCATCCTTGAAAAATATTTACAAGGTCTTTCATCTATGTACCATGATGTTTGCCAAAGACTTCTGTATATCCACTTTGTAGCCCTCTGTCTGGCAGCAAAGGCTCACCAAGGTAGGCAAGGACAGAAAACTTCATGAAAGACAGATTCACTGAAGCTGTATACCCATCCCATGCTGTCTTTACATAAGGGTTTTTGTTTTGTTTTGTTTTTTAATCAGGTAACTATTTTGATAAGAAATATAAATTAGACAAACTACAGGGAGTAAGTTTCAAAATATTTAAAGCTAAATGCAGATTGTCATTCATATACCATGTAAATTTAAAATGTTGATTACAAAAGACAATTGGGAATTTGACATATTAACAAATGCACTTTTTATCTTGTAATTCTCTTTTATCTGCTACCCTCTCATTATTTAAAATCACAACAAAGGAGGATGAGGTTTATAGTCCAAGTACATGATGAACACAAACCCATAAATGCATACCAGTACAAAATTAAAAAGATAGTAAATGAGATTTGAATAGATTTTATAAAACCTAAGGAAATCTGGTAGCTTCAAAAGCCTAGACTTTAAATCAAACAAGAGGTCATAGAAGTGAGCTGGAGGTGGTTGAGTGAGGAAAGGCATTGAGTTTCAGAATAAAAATATAGGAAGATATTCCAGTGCAAATACACAGAGTCCTCAGGTATGAGGAATATTTTAGTAAAAGTAAAAGAACAAGAACATAAGTCCTAGAATTTTCCTGAGAAAGGTAACTACAACCCACTTGAATAAGAAAGAAATGGGCTCACTTTCCCATAGGTAGCTCTGAAAGACTACAGGAATTGCCTTGAGGCTTTGGGTTTTGCCTGAGGGATCCCTTGAGTATTGTTGTATCCCTTGAGTATTCATCAACTGAATCTGATTTGCAGAGACTAGGGTCTGGTAAGTATTTTGCTTTACTGTGTTATAGGTGAAACAGGATTCCCCAAAGCCCTGAAAAAGGGCAGAGATGGTGCTTTTAGACCAAAAGAACTTATGATTTGTCTAAGAAAGATGCAGATTTAATAGAAATATTGACCATAGGCCAAGGCAGTTGCAAAAACTAAGGATGCTAGTACCAACAAGAAAGAGCCAATGAATTTGACTGAATCGAGAGAGTATCAGGAGGAAACAGTAATCCAAGCGACACTTGTACCCTGCACCAGCAGACCAAGGGCACTTAAGCTGGGGTGTGGGCTTCCCCTGCCTCTGCCCCATCTAAGTACTTCCCTAGGTGATAACCACTACACAAAGTGATTGGCTTAAATTTATCAAGTTCAAACCCTGAACATGTTGAGTTTAACTTGGATTGACAAGAATTAGTATTTCATCAACAGAAATGAGGTAAATAGAATTCAGTTTTAGAAAAATAAAGAATATACAATTTTGAGGAGAAGCACATTAATGCATATGAAATTGATACTTTCTCCAGTTACTATTGAATATAGCTTTCTAATACTCTTCTATGTCATGCTATAAAATTATTCTGAGCCTTTCTCTCTAGAAGTCAGTATTTCCAGATAATGTGTGTATTTCAGGTTACAGATCTTGGCATTCAGAAAAATTATGGCTCATTTCATCTTCAAATAGTGAAAAAGGTCCTCTAGACTATGCGAAAGGAACATATCTGCTAGGAAAAGAAGTTACATAATTTTTTTTTAATTGAAATGATAAATACTTTATTGCTTTCATATCAACATGCTCACGGGTATGCTCTGGAACTGTCAATTGTGGTTATGGTTTGGGTCCTATGTTCTTTGGGGGTTTTGTGGTATTACCTCCAAACAGTGGGCTAATGTTGTATTTTCTTTTGTGTATATGCATTTAATTTTCTATTTTTACATTTTGCACAGTTCACTGAGGTATATTAAGTGTTTAATTGCTTATTCTTCAACTGCGGAAGTATATACTTTCATTATAGTTGTAAGTTAAAGATTTAGAATCAAAGTTATTGCTTTTTTAATACACATATGAAGTTATATATTGAAGAGTTTTAATAAATAACAGCATCAATGTATCTGCCAACTAAAATTACTTGAGTAGAGCATCTCATTATAGAAACAGAATACCTACAGTCTCCTTTTGGGATCTGTTATAAATATTGAGTGATATTAAACGTATTTAACATCCAGAAAAGTATACCTTGATTAAAATTGTATGCCATTAGATAATAAAACAATGTTAAAATTCTGTGGGTTTAAACTACTTTTATAATCTGAAATAATAGTACATTGCCCTTAGTTCACACATAATAATTTAAAGTCCAAAGACAAGGAAAGAAATTTTCATTTATATTATATTGTTTTATAGAACTGTTAGTCTCCAAAATAGATAGGAACTTTGTAATGTCTAGTATCAGCTATGCATAAGTAAATTACTTTCTGTTGAATTAGGTTTCATGTACATTTTTACCAGTGTTTGTAAATACAGTGACTATATGCAGTTATCACTAAGTTAGATTTCCTGCTCCACTCATTGGGTCAGTTGAATATACACTGTGTACTGGAATTTAATCTTGTCACATCGTTATGTAGTTAATGACCAGATGCTATAGGTAAAAAAAATAATAAGAAGAAATTGTTCCTGTTTATAATCTATGTGCAAAAAAGTACTATTAACTGTATCATAACTAAATATATAAAAATACTAGTGAAAACAAGGGAGTAATAAATTCTGGGAAAACAAAGGAGAAGATGATGCTAGATTAAGTAATTTTGGGTGTAACCAAATTTTGTAGCTGCTACTCTCCAGACAACCTTAGGAGAGCTACAGAAACTTCCTTCTGCCTCAGTTTCCTCAATTTGTATAATAGAGCTGGTATTAGTTCCTGCTTACTAAGGGTTGTGCTAGACTAAATACAGTAGATATAATACAGTTAACATGGTGCCTGGCGGAAACATAGTTGCTGTTGCTAAGTCACTTCGGTTGTGTCCGACTCTGTGTGACCCCAGGGATGGCAGCCTACCAGGCTCCCCCATCCCTGGGATTCTCCAGGCAAGAACACTGGAGTAGGTTGCCATTTCCTTCTCCAATGCATGAAAGTGAAAAGTGAAAATGAAGTCGCTCAGTCGTGTCTGACTCCTAGCGACCCCATGGACTGCAGCCTACCAGACTCCTCCGTCCATGGGATTTTCCAGGCAAGAGTACTGGAGTGGGGTACCATTGCCTTCTCCGACATAGTATGCAGATACATACAAATTAATGTAGCAGGATGTTTTTGTTGTTTGTTATCTGATCTGAAATCACAAGTTAGACAGTAATCAATGTAAAAGTATAGAAGAAACCACTAGTATTAATGCTGTGGTCTAGCCTGTCTGTGGAGAAGGAAATGGCAACCTGCTCCAGTATTCTTGCCTGGAAAATCTTATGGACAGAGGAGTTAATGGGCTACAGTCCATGGGGTCGCATGAGTTGGACAAGAGTTAGCGACAAAACTCTAGCCCTGCTGAGCTGCACCAAATACAGACCCTGGATCACCTGCTTCCAAATTACCCTGTAAAGGAGAAGGTGCTTTTTAAAAAATTATGTATTTCTAAACTCACCAAAAAATTGTTTCTAGACTTCACAGAAGCAAAATACTTACTGGTAGCTAAGACTTGGAATTTTTGGTTTTTAATCATGATCGTCCCATGACTCTCATGCTTGCCTAAAAGTGGGAACCATTAATACAGAGTATTAACCACACCAGATACAAAACTCCAGAGACTATTAACATTTTGAACTCAGGAAAAGGAAAAGCTGCACAGAAGTGGATGAGTAGCCACAGATGTAGATGAGGGAAGCTGTTGATACAAGGAAACAGTCTTAAAATTCAAGGGAGAAAAAGCTTTAAGAAGACTCATGGTTGCCTGTTTCTAACTCTTATTCTGAAATTATCTCTTTGAAAAACAAAGAAATATTTTAGGCATAGGCAAAATAATGTAAGTATTTTTATATACCTGCTACCAATCTAAAAAATTAAAAATCACCTGAGTGTTCTGCTGCTGCTGCTGCTGCTAAGTCGCTTCAGTCGTGTCCGACTCTGTGCGACCCCATAGGCGGCAGCCCACCGGGCTCCCCCGTCCCTGGGATTCTCCAGGCAAGAACACTGGAGTGGGTTGCCATTTCCTTCTCCAGTGCATGAAGGTGAAAAGTGAAAGTGAAGTCGCTCAGTCGTGTCCGACTATCCCCTCACAATTGCAAATTCTCTTCTTGATGCTCTCCTATCCCACATGACCAAGTATTTACTATTTTCTGCATTTCTTTATACTTGACTATATATCTATGCATCCCTTTTCAAAGTACATATTTTGAACTTAAATTTTATAATACATCTGCTTTAAAGTTGATTTTACCTCAATATTACTTTTGTTAAATCCATCTATGATGATATATTGTGGCTTAGGTTCATTTTTCATGCTCTATACAGAATTATGTTTTATTAAAAGTTTACAATTTGATTATCCTATCTCCTACTGATGTTTAGATAATTCTCTGTTTTCTATGCCATAAATATTTCTGTTTCCTGTGTATACAAGTTTATCTGTTCTCATTGTAATAGTGTTTTTATTGCCAAATTGCTCTCCATACTTAGACCAATTTACATACTCAAGACTATATTTTTAGGAGAAAGCTTTCTGTAGATCTCTTGATTTTTTGCATATCATATGTGCAGAGGCACTGTCTTTTTATTCCAGTCTATCTTTTCAAGCTTATTTTCATAGCAAACATCCTTAGAATATAGAGACCTCCTGTGGAACAGAAGGAAAGCTCGTTTAATGTCTAGTACAATGAATATGTCTCCCTCTTGGGCAGTGGTTGGACAGATTTGGGTTCTTACTGTCACTTATAAGACTTAAGTCTTTTTAGCTCAGGATCCCAGAGATGTGATACAAACAGAAGGTACGTGCAAGATTCAACTAGTCACTTCTTCATCACAGTGGGGAATAGGGAGACAAAGGGAACTGGTTTGAAAGTAAAGCTTATGCTGTCTTCTGTGTTGTGAATCCTTTTCTCTGCCCCAGTATTCAGAATTCTTCTGCTGATGGCCCATGATACTATTGCAGACTAAATTGTTTGCTTGTAACTAGACTAATATCTTACCCATCCACCCTCCCTTGCTCCAGATTCTTGACAGGTATAAATATTCTCATTGTTTTGTGTTAACAACAAACCTTAATTTTATTATCTTTATAAGCTTCTGTTTTTCTGGGAAATAATATTGTGGTGTTAATTTTCACTTCCATGATTCACAATGAGGTTAGGACTTTTCTGTAATTCTTTATTTGTGCTTTCTCATTTATGAAATACCTGTTCCTATTAGACTCTTTGCTATTGAATTATTTTTCTTATTTTGTTATAAGGGTTTTTAATACATTCTGGTTAACTGTATTTGTTCTAAGTATCTTTTCCCAAACCTCTGCCTTTATTTTACCTGTTTATTGGGCAGCACCCATGAGATGAAATGTTTATGTTAAAATTTCGAATTTAATGTTAATTTCAATTTTAAGACTGACTAATTTATCAGTCTTTTCTTTGTGCTTTTCTATTCTGTTTAAGAATATAACACCTTATGTGAGATCATAATCACATTCTTCTGTGTTTTTCTAAAGATTTAACTTTTATCTTTTAAATGTAAGTATTTGATTTTCCTGAGACTATTCTTTCTAAGATATGTGATAGGGATCACATTCATGTATTTTTTTATATACCCAAGCAATTGAGTGGTATATATTTTCATGTCTTCTATGTGAACAATTCCCCACATAAATTAATATAAGGGCTTTCTGTTCCATTTCATTATTTTCTTTGTCATTTGTCTAATCTTGTGCTAATAGCATGCACTTGAGATTTTCATTTCTAGAAATAGAGCAGGCTAGGCTATATAATTAACAGTAACCCACCCTCAGAAAACAAGCAAACAAACAAATATATGAAAAAATATATATGTGTGTATATATATATACACACACACACACACACACACATATATATGTTATTTCCGCACCCCCCACCCTGGTTGCTTAGCAGTAAAGAATCTGTCTGCCAATACAGGGGACACAGGTCTAATCCTTGGGTTAGGAAGATCTCCTGGAAAAAAAATGGCAACTCACCCCAGTATTCTTGTCTGGGAAATCCCATGGACAGAGGAGCCTGGCTGGTTATAGTCCATGGGGTCCCAAAGAGTCAGACATGATTTAGTGAGTAAACAACAACAATGGTATATACATATTAACATATGTAGTATATATATTGCCTTTGCCTTCAGTTATTAACCAACCCAGACAAACCTGAGCATTGATTCTTATAGTTTGGCAGTGGTAAGGAATGAAAACCCAAGTCCTATCCAAAGCAAGGGCTTCCCAGATGACACTAAGTGTAAAGAACCCACCTTGCAACACAGGAGATATAAGAGACACAGGTTTGATCCCTGGGTTGGGAAGATCCCCTGGAGGAGGGCATGGCAACCCATTCTAGTATTCCTGCCTGGAGAATCCCATGGATAGAGGAGCCTGCTGGGCAACAGTCCATAGGGTCACAAAGAGTTGGACGTGACTGAACCGGCTTAGCATCCAAAAAAAGAGACCATCTTCATTTTAATCTGTGACACCAAAAGGTTTGATATTTAAAGTAAAAGTGAACCATACTGTTAATGCCCCTTGCAGAATGTCAGAAACAAAGGTACATCTTTAATGAAATATAACTTTGTCCTAGGCCCTAAAGAATCTCCAGCAATAGTATTCTTAACCACATGATCAACACACAGTTAAAAATATCAGAAACATTATTATATAATTCTTTTAATTTCAGGCTGGACAGCAGCGATGGTGGGAACAAGAGATTAAAATAAATGGAAATATCCAAAAGGGAGAATTAATTACATATAACTTGACTGAGCTAATTAAACCAGAGGCTTATGAAGTCCGACTGACTCCTCTCACCAAATTTGGTGAAGGAGATTCAACAATTCGTGTCATCAAATATAGTGGTAAGTAGCTTTTTGTTTAAAAGAATTTATTTACATACTAAACTATCTAAAAAGTTGTAACTATCTACCAAATATAGACACAAACTAAAATTTAACATACTGATTTTCTGGGCCGTTAGTCAAGTGAGAAAAAAATCCTGTAATACTTAATCATTATAAATTTTAATATTTAGTTTTGAATATAGAGGTATAGACAAATGCTTAATTAACTTTGGACCTCAGAGATAATGTCATGAATGTCTTATTATTTTCTATGTCATAGTTATGAGGCAGTATGTATACATTTTTTACAAATTCTTAATGATTTTAAAATTTATATCATTAAGAAGTTAGGAAATGTGACTGAATTTTTAAGTTTTTTTCATTTTTTGGAGTAGTTTTAAATTCACATTAAACTGAGTAGGAAGTGCAGTGTTCCCATGTATGCCCTCTCCCTTGTCACAGCTTCCCCTACAATCTACGTCTTACATTAATGTGGCACATTGTTAACAATTGATTAACAAATATTGTACATTATTAAAGTCAATCGTTTATATCGGGAATCAGTCTTTATGTTACACAGTTTTGCATTTTCCAGAATGTTGGGTTGGAATCATGCAACATATAACCTTTCCAAACTAATTTACTGTATTTAGCAATATGCATTTAAAGCTTTTACATATATTTGTGTGGCCTGATAGCTCATTATTCTTTATTGTCAAGTAATATCCCATTGCATAGGTGTACCACAGTTTGTTTAACCATTCACTTATTGAACAACATCTTAGTTGATTTTTTTTCATCTTTTTTTTTCCTTTAGAACACTAAATTTAATATGTATGTGTTAGTGATAGTTTTCCTTTATAAACAATATGCATTTACTATTTCTTTACTATTTAAATGTCCTCCTTAAACAAATGTAGAAAATAGTGTAAAACTGTGACAAAGTTGATCAAAAACTTTATAATAGTTCAAATAGGAATAATGTTGATTGATATGATATTATTTTTCATATATACCTGACAGATTAATATTTTATCATTTGAAATTTATATGCATTTTTCGGCTGAAATTTATACTGTTCAAAGCCTAGCTCTAAAATCATCAGTGTATTTTGCATGGTTGTGTATGTTTTGTTACCTCAGTGGAGTATTTTTCTTTTTGATCAAGGCTTGAGTTTAAAAGATAATAGAATGAGGGTTTTGGCAGCTGAAGTTTTCCATTCTGTTTAGCATTAAGTACATTTTCCTACTTACGGGGGCAACAGTGAATACTGTCAAAGTAAAAAATAAAGTGAAATTATTAAAACCTCACTAGAGTTATAAGATTACCTGTATTCACTCTCATCAGTCAGAGTACATACTGGGCGTTACAAATTCAATTTTCATTAAAAAATGAAATATAGAATATATAGTGGAATATTCATACAAGATCAAGGAATATAAAAACATTATAATCACTGCATATATTTTCTTGAATATGATTCTTTTTAAAATGTACATTTTTATCTTAATGATATAAATATTAGAGCAAAATAGCAATTGTTATTCTGTAATCACTTTCATGATTCCATCCAACAAACAACTACATCTCAGTATAATTGTCTAAAGTTTTAGCATCAAATATTTTTATAAAATATGGATTATCTCCTTCTAATATTTATGCTCCCTGTCCTCCAAGGTGTAAAACTGTAAACTACGTAATATGGAGGGCATTGGAAACCATAATTAATACTCATTCTTTTAAAGATGAAGATATTAAGACCCAGAAAGTTCAGTGTCCTGTCACGTTAAACAATTATATGACATAATTAACTGATGAAAACTAGAGATCACTCCTAAATGACAGAAATCTTTACCTATTTGCTTAGTTTAGGAATTATTAGAACTTGTCTTACGGAGATATAAGAAAAAATCTTCAGAAACTCAATTTAATTTTTATTAAAAACTCTGATGTAACAAACAGAAATGAAAAATAAATCTGGAAAATCAGTACTGTGTTAAGTTCCAACTTTCCTTTTAACTAACTTTATAACTTGTCATGCTTATTAAAATCTTAAACATTTTAATTGAAATTTGCTTTTATATACTATGGATTTGGGTAAAGTATACTTTAGTGTGTGTAAGCATACATTGTATATAGGCATCCATAAGAAATTCAACATGCTATTGATAGTTTTAAAGAAGAAACGTAGACTCACTGCAATATTTCAAATTAGAACGGCAAATTTTTACCAGATTAATCATGATGTTTGTAGTGAATTTGCTGACTAAAATATTGTAGAAGTCTCAAAATTCAGTCTGGTCACAGGTAACATGTAGCTGTGACATTGCTTAGAACTAAATTATAATTCAAAGATGTTTACTTCTTTCAAAAACAATAATTAAAATTAAAACTTATATTATCCTAATTATAAAATAAATTTAATTTCAATAATTAATTTTCAAATTAAAACATACTGATACCTTGAGGCTTTTGAGCTGGTGCTAGTGGTAAAGAATCCACCTGCAATGCAAGGGACATAATGAGATGCAGGTTTGATCCCTGGGTGTGGAAGATCACCTGGAGAAAGGCCTGGCAACCCACTCCAGTATCCTTGCCTGGAGAATCCCATGGACAGAGATTGGCAGGATACAGTCCATAGCGTTGCAAAGAGTTGGACATGACTGAAGCAAATTAGCACGCATGCACCTTGCAAGAAAGGGATTATTTTTGTTTGTTTTTCAGTGGAACTAATAAATGTATAGTCCTTTCTCTATGTTATTCATTTCATAATTAGCAATGGGGCAAGTACAAGTAGAACAGCTAAAATAATGAGAATATTCTGTCTTCTTGAAGTAGAAATAGTAAAAAGTAATTTGTTGATAAACTAATCACTTGGTTAAAATTGATCTCAGTGTACTAAATGTAAAAATTTTATATGAAGATGCTTTGTGCATGTTTGTACATTTATGACATTCATTTTGTATTTTACTACTATGTCCAAGTTTAACAAAAGTGCTTAATGGCAAACACTAGGAACCAGGGACAAAATAGACAATCTTCTGGAGGTTAGATTAGCAGCCCATTTTAATCTTCAGTTAAGTTCAGTTCAGTCAGTCGTGTCTGACTCTTTGTGACCCCGTGTTTTGCAGCACGCTGGGCCTCCCTGTCCATCACCAACTCCCAGAGTTCACTCAAACTCATGTCCATCGAGTCAGTGATGCCATCCAGCCATCTCATCCTCTGGCGTCCCCTTCTCCTCCTGCCCCCAATCCCTCCCAGCATCAGAGTCTTTTCCAATGAGTCAACTCTTTGCATGAGGTGGCCAAAGTACTGGAGTTTGAGCTTTAGCATCATTCCTTCCAAAGAACACCCAGGGCTGATCTCCTTCAGAATGGACTGGTTGGATCTCCTTGCAATTCAAGCGACTCTCAAGAGTCTTCTCCAACACCACAGATCAAAAGCATCAATTCTTCAGCGCTCAGCTTTCTTCACAGTCCAACTTTTACATCCATACATGACTACTGGAAAAACCATAGCCTTGACTAGACAGACCTTTGTTGGCAAAGTAATATCTCTGCTTTTGAATATGCTATCTAGGTTGGTCATAATTTTCCTTCCAAGGAGTAAGCGTCTTTTAATTTCATGGCTACAGTCACCATATGCAGTGATTTTGGAGCCCCCACAAATAAAATCTGACACTGTTTCCCCATCTATTTCCCATAAAGTGATGGGACCAGATGCCATGATCCTCGTTTTTTGAATGTTGAGCTTTAAGCCAACCTTTTCACTCTCCTCTTTCACTTTCATCAAGAGGCTTTTGAGTTCCTCTTCACTTTCTGCCATAAGGGTGGTGTCATCTGCATATCTGATGTTATTGATATTTCTCCCAGCAATCTTGATTCCAGCTTGTGCTTCTTCTAGCCCAGCGTTTCTCGTGATGTACTCTGCATATAAGTTAAATAAGCAGGGTGACAATATAGTCTTGATGGACTCCTTTTCCTATTTGGACCCAGTCTGTTGTTCCATGTCCAGTTCTAACTGTTGCTTCTTTAGGAGACTGCAATAATGCTTTCTTTCATCCAGAATGAAATTTTCTCTCAGAGTGATAAATGCTTAATCAATATATACAGATACCATTTCGTCTCTTAGGTTAGATATAGTTTTGTTTTTGCTTCAGTAATGTTTACAGTATTCATTTCTTTTCAGGTAGAAATCAATTGGCACTGTAAACACAATTAGTTTTTTGAGATAAATATTTCTTCTTGAGATAAATATTGTAAAAATGCAAATGCATTACCTATCATTTGAAAACTGTGTGTGTGTGAAAGTAATTAAAACAGCATCAAAGTAGCTATTTGTTTTGGCTCACACACAATGACACGATATGAGGATTGCTTTATTTTCATATATACCACATATTTCAAACAGAAGTAGACAATAGCAAAAAAAACTAAAGTGTGTTCTCTGTTAGATAATTGCATTCATTCTTGAAACATCAAGAGTATAGCTTGTCAGCCTCAGTTTTGATTACTTGGTTTTGTTTAGCACTGATTAAGACATAAAAAATCAGCTATTCTATACCTTGGAAAATGATCAAATCCCTTGAGCCATTTAGCATTGATCATTTGGGTACTTTGAGGCTGTTATTGCTGAGTTCCAAAGTAGATTCTATTCAGTCTTCTAGAACAAAATGGATTGCAGATATAATTCTCTCTGGCCACAGTGGGGAAGATCATTAAGTTTTAGTTAGGCACTTATGAGATGCTGATTAGACTTTTATTTATAAAAGATATTTAAGCCATGCTAACATTGTTTTTTGCTTTTCTTGTAGCTCCTGTTAATCCTCATTTGAGTAAGTATATTTTCACTTTAAAAATGACACTGTATTTGACAATTTATATAAATAAAAAATGCCTAAACATAAAAAGGTTATTTATCAATTGTTCATATTTGGGTTGACATAGAATGTCTTAGAAATAGTAAAACTGGCGTTAATTGTAAACTTTGAATTCCAAAGCCTATGGACATAAAGACAAATAATTTAATATAGATTATTAACTTTTCCTAAATATTGAGCCATTTCTCCAACATGCTTAACAGTTATTATTTGTGTAACTATAGTTTATTTATTCCTTTTGTGGCATTGTATATTATTTGTATTGCTATTATTTATTTCTTTATTTTTCACCATTTGATTTCTATATTCAACTCATGAAATATTATATTCACTTAGAAAGTTGGTATTTTAATGGTTCAATCAAGATTTTTCACTAATCACTATTCCATATTCCAGTCTTATATGAAGAAAAAATAATTTGATTACCATCCTCTTAATAATATTTCATTTTAAAATTAAGAATTGATTTTTGTCCCCTATTTTGTGTCTAGCAAGATATTGTTCTGGTCTAACAAAGAAAGAAGAGCCATCTTTGTACTCTTACTCCTTTCCATTCAACATTCTCAATCTCCTATCCTTAGTGAAGAAAATGTCCAAATCTGTTTTTTCATTTTACTGTATTCTCTTTTCTGTTTTGGCCTTTAACTGATTATATAACAAAGACCAAATTACATAGCCTCCATTCCTGCTGTGTTTCCTCCCAAAGATCCTCTTTTATTCTGCTTTTGCATAGCCAAACACTAATACTGAATATTTTTATAGATCTTTATTGTTCACATCTTGCTTCAATGCATAAAAGTTCATTTAATCACCCCAATGACCTTTTAATGCAGCTATTCTTATCAGCTCTTTGAGGTTCATTTTTCTTATAATGTTTAGCACAAATGCTTCTTCCTCCACTAATTACTCCCTCATTTTGATTTTCAATTACAGTTTATCTTCATCTATGTGGAAGTTATTTTTTATTTTCTCATATCCTCCAGTAAACTGTAAGATACTTAAGAACTAAATCCATTTCTAGTTTCTCTCTCTGTTTCACTATCTTTGTATCTATAATGGCATCTCATGTTTAGCAGGTGTTCAGTGATCATTTGTTAAAAGAACAAATACATGACAGTTTCAAGATGAATTAATGGCGTAAATAAAATTCTCCCTGGCTTCTACTCAGGGGACTATTGCTAATTAATTACTATATTGACTATGGTTCCTTTAAAGGTAAGTTCTCTGACTGCACTTTCAGTGGAAATGTTTAAAAATAGTTATCACAGAAAGATTAAAAGTAAATACAGGGGAAAGTTGACAAGTATTTCAATTCAAGGCAAGAATTTTGAACAGTCTATCTACTGAACAAAATGCATACATATTTATAGACAGGAAGTGATTGTTAACTGATTACCGCAGTCCAATATAATGAGCACCATTATTTTATGGCAGCTGAGAAAATCTTACAGAAGAGATAATATCAAAGCTGGATCCTGAAAGTTTAATAAAGATCCCTCAGGTAAAGAAGGTGAAGAAAGGCTTGCCTGTCATTGAAAAGGAGATCATGTTCACACACATAATAACTGAACAAAGCTCCATTTGTCTGGTGCACAATGTTCAAAATTATTTAAGCCAGAAATGTGCCCTAAATATGGACAATATTTATTAGAATTTGAATGTTTCCTTTAAAACTTGTGTCCTTCAGATCGCAGGTATCAACTTCTCTTCCTGAGCAAGGACTTCACATGTGTAAAATGGAAATCCAAATGATGCATTGGATTTTCTATTTTTAAAGTAATTTGCAACATAACATTCTATACCAAAATTTCTATTGGCTGTGTACCTTTTGAATTTTTTTAATGATAGTCAATATGGTAGAATATGAGAGTTGTTTAGAAAAAAGAAATGAGTAAATATTACCTAATGATTTCTGTAAGTTATCAAAAGGAAGTAATTATTTTTGTATTTTTGACAGTCAAATGCATTTTTTCTTATTAATTGATTTTTTTAACCTTCATTACTACCTCCAGATCCCAAACACAGATAACAGTACTTTATCAAAGTCATTCGTTATAGATTCATGTTCTTAATACACTAGCTATGCATTATTCAGTAAGAAAAGAAAATAGGTCAATGTATACAAGAAGGTCATGTTTTATTTTAGATTTTTGCTAGGGAAAGTTAATTTTTCATTCCCTAAGACTACTTTTACCTACTTTCCTTAAATGCTACAATATTTTAAATTTTGTCATTTATTTTCAAGGTATAACCTACACATGATAAAATTTACCATATTTTGTGTACACTTATGAAAAAAGAGTTGACCAGTTTAAACAGTCATGTAAGCATCACCACAAGGTTTCATGACCCCTAAAATTTGTTTGTGTTGCTTTGTAGTTCAGCTTCCTTGTACCTCAGCCCCTGCCAAACTTGTTTTATGTTACTATTATTTTGCTATTAATTAGCTACAACTTACTTAGTATTTATTCTCCACAGTTTAATAAAAGGTACCTACCCAGTAATGATATTGTTAATGAAATTGAAGTGAAAATGAAGCAGTTCAAGGAAACAAAAAATCTGAGAAAACACTGTAATTAAAACCATTATGCAGGACAAAGGCTAACAGAGTTTTGCGAAGAACACACTGATCATAGTAAACACCCTCGTTCAACAACAAAAGAGATAACTCTACACATGGACATCCCCAGATGGTCAATACCAAAATCAAATTGATTATATTCTTGCAGCCAAAAATGGAGAAGCTCTATATAGTGAGATAGAATAAGACCTGGAGTTCCCTGTGGCTCAGATCATCACCTCCTCATTGCAAAGTTCAGGCTTAAATTGAAGAAAGTAAGGAAAACCACTAAGCCTGTCAGGTATGACCTAAATCAAATCCCTTATGATTATACAGTGGAGGTAACAAATAGATTCAAGGGCTTAGATCTAATAATAGACAGAGTGCCTGAAGAACTATGAACAGAGGTTTGTAACATGTTACAGGAGTAGGTGACTAAAACCAACCCCTAGAAAAATAAATGCAAAAAGGCAAGGTGATTGTCTTGCCTTACAAATTATGAGGCCTTACAAATAGCTGAGAAAAGAGAGGCAAAAGGCAAAGGAGAAAGGGAAAGATATACCCAGCTGAATGCAGAATGTCAGAGAATAGCAAGGAGAGATAAGAAAGACTTCTTCAATGAGCAATGCAAAGAAATAGAGGAAAACAATGAAAAGGGAATGACTGGAGATTTCTTCAAGAAAATTACAGGTATCAAGGGAACATTTCATGCATGGATGGGCACAATAAAGGAAAGAAATGTTATGGACCTAACAGAACCAGAAGAAACTGAAAAGAGGTGGCAAGAATACACAGAACTGTACACAAAAAAGGTCTTAATGACCCAGATAACCACGATGGTGTGATCACTCACCTAGAGCCAGACATCCTGGAGGGTGAAGTCAAATGGGCCATAGGAAGCAGTACCACAGACAAAGCTAATTAAGGTGATGAAATTCCAGCTGAACTATTTAAAATCCTAAAAGATGATGTTGTAAAAGTGCTGCACTCAATATGCCGGCACATTTGGAAATTCAGCAGTAGCCACAGGACTAGAGATGTCAGTTTTCATTCAAATCCCTAAGAAGGGCAATGCCAAAGAATGTTCAAACTACCATAAAATTGCAGTCATTTCACTTGCTAGAAAAATAATGCTCAAAATCCTTCAAGCTAGGCTTCAACAGTACATGAACCGAGAACTTCCAGATGTACAAACTGGATTTAGAAAAGGCAGAGGAAACAGAGATCAAATTTTCAACATCTGCTGGATCATAAAATTAAGCAAGGGAATTTCATAAAAACATCTACTTCTGGTTTTTTTACTACACTAAAACCTTTGACTGTGTGGATCACAACAAACTGTGGAAAATTCTTAAAGAGATGGAAATAGACCATTTTAACCGGCTCCTGAAAAACCTGTATGTAGGACAAGAAGCAACAGTTAGAACTGGACATGGAACAGCAGACTTCAAAATTGGGTTCAAAATTGGGAAAGGAGTATGTCAAGTCTGTGTATTGTCACATTGCTTATCTTAACTTATATGCAGAATACATGCGAAATGCCAGGCTGGATGACTCACAAGCTGGGATTGTGAGAGAGAAATATCAATAACCTCAGGTATGCATATGATACCATGTAATGGTGGAAAGCAAAGAGGAGCTAAAGAACTCCCTAATGGAGTAAAAGATGAGAGTGAGAAAGTTAGCTTAAAATTTAAAACTCGACATTCAATAAATGAAAGTCATGGCATCCAGTCCCATTACTTCATGGCAAACAGATGGGGAAAAAGTGGAAGCAGTGAAAGATTTTATCTCCTTGGGCTCCAAAATCACTGTGGATGGTGACTGCAGTAATGAAAAGAAAAGATGCTTTCTTCTTGAAGCTGAAGCTCTAGGACTTTGGCTACCTTATGGGAAGAAATGACTCTTTGGAAAAGACCCTGATGTTTTGAAAGACTGAAGGCAGAAGGAGAAAGGAACAGCAGAGAATGAGATGGTTGGACGGCATTACCTACTCAATGGACATGAGTTTGAGCAAACTCGGAGAGATGGTGAAGGACAGGGAAGCCTGGAATGTTGCAGTTAATGGGGTCGCAAAGAGCCAGACATGACTTAATGAATGAACAACAGCAACAATACAAACATTAAGTATTTCTATTATAATTCTAAGTTATTTCTTAAAATGAATAAAATGTTACCAAATCTTTCTTCTTATATATTATTTATAATTGATAAGTGACTTATGCATCAACTCAAACTACTAATTTAGCAATGTTTCTTCCAAAAAAGATCATTTGATAATAAAATTTCTAAATGGTTTGAATTTATGTTGGCTTCCATATAAAATTATAGTTTATTTGAAATTCTGTTTAATATAATAAAATGATTTCAAGAATATATTTAACTATATATTACATTTAATATGATAATAATTGTGATATGAGACCTCATATATTGGCAATAAATCAAGTTACTCTTAAATGCCCTTATGCATTTTATTGACTTATATAGTCTTTAAATCAACTTATTTATCCTAATATCCTCTTCCAAAATATTTATATAGAGTAAATTCATGAAATTTTGTCACAGTCTTGTTCTTCATTAGCCTCAAAAAACTTATGTTTTAAATTGAATTGAGGAGGTCTTTCTATTCAGAAGGCTCTTTAAAAAAAAATATTTTGATGGACATTTTTAACTAAAACCGAATATCATTTGTTGTCAAGAGAACCATATTGTCCTCCAGGTTCATCCATGTTATTGCAAATGGCAGAATAATCATTTTCAAGGCTAAATGATATCCTATTGCATATATCTGCCATAACTTCTTTACTCATTCATCCATTAATGGAAACTTGGGTTAGGACTGTATGAGTCCATGGGGTCGCAGAGAGTCGGAGATGACTGAACAACTTTCAAATAATACTATTTTTCAAATAATATTTGATTTCCAAATAATATTATTTTTCAAATAATACTGCAATGGACATGGAAAGCACATATCGCTTTGAGGTATTCATTTCATTTTCTTTGGATGTATGTTCTTAAGAGATATTACTGGATAATATGGTGGTTCTGTCTTTAGATTTTTTTTAAGGAAACTTCATTCTGTTTTTCATAATAGCTGTACCAATATATATTCCAACCAATAGTATACATGTTTTCTGTGGTTCCATAAGAGTTTTAGGAACTTTTTTTTTCTATTTCTGTTTAAAAAAAAAAATGCCACAGGTATTTTCAGAGAGGATGCATTGACTCTAAAGATCACCTTGGGTAGAAAAGATATTTTAACTGTACTAATTCTTCCAATCCAAGAATGTAAGATGTCTTTCCATTTATTTGTGTCCTCTGTAATTTCTGTCATCAGTATGTTGTAGTTTTCAATACATAAATCTTTCATATATTTTGCTAAGTTTATTCTTAAGTATTTTATTATTTTTGATGCTACTGAAAATGAGATAATTTTATTAATTCCCTTTTCTGGCAGTTCATTGTGTGTAGAGACACAGATTAATTCAGGAGCATGGTTCCAACTTCAAGGGCTCCACTCCCAAGAATATCTCATAAATTTAACCTATTGCAGGGGGAAAATGTGGGAGTCTTTATTATTTAGATGTCTATAACTTTGTGAATTGAAGGGAATCTGTACTCAGTTTTTACTTCATTATTTACTAGCTGACATTAGCCAAAACTTTCTTTTCTGTGAACCTCATGAGTTAGTATTTCTGTATTTTTATAGAGTTCTTAAAGATTGAATGAAATAATGCAAGCTTTCTTTATTTTTTTCAGTTAAAGATATTAGTTACTCCTGTGTTTCAAGCAGGGCCCATTCCAGTAAGAAAACCCTTTAATACCTAGAAACATTACTACCATTCTCTGAACTTCTTGTTTGGTCTGAGCTCAGCATGTGGCTGGCATCCAAGAAATCCCAGTTCTTCCACAGGTTCTTCATAAAATCTTTTCATTACTTTGAAGTAAAGCTGCTCAGTCATGTCCAACTTTTGCGACCCCATGGATTGCAGCTTACAAGGCTCCTCTGTCCATGGAATTTTCTAGGCAAGAGTACTGGAGTGGGTTGTCATTTCCTTCTCCAAGGGATCTTCCCAAGCCAGGGATGGAACCGGGGTCTCCCGCATTGCAGGCAGATGCTTTATTGTCCAAGCCGCTTCCCTTGTGGCTCAGCTTGTAAAGAATCTGCCTGCAATGTGGGAGACCTGGGTTCAATCTCTGGGTTGGGAAGATCCCCTGGAGTATTCTGGCCTAGAGAATTCCACAGACAGTCTACGGGCAAAGAATCGGGCACGACTGAGCAACTTTCATTACTTTATTTCTAGTGAGTTGTAAGCATCTGGCAAATCCACATTCAAATAAAGTATTAAAGATAACTACTTTTTAAAAATAATTTGCCATTATCTTTCCTTAAGTAAGCCTCCATTTGTGCAAATGAGTATGCGTGACAGCATCTGCAGATGTGGTATGAAATACTGTAGGCTGAAGGTAGATAGCTAAAGTACCATCAGGTAATTTAAGACTGTTTTCTAATTGTTCTGTTTGGATTGTTCCTATACTTGAAGAAGGAAAGTTGGGAAATTCTTCAGCCATAATTCAATCAGGCAGCACATTCTTTATTTTCAATTAGTTGGATATTTCAGAGGAAAATGGTTTGGGTTTAAATTGTTGAATAAGAGGCTGATTTACATATCAAGATTATTTTTCATTTCCATTAAAATTGAAGTAGCTTTAGGTTTAGTTGTCATATTGCACATTATTTTGGCTATGGTGCCATTATTGCAACCTTGCATTATTATTGCTGTATGTTTTAAATTTTTCTTAGAAGACTATTGCAATGTTTGTATTAATTTAACTTATTGTAATTAAAATTTGCCAACAGGAGAATTTCACTGTGGATTTGAAGATGGTAACATTTGTTTGTTCACCCAAGATGATACAGATAATTTTGACTGGACAAAACAAAGTACTGCAACAAGAAATACAAAATATACTCCAAACACTGGACCTAATGCTGATCGGAGTGGCTCCAAAGAAGGTATGAGGGTATGAAATGGTGTGTTCATATCAATCATACTCTAGCCTGGACTTTTAAAAATGCTATTATGCTAAATGTGAAATGCAAGAGAATGTTTAGCTATAGATTTAAATATTTTGGAATAAAACATGAAATTTTTTATGTACCATATCAAGTATTCAGTTATTTCCAAAGTTTGTAATCATTAATTTTCACCGAGAATTTACTGACCTGTATAAAGAGATTAGGAATTTTTTTGACAATTCAAGTTAAAAATTCCAGTTTTGCCTCATTTTTATACATTTTTAAATTTTTATTTTTAATTATGTATATTATTTATTTTTATATTATGTTTGCATATATCGATTTTATAAATAAGATGCAGACTCCCCTATCAATTTTACTATTAATATATATGAAAATTCTAACCTCTCAGTGATTTTAAATTTCATGTCACCTACTAATAATTTGTCTACACATTTTGTCTTTTCAAAGGTTTTTATATGTACATTGAGACATCTCGACCCAGACTGGAAGGAGAAAAGGCTCGACTTCTCAGCCCTGTTTTCAGCATAGCTCCCAAAAACCCTTATGGACCCACAAACACCGCGTATTGTTTCAGCTTCTTTTATCACATGTATGGACAACATATAGGTGAGATGGCAAAAATTACTGTTTCTTCTAAAGTAAATCATAATTTGGAACAAAAAGGTTCACAAACACATAAGATGAAGTCAATTTTAGTCAAAGAATATCATCATTAAATTTTTAATGGCTCAACTGCACATTGACAATGAGATGCAAAGAATGTTAGCCCATCATGTTCTGATTTCCCAAATTTAGATTAGAATTTGAAATTTGGGGGCATTACCTCTGTCCTCTGGAATCCTAATTTAGGCCGACCTAAATTAGGTTAAGTTCTTCATGAGATCTTCTTGGGACTCAATACCAGCATAATTTACACTGTTTCTTTCCAAAGAAATGTGCTTGGATAATGACTCAATGTATATTAATGACCATGAAAAGCAATATTGTCACATTTGGAAGACAAGTGCTTTTAGCAATATGTACACATTTGAAATATTGGTGTGATAGCTTCTTGTTTGTAAAGTGTGCCTAACATACCTAGTAGGATTTAAGAATATCCTTGATCCTGAAAAACATACAAAGTTGAAGACACACTCCCTTCCCTTAAAGATCCTAAGAGTAACAGAGGCTAAGATGAGTAATTACACAATCATGCTAGGCAGAATACCACATAACCTCAAGAAAGAACCTAATAAACTTGTTAAGAGTAGGGAGGTAGAGGACAGAAGGAGTTCATACAGATCTACAGTTCTTTATGTGTAATTATAAAATCAAACCAACTGAACACAAACTGTTTTAAATTTAATTATTTGGCAACCACTTTCTAGCCTGATCTGCCTATGTTAGAATATAAGACCTGAACTGATATAAACCCATGTATAGTCTTTATTTATCCAAACGAATATGAACATATATACTATTTTCAGCAAAAATATTATTGTGTTTAATTGTGGGATTCTGTTTTAGTTCTTAAGAACTAAAGAACTAAACTTTAAGAACTAAAACAGATTATATATTACATAAGACACACTCTTAACTATAAAATAAGATAAAATTCTGAATGGTGAAGCATATCTAGCTCTACAGAGCTTGGCACAGGACTGTGGATCTTTATCTATTTGGAGGATAAGGCAGTGCCTTGGGACAAAGGGAAACGTTTCTCTATGAAGGAAGGGTGCATTTTCAATAGACAGAGATAAGCATAGGGAAGATTGTTTTTGTTCAGCCGCTCGGTCATGTCCAACTCTTTGCGACCCCATGAAGAGAAGGGCACCAGGCTTCCCTGTTCTTCACCATCTCCCAGAGCTTGCTGAAACTCATGTCCATCGAGTTGGTGATGCCATCTAACCATCTCATCCTCTGTCGTCCCCTTCTCTTCCTGCCTTCAGTCTTTCCTAGCATCAGGGGCTTTTCTAATGAGTTGACTTTTTGCATGAGGTTGCCAAAGTATTGGAGTTCAGCTTCAGCATCAGTCCTTCCAATGAATATTCAGGACTGATTTCCTTTAGGATTGACTGGTTTGATCTCCTTGCAGTCCAAGGGACTTTGAAGAATCTTCTCCAACACCACAATTCAAAAACATCAATTTTCTGGCACTCAGGTTTCTTTATGGTCTGACTCTCACATCCATACATGACTAGTGGCAAAACCATGGCTTTGACTATATGGACCTTTGAGGCAAAGTGATGTCTCTGCTTTTTAATATGCTGTCTGGTGTTGTCATAGCTTTTCTTCCAAGAAGCAAGTGTGTTTTGATTCCATGGCTGCAATCCACCATCTGCAGTGATTTTGGAGCCCAAGAAAATAAAGTCTGACACTGTTTCCATTGTTTCCCCATCTATTTGCCAATAAGTGATGAGACCAGATGCCATGATCTTCATTTTTTGAATATTGAGTTTTAAGCCAGCTTTTTCACTCTCCTCTTTCACTTTCATCAAGTGGCTCTTTAGTTCCTCTTTGCTTTCTGCAATTAGGGTGGTCTCATCTGCACATTTGAGGTTATTGATATCTCTCCTGGCAATCTTGATTCCAGCTTGTTCTTCATCCAGCCCGGCATTTTTCATGATGTAATCTGCATATAACTTAAATAAGCTGGGTGACAATATGCAGCCATTATGTATTCCTTTCCCAATTTGGAACCAGTCCGTTGTCCCATGTCCGGTTCTAACTGTTGCTTCTTGATCTGCATACAGTTTTCTCAGGAGGCAAGTAAGGTGTTCTGGTATTCCCATCTCTTTAAGAATTTTCCACAGTTTGTTGTGATACACACAAAGTCTTTAGCATAGTTAATGAAGCAGAAATAGATGTTTTTCTCAAATTATCTTGCTTTATTTTGTGATCCAACAGATATTGGCAATTTCATCTCTTATTCCTCTGCCTTCTCTAAATCCAGCTTGAACATCTGGAAGTTTTTGATTCATGTACTGTTGAAGCCTGGCTTGTAGAATTTTGAGCATTACTTTGTTAGCGTGTAAAATGAATGCAATTGTGCGGTAGT
The DNA here is from genome assembly GCF_003369695.1 of Bos indicus x Bos taurus. NCBI lineage: Eukaryota > Metazoa > Chordata > Mammalia > Artiodactyla > Bovidae > Bos > Bos indicus x Bos taurus. Next base: position 33,806,948 of record NC_040085.1, on the reverse strand, counting down.
TTGAACATTCTTTGGCATTGCCTTTCTTTGGGATTGAAACGAAAACTGATCTTTTCCAGTCCTGTGGCCACTGCTTTTTCCAAATTTTCTGGCATATTGAGTGCAGCACTTTCACAGCATCATCTTTTAGGATTTGAAATAGCTCCACTGGAATTCCATCACCTCCCCTAGCTTTGTTCGTAGTGATGCTTCCTAAGGCCCACTTGACTTTGCAGGGAAGATTAGGGTCTGGTAATGAAAAAACAAAATGTGGATGTGAGAAATATTAATTGTCTTAATATAAATTTAACAAATCTAAAACTGAAAATTTGTTGTTTTTCTTTAGTCACTAGGTCGTGGTCAACTCGTTGAGACACTATAGACTGTAGCCCTCCAGGCTCCTCTGTCCTTGGAATTTCCCAGGCAATAATACTGGTGGGTTGCCATTTCCCTCACCAGGGGATCTTCCCAGCCCAGGGATGGAACCTATGTCTCCTGTATTGCAGGTGGATATTTTATCACTGAGCCACCAAGGAAGCCCCTAAAAATATAAACATTTTCCTATAAATTAATAAATTTGTGCACATATTACCAGCTATTATACTTATTTAAGTGAAGTAATCCTTTTAATAAGTTTGTAAAGATGAGCATCACTATCCATCTTTTACAGTTTAAGAAAGTTTAACCTTTGTGAATTTGTATGAATTACAAAATTGTTTATGCTGGTTTCAAATTCATAGCCAAAATTATTAACCAGTATTCTTTACAATGGAGTAGTTGGTGACAAACTCAAAAAAGGAAACTCCTGTGCAGTGAAAAAAAAAAATATGCCCTCAACATGAAGTCAGGAAATCTATGTGGGAATTTGGTTGTAGCACTCAGTCTTTGTAAGAATGTACAGAATTCACTTAAAATATCTGGATCTAGGTCTCCTCATCTTTAAAATATGAATAGTGATTCCTATTTCAGAAATTTGTAGTTTCAGAGCTCCCCTGGCAGTCCAGTGGTTAAGACTGTGCCTTCCAAATGCAGTTGGTATGTGTTCCATCCTTGGTCAGGGAATTAGTAATCCCACATATCTAGCAGCCAAAAAAGCAGAACATAAAAAAACAGAAGCAATATTTTAACAAGTTCAATAAGACTTTAAAAAATGATCACATCAAAAATATCTTTAAAAAATTAAGTATGAATTTTTTTTTAAAAAGACTGTTGTAATTCAAGTTAAATAAGATAATGTACATGAAATCTTCAGATGGTAGACACTCATAATGTTAGGTTACTTTGAATTTCAAAGAGGAGCAATATTAGCAATCATAAAATAATAGCTAATATTTATGAAATACTCATGATGGACCAGGACACTATTCCTAACATGTGATAGATTATTTCTCTTAATCTTTACAATAGACATTTAGACTCATTAAAAATGTTATCCTGTTTTATAGATAATGAAATTAAAATACCGAGAACATTAGTTACCATGCCAATCATATCATAACTGAAAAGTGTGTGTTTGCACTTAGTCATGTCCAACTCTTTGCACCCAACAGACTGTAGCACACCAGATTCCTGTCCATGGGATTCTTCGGGCAGGAATACTGGAGTGGGTTGTCCTAGCCTCCTCTAGGGGATCTTCTCGACTTAGGAATTGAACCCATGTGTAGTGAAGCCATAATACTAATCTGGGAAGCTGGACATGTAGCCTGCCTGCTTCACCTGCAAGGAGACTGTTGGAATATCCTGAAAGCTAAGCTGTTTTGTAGTCAGGGAAAACTTACTACAGAGTTTCTACAGACAACATGTATAGTGACATCTATGATTTGAGGAAGTAAATCTCGTAAGCATAGGTAAAATTATTGAAAAACAGGATACAGACTGGAAAAGCAATTAAAAAGCTATGAGAATAGTCATGGGTTCACTGCAGCCTAAACTATGAAAGGGAATAAATCTCAACACAATTGCCAGACCATATTATTTATTGTGAGATTACTGTTTTATTACCAGTATAGGATTAGCTTAACTCTAATTCTTCTCTTTAATCAGGTATGATTTCACATACTCTATTTTGACTATATTTCATGGACTTTTTTTTTTTCTTTTCTTCCAGTATACCTTGAAACAGGCATATTTTAAAATGGTTTTCAAAAAATAATTTCAAGATGAATATTTTGAATTACTTTAATTGAGCAAGCTATGCATTTACCTTATTTGTGAGGCTGGCTTCCTTCGATTCCCTCTCAAATGTTTTGCATATTTATGCTGAGTTTCAAGATAATTTCAGTATACTTTTAACTTCACCACTGTTATTCTTATGCACTTTATTGTCAATGAATGCCAACTTGTTCTGCAGTTTTGTTCTGATTATTTCAAAGAAAAGGCAGTTCTCCATTTTTTCCATGTTCTCAAAAATCTACTATTTTGATACCTGTGCCATTTCTCTGCTTCCTCAGAGACCCAAAGTTTGCAGGTATTAGGTATATCACTAGGGTCCCCTCTCAGCAGGAACAATTGAGCTGCTAAAATCTAGGCAAAAATACCTGTCGCAGACATTGACTACTCAGTCAATGACAGTTAGGTGAGTTACCTCATTAGAAAGATACTGCCTGTATCTAAAACCTTCCCTCTTTGCAAATATTATTCTAAGATGTTCATTCATCTGTTAACTTGGGGTGGAGGGTGGGGGTGGGCATTTATCATCACTGGTTTTACAAACTAGTCTCAGTTTTATCTGTTCTTTTGGAAAACAAGATTCAAAATGGTTTGTCCTGGATTTCTAATCACATACTTGGGATTATTACTTCTTGAGTAACCATGAGTAACCTTTGCTCTTTTGGTTGGCGCTAATGGACAGTATATCATTGAAAAGAGTCACAAATTTTTAAATACTACAAAAATGGATGCTCAGTTATTCATTATTTATTAGTTTCCTTTTTGAAATGAAGTCAAATATGTTATATTACTTATCTATTATTGCTGCATGATAAGATTCTCCCATGTTTCGTGACTTAAAGCAATAAAGATTGATGATCTCACATTTTCTGTGGGTCAGGAGTATACGTATGGCTTAGCTGAGTGCTTGTAGCTCTGGGTCTCTCATGAGGCTGCAGACAAGCAATCAGGTAGGACTTCAGCCTAAGTCAAAGACTTCACTTGGGGATGATACACTTCTAAGCTCACCTTTTAGGATTTTGGCAGGTCTCACTCCCTCACAGGTGTTAGACTAAGGATATTGATTTCTTGCTGTCTGTTGGCCAGAGGCCATTCTCAGTTCTTCACCATATGGACATCTCTCTAAGACTGTCTCATGGCAGCAGACTTCCTCCAAAGCAAGTGATCCATGAGAGAGAGCAAATACACACCTGACATTTGTTATAACCTAGTTGCTGGAGTGACATCCCATAGCTTCTGTCTTTTTCTATTTATTACAACTGAGTTGATCATCCCAATTCACATTCAGGGGAGGAAATGATACACAAGTGTTAATCCTAAGAGGTTGAAAACATTGGGTGGCATCTTAGAGATTGTCTGCCACACTTTTACAGTTTCTTGTTAAGTTTTCATCAAAATTGATTTGAGAAAAAAATAAATGAGAGCTATAATGTGTCACCTTTAAACTAACTGTTGATTCATAGGTACATGACACAATATCTGACTATTTGTAATAACTTAAGATTACTACCGCACAATTGCACTCATCTCACACGCTAGTAAAGTAATGCTCAAAATTCTCCAAGCCAGGCTTCAGCAGTATGTGAACTGTGAACTTCCTGATGTTCAAGCTGGTTTTAGAAAAGGCAGAGGAACCAGAGATCAAATTGCCAACATCTGCTGGATCATGGAAAAAGCAAGAGAGTACCAGAAAAACATCTATTTCTGCTTTATTGACTATGCCAAAGCCTTTGACTGTGTGGATCACAATAAACTGTGGAAAATTCTGAAAGAGATGGGAATACCAGACCACCTGATCTGCCTCTTGAGAAATTTGTATGCAGGTCAGGAAGCAACAGTTAGAACTGGACATGGCACAACAGACTGGTTCCAAATAGGAAAAGGAGTTCGTCAAGGCTGTATATTGTCACCCTGTTTATTTAACTTATATGCAGAGTACATCATGAGAAACGCTGGACTGGGAGAAACACAAGTTGAAATCAAGATTGCCGGGAGAAATAGCAATAACCTCAGATATGCAGATGACACCACCCTTATGGCAGAAAGTGAAGAGGAACTCAAAAGCCTCTTGATGAAAGTGAAAGTGGAGAGTGAAAAAGTTGGCTTAAAGCTCAACATTCAGAAAATGAAGATCATGGCAGCCAGTCCCACCACTTCATGGGAAATAGATGGGGAAACAGTGGAAACAGTGTCAGACTTTATTTTTCTGGGCTCCAAAATCACTACAGATGGTGATTTCAGCCATGAAATTAAAAGACGCTTACTCCTTGGAAGGAAAGTTATGACCAACCTAGATAGCATATTCAAAAGCAGAGACATTACTTTGCCAACAAAGGTTCATCTAGTCAAGGCTATGGTTTTTCCTGTGGTCATGTATGGATGTGAGAGTTGGACTGTGAAGAAGGCTGAGCGCCGAAGAATTGGTGCTTTTGATCTGTGGTGTTGGAGAAGACTCTTGAGAGTCCCTTGGAGTGCAAGGAGATCCAACCAGTCCATTGTGAAGGAGATCAGCCCTGGGATTTCTTTGGAAGGATGATGCTAAAGCTGAAACTCCAGTACTTTGGCCACCTCATGTGAAGAGTTGACTCATTGGAAAAGACTCTGATGCTGGGAGGGATTGGGGGCAGGAGGAGAAGGGGACGCCAGAGGATGAGATGGCTGGATGGCATCACTGACTCGATGGACGTGAGTCTGGGTGAACTCCGGGAGTTGGTGATGGACAGGGAGGCCTGGCGTGCTGGGATTCATGGGGTCGCAAAGAGTCAGACACAACTGAGCAACTGATCTGATCTGATCTGATCTGAAGATTATTTCAGCAGTCCTAAACCACAAGTAAGCAATTTGATTCTTGATTAATCAGCTAAATTTCTAACTTTCTTGCAAAGAAATTGAACCTCATATGAGTTCACTGGATATGACAAAAACTTATTAAAAATCAGTAAAATATATACTTCATTTATTTCTAAAAATAAGAATGTGAAATATAAACATCAAACCATACCAGGAATTTAAATATAAAAATACAAAAGACACTTATGAATATAGTCATTGAACTTAATAACAATAGTTCAATACAGTTGTGTCTCTAGAAAGCTACTTTCACTATGAAACAAATAGGAAGTAAGGAAAAGGAGTTCATTAATGAAATCTATTCTCATTAATCCTGAGACGGAGGCAGAAGTGATACAGCAGAGTGAGGTGGATTGTACGAGGTGGGATTGTAAATAAGAGGAAAAGAAGTTAATAGAAAAGGTAGGTTTAGAGATACATAAAGCAGCATGAAGCAAGTTTCTTAAAGAGATGGGAATTTAAAAATCTAGTAGGGGATTAGCCTTGAAAAAGATACTCATGTCTCTTCCACTGAGTTGGGATAAAAACAATTAAAACTGCTTCTGATTCATTCTTTGTTGCAAAAACCAGCAAATAGATGCAAAATTTGTCTTCCTAATAGTTTGTTTTCTGTTTAAAATAAATGCAAATGTTGCATTTTGAAGAATAAGCCATTTTTAAAAAGTGGTAAATGAAAAGAAATACTGATCAGGGATATAGAGAGCTGGTGAGATCAGAGATCAAGAAGTCATTCTTCAGCCTTTTTAAATGTATTTTGGTATGGAGTGTTCAGTTTGACTCTCCATCACTTCTTTTTGAAAATACCTTATTTATTTATTTGGCTGCACTGGGTCTTAGTTGCGACACAGGAAACTTTGAACTTCGTTTCTGTCTGCAGGCTCTGAGCTGTGGCATGTGGGGTCTAGTTCCCTGACCAAGGATCAAACCCCAGCCCCCTGCATTGGGAGCATATAGTCTCAGCCACTGGACCACCAGGAAAGTCTCTACATTGCTTCTTGTGTATTGTACCGAATTAGTCTGCTAACTACTTTTCTTGTTGTCTCTTTAGCCCCAAGTTTCTGGGGGTAAAGATCATTCTCTAAAACTAATAACATAAAGACCTCAGGGATGCATGATCCCCTGGCTTCTCTTTGGGGAGGCTCCCTCGTTTATTCCAATTCTGCATGAATTTCTCCAAATTGATCTGTGTCGTATCTAGGGCTTCTTTACAGTCTCTCTCCTGCTCTCTTTCTTTTTTTTTTTTTTTTAACCTGCTTGAACTGTATGCTTGGGGAGAGCAGAAACAATGTTTCTTCCCATCAGGTGGTACTCTGCAAATGTAAATGTTTAAGTGACCTCTCCATCAATATTTATTAAGTAAATGAATGTTTTTTAAAACATATGGTAGAAGTAGTACTTCCCTTAATCATCTAGGTAACTCTTTTCTTCCTTCAAAATCCAATTCAAGGACATCTGCTAAACTTCTTCCCCATCATCCCTGCTCATTCTATTCTCATAACACTTGGTCCACATCTTTGTACACATGTTTGGTACACATGTTTGTTGTTACCCTGACCCCTGATAGATCATAAGCTCCTCGAGAGAAATAAGCATGATTTATTCATATTTAATCTTCTGGAAAAAACAAATTGCCCAATAGACTTTTGTAAATGATACAAACAGGTACTTTAACTTCTAACTTCTAAAAGAGTGAAAAAATGAGGGAAATGAAAGCATTAGTTTAGGTTGAAAATTGAAAGTAGTTTCACCAAGATCTTATAGGATAAGTTGGAGGAAAAATAGGAGTTAATCATTGACAACTTGATTGTGAATTCAAGTTTTATGGCAGCTTAACCATAGACTAAAACAAAAGTGTCACACATTTCTTAACAATTTAAAAGGAAACTTATCTTTATGAAAGTACTCGGTACTTGGTGAAAGGATTCAGTGCTGCTGCTAAGTCGATTCAGTTGTATCGGACTCTGTGGGACCCCAAGGACTGCAGCCCACCAGGCTCTTCCATTCATGGGATTTTTCCAGGCAAGAGCACTGGAGTGGGATGCCATTGCCTTCTCCGGAAAGGACTCAGTACCTATAAGCAATATAGATATTGCTACATGGATGTGTGCTAAGTCACTAAGTTGTGTCCGACTCTGTATGACCATATAGACTATAGCCTGCCAGACTCCTCTGTCCATGGGATTCTCCAGGCAGGAATACTGGAGTTGCTATGCCTTCTTGCAGGGGATCTTCCCGACCCAGGCATCGAACTTACCTCTCTTACTGTCTATTGAATTGCCAGGTGGGTTCTTTCCCACTAGCGTCACCTGGGAAGCCCAAATATTGCTATATTATATATATATTGCTATACTCTTAGCAATATCTTCACTTAGAACTTTAAGAAAAACCATAAAACATGTACAATAAAAATTGTATATACTAATAGGGCATAATACATTAGATAGTAAAATTTGGGTTTTCAGCTGCAATATTGTGATACAAATATGTTGCATTATGAAGATCTAACAAAATGTAAAAATAAAATTTAATGAATCTGAAAAAATTAATGAATCTGAAATTAAACTCTTGATAAGTTTCTCTTAATATGATATTCAGTTCATCCTTTAGCAAGAGCTGAATTAAAGCTTTCTCCATGCTGACATTCAAAGGTTTTTAAATGGAGACTTAAATGCTTTTATATAAGATATAAAGAAAACAAAGGTGACAATCTTTTGCATGATTTTAGGAGTCTGATTTTTATTCTTGTTTTAGGCAAAGATCCTATTTCTTCTGGTCAGTAATTTTAAATCGACATTTTTGCTTATATTTCAAATACATTCATCAAACAGAAAATCTGCTCATACACTTTTTTATCGCCTCTTTGGACTTAAACACCATGTGAGAGACAGTTTGAGCCTAAAAAAAAAATTAAGATGCTATTATTTTAGGGTTTAATTACATTGACTATAGAAGTACTTCAGCAAAATAAATGTATAATTTTGAGACACTTGCATTTGGACCACTTCTCAGAATTAAGGCCCTTGCAAAAGACAATTCTCAGGTAGCTGGGAGTCTAGATAAGGTTGTTTAATATTCTACACTTAAATACAAGAGAACAGTTACCAACAGTGGGCTATTTGTTAATAATTGATATTAAAGTACTCTTTCTTTTAAGAATTAGATAATGCTTCTAGCAAAGTCTTGTTTATAGTTAATACTGCTAATGCCAGTGTCATCAGTGAGGAAATAATGAGGTAGAAAGAAGACATTAATTCCCTAAATTGCTTTGTTAAATTAAGCTGTATTTTTAAGGGGGTGGTGGATAGAATTTAACCATGATTTATTACCACTTATAATCAAAATATTATTACAGAACCTTGTCACAGACTCTCCAACAAGACTATATGTAACATCTAGTACATTTACCTTTTAAGTCTCTGATTATGAACCATCAGTTACCCCTAAATATAGTTTCTTCCTACTTAATTATTCATTGATGATGGTATTGCAGAGGAGGAAGAAATTTTCCTCTATCTTTCTGGGTTCTGACTGGTCTAAGAATTAAATTTACATGAGAAATGCAGGTCAGGAAGCAACAGTTAAAACTGGACATGGAACAACAGACTGGTTCCAAATAGGAAAAGGAGTTCGTCAAGGCTGTATATTGTCACCCTATTTATTTAACTTATATGCAGAGTACATCATGAGAAACACTGGACTGGAAGAAACACAAGCTGGAATCAAGATTGCTGGGAGAAATATCAATAACCTCAGATATGCAGATGATACCACCCTATGGCAGAAAGTGAAGAGGAACTCAAAAGCCTCTTGATGAAAGTGAAAGTGGAGAGTGAAAAAGTTGGCTTAAAGCTCAACATTCAGAAAATGAAGATCATGGCATCCGGTCCCACCACTTCATGGGAAATAGATGGGGAAACAGTGGAAACAGTGTCAAATTTTATTTTTCTGGGCTCCAAAATCACTGCAGATGGTGATTTCAGCCATGAAATTAAAAGACGCTTACTCCTTGGAAGGAAAGTTATGACCAACCTAGATAGCATATTCAAAAGCAGAGACATTACTTTGCCAACAAAGGTTCGTCTAGTCAAGGCTATGGTTTTTCCTGTGGTCATGTATGGATGTGAGAGTTGGACTGTGAAGACGGCTGAGTGCCAAAGAATTGATGCTTTTGAACTGTAGCGTTGGAGAAGACTCTTGAGAATCCCTTGGACTGCAAGGAGATCCAACCAGTCCATTGTGAAGGAGATCAGCCCTGGGATTTCTTTGGAAGGAATGATGCTAAAGCTGAAACTCTAGTACTCTGGCCACCTCATGTGAAGAGTTGACTCATTGGAAAAGACTCTGATGCTGGGAGGGATTGGGGGCAGGAGGAGAAGGGGACGCCAGAGGATGACATGGCTGGATGGCATCACTGACTCGATGGACGTGAGTCTAAGTGAACTCCTGGAGTTGGTGATGGACAGGGAGGCCTGGTGTGCTGCGATTCATGGGGTCACAAAGAGTCGGACATGACTGAGCGAGTGATCTGATCTGATCTGAGATAAATTAACAGGAGAAAAATCACATAGAGTTTTGTAATCTGTATACTGGAGAGAGACCCTGAAAAACAGTAGCCAAATGACCAAATGAGGAAATGACCAAAGTCCTCATTTTAAATAATCTTCTCTGCTAAAGACAAGAGGATGTTGAGGCTGGGGAGTCATTTATAAGAGGAAAAGCACAGTAATCAAGGGTGATTGTGATGCAGATTTAAGTCATTACCTTCACCATTGCTAAGCCTTTCCAGAGATTTGGTTGTCCTCTTTCTTACGTGAGCTTCCCAGGTGGCTCTAGCGGTAAAGACTCCACCTGCCAATGCAGGAGATTGAAGAAGAACCCTTCCCTGGGTTAGGAAGATCCATACCCTGGCGGAGGAAATGGCAACACACTGCAGTATTCTTGCTTGGAGAATCCCATGCACAGAGGAGCCTGGTGGGCTGTGGTCCTTCAGGTCTCAAAGAGTCTTACACAACTGAAGCAACTTGGCATGCATGTAGGCATGCGTATGTATGCCCAGGCTTACAGATGGAGATTTCCCTTTTAAATGTACATGTTTCTTACCAAGCAGCAGCTCCTACTTGCTTTTCAGAGAATTTCCCATTTCTGCTGATTTTCAGAAAATAAGAGGCTTAAAACAATTAATATGCCAAGGAGACATGTTTTAGAGGGTCAAATTCTGCTCCCCTACATTCTCTCAGGCAAGGTATAGTCAGTTCAGTCACTCAGTCATGTAGGACTCTTTGAGACCCCACAGAGTGTAACACACCAGGCTCCCTGTCCATCACCAACTCCCAGAGCCTACTCAAACGCATGTCCACTGCATCGGTGATGCCATCCAAGCACGTCATCCTCTGCCCTTCACTTCATCTCCCGCCTTCAATCTTTCCCAGCATCAGGGGCTTTTCCAATGAGCTGGTTCCTCGCATCAGGTGGCCAAAGTATTGGAGTTTCAGCTTCAGCATCAGTCCTTCCAATGAATATTCAGGACTGATTTCCTTTAGGATTGACTGCTTGGATCTCCTTACAGTCCAAGGGACTCTCAAGAATCTTGACCAAACCACAATTCAATAGCGTCATTTCATTGGTGCTCAGCTTTCTTTATAGTCCAATTCTCACATCCATACATGACTACTGGAAAAACCATAGCTTTGACTAGATGGACCTTGGTTGGCAAAGTAATGTCTCTGCTTTTCAATACACTGTCTAGTTTGGTCATAGCTTTTCTTCCAAGGAGCAAGCGTCTTTTAATGTCATGGCTACAATCATCATCTGCAGTGATTTTGAAGCCCCCAAAATAAAGTCTTTCACTGTTTCCATTTTTTCCCATCTATCTGCCATGAAGTAGTGGGACCAGATGCCATGATCTTAGTTTTCTGAATGATGAGTTTTAAGCCAAATTTTTCACTCTCCTCTTTCACTTTCATCAAGAGGCTCTTTAGTTTTTCTTCGCTCTCTGCCATAAGTGTGGTGTCATCTCCAATTCTCAGGTTATTGATATTTCTTCTGGAAGTCTTGATTCCAGCTTCTGCTTCATCCAGCCCAGCATTTTGCATGTTGTATTCTGCATATAAGTTAAATAAGCAGGGTGACAATATACAGCCTTGACGTACTCCTTTCCCAATTTGGAACCAGTCTGTTGTTCCATGTCCAGTTCTAGCTGTTGCTTCTTGACCTGCATACAGATTTCTCAGAAGGCAGGTCAGGTGGTCTGATATTCTCGTCTCTTTAAGAATTTTCCACAGTTTCTTGTGATCCACACAGTCAAAGGCTTTGGCATAGTCAATAAAGCAGAAATAGATGTTTTTCTGGAACTCTCTTGCTTTTTCGATGACCCAGCAGATATTGCAATTTGAGTTCTGGTTCCTCTGCCTTTGCTAAATCCAGCCTGAACATCTGTAAGTTCACAGTTCACATACTGTTGAAGCCTGTCTTGGAGAATTTTGAGCACTACTATACTAGCGTGTGAGATGAGTGCAATTGTGTGGTAGTTTGAGCATTCTTTGGCATTGCCTTTCTTTGGGATTGATTTCTTTGGAATGAAAACTGACCTTTTCCAGTCCTGTGGCCACTGCTGAGTTTTCCAGATTTGCTGGCATATTGAATGCAACACTTTCACAGCATCATCTTTTAGGATTTGAAATAGCTCTACTGGAATTCTATCACCTCCACTAGCTTTGTTTGTAGTGATGCTTCCTAAGGCCAACTTGACTTCATATTCCAGGATGTCTGGCTCTAAGTGAGTGATCACACCATTGTGATTATCTGGATCATGAAGATCTTCTTTGTACAGTTCTTCTGTGTATTCTTGCTACCTTTTCTTAATATCTTCTGCTTCGGTTAGGTCCATACCATTTCTGTCCTTTACTGAACACATCTTTGCATGAAATATTCCCTTGGTATCTCTAATTTTCTTGAAGAGATCTCTAGTCTTTCCCATTCTATTGTTTTCCTCTATTTCTTTGCACTGATCACAGAGGAAGGCTGTCTTATCTCTCCTTGCTATTCTTTGAAACTCTGCATTCAGATCCTCTATCTTTCCTTATATCCTTTGCCTTTAGCTTCTCTTCTTTTCTCAGCTATTTGTAAGGCGTAGTCAGACAACCATTTTGCCTTTTTGCATTTCTTTTACTTGGGGATGGTCAAGGTATTGTAGTAGGATGTTTAAACAAAATTAACAATGTGACTGAGAAAGTCTGATGTTTCAAATATACATCTCATTTTCAGTGTAATTAATAAACAGTATTATTTCATCAATTGAATTAATGGTAAGCAAATAAGTTGAAAGCTTTTGTTTCTCATCCAGTATACTTTTTGAAACTAATTTAACTGAAAATATAAATTTATTGTGATGAGTATTTGTATCCTTAGTGATGCTGAAAGCTCAGCTTCTCTGTACATTGGTGCCTAATGAGTCTTAGAGACAAGAGTTTTGGGTGAAGAAGAAAATGAAAAGGCTTCCCTGGTAGCTCAGATGGTAAAAAAAATAAAAAAAATAAATCCCTGCCATTGAGGAGATCCGAGGAGCTTCCTGGGTGGGGAAGATCCCCTGGAAAAGGAAATGGTAACCCACTCCAGTATTCTTGCCTGGAGAATTCCATGGACAGAGGAGTCTAGTGGGTTACAGTCCATGGAGTCACAAAGATTTGGATAGGTCTAAGCAACTAAACACTCATTTATTCATAAAAAGATCGCTTTATTACTTTGCCAGGCAAAGGAAGCTGCAGTAAGCTAATGCCCTCAAAACTATGTGTCCCAACTTGGGGAAGATATTGAGAAGTTTTATAGTAATTATTCAAAGAAGGCATAATCATGATCTTTGATGGCCTCTACCTGCATCAGCTTAAAGAGGGGATTCAGCTCTCCAGCCAGAGATTGAGGCCAGGTTGTACAGTGAAAGCACTGAATCCTAGCCACCAGACCAGTGGTCAGTAACAAGACCCTGACCCTTGGCTTTGCAGAAAATAATTCCCACGAAGACAGAAAGTAGTAAAGCATGTAAAGTATTTATTAGGAGGAAAAGAATACTGTACGTATGTGGATAGACACACAGGCAGGCTTAGAGAATCCCTGAGTCACACCCTTATGGTGGTTTGAATTCTTTTGTTGTATATCACTTTTTTTTTTTTAGCCAGTCTCTTTGATTTGCCTGCTTCAGAGTTCATATTTGGTGTATCTCAGGATCCACCCATGTGTGTACACGCATCTTTTCGCCAAGATGGATCCTACTGAAGAGGCCTATGGGTAGCCTGCCATCAGTAGCATCTTTTCCCTTTTGACCTCCAAGGGGTCTTTCTGTGCTTCTGTATTTAGGGAAGTCTCTTGATTTCGAGAATGACAAATATGTGGTCTGAGAAGGACCTAGCCTCCTCTCTTATTTGTACTGAGTTCTTGTCTTGGAGTTTTGGTTCACAACCTGTAGATAGGGGAAATAGGTATAGGAAAGCTGGCTTCCCAGGTGACTCGGTGTAAAGAATCTGCCTGCTGATGCAAGAGACACAGGTTTGATCTCTGGATCAGGAAGATCCCTTGGAGAAGGAAATGGCAACCCACTCCAGTATTCTTGCCTGGAGAATCCCAGGGAAAGGGGAGCCTGGTGGGTATAGGCCATGGGGCTCACAAAGGTCAGACAAGATTTTGGGACTGAATAACAACAAACAACAAAACCTGGGACTGTCGTCTGAAGAGGGCTGCACTCTGTTGCCATGTGCTTGTAGAGCCTTCCGAATTGGGCCTTGGTTTATAACATATTTAAGATGAGCCAGGGTTTCTGGGTCAGTTAGCATGTCCAGAGTAAGGAATGGTCTTCCATTCCTTATATCATTTCACAATGACTCAATATAGTGGATGTTTTAGGAGCTGCCGTGACCTTTAAGAGGGCTATTGGCAGCAGGCGATAGCATGACTGATATTTCCAGACAGAGTTTGCCCGAGGTTTTCTTTATAGAGTATGGTTAGTCTGTTCATCTTTTCTTGAGGACTCAGGTGTCTGGGACAAATGGAGGTGGTAAATTTAATTCCTAAAACCTGCTAAAGCTGTTGTGTGATCTTTGCTACAAATGAAGGTCCATTGTCACTCTGAAGGTGGCAGGGTAACCGAAATCTACTTGAGTTGCCTTGTCTGTTCTAGTAGGGAAGGCCTCTATTCATCCAGTAAAAATGTCTTTTAAGACTAGTAAGTATGTGAATCCCTGGAAGGAGGGCATCTGAGTGGAATCTATTTGCCGGTTCTCTCCTGGGTTAGTCCCTTATCATGGCTAACAAGCAGAGGAGGCTTAACATTGCCTCCTAGATTATGGGTGATACATAGGGCACAGACTTAAGTGACTCTTTTAATTGTCTCTAGTAACTCTTTCCCTGTAAAAAGTAATAAAAAGTAGGAAAACAATCATAAACATTGCATTTCTCCCCAGATAGAATTTTATAGCCCTTTAATAATTTTCCATTGGTCAGAAAGACTTATGAGCAATTTCTGATCTATGTGCCACCAGTCATCTGTTCCCTCAGTCCCCCTCTATCTGTTTCCCAGTTCTCTTTGGAAGTCAAGTACCCGAGTATAATGTTAGAAGGGCTAAGAGATGCGACTAGAGCCATTTTGGCTGTGGGCATCAGGGCTGCTTCCTTCACTTCTCCATCTGCCCTGTGGTTTCCTTGGGAACTTTGAGAATTTCCCCTTCGGTGCCTGTGGCTGTGGATGACTACTACCTGTTTCAGTTTTTGGATTCTTTCTGTGAGATGTAAGATCTCAGTCTCATATTTTATAGGGATGTTTCTTGCATTTAGAAGTGCTCTCTCTTTCCAGAGAGTTATGTGGGTACATAAAACAAGGAAGGCTATTTTGAGTCTGTGTATGTATCAAAGGTTCGTCTAGTCAAGGCTATGGTTTTTCCTGTGGTCATGTATGGATGTGAGAGTTGGACTGTGAAGAAGGCTGAGCGCTGAAGAATTGATGCTTTTGAACTGTGGTGTTGGAGAAGACTCTTGAGAGTCCCTTGGACTGGATCCAACCAGTCCATTGTGAAGGAGATCAGCCCTGGGATTTCTTTGGAAGGAATGATGCTAAAGCTGAAACTCCAGTACTTTGGCCACCTCATGCGAAGACTTGACTCATTGGAAAAGACTCTGATGCTGGGAGGGATTGGAGGCAGGAAGAGAAGGGGACGACAGAGGATGAGATGGCTGGATGGCATCACCAACTCGATGGATGTGAGTTTGAGTGAACTCTGGGAGTTGGTGATGGACAAGGAGGCCTGGCGTGCTGCGATTCATGGGGTCACAAAGAGTCGGACACAACTGAGTGACTGAGCTGATCTGATCTGATCTGATGTATCCTTCCCCTAGGGTTAAGACGGGTTAGATCTATCAGTTCAGCCTTATGTGCCAAGGTGATTGGTGGCAAAGGTTTTGCTTTTGTGACACTATGAGTGCTCATGATAGTGTACCCTGCCCTCCTGACTCCATCTCTAACAAAACTACTGCCATCAGTGAACTGTTGGTTTTCTACAGCCTGTTAGGTCAGACCTACAGGCATAAACCTGGTCAAGGGTTTTGAGGCAAGAATATGTTAGCTCTGAGCTTTTGGCAGGCATTAAGGTAGCTGGGTTAAGAGTGTGGCAAATTTTGAGGGTTAGCTCTGGAAAGTCAAGGAGCAGAGCCTGGTACTTGATAAGGTGACCTCCAGTTAGCCCATGGTAGCCTTTTATCACTAAGACCCCTTGCACTTGATGAGGAGTTTGGATTTTCAGCAGCTGTTCAAAGGTAAGCTTATTCACTTCTTCCACCAATAAATATGTGGCAGCTACCACCTGGAAGCAGGCAGGCCAACCTAGGGGCAGGGAGTCTATCTAGTTGCTTGGAAAAGTATCCTATAGACTGAGGAGCTTCCCCTAGCTTCTGTATAAGTACCCCCTAAAACTGTCCTTTGCTTTTCAGTGACATACAAGGTGAATGCCTTTCTCAAATTGGGGAGACCCAAAACAGGGACTCTGTTGAGAGCTTGCTTGATATCATTAAAAGTCTGTTCCTGTTCCCTGTTTCAAAGTAACACTTCTGTGTCTGGGCCTTTAGTGGCTTCATGCAGGAGCTTAGCCATTAGCCCAAATCCTGGAATCCAAATTCTATAAAATCCTGCCATGCTCCAAAAGGTACAGAGATGTTTCTTTGTCTTTGGAACAGCTTAGGCCTAATATAGCTTGTTTTCTCTTTGGAGATAACTGTCTATTATGGGGTTTAAAATATATCCCAGATATTTAACTTGTTGCTTTGAAACGTGTGCCTCTTTCTGAGAGACTCTGTAACCCTGGGCCCCAAGGAAATTAAGGCCTTTGATGGTATTTTGATCTGAGGACTCCATGGAGAGACTAGATATTAATATATCTTCTGTGTACTGTAGAAGAGCACCTCTTTTTTGGTTTATTTCCCTTAGTTCCTTTCCTAGGGCCTGAGTGAACAGGTGTGGGCTGTCCCCAACCCCCTGAGGCAATACTGTCCGGGTGTATTGTTGCATTTGGCCTGAGTCAGTATTAGTCCACTCGAGGACAAACGATGTTTTGATGAGGAATGAACTGGGATACAAAAGGAGGCATCCTTGAGATCGAGTACAGTGAACTGTTTTAACATTCTCAGGGATTTGGGCTAACATACTATAAGGATTGGCCACAAGGGAATGCATAGGGACTACTGCGTTGTTTACTGCTCTGAGGTCTTACACCATTCTATAGACCCCATTTGGCTTAACAACTGGAAGAGGAGCATTGTATGGAGACCGGCAGGACACCAAGAGGCCTTCAGAATTTATCTACAAAGTGTTGTAAACCCTTCTTCGCTTTCGACTTTTTAGGATATTGTCTCGTTAGGATAGGCAGTTTCTGCATGCATGCTCAGTTCCTGTCGTGGCTGACTCTGCAGCCCCCTGGACTGTAGCCTACCAGGCTCCTCTGTCCATGAGATTTTCCAGGCAAGGTTGCTGGAGTGGGTTGTCATTGCCTTCTCCAGGAGATCTTCCTTACCCAGGGATTGAACCTGGGTCTCCTGAAGCTCCTGCATTGGCAGGAGGCTTCTTTACCAGTGAGCCACCCGGGAAGCCCTGGTCTGGCTCAGTCAGAGTCAAAATAAGGGGCTGCCTGGGGCCTCCTAACCTGAGTATGGTTCAGGGGGTACTCAGAAGGTCCCTCCCAAGGAGAGGGGTAGGACACTGAGGCACAACTGGAAAGGCATCTGAAATCAACTGCTGCTAAAATTGGCAAGTGAGAGGTCCAGCGAAGTAATGAGTGTAAGACTTTCCATTGACACCAGTCACAGTGCAGCTTTTAGAGGAGAGAGACCCAGTGTGAAAAATTAACACAGAGTAAGTAGCTCCTGAATCAATTAAGAAATTGACTTTCTTAGCTGCCATGTCAAGGGCTCCCTGGGGCTCTTCCATCAAAATAGGCGTCTGATTGGGAGGAGCCACCAGAATCCCCAGGCCACCTCAGTCATTCAGCATGGCCATCTCCGGAGTGGGCACCCCACTTCTCCTTCCAGACTGAGGACAGTCCCTCTTCCAATGACCTGTTTGTTCTGCAGGTTGGGCATGGCCCAGGGGACTCTTTCTGGCAATCTCAGGCCCTGGGGCTGGTTGACGTGAATTTGTAGTAACAGCATCCCCCCTTGTTGCTCTTAACTCCAGATGGATAGGTGGACTTCATTGGCCCCCTTGGGCTGTCCTAAGGTTGCAAGGCATGGCTGACAGCAACAGTTATCAGTTGTGCATGAACGCTAGCCTGTCTTTTCTCTTGTTGGGTTCTCTCTTTCTCCTGATCTTGGTCTCCATTATTAAATACCCCAAAGGTCACATCTAAAAGCTGGGGCAAGGGTGTTTGTGGGCCAAATTGTAACTTTGGGAGTTTCCATCCAATATGAGTGGCAAACTGGCTAATAAAATGCTGTCCCAGCAGAGAATGACCTTTGGAAATGGGGGGAGTCTGCATGCAATATATTGGTATAATATCTAAATGCCTCTACAAGCCACCCATGAAAGAGGGCTGGATTTTTCCCCCCTTAGGTCACTCCTTCAACCCTTTCATAGTTAACTCACTTTTTGATACACTTTCTCATGCCTTCTAATATACATTGGATCGTGTGCTTCTTGGCTTCTGTTCCCTCCCAAGAATTATGATTCCAAAAGTGTTCCTGATTCAGGACTACATCTCTACTCAAAGCATAATGTTCAGATTGGACTCTGGCAAGCTAATCAGCATGCCTCTAGCTGCTGTCCAGATTATCTGTTTTCCTCAGGGGTACAGCAGGTAGACAGAGCTACTTGAACATCTTCCAAGTTAAATCATAGACCAGGGTGAGGGCATGAAACCCTTCAGTAAACTTACTAGCGTCTTCAAAAATTGACCCAGTTTCTGTTTGTATTGAGCTAAGTCAGTTAAAGTAAAGGTCACATGTACTCTAATTGTCTCTTTGCCATTTGTCACTTCCTTAAGAGGGCATAATCCTGGGTGATAGGAAGCTCCACTGTAACTTACCCCAGCAGGACTAACTTCTGTTTCTTGGGGTAACAGATGGTATGGAAGGACATAGGGAGGTGGAGTTTGGGATTGGAGGGAGGGACTGGGAGAAGTAAATAGCTCCAGAGATGTAGGGATATTGTCAGGAACAGGAAGAGCTAGGTTTCCTCCCTGGAGAGATGGAAGAGCTTAGAAAAAGATCATCTAAAATGTCGGGAGAGTTTTCTGGTTTTCCAGGTTTTAAATTACAGGAGCTGTGTAGAGCAGTATTTTGGTAAAGGTCCATGAAGTCCTGAATGTAGAGAATCTCACTCCACTTTACCATCCTGCAGCAATAAAGATCCAATTGCAGAATGGTTTTATAATTTAGAGACTCATTTTCAGGCCATTTTTCTCCATTCCTCAACTTATACAAAGGCCAGGCATTGCTACAGTACAATTTAAGTTCCTCTTTTTTTAACTCTTTAAGAATTTCCAATTCTTAAAGAAACACTCCAGAGATGTTTCTTCTGGCTTGGAGAGGGATCCTCCCGTGATGAGTAACTTGCAACCAAGAACAAGAGAGTGCTCCTAGAATGAAATACATCGTCCTGGAAACATTTACCAGGAGGTTTTAACCTGAAGCGATTCTGAGCATTCCCTAAATTCCCTTGGATCCCAATGAGGTTTCAAGTATCCTCTCCTCTCCCATTGATTTCTGACAATGTATCTGGCTCCCATGATACCCTGTGCAGGGCACCCAACCCAGAATGGCCAGAAAAGGGCTTCTGAATGAGAGTAGACCAGTTGCCAGGACTTGGAGTGATCCCTTGTCTATAGAGTTTATGTCCTAAGATAATTCTCCCTATTTTGGAGTTTATTTCTTGTGCCTGAGCAACTACAAAGTTTATAATTTGGGCTTCTGGGTAGTGGCTAGCCCGATAGGCTGTCACACATATGCGGTCAGGGAGGTCTCCTGACTTTGAGAACGAGAAATATGTGGCCTGGGCAGGACTCAGCCTCCTCCCTTAACTGTCCTGCTATTCTCATCTTGGAGTTTCAATCAATAGGGAATGAATCTCCTATCACTTTACCCTGGTGGGGCTCATCTACTTCCTACCTCAGTTTCAATTCCTTCTATGGGGCGTTTTTTCTGGTTTTGATTTACCTGAACCATGTTTGGTTATATCTCAGGATCTTCACGTGTGTGCACTTGAATCTCTTAACCAAGATGGATTCTACTGAAGAGACATGTGGGTAGACTAACATCAGTTAGCATTTCTCCCCTTTTGATGACCTCCAAGGAGACTTTCTGTTTATGTGTAATTGAAGAGGTCTCACGACTTTGAAATATGTAGTTGGGAAGGGCCCAGTCTCCCTTCTTAGTTTCCCTGCCATTCTCATCTTCGACTTTGGGTCTATAGGGAATAAATTTTCTATCACCTTATCCTGGGGGTGGAGAGCATTTACTTCCTGCCTCAGTTAGTCCATGGGCATTCTTCTGATCCTGGGAAAGACTGAAGGCAAAAGGAGGAGGGGGCAGCAGAGGATGAGATGGTTAGATAGTATTACCGACTCAGTGAACATGAGTTTGAGCAAACTCCAGGAGATAGTGAAGAACAGAGGAGTCTTGAATGCTGCAGTCCATAGGGTTGCAGAGTCAGACATAGCTTAGTGGCTGAACAACAACATTCTTCTGATGGGTTTGTGGTGACGTAAGTAGGAATCAGTATCATCAACCTTCGGGTCTAACTGGTCTGGGATCTACATGCTTGTAATTGTTCATTTCTCTTACCTGGAAGGGTTTCAATATCTGGAATTAGCTCAAAGATATCTTTATGTGTATCCCTTGATGGGGAATCAGGACCTTACCTCAAGGCTGCTCTTCACTGCTTATTTCTCCTTGGTCTCACATCCCCTCCCTTCCCTGATTAACAACAGCTTGAGTCTGTCCACTGGAATTCAGGGAAGGACATGGAGGCTGAATGAAGGCTGTTTTCTGTAATCAAAGAAATGGGGGGACACAGAAATACTTTGTGCCCTGGAGCCCTACAGGGCCCTCTGTGGTCTCATTAGGTCTTAGATTCACTCATTTCTAGTCAGTAGGATGAGTTCATTCTTTGTGCCTAGTTTAGAGAAATTTAAAGGATGATAGAACTATCCATCAAATAGTCTGTTATTTATTTGGGATAACAAATTGCTGAATAAAATAAAAGTCAAAATGTAATATACAGCAAAAACGCATGACAAGCCCATGCCATGGGTGAACAAGGGAGAGAACATCTAGAATAGCAAAGTTAAGATAAGGAAGAAAGGAAATGTAAGCCATTCTCTAAGAGATGTGTTGCTGAATACAAGCAAGTTAATGTGCCCTTACAGAGAAGGAGGCCAAACAAATCCACATATCAGTTTGTAGCAGAGAAAAGTTTATTGCAGAACAGACAAGGAGAAAGCACAGTGCAAGCTAAAAAGCCCAAACTCTCTGAAGGTTGTCAAGGAAGTGTTTTATAGGTAAAATTTGGGGTGAGGACTGCAGGGTGTGAGACTCTTTTGATTGGTTGGTGGTAAGGTAATGAGGCGATGCTCCAGGAATCTTGTGTTCAGCCTGGTGTTAGCATTCTCCCCTCGGGTGGTGGTCTTTGTTCCTGCAGAAGAATTCAAAGATATTGTTATGTATATTTCTTCAGGAGTACCCAGGACCCTGCCCCATCATTGCACTGCTATTTTCTTGACTGTTCCTCCTTTGCTTCTGCCTTTCTTCACTTTTCTGATTAGCAACTATTTGAATCTGCCCTTTGGTAGACTCAGAAGGTCTAGGACACTGAAGCCTTGTTCCTATAAATAAAAAATGGCAGACTTGAAAAGGATTTGTACCTGGGAGGGCCCCATAGGGTCCTGCTCTGTTTTAGAAGCAAATAGTGACAAAATCTATAATGGTCTCTGACATATATTGGAGAAATAGAAAGTCTTATGAAAGCTATATTTTAGTAAAATTTTGGATACTGATATAGAGGTTCAACTGGATACAAGAAGGCATGGTACTGACTTTTAAAATTTAAGATATCATTTCAATTATATATTTAAAAAATAATAATGAAGGGATGCAGGTGTTTCTATTCAGGCAGAAAATAATGATTTTATAATTTCCCATTTTGTCTGTGTGTATAATACAAATGATGTTACCAATTACCTATCAATAGACACAGCTGTTGCCTGGAGCTAGATGATTTCAGCACATCTTGAAGCTCAAATTAATGAGTCTGCATTACTGATTAGAATGAAAACATAATTTATATGCAAGTGATTCCCTAGGCTTTGGAGTAAAGCAAGCTAGAGATTATATGAATTTGGTAATTTCAAATATCTATTCTAAAAGAGTATGCCCATTTTAGGACATATATTTAAATTATTTATCTAAAATATATAAAAATACTTATAGTAAAATAATTAGAAGCAAGTTTATGTTTAGGACTTAATGAAGGAAGAGAACTTGGTAATAGTAATTATAAATAATATTTAAGCAAATTATATTTTATACTGCAGTTTATATGAAATAGTACTAAAATAAGAATTGTGTTATTGAATAGCACCAGGAATAACTCCAAAACTCAGGTCACAGCTCATGAGATAATACAGCATTTAGGTCATTTAGTCTTTCTGACTGTAATCCCCAAGCATGAGATAAACAAATGTGTCCTAACTCTGGCCCCTGACTCTTAAAGACTAGTGACCAAAAGATAAGAAATAGGAAACCCAGAAGAAAAATACAGTTAAGTTTTGCTTACCAACTTCAAACTTGTTTCATGCACTACATAATGTTTGAAAATCCTTCGGGATGATTAAATTCACACCTATTGATATCTGGTGCTTACCAAAGCATAAACACACTGCCTCTGAGGATTTAAAGTTACTTTTAAAGGGTGTTAACACAATCCATTATATTCACTTTGGAATTTTCTTACTATAATACTATAATAATGGGCTGAATCAGCTTTGCTGAATCGAATTTCTCTTGAATAGCTTTATTCTGTTTCTCAAGTCCTCATTTTGTTGACCAAGATGATCTGGACATAAATTTAAGTAACTTCTGGTACTGAATTCCCTTTTATCATTTGTCTATTAATAGTATTTTTGTCATCAGCTCTAAAATAGACTAGTGAATCAATAATTTGTTTTTATTGATTTGGATAATGGAATAGACATTTACATTATAATATATTTGTAAGAACTTATTTAAATCAATTATATTTCTAGTGTCTTTTTGTTAAAACACAAGTAATACTTCCTTTTAAATAAAATCTAGCCATAAAATCTATTCAAAAATTAATTCAAAATCTAGGATAATTCAGACCTGGCCTCTTTAGACCTAAGAAAAGTCTTTTCACATAGTACATATTTAATAAATAGAAATAGAAATAATCCAAGTTTGAGTTTATATTACATAGGTAAAAATAAAATGTTAATAAAAAAGTAAACATGATCACAGGTAAAGCATATTCTCTGAGATAAAATATATTCACTATTGATATAATAATTATTAGTATTGATATAGTAGTGGAAAGTCATATCTATTGATATGTATATTATTTCAAAAGTATGTATTTATGTAAGTAAATTATAAAAGACATAGAGTAAACAGTGCTTGGTTAGCCTAATTAAAATGAATAGATCTAAAAAGGATATCATCATTTTATTAACATTTAAGAGATATTTCTGTGTATTGATTTGGTGTTAGGATTGATTCCTCTCACTGCAATGAAAATAGCAAGCCATGCTACCAAGAGAAATAAGACTTTGTATAAAATGTTATTTCACTCACTGCCATCTATTTACATTAGTACTTCATTTACTAAAGCATCCAGTGGTAATTTTTTAATGTATGGAATAACTTGAACTGAATTGGTAGCTTAGAGGGAGCACCTTTCATTTTTTTACATGCAAGCTATTGAAAGACCTCTACCGGGTTAAAAAGCTAAGGTGATACATTTAAGAAATACAAAAAAAAAATTAACGTAAGATAACTGATACTTTCCTTTCTGGAAAAGCAATGCAGTTTAAGTAGAAATCAATAGAAATGATCTTAGTTCAGCACAGTTATCACTGTTATAGCTAGAGGCAGGCCATGGAATTGACAAGCAGTCCTTTCCTATTTAATCCCCACACAGACTATTTCACTACATAATTTTCAAAAGGTATTTGTTACATAACCCTTTGTTCATCCAATGACAACAGGTTCAAAAAATTATTATCACTTTAATGTTTAACACAGTTTATTTTTATCTGGGCGTGATTTCCTTGGGAGCGCTTCCCATTGTGGATTCATGTTTAAAAAGAGAATGCAATTACACCACACAGAAATATGTGCTGTGGTGACTTTTCCTTCTGGTATAAGATTGCATATCTGATACACAGGGACCACCACCAGCCAGCAAGAAAAACTGAGCCTCACTGAGTGTCTAGTGAAGATGAATTTAGAAAGCTACTCCCTGTTACAATAGCTCACCGAGTATAGGGGAAAAACCCCAGAAAGTTCAACTCTTAAAAGGCTCAAAGATACAAATGTTTTTCCATTTATTCTCGATTGTTGAATCATTATATAGTAGTGAAACCTCACATGCAGCTGGCCTATAGCTTTAAATTTTAGAGGAGGAGCTAACAATCCACACCCATGTTGTGCATATAAAAGAAGCCCCGTTAGTGGTTTTAGGGAAAATGCCACAGGATTACTTAGAACTATTTAAGAAGAATAAAGAGGAAGAAGAGAAAAAAGAGAGAAAGAGAGAGAAAATCAGGCTTGATCCCACAGTATGAAAAGAGGCTAACATGTACACAGTAAAATAAGCACAAATTGTCAAAGAAGAATTACAATTTATATTTTCAAGAAAGTGTAAAATGAACTGTATGAAACAAACAAAAAAAAGATAAGAATGATACAACAGTGGAATCATTCACTGTTTAGAATGGAATTAGAAAAGAAGGAATTAGATACAGGACCAAAATAAAGGGGAATTTGATAAGATCAGAAAAGACTGCAACATCAGAAATAATACAGCTGGATCAAGACGATATTAGGAGCAGAAGGATAGAATCCAAATTGTGGAAAATGAATCAGTACTGTACTATGAAGGACAAGCCTGAGATTATTTGTTACACTGATGGAAAAAGATAGATGATAGAGTCTGAAGCAAAAAGTGAACATGCAACATGGAAAGATAAAACAAGAAAGAAAAGTGGATAATATTATATATAAATATAGATGCATTACTTCTAAAGACAATACTAGCAAATCGAATCAAACCTAATAAGAAAATAGTAGTCTATTACCAAGTTATTCCTGTAGTATACTCATAATTCAACATTAAGAAATGTATACTGATATAATCTATTGCATTGAGAGAGAAATAAAGAGGTAGTATTTGATATCTCAATAGATAAAATATACTGAAGATAATGTTTGAGACAATTTATGGTTTATATACTATTAACTAATTTCAGTTTCCACAGAAAACTTATGCTAGTTACGCTCATCATCATCATTTACTAGATGAGGAAATTAAGGCAGAGAGATTAAGAGACCACGTCAAGCTCATCCAGTTAGAAAGTGAAAGTTATGATATAAAGAATGCAATTTTTTTATTGTTTAAAAATTAGGTGTTTGTATTTATTCATTTGTGTATAATACGAATACAGGTGGTCTTATGAATAAATAATTAGGCAAAATTGATCTAAAAATCTGAAGGATAAATTACTATATAACATATAATTGTACATAAGCTGTGCTTATCTCACACACTAGCAAGGTGGTGCTGAAAATCCTTCAAGGTAGCCTTCAACAGTATGTGAACTGAGAACTTCCAGATATACAAGCTGGATTTAGAAAAGGCAGAGGAACCAGAGATCTAATTGCCAACATCCATTGGATCACTGAAAAAGCAAGGGAATTCTAGAAAAACATCTACTTCTGCTTCATTGACTATGTTAAAGCCTTTGACTGTATGGATCACAAAAAACTGGAAAATTCTTAGAGATGGGAATACCAGACCACCTTACCTGCCTCCTCAGAAACTTGTATGCAGGCCAAGAAGCAAGTGTTAGAACTGGACACAGAACAACAGACTGGTTCCAAATTGGCAAAGGAGTACTTAAAGGCTGTGTATGTCACCCTGCTTGTTTAACTTCTATGCAGAGGATATCATGAAAAAGCCAGGCTGGATGAAGTGCAACCTGGAATCAAGATTGCCAAGAGAAATACCAGTCACCTCAGATATGCAGATGACATCACCCTAATGGCAGAAAGTGAAGAGGAGTAAAGAGACTCTTGATGAAGGTGAAAGAAGAGAGTGAAAAGCTGACCTAAAACTCAATATTCAAAAAACTAAGATCATGGCATCAGGTTCCATCACTTCATGGTAAATAGATGGGGGAAAAATGGAAACAGTGACAGACTTTATTTTCTTAGGCTCCAGAATCACTACAGATGGTGACTGCAGCCATGAAAGTAAAAGACACTTTCTTCTTGGAAGAAAAGCTATGACAAACCTAGACAGTGTATTAAAAAGTAGGGACATCACTTTGCCAGCAAAGGTCTGTATAGTCAAAGCCATGGTTTTTCCATTAGTCATGTATGGATGTGGTAATTGGACCTTAAAGAAGGCTGAACAACGAAGAACTGATGCTTTCAATTCTTTCAATGAGAAGACTCCTGAGATTCCCTTGGACTGCAAGAGATCAAACCAATTCCAACATATGGAGGCTGAACAACACGCTGCTGAATAACCAACAAATCACAGAAGAAATCAAAAAAGAAATCAAAATTTGCATAGAAACGAATGAAAATGAAAACACAACAACCCAAAACCTGTGGGACACGGTAAAAGCAGTCCTAAGGGGAAAGTTCATAGCAATACAGGCACACCTCAAGAAACAAGAAAAAAGTCAAATAAATAACCTAACTCTACACCTAAAGCAACTAGAAAAGGAAGAAATGAAGAACCCCAGGGTTAGTAGAAGGAAAGAAATCTTAAAAATTAGAGCAGAAATAAATGCAAAAGAAACAAAAGAGACCATAGCAAAAATCAACAAAACCAAAAGCTGGTTCTTTGAAAGGATAAATAAAATTGACAAACCATTAGCCAGACTCATCAAGAAACAAAGGGAGAAAAATCAAATCAACAAAATTAGAAACGAAAATGGAGAGATCACAACAGACAACACAGAAATACAAAGGATCATAAGAGACTACTATCAACAATTATATGCCAATAAAATGGACAACGTGGAAGAAATGGACAAATTCTTAGAAAAGTACAACTTTCCAAAACTGGACCAGGAAGAAATAGAAAATCTTAACAGACCCATCACAAGCATGGAAATTGAAACTGTAATCAAAAATCTTCCAGCAAACAAAAGCCCCGGTCCAGACGGCTTCACAGCTGAATTCTACCAAAAATTTAGAGAAGA
This sequence comes from Bos indicus x Bos taurus, assembly GCF_003369695.1. NCBI lineage: Eukaryota > Metazoa > Chordata > Mammalia > Artiodactyla > Bovidae > Bos > Bos indicus x Bos taurus. Next base: position 33,779,979 of record NC_040085.1, on the reverse strand, counting down.
GCTAACACCTATCCTGCTCAAACTCTTCCAGAAAATTGCAGAGGAAGGTAAACTTCCAAACTCATTCTATGAGGCCACCATCACCCTAATACCAAAACCTGACAAAGATCCCACAAAAAAAGAAAACTACAGGCCAATATCACTGATGAACATAGATGCAAAAATCCTTAACAAAATTCTAGCAATCAGAATCCAACAACACATTAAAAAGATCATACACCATGATCAAGTGGGCTTTATCCCAGGGATGCAAGGATTCTTCAATATCCGCAAATCAATCAATGTAATACACCACATTAACAAATTGAAAAATAAAAACCATATGATTATCTCAATAGATGCAGAGAAAGCCTTTGACAAAATTCAACATCCATTTATGATAAAAACTCTCCAGAAAGCAGGAATAGAAGGAACATACCTCAACATAATAAAAGCTATATATGACAAACCCACTGCAAACATTATCCTCAATGGTGAAAAATTGAAAGCATTTCCTCTAAAGTCAGGAACAAGACAAGGGTGCCCACTTTCACCATTACTATTCAACATAGTTTTGGAAGTTTTGGCCACAGCAATCAGAGCAGAAAAAGAAATAAAAGGAATCCAAATTGGAAAAGAAGAAGTAAAACTCTCACTATTTGCAGATGACATGATCCTCTACATAGAAAACCCTAAAGAGTCCACCAGAAAATTACTAGAAATAATCAATGACTACAGTAAAGTTGCAGGATATAAAATCAACACACAGAAATCCCTTGCATTCCTATACACTAATAATGAGAAAACAGAAAGAGAAATTAAGGAAACAATTCCATTCACCATTGCAACAGAAAGAATAAAATACTTAGGAATATATCTACCTAAAGAAACTAAAGACCTATATATAGAAAACTATAAAACACTGGTGAAAGAAATCAAAGAGGACACTAATAGATGGAGAAATATACCATGTTCATGGATTGGAAGAATCAATATAGTGAAAATGAGTATACTACCCAAAGCAATTTATAGATTCAACGCAATCCCTATCAAGCTACCAACAGTATTCTTCACAGAGCTAGAACAAATAATTTCACAATTTGTATGGAAATACAAAAAACCTCGAATAGCCAAAGCGATCTTGAGAAAGAAGAATGGAACTGGAGGAATCAACCTACCTGACTTCAGGCTCTACTACAAAGCCACAGTTATCAAGACAGTATGGTACTGGCACAAAGACAGAAATATTGATCAATGGAATAAAATAGAAAGCCCAGAGATAAATCCACGCACATATGGACACCTTATCTTCGACAAAGGAGGCAAGAATATACAATGGATTAAAGACAATCTCTTTAACAAGTGGTGCTGGGAAATCTGGTCAGCCACTTGTAAAAGAATGAAACTGGACCACTTTCTAACACCATACACAAAAATAAACTCAAAATGGATTAAAGATCTAAACGTAAGACCAGAAACTATAAAACTCCTAGAGGAGAACATAGGCAAAACACTCTCCGACATACATCACAGCAGGATCCTCTATGACCCACCTCCCAGAATATTGGAAATAAAAGCAAAAATAAACAAATGGGACCTAATTAACCTTAAAAGCTTCTGCACATCAAAGGAAACTATTAGCAAGGTGAAAAGACAGCCTTCAGAATGGGAGAAAATAATAGCAAATGAAGCAACCGACAAACAACTAATCTCAAAAATATACAAGCAACTCCTACAGCTCAACTCCAGAAAAATAAACGACCCAATCAAAAAATGGGCCAAAGAACTAAATAGACATTTCTCCAAAAAAGACATACAGATGGCTAACAAACACATGAAAAGATGCTCAACATCACTCATTATCAGAGAAATGCAAATCAAAACCACTATGAGGTTCCATTTCACACCAGTCAGAATGGCTGCGATCCAAAAGTCTACAAACAATAAATGCTGGAGAGGGTGTGGAGAAAAGGGAACCCTCTTACACTGTTGGTGGGAATGCAAACTAGTACAGCCACTATGGAGAACAGTGTGGAGATTCCTTAAAAAACTGGAAATAGAACTGCCTTATGACCCAGCAATCCCACTGCTGGGCATACACACTGAGGAAACCAGAAGGGAAAGAGACACGTGTACCCCAATGTTCATCGCAGCACTGTTTATAATAGCCAAGACATGGAAGCAACCTAGATGTCCATCAGCAGATGAATGGATAAGAAAGCTGTGGTACATATACACAATGGAGTATTACTCAGCCATTAAAAAGAATACATTTGAATCAGTTCTAATGAGGTGGATGAAACTGGAGCCTATTATACAGAGTGAAGTAAGCCAGAAGGAAAAACATAAATACAGTATTCTAACGCATATATATGGAATTTAGAAAGATGGTAACAATAACCCTGTGTACGAGACAGCAAAAGAGACACTGATGTATAGAACAGTCTTATGGACTCTGTGGGAGAGGGAGAGGGTGGGAAGATTTGGGAGAATGACATTGTAACATGTAAAATATCATGTAAGAAACGAGTTGCCAGTCCAGGTTCGATGCACGATACTGGATGCTTGGGGCTAGTGCACTGGGACGACCCAGAGGGAGGGTATGGGGAGGGAGGAGGGAGGAGGGGTCAGGATGGGGAACACATGTATACCTGTGGTGGATTCATTTTGATATTTGGCAAAACTAATACAATTATGTAAAGTTTAAAAATAAAATAAAATTTAAAAAAAAAAAAAAAAAAAAAAGAGATCAAACCAGTCAATCCTAAAGGAAATCAGCTCTAAATATTCATTAGAAGGACTGATGCTGAAGCTTAAGCTCCAGTACTTTGGCCGTCTCCTGTGAAGAGCCGACTCATTGGAAAAGACCTTGATGCTGGGAAAGATTGAAGGCAGGAGAAGAAGGGGATGACAGAGAATGAGATGTCTGGATAGCACCACCGACTCAATGGACATGAACTTGGGAAAACTCCAGGAAATAGTGAGGGATGCTGAGGCTTGCCATGTCCTCTATCTTGGCTGAATTGATGCTTAGTATAATATATATTGATCAAATATTATTGACTTGTGCATTTAAAATGAATTTTATTGCATGTAAATTATACCTCAATAAAGCTGACTTTTTAAATTGCATCTATTAAAATACTGATTGCCTAGCATTAAAATACCAGATTTTAAAACTCAATGGGTTCAAATTCTGCCTCTGCTATTTTCTTACTGTATGATATAAGGCAAATTACTGAATCACTCTAAGTTTTCTTATCTATAACATGAGGATACAGTATTAAGTACTTCACAGAATTGTTGAGAGGATTCATTCTTACCTGAAGTGTTCAACATATTGTATTATTATTATCATCATTACTGTTAGTACTATGTGCAAGACATGAGACTGTTGAGATACATCAAATCATAAGACAAAACTTGTTTTCATTTTCTCTTAAGACAATTCTTTTAGGGAAAAAGAGATTTGGATGAAAAGTAAACTAAAAATGAACTAAGATTGATGTTAATTGATGATAAAAAATTCGATAAACTTTGACCATTATAGACAGTACATGATTATATGCTGTATTAGTTTTCTGTTGCCACTGTACAAAAATTACCACACACTTCATGACTTAAAACAACCACATGTGTTATCTTAAAGTTCTACAGAACAGAAATTTAAAATGAGTATGCTGCTGCTGCTGCTGCTAAGTCGCTTCAGTTGTGTCTGACTCTGTGCGACCCCATAGACGGCAGCCCACCAGGCTCCCCCGTCCCTGGGATTCTCCAGGCAAGAACACTGGAGTGGGTTGCCATTTCCTTCTTCATTGTGTGAAAGTGAAAACTGAAAGTGAAGTCGCTCAGTCGTGTCCAACTCTTAGTGACCCCATGGACTGCAGCCTACCAGGCTCCTTCATCCATGGGGTTTTCCAGGCAAGAGTACTGGAGTGGGGTGCCGTATAATGGAGCTAAAATCAAGAAGTCAGCAGGGTTGCTGTCTTCTGAAGGCTCTAGGGGAGAATCTGTCTCTTTGTCATCTCTAGCTTCCAAAGGCTGCTTGCATTCAGCTTGTAGCTCCTTCATTCATTTTTAAAACCAGCAGTGTTGCATCTTCTCATTCACATGACCTTCTCTCCTGTATCAAGTTTCCATCTTAGAAAAAAAGATATATGTGATTAAACATAAGGCCCACTGAGATTATTTGAAATAATCTTCCCATCTCAAAATTCTTAATTTAATCATATCTGCAAAGTCTCTTTGCCATATAAGAAAACATTCAGAGGTTCTATAGATTAGCACGTGATCATCTCTGGAGACCCGCCATGTATGCCAAGTGTCCTAAGAGGAAGATTGGAAATGAGAGAGGAAGAGAAGAGGAGACACTGGAATAGTGATGAAATTTCATTTTTAAAAGTTTACAAGTGCTCAGTTAAGGAGAAACAAGTATGAAGCCAAAATAAATACACAGAATAAAATTACATTGTTATTTTTAGGTGTTTTAAATGTCTATCTACGTTTGAAAGGACAGACAACCATAGAGAATCCACTGTGGTCTTCAAGTGGGAACAAAGGACAACGATGGAATGAGGCACATGTTAATATATATCCAATTACTTCATTTCAGGTAAGAAAAGAACAGTCACGTCTATGGATAGATTGTTGCACCTGAGCATAATGTTAAAGGCAGAACTTGAGCAAATTAGAAAAATAGTATGTAAAAATTCTGATATAAGCATCACAAAAATCACATGATTGTTTCCCTTTATTCTAAAAGCAGTGTATAAAGGGAAAATGCCCTTTTCTTTTATTAAGTAACATTTCTCAAGTAATATGTTTGAATAATGGTCTATCTGAATTCAAATGACTTGCCTGGAGAAAATGTTATCCATTTCTATAAAATCATATGTGTATATTTTGTTCCTTGAAGACAAACAACATAGATTCTTATATAACAGAAGCTGAATAATCAATTCTCAATCTGAATTTTACTTGATGGAATTTTGTATGCTTTAACAAAATGTGTCTTTTTGTCATTTTAGTAATTTATTACTTTGATTTTCAATGTCAGAGAACTTTAAACAAATTGCTTTTATTTGTTTTTATGTAGAAAAGAAAGGCTTAGATAGGATTAAGAGAAAGAACTAGTTGCAAATATATAAAAAATATTTTAGTGTTTATACTAGTCATCACGGCTAGAAACAATTTATCATGAAGCTGTTTTAATGAAGAAAATAATGTAGCTTACTGATTTTAATAACTTTATATAATATATGTGTTTTATATACTCAGGTTGAGGTTTTTTTTTCATACTGGGGAGTTCTTAATTGCATTTTATGGCATTTAGTAAGGGTATGGAAATTCAGACAGCATCAATTATGCTAATTTTTAATTGGTGGAATACTCTTTTTTGGTAACCTAATCTATAAAGCTGTAATGATTTTGATTAGAAATTGCATTACTAAAACTTACCAAGATGATAAAAATGCATTCAGTTGTTCACTCTGGTAAAGAATAATGGAGTAAGTCTAGTTGATTATCTAAAAACACATAAAAGCAACTCAAATCATAGATCCTAATAATTTTTTTCTATGAAAAATAATAAAATAGTAAAAATGGAATATATGGCAGCATATTATTAAACTAAATTAAACTTGTAAAGATGGAACTCCAAAGCATTACTGATAGAAGTAACCTTAATATTAAAATGTGCGTACCTCTATACGCATCAAAAAAATCTTTCTAAAAAGACATATTTTTGCTTTATATATCACTGCCCTAATTAACACAAAATTATTAAATCAAATATATATACAGTAAGCATTTAAGGGAATAGTTATATTAATGTTTCCTTCAGAGTAATTCCTTGATGCTATAGACATCAATTTAGTCAATATTTATTAAGTACTTCCAAAATAGGTTTCCCTGATGGCTCAGCGGTAAATAATGTGGCAACAATGCAGGAGACTTGGATTCAACCCCTGGGTTGGGAAGATCCCATGAAAAAAGAAATATTGGGGTGGCAACCCACTCCAATATTCTTGCCTAGGAAATCCCAGGGACAGAGGAACCTGGCAGGCTACAGTCCATGGGGTTGCAAGGTCAGAGATGACTAAGCAACTAAACCAACACCACCACACCTTCAGGACAGTCATTTATTGTCACAGACAACAACTCAGTACTTATTGAGCTAGTACCGTATGTCAGGCACATTGCTAGGCATAAAGATTTAATAATGATTGTTTACTTCAGATTGGTGGGAATACATATCTAAACACATGCATTGCATAATGTAATAATGTCAGTAGTAAAATATGCAGAAGTTTCTATGAGCACACATAATGAACAAGAAGAGTATGGAGGAGAAGCAAGAGGAGCCTGTAGCTTGGGGTGAAACCTGATCTGGAGAGAGGGATTGCAACTCAGAAAAGGGGCTAATATTAATATCGATGCAGAGTTCAGAGTAAACAAAACATGCAGGTCATATCTCACAGGATTTGTCAGAGAAACATGGAGATGTTTATCTGGAATTTGGAATACAAAAATAAAGACTGATGTGAGATGACATTAAGGAACCTCAAGAGTATAGGCACTGGGGAGTCATGGAAGATTTTACTCAAGGGATGGGATGGTGCATCACTTAGGTGGTTGTATGGAAGGTGATTCAAGGAGGTAAAATCGGGCCAGCAAACCAGTTAGGACACTTGTAAAATTCACATAAGGGATATTGAAGGGACAAACCAGGGAAGTCGTACAAAGAAAAGAGGATAATTTCAAGATATATTTGGGTATAAAAACTAGCAGAACATTTTTATGTTGGGAATTTGGGAAGTAGCCATGAATGACCAAGAAGTTTCTAACTAGAGAAGCTTGAGTAATGCCTGTTATTTTACCCATTACCTTAAATAACAAAGAGAGGAAAAGAGAATAAATTCCGGGATCATTAGGGTTATTTCTGTTCTGGACATGTTAATATAACATGCCTGTGGAATGTCCTCTTAACGATGTGCAGAGGGCTATTGTATATATTTTTCTGAAACTCTGAGGACAAACATGTGTGTAAGTCATTAGGCTTTATGTGTTGCCCAAAACTATGGGAATGATTGATATTTCCAAGGAGAAGTGTACATATGTGAACAGTTATTAAGACAGTGGAACCATATAGAACACAAACCAATCATTAACAATAAACTGTGGAAGAACAGCTTGATCCTAAGTAGTATTTTTTAGAGTTACAAGGAAGAAGATCCAGGAAAATTTGGTGCCCACAGAATTTGAAAACTGTGATTCTCAAACTGGAAAGCAGGTCAAGTCTAGATGACTTGTCCTTACAGAGAGTTCCCACTTAAGAAATGTAAGGAAATTAGGAAACCACCATCTTATCTAAAATTATTTCACTATTCATAATTAATTGTCTTCACAGCCACTAATCATTTCTTTTGCAATATCTAATCTACTTTCAGGGGTTTCCCAAGCAGTGCTAGTGGTAAAAGAACCCACCTGCCAATGCAGGAGACATAAGAGACCTAGGTTCAGTCCCTGGGTTGGGAAGATCCCCTGGAGAAGGAAATGGCGACCCACTCCAGTATTCTTGCCTAGAGAATCCCATGAACAGAGAATCCTGGCAAGCTCCAGTCCCTGCACAGGACTGCAACTTAGCATGCACGCAATCTACTTTTACCTCTACTCAGAGTATTTTTCATCTTAGCTAATATACTTTCCATCTCTTTAAGTTCAGCTTGAGTCTTTTTACAAAATACTTTTCATATCTTAAGTTAATGTTTTGAGCATATTAAGTCCAGTTATAATAACTAATGTCTGCTAATGATATCATCTGTGCCAGTTTTTGGTTGGTTTTGATTGATTGATGTTTTCTCATCTTTACAAGTCATTATTTTCTTGCTTTCTTACATGTCTGGTAGTCTGACTGGGTGTCAGACATTGTAAATTTTACCTTGATAGGTGATGGATTTTTTTTTTTTTTTTGTATTTATATTGGAGCTTATTTGTGGATGTAGCTTTTTTTTTTCTTCCAAGATTTACTTTATTTTTGGCTCTGCTGGGTCTTTTTTTGCTGTACATGGGCTTTCCCTAATTGCAGAGAGCAGGGGCTATTCTCTAGTAGTAAGCAGTGTGTGGGCTTCTCATTGCTGTGGCTTCTCTTGTTGCAGAGCACAGGCTTCAGGCGAACGGACTCAGTAGTTGTGGCCCAGGAGCTTAGTGGCTCCACAGCATGTGGGATCTTCCTGGACCAGGGATCGAACCCTTGTCCCCTGCATTGGCAGGCAGATTCTTAAACACTGAGCCACCAGGGAAAGCCCTGTGGATGTAGTTTAGTTGTTAATACTCAGAAAATTTTTGGTAATTTTTGTTCTTGCTTTAAAGATTTGTTAGGTGAGATTAGAATAGTCTTTGCTAGCAGCCTGATTGTTTCTCTTCTGAGTACTCTATCCAATGCCCCGTAAATTATGAGATTTTCCCAAGTGTGTTAGCTGGACACTGTTCCCTTAACTGCATCCCTCTGGGCCTTTCCCAGCCTTATGTACTTTTCTTTCATTCGAGTCCCAATCAGGACTTTGCTGAGAACTTCAGGAGGTTCCTCTGCAGATGTCTCTTTCTCTCCAGTTCTTTCTTTGCTGGTTTTCTACCCTACATACTCTAGCTGCCTTGGACTCTCAGGTCTCTCTCTTCAACCCAAATTTTCTAGTAGGCTCTACCTTTGTTCTGCTTTCTTCATAATCTATAAATTCTGTATAGGGCAGTCATAGAGCAGACCTCGTTTGACTTCTGTCACTCAGGGTTCATTGTTCTTCATTACCTGATGTCGTCTAGTGTTCTCAATACCATTCATTGTTTCAATATTTTTGTCAAGTTCTTTGGCTGTTTCAGTGGGGAGGATAAATATGGTTTCTGTTACTCTATCCTGGAGGGAAGTCAATCAAAAAATGAAGATTTTGAATCAATGAATTTCTAAGCTATTTAAATTACTAATGAGAAATGAAGATGAATAAAATATTTTTTATATTGGATCTTTAGGTTCTTCTATCTCCAAGACATTTCAAGGTCTATTGGCTAAGGATTACTTCGCTTCATAAATTTTGATTGTTCAAGGAAACACAACTGCGGCATCCGACCCCATTTTTTAAAATTTAATTTTGTTTTCAAGTTTCTCGTAGCTGTTAACTTCTTTTCCAACTGTTTTTTTTCTCCTCAAAAATCATTTATAAACTATCAAGCTTCTCAAAAATCTTTCTTTGGTGTGTGATGCCTACCAGAAAAACATGGCCCCCCCCCAAAAAAAAAAGTATGAAATATATTGCCATATAAATTAAGTTGTGAGTAGTTTTAATATTATTCAAACGTAGGTTTGTGGCATCCAAGGATGTCTTTAATTCAAGTGGATACGGTTTCTCTTACCTCTTGGAATTTTAAATGAAAAATAAGTGATTCTGAGCCTCTGTTAACATTGACACATTTTATGTTTTATTTGTTAGGAGTTTGTATACATTCAAATTAGTTTGATCATAAACTCTAAAAAATAAAAATAAAAAACCATCACTTGCCAAGTTCTTTGTCTAAGTCTGTCCAATATATTTGCTTAGCTGACAATAACATTATTGTGTAGTACTTTTTCAGGCAAATAGAAATTTTCTCCTACTGAAATTTCTTTGGGGCTCTTTTTCTAGAATTGATTTAGCATGATCAGTGCTTGTAATGAAAATATATTTAGCTATATTCAGAAGGATTAGGGGGAAAGTTTCTAAAAAGTAAAATTAATACAGTGTTAGTCTTCCAGTGTCCCTTTTGTTTTATATCCTACACCTAGTAAAATATTTAACTGCCCCTTTTAATCCCTTACTTCTTTCACAGTGCATTTCAGACATTTTCTGAGGGAAAAGTATAGAGGCATTATGAGACTGACTTTACATTTTCTTAGTCACAGGCAAAAAGAATTCTGGAGATCTATTCTTATACTCTCATTTAAAGATTTGGAAGTAGGCTTTGAGACACTTTATCTTAAATCACACAAATCCTTAACATTAAATAGGGGTTGGAAAAGAGATTATAATGCTCTCATCACATCATTCTGCTTTTATATTTATCTAAGAATAATAACAATCCAGAAAATGTTGTCCTTAGTAGACATTGCATGCTTGTGTAGATATATATCTGACATTTTAAGCCAAATTCCGGGGCAGTTATAGACATGATGATGGCTCCTGAAATAACTAGCAATTGAAAACATTTTCTAATTGCAGTTGATAGTGCCATCTAGTTCTTTCTGTTTTTGCCAGCAGTCAAAATCTCATGTTATTATTTGATATTAGAAGCTTTGACAACCAACTGACATGTATCCAGCAAGTTGGACTGGCAGAGTCTTGAGAAGTTACACTCAGTGTTAATATTTATGTAGTTTCTCAAATAAAAAAAAAAAAGAAAAACTAAAAATAAAAAATCAAAATTTAGGCTACCCACCTGTTTATTATGTTGTTGCAGTTATTGTTCTGTTGCCCAGTCATGTCAGACCCTTTGCAGCCCCATGGACTGCAGCATGCCAGACCTCCCTGTCCTGTACTGCTTATTATGTTACCTCTCTTCAAATCTCTTCCGTATTAGTTATGGATAGTTCTCCTGCTCTTTGCACATAAGGGAAAAGGCCATACTCCCCTTCTGCGATGACCCACACTCTGTGGAGTGTGCTTCTCTCTGTATCTGAACAAATCCACATGTTACCTATCAAAAAAAAAGGGAGCGGGGGAAGGATAGTCTAATTATTTGCTGAACCAGTAATAAAATGAAGGTAAAATTATTAATGTTACTAGCTCTTTTCAACTTTATTCACATCCTGAAGTTTTTCCAAAGATGTACACTGTCAGTTTTCAAACTGCATTCCAAGTCTTTGCCTTAGCAGTAATGATCAGAACCAATATATGTCATCAGAAAGAAAACATTTGCAGAAGGCACCATTAATGTTGAAGTCAGATCATCAGAATTGTGTTGTAATCTTTAACTCCCCATCTGCTTTTACTCATTAATGCTACACGTAGCTCTTCCCACTTTTCTGAGAAGTTATATTTGAACATTAGTTCTAATAGCATCATCTGTATTTTCCTACATATTGATATCTTTATCTTTATGCTTTAAAGCATTATAAATAAATGTAAAAAACTATCAATCGATGACTTAATTTTATGTAGTGTAGTTCTAATACAGAAATTCACATATATTTTTTTAAACTCCCACTAGCATTTACTCACTAGGAATTAATTTTCTGATCATGCAGTATTTCTCACATATTAAGTTTGCTGAATTGCATGCACACACTGTGAAAATATTACCATTTTAAATTTGTCACTTCAGTTAAGGGAAACCATTTTAAATAAGATCAGTGTGATTGTGTGAAGAACAGGCTCTGAGTAATCTGAACCCTCTTTCAGGAGACCTAAACGTCAACATTCTCTCCCTGAGAATCTAGATGCCATTAATTCCTTCTTGAAGGCAATTAAGCCAAATCTGTCAGAAGTATTGAAGAGGAAAGGAACGTAGTCTTATCCTTGCAATGTAATAGTAGTCAGAATCATGATGGTACTTAATTAAAATATGACATAATTTAAGCTATTAAATTAGAGAGAATTTCTTCTCTGAGTGAATATAATTCAGACTTTTTTCATTGCATACAGATCATATCTTCCAAGTTGAGATACATCATATTATAATGAACTATTATAGTTTCTCATCTTTGTATTTGAGGAAAAAGATGTTTGTCATCAAGGATTTATTTTTAAAAGCACTTGAAAGTTTGGCCAAGGTACACTATTTAAATTTAGTACATATACATCCTATCTCTGTTATCTATCTCATAGTCAAAAACAATATAAAGGAGAAAGTGTCCCTCTAGATCTCTGTCTCAAAGCCATTTATAAGTCTATTAGAATCTATGTGTCATAATAATTCAGATAGCATTGTAGTTGGTGTTTAGAGCATAAAGAGAATAACGTAATAAATATTTCTTTGTGAGAATCCAGTGAGGTAAAAAGAAAATCTATATCTTCCCAATAACAAAGCTGCTATGGAAATTAAAGGAAACAAATCAATACACTGCACAGTATATTTTTCTTTCTTCTTGTCCAAACAGGACCATCAGGAAGGTTACAGTGTTTCTCTAGCCTGTTGGATTGGATCTCCCTATCATCACAAGATTTCAAATAAATATTAAAAATACCAGTTATAACTGTACCAAGAGTTTGATAGTCAAAAGTTATTTTTATTATCCCAGTAATAACTGCTACTAATTCTCTGATTTTTTTTCCACACAATAACTAAAAATATGGAAAGTAATCAACTTTATTCGGAGACAAACTGTATTATCTATAGTTGTACAGATAAATTTAAACAATAAGTTTACAAATCAGTTTTTACTCTTCATTTAGGATCACCATGAAATATTTCTATAAAAGAGTGTTCTGGATAGAGGCAGTCCTCTGGGCATATGGCAATTCAACTTTTGCTGATTTGTATTTCTGCTGTTCATCCAACTACACACTTGTGGTCAACATTGCCAGTAGGCAAGCAGCATGCATATTGAAATACATCAGTCAGTCTACTCCCTGACATTTACCATAAAAGGCTCCCCAATACTCCCTCTCAATCTGACCAGAAAAGAAGGGTGGCAGCGTCCTTCACGGCCTTGCTGCTTGGAGAGCTTTGTTTTTAGCACAAGCCTAGGTTCAATCTTGTGTTTTTGGTCAAGCTGCACAGGGAGGCAGAAAGAGGGGAAGAAAAAGAGAATTAATAGGAAAAATAGAAGTGTTTAATACTTTAAACTCAGTAACAGAAGTTATGAAATGCTTTGAGCAATGGCAGGATCATTCTTTTACTGACAGGTAGAGTCCGGCTGCTCACTGCTTAATAGTCAATATAAGGCCAGGTTGGTGGAAAGGAAAGTTTGCGTAATACATCCTTCTTCATGCTTCCTTCCAGGATTAAAATTTGACTGGGAGGCAGAAATCTACACTTTCTTTCATTCAATCTTTAAAATACACACATAAAAGAAAAAATTGTGATGATAACATCCTACTTTTATTCAGTAAAGTATTTGTCTTGGGGGAAAGTGGAAAATATTTGATTTTGTGGAATCAGACTCATAATAGCATGAATTTTGAGTTCTGACTTTCTCCAAGATAACATTCCATTCATGTTGTTATCTTCAGGAGAGAAGACTCAGCATCACATGACTGAAACTAAGAAGGGGGTGGGAATAACCATTGATTTACTCTTAACATTGATTCTTTACCAGGTAAGCAGCACGTGTTAAAAAAAAAAAAAAAAGGAAAAAAGCCCCATTGCTTAAAAACCCATGCTTAGGAAAAAGGCAGTACTTTCTCATAGATAGACTGCTGATAAGGGCAATTTAAAATGATCCTGAAGAACCATGTGTTCCAAATAATTGTGTATAGTACTTATGGGAAATATATTCATTTCAGCCTTGTTCAGAATAACTGAAAATAATTTTATTGTCTAACAATAATAACAATACATACTGATTAAATAAATTTTGTTTTATCAATAACATGGACTATTCTGCTGCCATTAAAATGACTTCTCCTTTTCCATATTCAGTGCTTTTGAATTTTTATACCATTGATTTTTTATTTAAATCTTCTCTCTTGTAATTTAAATAGTCATCTGAGGATTTTTTAGCCACTACCCAGATATCTTCCAAAACACCAACCTAAGTCAAATGCAAATTATCATTCCCAGGCAGCCAAACTAAGGCTTCAAGTCCTGATTCTGTCTAAGGATGGAGCATTTATACACTGCCAACTTGGTTCTAAATATTTTAACTCTGGTCTGACATTTTATTTTGGCCTCAGTGATATAAGACAGATCAGATCAGATCAGATCAGTCGCTCAGTCGTGTCCGACTCTTTGCGACCCCATGAATCGCAGCACGCCAGGCCTCCCTGTCCATCACCAACTCCCGGAGTTCGCTGAGACTCATGTCCATTGAGTTGGTGATGCCATCCAGCCATCTCATCCTCTGTCATCCCCTTCTCCTCCTGCCCCCAATCCCTCCCAGCATCAGGGTCTTTTCCAATGAGTCAACTCTTCCCATGAGGTGGCCAAAGTACTGGAGTTTCAGCTTTAGCATCATTCCTTCCAAAGAAATCCCAGGGCTGATCTCCTTCACAATGGACTGGTTGGATCTCCTTGCAGTCCAAGGGACTCTCAAGAGTCTTCTCCAACACCACACTTCAAAATCATCAATTCTTCGGCGCTCAGCCTTCTTCACAGTCCAACTCTCACATCCATACATGACCACAGGAAAAACCATAGCCTTGACTAGACGAACCTTTGTTGGCAAAGTAATGTCTCTGCTTTTGAACATGCTATCTAGGTTGGTCATAACTTTCCTTCCAAGGAGTAAGCGTCTTTTAATTTCATGGCTGCAGTCACCATCTGTAGTGATTTTGGAGCCCAGAAAAATAAAGTCTGACACTTTTCAAAGAAATGGATTTGGACACTATTAACGTATAATACTTGTCTCAAAATAGGTAAGCAAGAAACCCTCTCTGTATCTAATTTAATTCTAAATTAAATATAATAATAATATAATAAAAAAAACTTCTCAAATCTTTTTATCCTATAAAATCATGAAACTTATCCTCATTCTTATGGACCATATTTAAGTAGGGAAAGGAAAGTCCTCAGAAAAATCACCACAAATTTACCTTTAAGGAGTCACATTAAACCCTCAAGATAAGACAGAAACAAAAAATTTTGTATTCATAAAAATAGACTTTTGCTGTAATTTGTTGCAATGAAATAAGATTAGAGATCATATTAAATTATACACATTAGTTTGATGTTGAACATAACTCTTTATTAAGCTAATTTTTCTTCAGAAAGAACAAACTAGGTATTTCATTTTGGTACATAGAAATTTTTCTGGGAATATAGTCACCAAGTGCATAGGTTACTTTTTCTACCAAAAGGATACTGGAAGCAAGGAGAATTTGTGAGATAAGACAGAAAATTTACAAAGTGTCTTATGTCTATAAAAATGAAATAAAAAATTGTTAATTGTCCTTTTATTGACTTTGTATCCAGAATTTAGTAATAAGTGTAGATTGATTTCATTCATCTGTTCTTTCAACACTGATGTCTTAAGACTTAGTGCCATCCACTGTTCTAGATACTGGAAGTTTGAAGATCTGCCACTAAAGACATAAATATCTTCAAGTATTTAAAAACAAAGCATATGGGGAATATGATTAACTTATTCACTGTGTAAACACTTGTTCTGGGCTTCTGTAAACATAGTACTGGCACAGTGAACCTGGAACTGATTCATCCATAAAATGTATCTTTAATAGAAAGCCAGTGTTATGAGATATGTTTAGAGAACATTGGAGGGAATCTATTTCAGAGGAAAAAAATGTCCTTACCCTTGAAAGCAAAAAGTGATATGATTTGTTTTTTTGTAGCTGTTTTTATTCTATTATTCAATTAGGTTTAGTTTTAAAATTGCCACAGAGCTTATAAAATGGAAAACTGCTGTACAAGGAAGATCCTATTACTGGTTTTGTTGAGAAAGTTTTTTTGCAAGCAAGAATTCTGAAGACTACCAATAATAAATAATACCAGGATTGTCAATTTTAGGTTTGGCTCCTCTATTTCTCAATAAAAATTCATCTGCAAATCAAAGTTCTACATTTAGGTTTGTTTCATTCATATTTGTAGCTCATTTTTGAAGGTATTCGAGGTCCTGGCATAGAAGGTGACATTGCCATTGATGATGTATCAATTGCAGAAGGAGAATGTGCAAAACAAGACCTGACGACTAAGAGTAAGTATCTCTTCTTAGATCTGTTGGTGTGATGTTAAAGTAAAGTAATGACTATTAGGCTAACACGGTCTAATTGTTATAATGAATTTATTTTTAGTTTGTTTATTCAAAAATTTCCTATGCATGAAACTCTAAAATTTCAAACATATTTTAAAATCAAATTATTAAATCCAGTGGTAGACACTAGACCTCAGTTATTTGACCTAAAATAAAAGTAATTTTGATTTTGGTTCATATAAGGCAAGCACACTTTGATTTTTAATTAAGGTTTTTAAATATTTTTTGTTTATATGATTAATTTCAAAGGATTTTTAAACTATTATTAAAATATCTGGCTAATCCAAATAATCAACCTACATTTATATAGCCATGGCTATTTTTATTCCCCCAAGTTTATGAATGTATTTTATAGGTCTAACTTATGCCAACCATTTTAATAGATTCAATCTTGTGATGAGTCTTAGTATATATGTAATAAGTAATGGAGTAGCCTGATTTTTTTCCTGGTATGATTAATCTCCTACGTGCATCACAATCTTGTTTAGTAATTTGGTTTCACTATTTATTCTGGTTTGAGTATTATGATATAATGATATATTCAAATTGCATTTTTTTCACCAAAAATTCATTTTTAGTAAAAGAGGTTTATATAGAAAATTATAAATAATGCAAAAAGTATCATTTATGTATTGGGCTGTTTTTTTTTTTTAATCCTCATTATATTATTTATGTGAAGATGAGAAATTTAAAATTATTCTTATGAAAAATTCCTCCAATTGAAGGATTTTCATAGAACCATCTGGAATCTTTAATTTTGTAGTTATTTAAAGAGGTATCAATTAAACTAAATATGTACAAATAACTTATTAATTATTTAACACTTACAAAAACAGCATGAAAATCCTAAGTCTAGAGCAAATCAGAGTCTTTGTTAATTGAGTATATTTGGTGAGAAATTATATCAGTCTGGATGTTGAAAGTCAAATTTATACAACTGTCCACTGATTGCCCATAAAAACTGAATTGACTCCATTTTTCAATATTGTTAAGAGACAAAAATTAAAATTGTGTATAACAATGAGCCATTTTGCTCATTTTTTTTCACCTTCTTGTCATTACACTTAACATTTCAAGTAACAATTTTAGTAAAAATTTCTCCTTGTGACTGGGTAATTTTGCTTTAGAAAATCAGTAGCTAAATCCAAATGAAGTAGGTTTATCAAATACACAGAAAAGCAAGCATTCTTCTCAGAGGGAAAACAGATTTCTTTTGAATTTCACAACATGGATCCACGACAGTAACATTACATTAATTGAAGATAGTTACCATCTTATACAGAAATCTTATATTTTTGATAATTAAATCACTGAAAAGTATTATAAATCAAATACACTTTCCAAATGAGGAAAGCAAGAGAACATAATTTACTTTCCCAAAAGGAGAAAGGAGAAATGTAGCCACAATGAAATGACCATAAAAACCCATAGGCACTTTATTATATGATGGAACAGTTTCATAATCAGTTTTGTTCTCCTAAACTACTAAGTTCAGAAAAACGTGTAACTATTTTAAGTAAGATATCTATATTTATTGGCGGTATCTTTATTTACCCTCTGTAAATCAGAGAAAATAAATCTAATTGAACAAAAAAATTTCTTTGCTATGAGATAATATTCTATTACATTTGTTTCTCTTTAACTATCACTTTTAAAGTTCATTTTGATGAAAACTGTTGGATGAATATTAAATTTATGTTAATTTTTAAGTGCAAACCAGCTTGGAGACCAAAGGCCTCTTCCTAATTGCTCAGGCTCCCAACCCCTCTCCAGTAGAAAATGTAGCACTCTGGCCATGCTATCAAAAGCTGAGATTGTGTGTCTGTCTGTAACCCCAGCTCACTCCTAGGTGAGACCTATTTTGTAACTTAAGACAGGTTAATGAATTATTGGGTTTGTCCTTGTTAGTCCTCCTAGGTAAACTACACATTCTAAGAGGTATCATCTGGATATGAAATTTAAATTACCAGCTACAGGAGGCATCTCAAGGTTGATTGGTGAAACAATTTTTAGTTAGAACAGACTTCATAGCACTTTAAAAAATTACACTAAGGAGAATATTATTTACCTAGTTTACAGGTAATTGACTGATCATATATATATAGAATCCACTATTTGCAGTAGTTAATTCCTTTACCCATAATAATCCCTACCTAGTTTTCACAGAGTAGATTTTCTCTCAGTGGTCTTTAAGCTTAAACATCTCTGAAAACTTTTTTTTTTTTAAGCTGACCTTTTAGATTTTTGAGAATTTTCTCTGTGTGCATGCCTTCATGTGGCCAAAAAAAACTCTGAGGTTGAGCTAAGCCACAAATTCATATAAATATCTTCTGAACAGGTTTTGTAGCATATCATATCAATTCGAAAATCTGAAAATAGTTTTTTATCAAATTTCTAGGCATATATTCAAGTTATTTTCCTTTTCACTTGTCTTGGAAATGAATCTGATAAATAAAACAAACCAAACCAAAACAACAAATGTTTTCCAAAAATATCTTCTGTGCACTAAAATTGTTTTGTTGGTTCACTAAAGTTGTATTGGTAGCTACATGGGGTACTTAGTCTCGTTTTCCATTTGTTTCTTGGCATTTATTTCCTTGTCTTTAGATTCCGTTGATGGTGCTGTTGGAATTTTAGTACATATATGGCTTTTTCCGGTTATCGTCCTCATCTCTATCTTAAGTCCTCGAAGGTGACCTTACCCTGGCAGAGGCTATAAAAGATTCACCAGGCACTAGCATGAAGAAAGAGTCTTTGTAAATGGACACTGAAAAAACAAACTACCAAAGATTCCTCCACTGACTACTGACTCAAAAATAAAATAATAAAAACAAATTTTTTAAGCACTGGGGATAAAAAGACATCATGGAAATATAACTTATTCCGCACTACAAATAAAAGAAACTCTTGACCTGAGTAGAGAAGAGACCTTCAGGTGCTTCTATGGCTAAAAAGATTACATACAGCATCATCTGGTCATCTGGTTGAACTCGGAAAAAAAAAAAGAGCTATAGAAATCCTTGTCAAAGCACAAAGTCATGGCTGGTTTTGTTTCAAATGAATAGTTTGCTTGTTACTATGGAAACCTAATGGCCTGCCAACGAAAACCTCACTGTAAACAGGGTACGTGAAGAGCTGGCATTTATTTTCCTTTTGAGAAGGTTTTGCATAGAGAATTAAATAAATGTAGGCCCTTTTACCTTTGGTTGTTACCCTTCCTTGACAATAACCCGAACTCAGAATTATTTAAAACATTCTTCTTCCTCCCCACCTTGTCCCTATCCCACCTTTATTATTATTATTTGTTTTCCTCCCATGGCTAAGCTAGATAACTGTATGCTGTCTCTTTTTGCATGCACTACTATCCAGGATGGTAAACCTGGGCTTACACATTACACAGGCTTATCGGAGTTTGCTTGCGGCCACTTGAACACCCAAACTAAGTCATCTGTTCCAACGAAGAAACCAAACCACCATCTTTTATAAATTGCCATGGAAACCAAGTGCCTTCAATGAGACAAGCCTGAATAATTTTCAACTCAGAAGCTTGCACTGCTAAGAGTGGTTTGTGTAAAACTATTTTATAAACAAACTACAGAGCCTAAATGTGCAAATTACAGGCAAGACAACAAAGCCGCTTCTGAAGAAGAAAGGACCGAAGCTGCTGCGTAAGCCCATGCAGACGAGATATTTGTTGTTTGACCTCCTAGACAGCCATGGCCTTTTGGCTTATTGTCCATTAGAAAATAACTTCCATTGAGACCAGACATGGGAGCAACACTTTTTTTCTTCCAGGTTATTAAATGGGTCAACCAGAACAAAAGGTTGTTAAGATAATAATTAGCGCAGAAGGTGGTAAAACACAAGCGTGATTTTTTACTCTAACCTCCATTTGAAATGAAATTGGCCCTAGCTTTAGAGGGAACAAGAAAATGTCTGTGATTGCAGTGCATACAAACTCTACAGTGGAACTGGGCCTGAAAAATCTGGCTTTATTCTAAACACTGAGGGTAAAATGCCTCTGCCCTTTAGTCAGACTCTGTGCAAATTGTGAAATATTATTTTATTATTTTGCCAAGATTAAAAAACACTTTTACAAAAAAACAAAAACCTGTAAAAATGATTTTGAGCTACCTGAGGACAAATCATACCTTTAACCAGCCAGTTTTCCAATGCATTGTAAATTTCACTTAAACCTGTTGGTTATGAAAATTTGAAGATCTTTTTCCTTAAATTATCTCAGCTTTTAACTTCATTTAAAAAGACTTTGTCTAAAGAAGAATACTATTATTATTATTATTATATGTTCTTTCAACACCCCAGGATTAAAAAACTGATTATGCAAGTAATTGGGATATAAGTATTAAATTATAACATTTGCAAATATTAATATAAAAAGCACAACAAAATGTAGTGGAAAAATGACAACGCTTGATTTTTTTAAAAGAAAATTCTGTAGAAATGTTTGTGCAAATTCAGTAATTCAACTTAAAAGATAATTTTACAGCTATGTTCAATAAAGCCTCTTTCCAGGTAAGGTATGAAAAGCAGTATGTGTGTTTGTTGAACAATGTTCACTCATCACCAAAATGAGACTAGTTATACAATTTACTGGTTATGTTACCATGGGATAAATCTTCAGTGCTTCATATACTGTAATGTCTGCAGGAAGAAATTCTGATAGGGAATCTCTGATGCACTCTCCCTTATATGTAATACATGTTAAAAAAAATCAAACTTTTGAAAGTAAAATATGAAACAAATATGAACTTGGAATTTAATGTGTATTTTCATAGTTAAAGAGGGGACCAGTCTGAATATTCCAGTAGTAATAGAATCGAGCTAACTCAAGTTCTTTAAATTAAGCAGAATAAACAGATGAATTTAAAAACACATTTGAACAGATCAGGCATATTGAAAAATATTTCAGAATTATAGTCACCTATCTATTTTATCAAACCAAAGAAATTAAAGTAAACAATATTTGAGGCACTTAGCTTAATATTTACTAAATCTCCCTTCAGCTTGATTTCCATTTTAGGTGGCAACTAACCACTTCTCTCCACTCTCCCATATTACTGAATCAATTTTTAAAATTTATTTTCTGCATATTCATTTCTGATAATATCAATAAAAATATTCTAGATCAAAAGAGAGGCTTAACTCATTGTACCTGGCCTTCTTTCCTTGATCTTTATTTGAGTGAGGCTTTTGCAAAAATCACAACAAAACAAAATCTACATTCAGAATATTTGGATATGTATATGTCCTTCCCAGAAAAAGAATCAAGTCTTTTCTCTTAAGTCACCCTGCACAAAGAAACAGCTGTCAGCAAAAGATACAGTTCTACTACTTAACATTCACAAAATACTAGAGTCTTTCTATAACCTTTCACACGGTAAGAATACACAAGCCTTCAGAAGTTCATGAGAACTGGCTGGTACTCCAAAAAGTAATTTTGATTAAATGAGAAATTGCAGATGATTGCCAAAAACAAGAGAGTAATCAGAACTCCAAATCAATCAACTTTATTGGTATGATAATAAATTAAAATATATAACTCAAATGGGTTCTAGATTGCTTATATAGACCAACAAACATAGAATCAATGTTTTTCACTCAGAGCAAATGTTTAGTTGCTTTAATTGAAAGGCAATGGATAAAAATGCAGAAATTTTTAAAAGGTTGGCATACAGGAAATGTAAATTGTGAGGTATTCCCTTCTTTAATATGAGTTATAATAATGACAACTTTAAAGCACTTAATCTGTTTACCAACTCCCTTCCTTTTCCTAATACTTTTGTATATGAGTTGAACTCTCCAGTGTATTCCCCCTTTTCCGTTTTGATAACATTTTAAGTGTAATTGATGCCAGTATTTTGTTGTTGTTCTCTCATAGGCAATGGAGCTTTTCATTTCCTGGGAGAAAGATTATATCATATAATCTACTGCCAGTAGTTGATCCTAATTAATAAGAAGCATTACTCTGTTTCATCAGTTCAAAGCTGCTTGTTTCTCCACATTTTAACATCTCTGCAATCAGGCATATTTTAATTACAACTAGCAACATTTCTGTGTAGTGATATATAAAATAAGAGTGCATCCTAAAAACAATGGCATCTTAGTTATTGAAATTCACCAAAGTTTCCAAAAGTTTCAAATCCTGCCCAGTGTTATTACTTTTCAATAGAAATAATAGCCACTTCATATTTGTAGAATTTATATTACTTATTGAATACATATTATTTAAAAATAACATAATTTTAATTTTATTCTTTTTAAAAATCTGAGTCTTCTTTTACATACATTATAATACAAACCTAGCCCTGCTTTTTCTTTTTTTCCTGCTACCTATTTTTTAGTTCTATCATGAATTACAATATGCCACGTACCCCTGGATTAAAATGTTTTCTGTTTTTCTGTGATTCATAGCACTTAATGTGTTAGAAGTTTGGCCTGCCATTAAATTTCTTTCAGAGATTTGAAAAATGCATGGTGCATCACAATATCATGTAATAGGCTAAACTAATGGTATTTCATTTCACCTACATCACAGCATCGACTTTGGCATGGCAATGAATTGTGATAATTACAATAATGAGAACTGCAAACCAGCTGGTCAGTTACATCATGTTAAAAAATGGTAAAAAAAAAAAAAAATACCATTCTTTACTTTTATATTTTAAAATATGACAAAATATGAATGACAACTGTACTAACTTTTCACCAAACATGCATTTTTATTTTAAAGACTTTATAATAAACTTATCTGTCAAAATGTGTAATTTGAAGAACAATTAATTTAGTTCCATACTTAAGACTGTATGAAACTGGCTGTGGTATTTTTCATGATCAATTTTTGTTTGTTTTGATTAGTGAATTGAAAGATACTGACAGACTACATAATCAGAGTTGATAGAATGACTTCAAAGGATTCTATTCAATGCATGTTCTTTATCAACAAACTTTTTTTTTTAATGTGCCTTTCAAAGATCAGAGCCTCTCAACAGACATTTAAACTGGAAAAAAATTGTTCTGAATTCATTTTCTTCTTGGGTGATGGCTACTTCTTACTAATTGCTTCGTCTGCATCTCAACAAGGGAGAAGGTATACTCTTCTTGCAACTGGGTAGTTGATGTCAAGGAGGAGTTATTGCATTTTCTGTGAAAACAATAAAATCATAGGGTTCAATCCCAAGTTATTTCCTTTCCTACAATGCTCCCTTTGTGACTAACTGGCTTAATTAGTTTTCTTAGTGCTTATTTTTAAAAAGCAATGTCTCTGGCATTTTCTACTTCTACTTAGAAAAGCTACTGCAGAATGATCAGAACTTTTTTTCAAATATGGTATAAAAAGTTCTCTGCTGATATCCATAATATTTATAAGTAAATATGTATGTTATTACATAGAAAAACTAAGACTTAAAAACTTGAAATTTTAATGTGAAATATGCCAGTTCAGAATCAATCTATCATATGTACATGTCTGTTTGGAAACAGAAGTGAAAGTTAGGTTAGGGAGACATTAATATTCCATATATTTGTATATGGACTTCTTTATTGACATTAATATAAGGCTTAATAAATCATGATTGGTGATTTCATTACTCTGAATCTACATTGAGTATATTGGAATTAAGGAATTGGAATTCAAAATTTGAATAAGGCAAGGGTTAAACTCTGGGTAAAAACTGAAATAGTTTTTCTTAAAAGAACATTTACAACTGATGAATTTAATTTCAATTGTATTAATTTTCCATAAGTTGAGTTTAAATGTAATCTTATTTTTCAATAAAGTGATGGGAAATTCTATGAAATAGGGATTAGCCTATTAGTTTCAGTTTGTTTTAGTATGGCTCTCAATTGTTGTCCTGGATTTCCAGGATACCATTTTTATTTCTTGAGGCATCAGTATATTTAAATGTATATGTTCAATTAAATATATGCTGTTAAATTCATATCGAATATTAGTTACATTTTAGATCTCAAAGTTTAGATTTAACTTACTTTTCCTTTTGATATTTTCCTTCTGCTAATAGTTGCAGATAGCTGTATGTAATCTTCCCTTGGATTTTCTTTCAATAAATGAAATTATGTTAAATATTCTTCTAGTGTTTTGGGGAAATTTCTGCTGTTAATAAGCACTTAGGTTAGAAACAAAAAGATATTTGGAATAGCAATTATATTTTCAAATTAAGATGAAAATGCCATCATTTCTCACTATTGAATAGCTTTTATAGACTCAACACTGCAGTGAAGCACAATTAGCCCAGTAAAGATATGTGTTGATTTTTACATCCTTTCTGAGGGATCATTTATAAGATTGTGTTAAACAAGTAGGCACTAAAATTTTCCTGAATAAACTGTGATTTAAGAATGGTGGCTCAATTTAGTAACTGTGGGCTTCTGTATGGTATGTGAAATAACTGACTACAGATTAACAGTACTACTGTTTTCCAGGATGAAAGTTTTAATCACATATTTCATGGAGGCACTTGTAGGCTGAATGTAGGTCTTCCCAGGGAAAATAACAGCACTGCTTGGCAATGATTGGAGTGAAACAAACTATAAGTGGAATCCTAAAACTTGCTTATTATTATTTCCCTGTTGCCTATTTAGCTTAGTTTTTTCCTTCATCTTTGGTGTTATAGCTCTATATCCATTGAAACTTTGGAAATACAGTTAACAGTGATAGACCTATTAAGCATCCTCAGAAATCAACTACCTAATTGCTCCATAACTGCCTATTAAAGTACTGGTTATTCTTCATGAGCTGTTATAATAGTCAAATTAAAGACTTTGTCCATATTTTATTCCTATGGTACTTATATTCTTTAAATTATTCTTTAGTTGTCTGCACATCTGCTTCCCAGCTGAAGTTGTTAACCACCTCCATGGCAAGGACTATGTCTTTTTATAGATTTAAGAGCTTCCAGTTTACCTAGGTTCTACAGAGGTTATTGAATTAATGATTACCAAATTAATTCTTGATTTAGACCTACATTTAAAACAGAACTTATTCAATGAACACAGGAAATAAGCAGTCATGTCAACTTTCAGTTATAAAATCAATGACATTTCACAGACAGAAGACATCTCCTAGGTGCTGAGAAAAATAAGGAATGGAGGCAAATGAAATATTAGTTTACCCATTTCCAACATAATTTTCAAGCACTTCTTACTTTAAAAGAAAATGATTGTATTTCTTAATAAAAAGGCAAACCTTTTTAATGTTTCCACAAACAAACAGGAAAAGGAGTCTAATTCTGCATGTTTTTTGTTAGATGTTATCCTTATACATGAGAATAATATGATATAGAATCCCTTCTCTTAATCAAAATATATTAATTATAGACTGTTATGCTTAATTTTACATTCAGGAGATCACATGAGCTAAATTCAGCCTTAGCTCCTTTCTAGAGTTTGCTGTAGTATGTGTGTGTGTGTGTATATATATATATATATATATATATCTTGGGATCCAATCATCCATTAGATTTGAAATGAAGTATATTTTAGTATGCAAATATTTTAGAGTTGAATAATAATGAATTATAAAACTAAGATATTTATTTAGTTCTGGATAATATTTTAGGTATCAAATACAAGATTCTTAAACATGGAACAAAATAATGAGAAATAATTTAATTTTCAAAATTGGTAACAGAGATGTCTATTAATTTTAATATTTTATTTTGATTCTGCTTTGAATTATATGTCTCGATTTCAAAAACTGACACAATTCAACAGCCCAATGAGCCCAAAATAAAAGATGGTACAGTGCTAGTATGTGGCAAAAATGATAATAAACAGTTAATTAATTAAAAAATAAGTAGTACACTGTTATAATTTTTAATGAGATAAACATGCATCCTTTCTTTTTCATTTACTTTTTGCCAGTATTGTATACAAGAGTGGGATGTTTACTCAAAAGGCTTTTGCAGTACCGGAGTATCTGAGGCACTGAAAGGGTATCCATTCTGAGTCAACTCCCACACCAGGGCAAGCGATTCCTCACTCAGGAGCCCAGTCCTTTATGCCTGGTGTTGCTTTCTACATTTAGTCTTATTTCAAACTATAAATATTCCCATTGGGAAATACTAGTCCCTATTATTTGGGGTGACATTTTATGAGCTCAGTCTTCGAACATCTAGCAACATAGACTGAGAAAACCCTGGACCTACTGGAAGGGGCTAAGGAGCAGGAAGGAGAAACATGCAGAGAGGAGAGGCGTGAGATTTCAAAGACTGCATTCATTTCACAGTTTTCCTGAGGAGAGGTCCAAATTACTTATCCAGTATATAAATAAGAGGAATGGCAGGCTGTCAGACACAGGCAAGAGCTCAGAGTGAGAGAGCTTCTGGGATGGAAACATAAACAATGAGGTCACAGAGAGGGGACGATATAAATAGATGCGGATGCTGCTGCTGCTGCTGCTGCTAAGGCGCTTCAGTTGTGTCCGACTCTGCGCGATCCCCATAGACGGCAGCCCACCAGGCTCCCCCGTCCCTGGGATTCTCCAGGCAAGAACACTGGAGTGGGTTGCCATTTCCTTCTCCAATGCATGAAAATGAAAAGTGAAAGTGAAGTCGCTCAGTCGTGTCTGACTCTTAGCGACCCCATGGACTGCAGCCTTCCAGGCTCCTCCGTCCATGGGCTTTTCCAGGCAAGAGTACTGGAGTGGGGTGCCATTGCCTTCTCCAAATAGATGCGGATGGATGCATTTTAAAATGAAATTGATCGCACCAGATTGTTCACACTAGTAGAAAGGAGAAAAAGGGAAAATTGCACAGTCAGATGTATTTTGTAGAGGCGCATAACCTAAAAAATGAAAATAAAATGTTTAGATCAAGTGAGTCTGAAAAGGAGCTACAATACATATATATACAAATATTCACCACATGCTCCTCTTGCTTTCTCTTCCTTCCTTTGCAGTGACTATGTTTACAACATGGCTTCTCTGTCCACTTTCTCTTTTCTGCTTCTCTGGATTCATAGTACATAGTTTAGTCTGTAGAGTACATTTTCCTTTAAGATGTATTTCAACAAGCTAGTTTCTGTTTCAGACTGCCTCTGTTCATACTCTTTCTCCACCATTTTTTAATTATATAATTTTAGTTAATATTTAATGTTCCTAACAACTCAGTTTCCTCTCCTGTAAAATAGGGATAATATAGGACTGCAGGAAAGCTCAAATGACATAAGGTACGTAAGACATTTAATTTCCTAGAATATCAAAGCATTAATGAACACTTTTAAAAACTTTATTTTTTTTTAACTTTTTATTTTGTATTGGAGTGTAGCCAATTAACAATGTTGTGATCCTTTCAGGTGAACAGTGAAGGGGCTCAGCCATACATATACACGTACCCATTCTCCCCCAAAGTGCCCTCCCATCCAGGCTGTCACATAACATTCAGCAGAGTTCCCTGTGCTATACAGTAGGTCCTTGTTGCTTATCCATTTTAAATATAGCAATGTGTACATGTCCACCCCAAACTCCCTAGCTATCCCTTCCTGCATCCTCCCCCCCAGCAACCATAGGTTTCTTCTCTATGTCTGTGAGTTTCTTTCTTTTTTGTAAGTTTAGTTCTATCATTTTTTTTTTTAGATTCTGCATATAAGGGATGGCATATGATATTTCTCCTTATCTGACTTACTTAACTCAGTATGACAATCTCTAGGTCTATTGATGTTGCTGCCAATGGCATCTCATCCATTTTAATGGCTGAGTAATATTCCATTGTATATATGTACCACCTTTTCTTTATCCATTCCTCTGTTGATGGGCATTTAGGTTGCTTCCATGTCTTGGCTGTTGTAAAGAGAACGAACACTTTTTTATTGATAGGATGATATTCTTAGAGACAGAAGAGTAAAGCTGAGAATCATAATGTCTATCCTGTCCACAAGTGTCAGAGCATTTTCAAATTATTTTCACTTTCTCTAATGATTTTACTTCAAGCCCATGTGTATGCACACATTTATATATGCCATTGATATGATTTATCATTTTCAAAGTGTTTTCACACACATTATTTCATCCATTCTAACCCAGGAGGATTGGTGACTTTTCCATGGTGTGTGAACTGAGGTGTGATAGATGATGTCCTGTCCTCTTTCCATCATCTTGCCTCTCAGTCTCACTACACGTAGGTGGCCATCTGTTCAGAGGGACCCAGGACTGAAAATAACAATGTTTAATAAGCAATGTTTTTGGTATTTTATTATACAGGGAGCCTCCATATGATATGAAATCTAAAACAACATTATTTTGTGTACCACTAAGAAGGGGAAAAAAACACATCTTTAACGTGATTGCAAGACACCATCAGTTATAACAGGCAGTCCTATTTTAAAGATGTTAAATTGTGAAAAAACTGAATCTTAAGATTAATGGAATATGGCATTATTTTTAATGTACTAGATATTGCATTTGAAACTTACAGAAACCTGTCCTGTGTATTATTAAGCAGTTGGATTCTGCCTTAAATGTGAATAAAAATCTCTTAGACTGGTTGTTGAAAATACAGATTCCAGAGTCTTGGCACCAGAGGTTTTGATTCAGTAGGGCTGGAGAAAGGGGAAGACATGGGGTCTTAAACAAGCCACTTGAAAATTCTGACATTTGTGATCAAAACAGCCAAGATTTGATACAGATTGGTGTAGCACAAAGAATGTAAGTTCAAATCCTGATTTTTACTGCCAGTAGCTATGTGACCTTGAGCAGATGGTTTAAAAGTCCTATGCCTTAGTGTTCCTGGGGACACCATAGAGCAGTCCAGATTGAGACAGTCAGGTTCTTCATTACATCATCTCCCTCAGCTCCCTTATAGGTAAAATGGGGTTATCTAATTAATGAACTAATATACGCTAAACATACAGGACACTGCTGGTCTTTAACAAGCACTACATAATTCCTTGAAAGTGAAAGTCACTCAGTCCTGTCCAATTCTTTGGGACCCCATGGACTGACTATATGGTCCCTGGAATTCTTCAGGCCAAAATACTAGAATGGGCAGCCTTTCCCTTCTCCAGGGGATCTTCCCAACCCAGGGATCAAACCCAGGTCTCCTGCATTGCAGGCAGATTCTTTACCAGCTGAGCCACAAGGGAAGCCCAAGAATACTGGAGTGAGTAGCCTATCCCTTCTCCAGCAAATCTTCCAGAACCAGGAATCAAACCCAAGTCTCCCGCATTGCAAGCAGATTCTTTACCAACTGAGCCACCAGGGGAGCTCCAAAATAATTTCTTGCTCATCTGCAAAAACAGGATAATAATAACAGTACTTACTTCATAACACCAGGATGAGTAAATGAGGCAATGCAGCCTAAGAATTTGGCAAAAAGTGTTTTTTTGTTTGTTTGTTTGTTTTAGATATTGGCTTAATAAAGGGAGATCTTTCAAATTAAGTTCTTTAAAACTTCTTTTCATGGCTAATCCTTATTTCCTTTTCCTTATCTTGGAGATGGCCAGGGAAGAATGTTCTATAGTATTTTAATGTTCTTAGTTATCTGGCATGAAGTATATTAGCCCCTCAAATGAAGTAAGTGCCATGGCATTACTTTATAATATAAAATTTTTGAGTAGCTATGCTCATTTTAGGATACAAACAATTGTTAGAAAAATTAGACAATAGTAAATAAGTACAAGTTTGGCATCCTTCAAAGGTAACCACTCATATTTGCAAATGTGTTTATGTTCTAGACAGAGATGCTGTTCACTTTTTAAAATAAACTTTTATTTTGAGATAATTATAGATTCATATGTAGTTGCAAGAGATAATATAGGGAGATCCTGTTTCCCCAGTGATAACATCGTGTATTTGTATGTGTGTATTTAGTTCTGTGTATTTTTATTACATTTGTAGGTTCATGTATTCACCACCACAGACAAGATACACAGTTCTGTCACCATAGGAACCCCTATAGTGTTGTATTTTTATAACCACATTCACTTCCCTTCTGCCTCCCTCCTCCAATCCATTCTAAAATCCTGGCAACAGTTAATTTGCTCTTCATTTCCACAATTTTGTCATTTCAGGAATGTTATATAGATGCTATCACACACTATATAAATTTGGAGTATATTAAGTTTGCACTGTATAAGTGCAATATCTTTTTGCATTCAGCTTAATTCTCTGGAGAATTATTCACATTGCAGCGTGTATCAGCAGTTTTCACGCTTATATTGCAGAGCGGTATTGTGAAGCATGAACGTACCTACAGTTTGTGTGACCATTCACCCATTGAGGGACATCTGGGTTCTTTCCAGTGTTGAATTATTACAGACAAAGCTGCTATGAACATTCATGTATACATTGTCTGGTGAATGGAAGTTTCCATTCCCAAGATACATCTTCAGGAGTGCCACTGCTGGGTGGCATGGTAGTTGTATGTTTAGCTTTATAAGAAGCTGTCAAGTTGTTTCCCAGAGTGATCGAACCAGTTTCCATTCCCACCAGCAATGTATGAATGATCTGATTTCCATGCATTCTCACCAAATTTAGTGTTACCACTTTTTTTTTTACTTCAACTATCCTGATTGGGGTGTCTCACATTGAGGTTTCGCATTTTCCTAACGGCTAATGAAGTTGAGCACCTTTTCATTTGCCATCTGAATATCCTCTTCTGTGAAATGTTTAG
Organism: Bos indicus x Bos taurus; assembly: GCF_003369695.1. Taxonomy (NCBI): domain Eukaryota; kingdom Metazoa; phylum Chordata; class Mammalia; order Artiodactyla; family Bovidae; genus Bos; species Bos indicus x Bos taurus. The sequence continues at coordinate 33,749,463 of NC_040085.1, read as the reverse complement.
CTGTTTTCTAATTCTGTTTTTAAATAGGTGAATTTTTAGAGCTCTTTTTATATTCTGTATGAAAGTCATTTGCCAGATATGTGACTTTTAAGTAGTTCCTCCCAACGTACACCTTGTCTTGTCATCCTCTTCACATGGTATTTTGCAGATCAAAGGTTTTAATCTTGACGAAGTCCAATTTATTTTTTTCCTTTTGTGGGTCATGCTTGTGGTGTTGTCTAAGAACTCTTTGTCTATTGCTAGATATTAAAGATTTTCTCTCTGTTGTTTTTTAAAAGCAATGTTGTCTTTATCCTACAATGGAAAATCAGATACATTTTAAGAGTCCTGTTACAATGTTAGGTACATTTATTTTAGTTCAAAAATACTAATATTTTCTCATAGTAATGGTGAGAGCTGTTAAACAAAGCAATAAAGGAAGTTAACAATTTAGATATTTTAGATATTAAATCAAAATTTTGAATGTTACATTTAAAGTTATATGATACAACCATATAAAGAGAAGAAAGTCATGTCTTATCTCAAAACATACCCAAAGATTAGTGGTTTCATTTTTTTTAATTCTTCCTTAATTTCATTTATAGAAATTGTGTAATGAAAATCAGACATCCTCACAAATAGTCATGTATTAGGTTATTGTGGCCACTTATAACAGTGAGAAAATGCAAAGCAATATAAATGCCTATCAGTAGGGAATGTTGAGTAAAACATGGTTGTACTCTTCCCAAGACTGCCAATTGTATGGGAGATTTCTTCGGGAGCTGAGATCTAACCATGCACTATTGTTCAAAAGTTCCAGGAAGTACCACCACCACAACCAGCCCTTCCACTGCTCTGCACCAGCAATCCTCAACCAGTGCACAATGTTCTAGGCCCAAGGAAGAGTAACGCCAGGATGCCTGTTCTACAGATTTCCAGAATTCCAATAGGACTAAGTTCATTAACAACAGTGTTCCTTCAATAAGAGAAATTTTTTTATTGATTGCCTTTCCTTCCCTTTATCACTTCCTCATATCCCTACTAGAATTTCCTGGAATCACCTTCCAGATAAAATATTGCACTGAAACCTTGTCTTAAGGCCTGCTTCTGAAAGAACCAGACTAAGACAATTATTTATAGGAGAGAGAAGCAGAAATCTCTTTTTTTAATGGGCTTGAATTTCATATAACACATAATTATATTTACTGTATTTTGTTGGATTAAAACCTTACATAATATCACACATAGTTTGATATATTTATAAAAATATATATCTCTCAAATTCCTAACATTCTTCCTATCTGGTAGGTTTTGTTTAGCAAAGTTTGATATTCTATTTCATTTCATTCCTGGGTTCTTAATTTTTTGGACATTAAACATATGCTAATTCTGTAGTCTGAAAAAAACAAAACAAAAAAATGTAACAAAAAATCCTGGGGAGACAAAAGAAGGAAAATGACTCAGCATAGGGAAAGATTTTTTTTTTTTTCCTCTTTCAAAATTGGATCTTTTCTAGATTTAGATGGCCTAGAAAATATAGCTTTAGGCATTCTACATGGAGGCAAAAGAGAGTGAGGAGAAACACCATGTGCTGGCATAGTGAAGACAGGATAAATTACCAGGGCAAAATATCACTGAATGTTGCCTGGGGAAATTGGGTAATATGGTAGAGTCAAAATATCATCTACTTAATGCAGCATACTTCATTCAAAGTTTAGACTGAAAAATTAATTGAAAAAAAAAGTGAAAACCTTGCTTATAAGTTAATGAAAATGATAACGTGCATTAATTATGAATAACAATGAAGAGTTTGCATGCCAGGAGGAAATGGAAAATTCCTGTTTTAGAGTATAATATACAAGTTCCTTGAGACTATTTTTTTCTCTTCCCTCCTGTACACTTAATTATTTGTTGATCTCAATTATAATCTCTCTACTATATTTATTTGTTCTGGAAAATAGTGTCCTGAACATGAAAGTAGTCTCCATCACAAAGAGTGCATTTCTTTTTATCTTTCTGTCCTGGTTATCTCTGTTGATTGGGGCTTGTGCTAATGAGGCCAGTCCTGCAGATTCAAAAACCCCTAATTAGCTGTGCATAGAGAGATGAACACTATGGATACACACTGATAGTCTCAGTCAAACTAACACTTGGTATTGGTCAGAAATAGGACTTTGATTGTGTGGCTAAATTGATGATTTTCATCATCACAGTAATAGAATAAAAATTTCAAAACCTTGTTTTACCTTGGTCACCACCCATCACTTCTTCAGTTTTCCTTATACCTAGAATAGCACTAACAGTCATTAAAAGTAAACCAGAAACCTGGGAATCATCCTTGATGCCTCCTTATTCTTCACCCCTATATCCAATCCATCACCATGCCTTGATTGTGCCTCTAAATAAATTCCGAATCTGTCTTCTCTCTGAATTCTCACTGGGATACTGCATTCGTCTCTTACTGTGGATTTCTGCATCTGACACTACCACCCTCACTCATTCTTCACCCTGTAGCTTAGGTAAAAATACATTTTAAAATAAAAATATAAGTTCACTCCTCTTCTTGAACATTTTGAATGGCTTCCCATTGCTTGCCAAGGAAAAATGAACTCTTTAAAGTAGCATAAGAAAGATCTGTATGATCTGGCTTCTTTTCACCAATCTAGCCTCACCTCGGAGAAGGCAATGGCAGCCCACTCCAGTACTCTTGCCTGGAAAATCCCATGGATGGAGGAGACTGGTGGGCGGCAGTCCATGGGGTCCCAAAGAGTCGGACATGACTGAGCGACTTCACTTTCACTTTTCACTTTCATGCATTGATTGGAGAAGGAAATGGCAACTGACTCCAGTGTTCTTGCCTGGAGAATCCCAAGGATGGGAGAGCCTGGTGGGCTGCTGTCTATGGGGTCGTACAGAGTCAAACACGACTGAAGTGACTTAGCAGCAGCAGCCTCACCTCACTTGTTCATTAGGCACTGGTACTTCCCAATACCTGTCATATTATGCATTCTGTCATTGTGATGTATGAACTTCTTTCAGTCATGTCCGACTCTTTGCCACCCTATAGACTGGAGCCCACCAGGCTGCTCTTTCCATGGGGTTCTCCAGGCAAGAATACTGGAGTGTGTTGCCATGCTCTTCTCCAGGGGATCTTCCCCACCCAGGGATCAAACCCACATCTCTTATGGCTCCTGCATTGACAGGTAGGTTCTTTACCACTAGCGCCACCTGGGAAGCCCTCAATCTATTGGCATTCATAAATTAAGATGAAGGAATGAATGATTAGCCCACCACTCTCACACTTGCCCATGGTGCTTCAGACACATCATTTCTTCAGTTTCTCCAGTTTCTCCAGTGCTGCCTCCACACTCAGGGCCTTTTGCTCGCTTTCCCCATGTTTCAGATCCTCTCAGCCCTCTTTCCCCTTTGCCCAGTTTGTTCTCCATCTCAGCTTACACAAGAATTCCTCTGGGAATCCTGTCGTTATCATTTAGACCAAATCAGTTTCTTCTATTATATATTCCCACTATTTTGCCTTAAAACATTTCTCAAATGTTTAATTGAATATCTGTGCATTGATTATTATGAATTCCCTTACTTTACTGTAAGTTCTATGAAGCCAGAGGAAACATGCTTATTTTCCTTACCATCTTTTAAACATTCAGAACAAGATGTCAAATATTTGTAAGGCATTGATGAATGAATATATTCTCCCCACTCTGATCATTCAGAAGCCACATCCAAAGACATTCCCCCTAAATCCATTCTCTTTACTTTTTGATAAATTCTCATCACACTTATAAAATTACCAACTTTTTAAAATACCCAACATTGTTGCATGTTATCATATTGGCAGGCTTTTCCTGCTTGCTTTGGATACTATCACCCCCATGCCACCTGTTTATTCTTTTATCTTCAAGTGTAAATATTTTCCAATGGTCTAAATTTGTTTTTGTTAGTCCCATCCCATCCACCTTCAGAACAACTCTTTAATGGATGATGTCCAAATTGACATCATTCTCCAAGCCTGCATATTTTATATAGATTCAAGATTTAGGCTGAATATTATCTCTATAGTCCAAACCAATAATCCCCTCAAACATTCTAATCCCTGAAAACCAAATCTATCTCCTGAATTCTCAGTTCTTCTCTTGACTTATCCATCTCATTAATTTGACCACCGTTGTTCTATCATTTTCCAATGAACCATGTTAAACTGTGTTCAAAACCTGGAGAGTTGTCTGTCTCCATTTACCTTGTGTCTTAAATTTAATCAGTCTTGCTTTCTCATTTCTGTCATCTTTAACTCTTTTTAACCTCCATTCTACTCTCACCAAAAATGACTCTTCTCCTGTATAGACAGTGTAATAGCATCCTAAATCATGTCATTTTCCCTAGGCACCCTGTTCCCAAATTCCTCACCATAACTGTGTCAAGTTGGTCTTCCTAGAGTCCCACTGCTTTAGAAGAGTGTGGAGCCTTCGTGTATTGGTCCCCTCCTCAGGGATTCTTAGTGTCTACCTTTTATATACTAACTAAGGTACAAATGCCTAAGTGTATACCCACAACTCTTCTTAAATGTTTCTAATACATCTTGCCAGATTTCTATATGTTGAAATTTTACTAGAGAGCATACATTTCCTAGAACATATTCATCCTCTCTAAATTCTTTGAGTTTTATCTTACTATCCCACTTGACTTAAGTGACTTCTAGCTTATAGTCTTGGGAGTTGGGAGTGAGGAGTGGTAGGGAGGGGAAAGTTCTACCCATTCTTGAACATTCATGTCAAATGCTACCTTTTTACTTGATATCTTTCTTGAAATTCATAACATCTTTTGGCATTTCTTTTATGGAATAGATATTTTGCTTTACATTATAACAATCAAGCCCCTGTCTTGTTTCCTGAATAAAGACTGTAAGCTCCTTAAGAGCAGGAATTATATTTTGTTCATTTTATGTTCCTTGCAATGCCAGTTTCAGGAATTGACATATATTAGGTGCTCAATTAATATTTGTTGAATTAAACTAAATATGTAGGAAATCAAACTAAGTAAAATGTATATATATAGCAAAAATATTCAAGAAATTACTGAAATTTGTACAACAGATTGTATAGAATAAAGAATTTATTGTTCCTGCTGTATCATTTGTTTTATTATATGATTTAATAATATTATTTATGTTCATATGATTTAATTTTTTCAAAATTTTTATAAAACCATTAATGTAATGTTCCCAAATGTTCTGTCAGATAGAACAAATAATAGCATGCTCAGTCTATAGGTTAGGAAACTGTAGAACAGGGATTTTTATAACTAATCTACTAAAGGTAGCATAACTGATAACAAGATCAGAACTAAAATCAGGATCTTTTGACATTTGTCACCATAACATGAGCCTAAGGGTGGCTCTGATGGTAAAGACTCTGCATGCAATGCAGGACACCTGAGTTTGATCCCTGGGTCAGGAAGATCCCCTGGAAAACTAAAAACAGGGTATTTTGACATTTGTCTCCATAACATAGTGTCTCCTAATCCCAGTATTATTTCTTTACAAATGTAAAGTGAATTAATACACAAATGGAATGGAATGCTTTAAATTGTTTTATCTAGAGTTATATGTAGAATATATTTGCAGGATATTCTGAAATATGATAGAACATTGGAAAAACTCTTTAACAGAGACTGCCAGTAATGAGAATGTATCAGTTGTTCCAGTTAAGTATATACACACAATTGGTTGTGTATATATATGTATATCAGCATGTGTGCATTATGCAACATCTGTAAATTCTAGGGACACAATAATCTTTCCCAACCTTTCTGTGATTTTAGAAGAACAGTTTTAGTGACTCTCTCAAGGTCCATATTCATCTCTTGACAGTAAATCATCAATTCCTATATCATATAGTAACTCAAAGAAGACAAATTGAGAAAGATTTATTCTCATCAAAATATAATCATGTTCATTTTAGTTTGAAATTATCTGTAACATAGCAGCATAAAATAGGGCTCATATAGCTGTAACCAGTTCAATTTTCTAGCATTGTTTGTACACAGTTGCCTGAACATGAATAAACCAGATTCAGATTCTTTGTGACACTGCAATTTGGACCTAGAGCCACACTGGAAATTATACAAGGAAGATACGGTGTTTAAACTTCAATAGTCATCTTCATTCATCCTCAGCACTGAATACAAGCTCAAAAGAAGAATTGGAAATGCCACAGTGGTAACATGAAATGTTTTGATACTAAAAAATATATAAAAGATTTTTTTGTCTGACACACTCACACTGAGAACCTGGTGGAAATAAGAGATTTAAGTGCATGCAAGTGCACTGATGTTGCCAAAGCAATGGTGTAACTTAGTTGGAAAGAAAATCAATTTTTCCTCCCAAAAAGAGTTTGTTGAGAAGTACTATGACTATTTCTATACTTCTATCTGGTTATAAGTATCAAAAAGTATTTCTAAAATGTTAATTATGTGTTGAAATTGATAGAGATGAGTTTCATGAGGTAGTGGAGATTGTTTACATTTATAAAAACCAAGAAGAATGTCATTTTTCTTTGTAAAAGATCTAATATTCTACAACTATTTCTTTAAATGAATTTATTTACTATCCTTTAGATTGGAAACATACTGATTTTGCAACTTGATAGGATAAGACCAGTGCCCCATATGAAATATAATCTCTTTGGTTAGAAAGGAAAGTTCTATTCTAAAAATTGCTGACAAACTTTTAAAATAGTTTTAATAGTACAATTTGGTTTGTCAAATGTTTCAACAAATTCGAATTTGTAATTTTTTTACATTTGGATTACTTTTCTTTATATTTGTGATTTGTGCTTGGTCACTCAGTCATGTCTGATTCTCTGGCCCCATGGACTGTAGCCCACCAGGCTCCTCTGTTCATGGAATACTCCAGGCAAGAATACTGGAGCGAGTTGCCATTTCCTTCTCCAGGGGATCTTCCTGACCCAGGGGTCAAACTTGTGTCTCTTGCATCTTCTGCATTTGTGGGCAGATTCTTTACAATAACACCACCGGGAAAGCCCATTTGTGATTTGGTTGAGTCTTTAGTGTTATGGGGAAGGCAGGTAGATTGCCTATATTAACTAGATTATAGGCTTTACAGCTATGATGTTGAATTTATAACTATTCTCTGTGCTTCCTTTTCACTTCTGGATTCATCTTTTCAAGTATGCATTATTTGAACAGATCTGTGTTAATATGCTACTATGAGCCAGGCAAGATGCTAAGAACCAGGAGTGCATTGTGAATAAGATGGAAGACACTGCCCATTCTCAAGTTAATATTATCAATTACTTGGGATTTGCTTTGTTAAGGTAATCTAGTTTCAAATTTCTGGGTGGAAAAGTAAAAGATTTACATGTATGCCTTACAACAACTATTTAATTTTCTGTAAATATATTTTAAGTATACTCCACCCTAGTATTTCTGTATGTTGATTCCACTCTTGTTTTTCATGGCAAAACTTATAGGGATCATATTGAAAATAGGGTAACACTCTATTCCCTTGGACCATTCTTAAAAAGTCTCAAAGGACTCAGCTCATTAACCCAGCATGTCTTTTATCAGCTTATGAATCAGTTACAGTAGCCAAAGTGGGGTGATCACAAGCGGAAGGAAAGACTCTTCAGATCACATGTGAGGAAAGGGTGCTGACAGGATCTGTGAAGGTACTTGCTGGGAGTTCTCTCATTTTTTAGTCCTGATACTTTGGAAACTTATTAGTAAAACATATGAAACAAGTGTATTAAAAATTCTGAAGACATACCATAACTATCTTTTTGTGAGGTTAGCTCTGAACTGCAACTTAAAAAAAATAAATATACTTACCAGGAGTTTAATGAAATCTATGATGCTGTGCGGTCAACTGAGAAAGAAGCTATATTGAGTCTTTGGTTAAATATGCCTGTTTCTGAAGAAGCTATTACAAGACTGACTTTCCTTATCCTTAAGTAAAGTAATACTTATCTGATTAGCTATTTCAATCAAACCTTCCAGAACTGAGTTGCAACTATAAAGGAAGGATAATCTAGAAATAATATCAGGGGATTTAGATGACAATCTATATTTTATTGGGCTTCCCTGATGGCTCAGCAGGTAAAGAATCTGCCACAAGAGATAAGATGTGGGTTCGATCCTTGGGTTGGGAAGATCCCTTGGAGAAGGAAATGGCAATCCACTCCAGTATTCTTGCCTGGAGAATCCCATGAACAGAAGAGCCTGGAGGGCTACAGTCCATGGGGTCACAGAGAATTGGACATGATTGAGCAATTAAGCATGTGCTGTATTTTATTTCAACTCTATTTTGTCCCCAAACCATAAAAATTGATATCAGATTCAATAACTTTGTGAAGTGACATTTCATAGTGACATTATGGTTAAAGGTATGTAACTTTTACTTGATCGATTACTAAACTGTAATAAAATGTGTCTATTTACAACTAATGTGAGCAGCATCTTTAAGTTGATGGATGTATACATGCATCTGTCCATCTACCCACCAACCATCCATTCACTTAACAACACGAATGAGTGACTTCTGTGAGCTTAGCATTAGACCATGTACTAATAACATAACCATATAAATAATCAAAAATCTACTATTATAGAGCTTATATTCTAGTGGAAGTAGAAATATAAGCATCACCACTGCCACAACAAACAACAAGGAGCATAACATCAACAAAGTAACTAAATTATATTATGTGTTAGAGGGACAGTGCTACTTAAACAAAAAGAAAAAGAAAAAAACAGCAGGGGAGAAGAAAGTATTGGAATTGTATGAAAGGAGATCAGTCCTGGGTGTTCATTGGAAGGATTGATGCTGAAGCTGAAACTCCAATACTTTGGCCACCTCATGCGAAGAGTTGACTCATTGGAAAAGACCCTGATGCTGGGAGGGATTGGGGGCAGAAGGAGAAGGGGACGACATAGGATGAGATGGCTGGATGCATCACTGACTCGATGGACACGAGTTTGGGTAAACTCCGGGAGTTGATGATAGACAGGGAGGCCTGGCGTGCTGCGATTTAGGGGGTCACAAAGAGTCAGACAGGACTGAGCGACTGAACTGAACTGATGCCATCATTTGCCCTTAATAAGTTGGAAAATAATTTATGAAATAAATTGGTAACAATTAATGATACAGCAATAATGATTAAAAAAAAACATATTCATTCTCTATCAAATTACCAAACAATAAAAATTATCTGAAAATTCACCTTTTGTTTTTTTCCCATGTTGGGGGAATGAGGCAGAAAAAATGAAAATCAAGAATTGCACATTATCTAGAACTGATTTGAAACTAAAAAGCTCTAAAATGATTAAATAAAGTTGAAATTTATTTTTATTAAATAGGAAATACAAAATCTTCATATAAAAATTTTCATATTTCAAATATGGAATGCTGCTACTGCTGCTGCTGCTAAGTCGCTTGAGTCATGTCCGACTCTGTGCGACCCCATAGATGGCCTCCTACCAGGCTCCCCCGTCCCTGGGATTCTCCAGGCAAGAACGCTGGAGTGGGTTTCCATTTCCTTCTCCAATGCATGAAAGTAAAAAGTGAAAGTGAAGTCGCTGAGTCGTGTCTGACTGTTAGCAACCTCATGAACTGCAGCCTACCAGGCTCCTCCATCCATGGAATTTTCCAGGCAAGAGTACTGGAGTGAGGTGCCATTGCCTTCTCTGCAAATATGAAATATTGATATGAAAATCATATGTGCACCTATGACTTCCTTCTTCTGTGTCACTTTTTTTTTTTTTTTTATTTAAGAGGAGAGGTGAAAACAGCAATTTTAAATAAGTTCTCACTTTTTGGCCACAGAATATTCAGATACATGTAAGCCATCTCAAACTTCCAATGTGTCAATTTAGAAAGAAGAAAATCAGAAATAAAAGTCAAATTACTGCCTACTTATAAAAAGTAGTTTAAACATTGAATTTCATATTTATTGTTAGCTTACATAAGAATGTTTTGCACTGTGACAAATCTGCATTGGTTACTTGCAAATGTATCTCAATGATTTGTCTTAACTACATATTGCATACAAAGTCACAGCTGGGTGTCTAATGACTTTAGACTGTCCCATAAATCAGCAGGACATATATCACAGTTCTGTATATGGGGAGAAATTAAGTAGAAGTATGTGATGGTTTTTACAATCTTTATGCAAATATGTGTAAACCTTTAAATATAGTAATCATGTTTAAAATTAGACTTCATTCAGGACAATCTTTTGTGCAAAGTATAATTTAACCAACATTTTAAATCAATGATCACATCTCACAGGCAATAAACATTTGCCTACTTTGCCTGATTTGATATGTAGGATAACACTATGAATTAAGTATTATTACTATGTACTATTTAAAGTAAATTTGTTAGGTTAAGGTCGACCAGCCTGGGTATGTCTTAGCTGCACTATTTACTAGTTTTTTGATCCTATTTATTTACTCTTCTATATGTCTCATTTTCCCCATCTGTAAAATAGGATAATGACAGTATGTATCTCACAGACTAATTAATATGAGAATTAAATGGATTAAAACATGTATATTTCTCAGAACAATGCATTCACGTATTTATCCCTTGAAGTGAAGTCGCTCAGTCCTGTCTGACTCTTTGCGACCCTATGGACTGTAGCCTACCAGGCTCCTCAGTCCATGGGATTTTCCAGGCAAGAGTACTGGAGTGGGTTACCATTTCCTTCTCCAGGGGATCTTCCTGACTTAGGGATGGAACCCAGGTCTCCCGCATTGCAGCCAGACGCTTTACAGTCTGAACTACCAGGGAAGCCTCACTTATCCCTTAGCATTTGTTAACTACTATGATGTTAGTTGGAGAAGGAAATGGCAACCCACTCCAGTATTCTTGCCTGGAGAATTCCATGGACAGAGGAGCTTGGCAGGTATAGTCCATGGGGTCACAGAGCTGGACATGACTAAGTGACTAAAACATACGCATACATGATGGTAGTAGTATCATAGATTAAGATCTAATGCTCAAAGAACCTAAGATAATGTATTGATAATTAGAAATGAGTTGAGCAAAAGCACAAAATCAAGACTCAAACCTTCAAATCTTCTATTTTTCTAAAATTCTATGTGATCTATTACAATTTAGATGACTGAAAAGTTGAGTTCCTTCAGATGTACAAAACAAAATCACAGATGTAGGCATATACATCATCGGGAATCTCTGAAGTTAAAATTCTATTTAAAAATGTAAATTCACTTGGAATTACTTGAAATTTTTCTCACTTTTGATTTTTAAATTTTGAGATGATTATTTGAGATGTCATCAGTTTTAGATATTTGTGCCTTTATTATATTATTGTGTAATTTACTTTAAGAGAACAGATTCAAAGATGTAATATTTTGACAGAAAAAATAACAAATTAAAAGAACACAAAGCTTATTGAATTAATCTTATATATTTTCTTTATTTGCATAAATTAGAGCCCTAGAACTTAATTGATATTAGTATAATATATACTTTATATACTTTCTTTTGAGCTTTCCCAGTAGCTCAGCAGGTAAAGAATTCATCCGCAGTGCAGGAGACCTAGGAGACACTGGTTCGATCCCCAGATCAGAAAGATCCCCTGAAGAAGGAAACGGCAACCCACTCCAGTATTCTTGCCTGAAAAGCACCATAGACAGAGAAGCCTGAGGACTACAGCCTAAAGGGTTGGACACAACTAACCACACATATACTTTCCTTTGCTACTTCTCATATCATTTTTTGCTGCTAGTTTGTAGTAGCATAAAAAAAAAAAAAAAGACATTAACAAGGACTCATCATTCCTGACAGGCTTTCCTACCTTCACAGGGTGTGACTAGAGCAAAGGAACACAAGAACAACACATAAATGTATTTCTACTTTTCCATCATTCTCTTCCACAGACTTATGACTTGAAAATCAGCTCGGATTCCTTCTTAGTTCATCATTTTCCTTGATTTTGACTTTACTGAGTTCTGGTTCATAAAAGTAAATAAAATAACAATTCTGGAGTAAGAGTGGTCTAAACATATAGGGTCCATCCAAGAACATAAGCGAACTTCTGAAGCCTTTGGTATTTCTTAATGCATCACTTTTCTCTGTAGATATTTCAAAAATGCCTAGCAAGTAAAGGCAGAGAAGGCAACGGCAACCCACTCCAGTACTCTTGCCTGGAAAATCCCATGGATGGGGGAGCCTGGTAGGCTGCAGTCCATGGGGTCGCTAAGAGTCGGGCATGACTGAGCAACTTCACTTTCACGCATTGGAGAAGGAAATGACAACCCACTCCAGTGTTCTTGCCTGGAGAATCCCAGGGACAGGGGAGCCTGGTGGGCTGCCATCTATGGGGTCGCACAGAGTCGGACACGACTGAAGCAAATTAGCAGTAGCAGTAGCAGCAGCAAGTAAAGGATCTCCCTGCAATGCAGGAGAACAAGGTTCAATCCCTGGGTCAGGAAGATCCCCTGGAGAAGGAATGGCAACCTAAACAAGTATTCTTGCCTGGAGACTCCCACGGAGAGAGGAGCCTTGTGGGCTACAGTCCATGGGGCCGCAAAGAGTCGGACATGACTGAACGACTTTCACTTTCTAGCTATAGTAGTAAAGTAAGACAACTCTCAATTGAGTTCAGTTAAGTCACTCAATCATGTCTAGCTCTGTAACCCCATGGAATGCAGCAGGTCAGGCCTACCTGTCCATCACCAACTCCTGGAGTTTACTCAAATTCATGTCCATCACGCTGGTGTTGCCATCCAACCATCTGATCCTCTGTTGTCCCCTTCTCCTCCTGCCTTCAATCTTTCTCAGCAACAGGGTCTTTTCCAGTGAGTCAGTTCTTCACATCAGGTGGCCAAAGGATTGGAGTTTCAGCTTCAACATCAGTCCTTCCAATGAATATTCAGGACTGATTGCATTTAGGATAGATTGGTTGGATCTCCTTGCAGTCCAGAGAACTCTCAAGAATCTTCTCCAACACCATAATCCAAAAGCATTAATTCTTCAGCGCTCAACTTTCTTTATCATCCAACTCTCACATCCATGCATGACTACTGGAAAAACCATAGCCTTGACTAGATGGAACTTTGTTGGCAAAGTAATGTCTCTACTTTTTAATATGTTGTCTAGGTTGGTCCTAACTTTCCTTTCAGGGAGCAAGCTTGGAAGTCTCCCTAATTCCAAGTCTTTTAATTTCATGGCTGCAGTCACCATCTGCAGTGATTTTGGAGCCCAATAAAACAAAGTCTGTCATTGTTTCCATTGTTTCCCCATCTATTTGCCATGAAGTGATGGGACCAGATGCCATGATCTTAGTTTTCTGAATGTTGAGTTTTAAGCCAATTTTTCACTCTCCTCTTTCACTTTCATCAAGAGGCTCTTTAGTTCTTCACTTTCTGCCATAAGAGCTGTGTCATCTGCATATCTGAGCTTATTGATATTTCTCCCAGCAATCTTGATTCCAGCTTGTACTTCATCCAGCCCAGCATTTCTCATTACATACTCTGCATATAAATTGAATAAGCAAGGTGAGAATATACAGCCTTAATATACTCCTTTCCTGACTTGGAACCAGTCTGTTGTTCCATGTTCAGTTCTAACTGTTGCTTCCTGACCTGCATACAGATTTCTCAGGAGGGAGATCAGATGGTCTGGTATTCCAATCTCTGGAAGAATTTTCCACAACTTGTTGTGATTCACATAGTCAAAGCCTCTGGCATAGTCAATAAAGCAGAAAGAGATGTTTTCTGGAACTCTCTTGCTTTTTCTATGATCCAATGGATGTAGGCAATTTGATCTCTGGTTCCTTTGCCTTTTCTAAATCCAGCTTGAACATCTGGAATTTCACAGTTCATGTACTATTGAAACCTGGCTTGGAGAATTTTGAGCATTACTTTGCTAGATGAGTGCAACTGTGTGGTAGTTTGAACATTTTTTGGCATTGCCTTTCTTTGGGATTGGAATGAAAACTGACCTTTTCCAGTCCTGTGGCCACTGCTGAGCTTTCCAAAGTTGCTGGCATATTGAGTGCAGCATTTTCACAGCATCATCTTTCAGGATTTGAAATAGCTCAACTGGAATTCCATCACTTCCACTAGCTTTCTTCGTAGTGATGCTTCTTAAGGCCCACTTAACTTCACATTCCAGGATGTGTGGCTTTAGGTGAGTGAACACACCATCGTGATTATCTGGGTCATGAAGATGTTTTTGTATAGTTCTGTGTATTCTTGCCACCTCTTCTTAATATCTGCTGCTTCTGTTGGGTCCATACCATTTCTGTCTTTTATTGGGCCCATCTTTGCATGAAATGTTCCCTTGGTATCTCTAATTTTCTTGAAGAGATCTCTACTCTTTCTCATTCTGTTGTTTTCCTCTATTCCTTTGCATTGGTCACTGAGGAAGGCTTTCTTATCTCTCCTTGCTATTCTTTGGAACTCTGCATTCAAATGGGTATATCTTTCCTTTTCTCCCTTGCCTTTAGCTTCTCTTCTTTTCTCAGCTATTTGTAAGGACTCCTCAGACAACCATTACAGCCCCACCCATTAACAGAAAATTGGATTAAACGTTTACTGAGCATGGCCCCACCTATCAGAATAAGACCCAGTTTCACCCTCAGTCAATCTCTCCCATCAGGAAGCTTCCATAAGCCTCTTAGCCTTCTCCATCAGAGGGCAGACAGACTGAAAACCACAATCACAGAAAACTAACCAGTCTGATCACATGGGCCACAGCTTGTCTAACTCAATGAAACTATGAGCCATACCATGTAGGTCCACCAAAGATGGAAGGGTCATGGTGGAGAATTCTGACAAAACATGGTCCATTGGAGAAGGGAATGGCAAACTACTTCAGTATTCTTGCCTTGAGAACCCCATGAACAGTATAAAAAGGCAAAAAGATAGGACACTGAAAGATAAACTCCCCAGGTCGGTAGGTGCACAATATGCTACTGGAGAAATAACTCCAGAAAGAATGAAGGGATTGAGCCAAAACGAAAACAACACCCAGTTGTGGATGTGACTGGTGATGGAAGTAGAGTCTGATGCTGTAAAGAACAATATTGCATAGGAACCTGGAATGTTAGGTCCATGAATCAAGGCAAATCGGAAGTGGTCAAACAGAAGATGGCAAGATTGAACATCAACATTTTAGGAATCAGTGAACTAAAATGGACTGGAATGGGTGAACTTAACTCAGATGACCATTATATCTACTACTGTGGGCAAGAATCCCTTAGAAGAAATGGAGTAGCCCTCATAATCAACAAAAGAGTCCTCCATGTGGTACTTGGGTGCAAGCTCAAAAACGACAGAATGATCTCTGTTCATTTCCAAGGCAAATCATTCAATATCACAGTAATCCAAGTCTATACCCCAACCAATAATGCTTAAAAAGCTGAAGTTGAACAGTTTTATGAAGACCTACAAGACCTTCTAGAACTAACACCCCAAAAAAAGTGTCCTTTTCATTATAGATGACTAGAATGCAAAAGTAGGAAGTCAAGAAAACCTGGAATAACAGGCAAATTTGGCCTTGGAGTACAGAATGAAGCAGGGCAAAGGCTAATAGCATTTTGCCAAGAGAAACCACTGATCATAGCAAACATCCTCTTCCAACAACACAAAAGACTCTACACATGGACATCACCAGATGGTCAATACAAAAATCAGATCGATTATATTCTTTGCAGCCAAAGAGGGAGAAACTCTATGCAGTCAGCAAAAACTAGACCAGGAGCTGACTGTGGCTCAGATCATGAACTCCTTATTGCCAAATTCAGACTTAAATTGAAGAAAGTAGAGAAAACCACTAGACCAGTCAGGTATGACCTGAATCCAATCTCTTACAATTATACAGTGGAAGTGACAAATAGATTTAAGGGATTAGATCTGATTGACAGAGTGCCTAAAGAACTATGGACAGAGGTTTGTGATACTGTACAGGAGGTAGGGATCATGACCATTCCCAAGAAAAAGAAATGTGAAAGAAAAAAAAAAAGGCTACTCTAGATTCTTACAAATTTATTTGATAGGTAACAAAGGCTTCTACCTGCGCCCTCTTAAATATATAAAGTCTCAGCTCATCTCATGAGGCTGACTTTTATTGTATAGAAGAGATAAAGAGATTATATAAAATTATCAAATATAAAGTGGGTCTTATTATTTGTTTACTTTGATCTTTTTTTGTTTTTGTTTTTTTAATCTTGCCTCTCTCAAAGTTACAAGGATGTGAGAAAGAAGATTGTAATGTTATTGAAAACAGGTCCAGCTGCTCATGCTCAAAAGCTGGAAAGGAAAGTTTGCTTTATTTTTGATGTTGGCAACTAGGGAGTGGGGTGGGGTGTGGAGAACTGGATGTCTCATCAAAAGCTGACTTCCACCCCACCCCCACCCCCAACAATCAGGAGCAAGAAATCTTATATAGAGAGGGAAGGGGCTACATGCAGAAACAACACAGTCAGCTCTGACAGTCATCTTCAAATTGGTTGTTGCTGGTCTGACCAGTGTCATCTTAATTGTTTTAGGTATAGTTAATCTTCAGTTCCAGGGTTGGTTTGTTTCCATTTCTTGAGGCCAGTTCTTGAAATTGTGGCAGCTTTTGTCATGGCTACAGTCTAGTCATCATGTTGCTAACTTCTTCCACTTGGTGGGAGTTTCAGTATCTACAAGACAGCTCAGAGGACATGGCTTACAATATTATCTATAACCCTTGAGAAGGAACTAAAGGTTCTTGACTATGCTTAAGGATTACGTTATTAGCTGGTCTCCTTTGACGGTTTCCCTTTGTTTATGCATTTCCTCACTTCTTTGATTAAACTTATTCTTTGGCTAAAATTTTTCCACAGACAAAAGGCAGGCAAGTTCACAGACGTGGCAAGGACCTGCTCTGTTTCAATTACTCTGACTCCATTTGACTTCTGAATTTTTATCACTTGCCTTTATATTTATGGGGCTTCTCTGGTGGCTCAGATGGTAAAGAATCTGCTGGCAATGCAGGAGACTGGGTTTGATCCCTGAGTCAGCAAGATCCCCAGGAGAAGGGAATGGCTACCCGCTCCAGTATTCTTGTCTGGAAAATCCCTTGAATAGAGGACCCTGGCAGGTTACAGTCCATGGGGTCACAAAGAGTTGGACATGACTGAGCAACTAATACTTTCACTTTTTTATATTTAAACTTTTCTCTAATCTATGTCTCCAAATAAAATATTCAAAATTTTGGACAAGTTTCAACTCCTTTCTTTGTTTCCTTGTGTGTATTAGTAGCTCAGTCATTTCCAGCTCTTTGCAGCCCCATGTGGTCCACCTGGCTCCTCTGTCCATGGAATTCTCCAGGCAAGAATACTGGAGTGGATTGCTGTTTCCTTCTCCAGGGGATCTTCCCAACCCAGGGATCAAACTCGAGTCTCCTGCATTGCAGGCAGATAGATTATTTACCATCTGAGCCACCTAATTTTCTATTATCTAATTAGTCACAGATTCTACCAATGCATTCCTCTTCTCACTTGTTTGGCATTACTGATATTTATAGCCTTTGCCCTCCTGACAATAGGATTTTATTCATATAATTTTCCTTTCCAAGATATCTTTTCTTTGCTCACAAAATGGTCCCATGCATACTTTTACTTCAGTGTTTGTCTCAAATACTAGTTTTTTCAAGGATCCGTCCTTCACTAACTATTGCCCACTAAAATCTCGTTTTTATATCATGTTCACTTGGGCATGTTCTCTCATTATTCACTAGGGTAGCTTATATTGTTTCATCTTGTTCTAGTTCAATACTGCTTTTTATTGATTTGATTCTTGGCAAATGCTGGATATGCTGTGGCTTAGCTTACTATGGTGGGAAAACAAAGCCCTAGAGTTTCTACACATTCTCTGAGTGGTTACTGGGGGAGGCTGATACTCTTGCAGGGGACAAAACCTAATCTTGCAACTCAAAGTTTAATCACTCCATAAGATTCGATTTATATCCCCCCCTTCCATGATACATCTCTTCAGTTGATGAGTTTCAACTTCCTTAATGATCCCCAAATATAATGTATATCCACCTAAATTATTTTTAAGTATCTCTTTAGACATCTTTCTCTCTCATGATTGTGGACTCCTTTTTCAAGTCTGCCTCTATAAGATAAACAAAGTCAGCACATAATGTTTAATGATTGATTGGTTGTTGAATTAAATTCCACTGAAGTAAAGCACAAATCAACTCCATTGGCAATAATGTTAACTTAATGACAAGCCACAAAATCCAGAATCAGGATCTTCTCAGTAAGGTTTTAGCCTGTCTTTTCACTGATTCTCTAAACCACAAAATAGATGAGACACGATGACCACCATGAAAAGGACCTCAGCTTAACTACCTTCAATGTGTTGCTGCCCACATTACAACTCAAGGAATTAACTAAACTGTCATACACACTCAAAATCAAAATCTCTTTCTTTTCTTTATCCTATCTCCTGGGAGTAAAGACAGAGGAAAGACAATATTGGAAGAAGCAGACCAAGTTCACCAACCCCTACAAGACAAGCTAGTGGGACCTCACTGAGCCTGCAGTGGGGGGATGGGAAGAACACTAAGTCAACCATGAACCTCTGTTTTAAAACATGGAGAACAGGATTTCAATAACTGAATAGAGCTGTTTTAATAACCTAAGGTGAATAACAAGCCTGTAGAAGCAGATGAGAAGTCCAAAAGTAATTTTGATTTCCAGCAAAAAAGGTGATTACATAACAAAGTGAGTAACAATTATAAATAAAATAATTTTATGTCTATATCTGAGATGAAACACTTCACAGAGCACAGCAAAAAAATTTACAAAAGCATAGCATACGAAGAAGTTTCATGATCAGGCTTAAAAATTGAGTCATGATCCATAAAGGCTACTCTTACTGACACCAGTATGATAGATAGACACCTTAACTCTAAGGATAGCAGCAATTTCCAAGGATTCTAAAACACCAATTAAACTCAGCCCTCACATCAATTCCCCTTGGGATTACATAGCCTGGTTTACCTCTCACTAATTAAGAAGTGAATACCAGGAAATGAAGATACATAAAAACACATACTGAATTTTGCTGAGCTTTTAGAATTAGAACTTAGAGGGTGATTTAGATTTCCTGTAATATTTGCCCATCCTTGCTGCTGCTGCTGCTAAGCCACTTCAGTCATGTCCGATTCTGTACGACCACAGAGATGGCAGCCCACCAGGCTCCCCCGTCCTTGGGTTCTCCAGGCAAGAACACTGGAGTGAGTTGCCATTTCCTTCTCCAATGCATGAAAGTGGAAAGTGAAAAGTGAAAGTGAAGTTGCTCAGTCGTGTCCGACTCTTGGCGACCGCATGGACTTCAGCCCAACAGGCTCCTCCATCCATGGGATTTTCCAGGCAAGAGTACTGGAGTGGGGTGCCATTGCCTATCCTTAGGGAAATGCATAGCCTAAAGATGCTTTTTCCCTGATTGTTACATTGACAAAGGTGCGTCACACTGTAGTGAGAGATATTGAGTGGCCTTCAGTTAGCCATAATACCAGTCTATTGACTAAAACTAATTACTTGGCACCAATGGCTGCCTATGATAACACAGTACTCATTTAAAATTAAACATACAAAATTAGAATTATGTGATTATGCCTTCAAAGTATGTTAAAAAAAAAAACTATTATTTTTCTATTAAAAAATTTGTTTCCTACTTTGTGGATTGAGCCCCTTGTCAGCCAAAACCATTAAATTCTTTATTGTGCCAATGCTCAAAGAGACTACATGATTTCTTCAAGTGGTAATTTGGTTAAGTATGAAAAGAGAATGAAAGTAAAGCACTGAAATACTAGAGTATATGTATGTGGTTTCTCTCACTGCAGGGAGAAACAGGAGTAAACTTTGTATTTTGAGAAGAAACAAAATCTTTCGCCACATCTGGTGAAGTATCTTTTATTTAGTATTGGATGGTAAAGGGGTTTATTATAAATTTAACAACGCCTACATAATTCTAATAGCTAATCATGGATTTTGGGGGGACACAAATTCTTTCTTCATAATTATTGCTATGAGAATCTGAAAGCAAATGTACAGCCTTCACTGGCAGTTACAAATGCCAAATTATTAAGTGCATTAATGATTTTAGGCTACTGGAGTTCCACTTAATGCACCAGAGTAGCAATTTACTAAATGGACTCAAGTGGCCAGAAAAATCTAATGCACCCCACAAAGATAAGCACTCAGTCAATTTATTTCCACTTGGATCATCTGTATATTCAAGAAGAGCAGAATAAGGGGAGTTAAAAATGAGTGCTGAAAAACAAAAGAGACAAAAATACATAATATAAACAATTTGGGAATTGCAGATTTTTGAGAAGTCAGATTTTAAAAGCCTTATTTTTAGAATATTAAATTCATTAAGTTTGACGTGACAAATTATAGTCAACAAAGTCAAGCTTTTTAGAATAATAAAGATTCCAAGGAAGAACTATCTTGTTAAACAGAATCTGAAGGTCCTCATAAGTAAAGAAAAAAGAAAAAGAAACCACTAGTGAGTAGAAAACTAAACATTAAAGGTCATTCATTTAATAAGAAAAAAATACATTTGACTTTAAGGCTACCTAGAATGCAAAAGAATAAATACAGTATATATATTGAATATTTACAGACGTTTGAATTAACTTGGCTTGTTTTAATTTCATATTTCAATTCAGGCTTCAAAGAGAAGCCTGAATATGATCACTGCATATGATTCCCTTGGGTTTGCCTTTCTAAGTGAAAATAAGTATATCCTAAGAATTATTGATACACAGTCTTGCAATTAGTTATTTTTATGTAAATATATTTTGAAAAGTGGTTATAATTTATGAATACATTTAATAATGAATGAATATATTTAATAATCAATGAATATATTTAATAATCAGGTCTCTTGCATGAATATTCCTGTTATAATTTTATAAGTTCATTACATATTAAGTGAGATCTGAAATTCTTTTGAAGTAGATTTTATGAATACTTAGTCCATAATCTAGTCCATTTCCTTATGTTTTTGCTAAATAATGTAAATCATAGGGAATAAAGACACACAGGATGTTTCTGGCAGTGAAGAGTAAGATTAAGGACATACATGGGTGTAAGAGACCTGGAATGCCACATCCACGTAAGAGGAATTTTATGTGTCTGGGACTAGAATACCCTCTGAAGCCAAGCCTTTGGTAAGCACCTGGGCAGCAGGTCTTCAAGGATGTGCGTGATTGTGGCTCAACTGTTCTCTGTGTGTCTGTCTTTTTTTGCACATGATCAGGACATTCCTTGATTATGTTTAACAACTGTACTATATCCTGATAGAATCTATCTTCTACTATTTTACTCTCATTTCAGATTATATTTGATAATGTTATAAAACCAATTTCTTCAGATAGGACTACAGAATGTGCTAAACAATGGAATCCTAGCAAGGTAAACTCTCCAGTTAACCCTTGAACAACACAGGGGTTATAGGTGCTAACTCCCCATGCAGTCAAAAATCCACACAGAACTTTTGACTCCCCCAAGATGCAACTAACTGTAATAAATGTAGCTACTGTTAATTACCATACCAATAACATAAACAACACATATTTTGCATATATATGTACTGTTTTCTTGGGCTTCCCTGGTGGCTCAGATGGTAAGGAATGTGCCTGAAATGCAGGCAGTCCAGGTTCTATTCTTGGGTTGAGAAGATCTCTTGGAGAAATGTCAACCCACTCCAGTATTCTTGTGTGATGAATTCCATGGACAGAGGATGCTGACAGGCTATAGTCCATGGGGTCGCAAAGAGTCAGACATGACTGAGAGCCTAACACTTTTGCTGTATTCTTACACTAAAGTAAGCTAAAGAAACTAAAATGTTATTAAGAAAATTACAGGAGAAAATGCATTTACAGTATAGCAGTATACCAATACCATAGCTTACATTGTATGTTTATAAGATGAATTGTCTGTCAGTACTTAAATTAATATTGTCCTATATGATACAAAACATTATAGATTTTGTGCATGTTACTGACATGACATCAAAATAAAAACAATGCAAAAAAGAAATTCATATTTCTTTACAATATAATGACTCATGCATCGATAACAAAGAAGTAGCAATAATATTGGTCTATGGTAGCCTAGACTGTACACTTGGAGAAAGCAATGGCAACCCACTCCAGTACTCTTGTCTGGAAAATCCCATGGATGGAGGAGCCTGGTAGACTGCAGTCCATGGGGTCGCTAAGAGTCGGACACGACTGAGCGACTTCACCTTTACTTTTCACTTTCATGCATTGGAGAAGGAAATGGCAACCCACTCCAGTGTTCTTGCCTGGAGAATCCCAGGGAAGGGGGAGCCTGGTGGGGGGCTGTCTATGGGGTCACACAGAGTCGGACA
Source organism: Bos indicus x Bos taurus (assembly GCF_003369695.1). Classification (NCBI taxonomy): domain Eukaryota; kingdom Metazoa; phylum Chordata; class Mammalia; order Artiodactyla; family Bovidae; genus Bos; species Bos indicus x Bos taurus. The sequence goes on along the minus strand of NC_040085.1, from coordinate 33,727,056 downwards.
TGACTGACGCAACTTAGCAGCAGCAGCAGCAAACTAGCAAACTATACACTAATTAAAGAACTGTTATACAATTTTTGTAGTATACAGTATTACAGTCATATTCATGAGAGAGTACTGGAAACATTGCTATCAGTTCAGTTCAGTTCAGTTGCTCAGTTGTATATGGCTCTTTGCAACCCCGTGGACTGCAGCATGCCAGGCTTCCCTGTCCATCACCAACTCCTGGAGCTTGCTCAAACTAATGTCCATCTAGTCGGTGATGCCATCCAACCATCTCATCCTCTGTCATCCCCTTCTCCTCCTGGTTTCAATCTTTTGCAATGTTAGGGGCTTTTCCAAGGAGTCAGTTTTTCATATCAGGTGGCCAAAGTATTAGAACTTCAGCTTTAGCATCAGCCTTTCAAATTAATATTCAGGGTTGATTTCTTTTAGGATTGACTGGTTTGATTTTCTTGCAGTCCAAGGGACTCTCAAGAGTCTTCTCCAACACCATAGTTCAAAAGCATCAATTCTTATGTGCTCAACTTTCTTTATAGTCCAACTCTCACATCCATACATGACTACTGGAAAAACCATAACTTCGACTATATGGACCTTTGTTAGCAAAGTAATGTCTCTGCTTTTTAATATGCTGTCTAGGTTAGTCATAGCTTTTCTTCCAAGGAGCAAGTGTCTTTTAATTTCATGGCTGCAGTCACCATCTGCAGTGATTTTGGAGCCCCCCAAAATAAAGTCTCTCACTGTTTCCATTGTTTCCCCATCTATTTGCCATGAAGTAATGGGAGCGGATGCCATGATCTTCATTTTTTGAATGTTGAGTTTTAAGTCAGCTTCTTCACTCTCCTCTTTTTCATTTTCATCAAGAGGCTGTTTGGTAAAAAATCATTTACCTGTGAATAGGCTGATTTACTGCTCCCCAATTATGAAAGAGGCTTATTGTATGGTACTGTAATTTTTGAAGTGCTCAATCAGTTGTGCCCAACTCTTTGTGACCCTATGGACTACAGCCTGCCAGGCTCCTCTGTCCATGGGATATTTCAGGCAAGAATACTGGAAGGGTTTGTCATTTCCTCCTCCAGGGGATCTTCCTGACCCAGGGATTGAACCCATGACTCCTGCATCTCCTGCATTGGGAGGCGGATTCTTCACCACTGAACCACTGGAGAAGCCCTAAGTCTTTGAACAGAGTTTTATAAAACAGTAAGAGAACCAATACATTAATTTTATATTAAATATCACTCACATTATGCCTGTGTAAGGACAGACTATCCAATACAAGTCTTGCATACAATAATTCACTGAGTGAATGCTTAGGTGATGATGATGACACAAAAATGTTTCATCCAATTCTTACCAAACAGTTATTAGATTTTCACATGAAGACACATAAAACAGATAAATTTGCTATATGCACATGATGATGATTATTTACTCTTCATAAAGTGGAAGTGGATCATCATAAAAGTCTTCAACTTTGTCATCTTCACAACGAGTAGGCTCAAGAGGAGAGGGAGAAGGAGGAAGAGGAGGGGACGGTCATGCTGTTTTAATGGTAGCAGAGGCAGAGGAGGTGGAAGAGGTGGAAAGGGAGGCAAGAAGACAGGCATGCTTGGTGTAACTTTACAGAAATACAATGTGAAACACTGTTTTACTTTTTCATTTTTGATAAATTGTTTCTATACAGTAAAGTCCTTCCCCTTTTTGATTCAGTTTCAGAACCTGTATCACAGAAGGGTCCATGGTGCAAAAGAAGTCAAAAGCAATCTTATATTGATATAATGGGATCTCTTCTGCTAGACTATCAAATGTCAGTGTGATATCTTCAATGGTGCCAGACTCTCATAATATTCTTTCTAATGGGGTTCTCTTCCATAGAGTTGACAATCCTTTCAATAAAGTACTGATGTAATAAGCCTTAAAGGCACTTTATGACCCCTGATGTAGAGGTTGAATTAGAAACATTGTGTTTTGGTACAAGTACACCACTTCACCAATTTTGGCATTGAACTTACGGGGTTCTGGGTGTCCAGGAGCATCATCAATATCAAAAGAACTTTAAAAGGTAGTCTCTTACAGGCAAGGTACTTCCAGACTTCAGAGACAAAGCATCCATGGAACTAATGCAGATAAAGCATTTTTGTTATCTAAAAGACTGGCAGCTGGTGTTAATCTTTTCCTTTCAAGTCTCAGGGGTTAATAACTTTACAGATAAGAGCAGTCCTGATCACAAACCCAACTGCATTTGCACAAAAGAACAGTTAGCTATTCCATCCTGCTTTAAATCCTAGTTCTTGCTTCTCTTCCTTTGTGGCATTTTCTTCCAGAATAGGGCATTTTCATTTACGTTAAAAACCTGTTCATGCAGATATCCTTTCTCCTCAATGATTTTATGGCATCTGGGAACTAACCTGCTGCCTCTGAGTCAGCAGAAGCTGCTTCTCCTGTTATCTTGACATTTTTGAAGCCAAACCTCTTTTTAAAATCATCAAACCATCCTTTGCTGGCATTAAATTCTCAAGTTTTAGGTCCTTCACTTTCTGTTTACTTTAAGTTGTCATATAATGACTTTGCTTTTTCTTAAACCATGTTATGCAGACCTCAATCTGTGGTATCAAACAATTCAACTTCTAGTAATGTCGTGACTTTTCTCTGCTGCTTGGGAGCACTTCCGGCATCACTACTGGCACTTTACATAGGCTCCATGGTGTTACTCACATGAGTTTGTGTGCACTAAACACAATGAAAAAATATAAAAGGACTGCAAGGGATCACTTTCTACTGCAGTATGCACTATACTGGAAAGACCAACTGCTCAGAGAGAGATGATTGCCTTCACATGATCGATTAAGCAGATACATGCCTCACTTGAGCTCACTTGAATAGCAACAGGAGGTGTCTAAAGAATAGTACAATAGTACAATACGTGTCACAGCTAATTTTATGCAGTTATGATCAAACACAGCATCTTTGCATTTGCTTCATTTTTCACAACTGTGAATGGTGCCATGTATAGTCTATAAGTGTGTGCACAAGTTTTGATAAATTTTAACTTTTTATAGTATATTTATGTATATTTATGTATATAGTAGAAAATTATGAAATAGAAGAGGATCTACATACACTTTTCTTAATGTTTTTGATGTTTCTTTTTTTTTTAATTTAATTTTATTTTTAAACTTTACATAATTGTATTAGTTTTGCCAAATATCAAAATTAATCCACCACAGGTATACATGTGTTCCCCATCCTGAACCCTCCTCCCTCCTCCCTCCCCATACCATCCCTCTGGGTCGTCCCAGTGCACTAGCCCCAAGCATCCAGTATCATGCATCGAACCTGGACTGGCATCTCTAAGCTATATTGTTTGATTTTTCAAACTGTTGTAAATCTCCAAAAAATATTCAGTATATTTATTGAAAATAATCTGCTTGTAAATGAACTCACACAGTTAAAACCCATGTTCAAGGGTCAATTGCGTACGCCTTTCTTTTAACAGCTATTAACGTTTCACCACCTTGCTGGGAAAGAAATAGTATCACCACTGGCATTGGTAAAGTCATGTTCTTTTGTCTGTTTTCTTCTCAGTCTTCTGATATAACAGACAACAACGGAGGCAATTTTCAGAAGCCTAATTGAAAGCTAAGTTTTCTTTTGTTTTGGTTTTTGTTTTCTTTTCCCCAGTGGCTGAAGAATGAGACAACTTCCATGAAAACTGATGTCATTCCTTCAACATCTTCCAAGCTAGGCCTATCTAATTTTAAATTATTGGATGCATATTAACAGTTCAGATTTCCAATGACAAAACAAGACACAGAAGAATATCTCTTCCAAAAGACTAAAACTACCAAAACTAAGCTAAGCAAACTAAAGTGAAAGTGCTAGTCGCTAAGTCGTGTCCTACTCTTTGCAACCTCATGGACGTAGCCTTGCAGGCTCCTCTGTTCATAGAATTCTCCAGGCAAGAATACTGGAGTGGGTTGCCATTCCCTTCTCCAGGGTCTTTTCCCAACCCAGGGATCAAACCCGAGTCTACTGCATTGGCAGGCAGATTCTTTACCATCTGAGCCATCAGGGAAGTAAGCAAACTAAAGTTATTTGTATTACAAAATATCACTTCTAAATAATTTTGGAAGTTTATCTGTTCCATATATAAATGAATAAAATAGTTAACAGATATTTGAGAAATTGAGTCAGTTCTGTTTTAGGAAACACTGGACTTTTGTTGTGTTGCCTCCAAAAATCAGGAAGACTTCAATCTGTGTAGACAAGCACATTATTCAAACTTTTTCTTATTAATGACAGTATAAATATAAGAAAAAGTTCTTTCCTAGTAACTGTCATGTATAATCCAGTCAAGAATACTGGAGTGGTTAGCCATTCCCTTTACCAGGGGATCTTCATGACCCAGAGATGGAACCCGAGTCTCCTGCATTGCAAGCAGATTGTTTACCATCTGAGCCATCAGGAAAGCCCAATAAAAATTCTAATTACACCTTTTTTCCATGTGTGAGGTAAAATTAAAAAAATAAATGTTTGGTCTTTGTCTCTGCCCCAAAACTTCTAGAATCTCTTGGGTGACAATGGTACTTTTGGTATGCTAATAAGATGGCTCTTGGCTGAAGAACTCCTAGAAGTTTCAGGATGGGCCCTGGTTACCAGAAAAATCCAGTCTGACTAGAAGATAGGAAATCCAGTTTCATCCCCCAATCACCAGGGAGAGGACAAAGGCTAAAGACTGTGTCAATCCCCAGTGTCCACTGATTTAATCAATCATGCCTACATAATGAAATCCCCATAAAAATCCCTCACCAAAGGGGTTCAGAGCAACACACAGTTAGTGAACACTTCCAGCACACTGGAGGATAGTGCACTCCAATTCCATGGGGATAGAAGCTCCTGTGTTTGAATCTCTTCCAGACCTCACTCTATGTACCTCTTCATTTGTACCCTTTATAATAAACCACTGAGAGTAAGTAAAGTGTTTTCCTGAATTCTATGAGCCATTCTACCCAATTTTCTGAAAGGATGGAGGATTATGGGTAGGAAATTATAGCCAAGTTGGACAAAAAAATATATGCCCTGGGACTCAATACTTTGGACAATCTTGTGGGACTGAGTCCTTAAAGTTGTAGAGTCTGGACAATAACTCCTTATAGTTGGTGCCAGAATTGAATTGAACTGTAGGACACCCAGTTTGGTGATTAGAGTGTTGGAGAATTGGCTGATGGTATGGAAGAAGCCCATGTATTTGGTGTCAGAAGTGTCATGAGTTAAAACAGAGCATATAAAAAAAATAATTTTATTATAATTGTATTATTGTCAATCATATAAACTGCATTAAACACAGTTCTGTTAATAACAATGCAAGTCATAATTTTTACTGAACAAGTGTTTATTGAAGGTTTACTATATTCAAGCCTTAATGTAAGCACTGTGTCAAAAATGGTGGAAAAGAAATCACCTTGAAATTCTGTGGGAAAAGTAATGGGTAGACGATCTAAACAGACATTTCTCCAAAGAAGACATACAGATGGCTAAAAAGCACATGAAAAGATGCTCAATATTACTAATTATTAGAGAAATGCAAATCAAAGCTACAATGAGGTATCACTTCACACTGATAAGAATGGCCATCATCAAAAAAATCTACAAACAATAAATGCTGGAGAGGGTGTGGAGTAAAGGGAACCCTCTTACACTGTTGGTGGAATGTAAATAGGTACAGTCACTATGGAGAACAATATGGAGGTTCCTTAAAACACTAAAAATAGAGATACCTAATGGCTAGCAATCCCACTCCTGGACATATATTCAGAGAAAACCATAATTCAAAAAGATACACGTACCCCAATGTTCAACTGCAGCACTATTTACAAAAGCTATGACATGGAAGCAACCTAAATGTCTATCAGCAGAGGAATGATAAAGAATATGTACTACATATATAAAATGACCCATTGTATATATGTCAAGGCTGTATATTGTCACCTTGCTTATTTAACTTATATGTAGAATACATCATGTGAAATACCAGACTGGATGAAGCACAAGCTAGAATCAAGATTGCTGAAAGAAATATCAATAACCTCAGATATGCAGATGATACCACCCTTATGGCAGAAAGGGAAGAGGAACTAAAGAGCCTCCTGATGAAGGTGAAAGAGGAGAGTGAAAAAACTGGCTTAAAACTGCACAGTCAAAAATGAAGATCATGGCATTCAGTCCCATTACTTCATAGCAAATAGATAGGAAAACAATGGAAACAGTGACAGACTTTATTTTTTGGGGCTTCAAAATCACTACAGATGGTGACTGCAGCCATGAAATTAAAAGATGATTGCTCCTTAGATAAAAGCTATGACTAACCTAGACAGTGTATGGAAAAGCAGAGACATTACTTTGCTGACAAAGGTCCATATAGTCAAAGCTATGGTTTTCGAATAGTTATATATGGTTGTGAGAGTTGGACCATAAAGAAGGGTGAGTGACAAAGAATTGATGCTTTTGAACTATGGTGTTGGAGAAGACTCTTGAGAGTCCCTTGGACTGCAAGGAGATCTAACCAGTCAATCCTAAAGGAAATCAATCCTGAATATTCATTGGAAGGACTGATGCTGAAGCTGAAACTCCAATTCTTTGGCCACCTGATGCGAAGAACTGATTCATTAGAAAAGATCCTGATGCTGGGGAAGATTAAAGGCAGGAGGAGAAATGGATGACAGAGGACGAGCTGGTTGGATGGCATCACCAACTCAATGGACATGAGTTTAAGCAAGCTCCTGGAGTTAGTGAAGGACAAGGAAGCCTGGTGTGCTTCAGTCCATGGGGTCACAAAGAGTCGGACAAGACTGAGCAACTGAACAACAACAAATATACAATGGGATATTACTCAGCCACAAAAAAGAACCAATACATGCCTTTTACAGTAATATGGATGGACTTAGAGACTGCTATACTAAGTGAAGTAAATTAGACAAGAAAGACAAATATCATATGATATCACTTATACATGGAATCTTTAAAAAAGGTACAAATGAGCTTATTCACAAAACAGAAGTAGAGTTACAGATGTAGAAAACAAACTGGCTACCATGTGATGGTGGTGGAGGGATAAACTGGGAGACAGGGATTGACATATACACAGTACTATATATAATACAGGTAACTAATAAGAACCTTCTGCATAGCACAGGGAACACTACTCAATATAATAGCTTATATGGGAAAAGAGTCTAAAAAAATAGAAAGGTGTATATATATATATATATATATATATATATATATAAAACTGATTCACTCTGCTGTACACCTGAAACTAACACAACATTGTAAATCAAGTTCTGTTGTTCAGTCATTAAGTCATGTCTGACTGTTTGTGACACCATGGACTGCAGCAGGCCAGGCTCCTCTGTCCTCCTCTATCTTCCAGAGTTTGCTCAAATCCATGTCCATTGAGTCAGTGATGCTATCTAACCTTCTTATCCTCTGCTGCCCTCTTCTCCTTTTGCCTTCATCTTTCCCAGCATTAGGTTCTTTTCTAATGAGTCAACTCTTCACATCAAGTGGCCAAAGTATGGAACTTTAACTTCAGCCTACACTTTTCCCCCTTCTATTTGGTAAATCAACTATACTTCAATAAAAATGTTAAAAAAAAATCTGTAGGGAGAAAGACATTTATCAAATGAGAAAAAAATTCTATTTTATATATATATATATATATATATATATATATATAGTCCTTTGGAAAGTTTGAGAATTTTCAACCATATAAAACTTCTGATTATTTTTATGTAACAGTCTATCTCTTCATATTTTATTCTAAGCAGCAAGATACCACCCAGTCTGCATGCATCACTTAGGCTGGAAATATCCTTAGATAGATCATGTAATTCATTAAGTATATTTTCCATTTTGCATATTATCAGAGGAGGCAGTATTGTTCTCTCCCATTAAATAATAAGTATCTACTTTCCTCCAATTTTCAATAGGGTTTTTCTCACTTTTCTTTAAGTCCTCATCCACGGCCTCCTCAAAAGCAATTGTGCTTCTATAAAGTTTCTTCTAGGCTTTTCTGGCTTTTACAAACAATCTTAAATTTTCCCAGATTCTTCCCATTGCCCAGTTTTAAAGCCACTCCTACCTATAGGATAATTTTATGCTCATTCCCTGCTTTAAGGTACCAAAGTATGTATGAGTCATCTATTAGTCATATCCAATACCTTGCCCACCTGATGAGAAGAGCTGACTCATTTGAAAACACCCTGATGCCGGGAAAGATTGAAGGCAGGAGGAGAAGGGGACGATAGACAATGAGATGGTCAGATGGCATCACTGACTCAATGGACATGGGTTTGGGTAGACTCTGGGAGTTGGTGGTGGACAGGGAGGCCTGGCGTGCTACTGTTCATGGGGTCACAAAGAGCCAAACACAACTGAGCAACTGAACTGAACTGAGTCATACCATATTACTACTAAAATCTAGTAGCTTAAAACAATAATTTGCTTCAAAGATGACTCACTCATCTGGTTGAGGAGGTCTCAATTTTTTGATTCTTGCTGGCAGAAGGCTTTCATTTCTCTCCACGTGGGCCTTTTGCAGCAGTTAATGTCCTCAAGAGGGAGTGATTGAAAAGGAATCTATAGGACCTTTATGACCTAATCTCTGAAAACCATTGCCAATTTATTTTATGCATTAGAAGCAAGTCATTAAGTCCATCCCATGTTCAAAGGACTGGAGATTAGGCTACATCTCATATAGGAGGATTAGCAAGGAATTTGTGGGCATATTTTAAAACCACTCCTCCTTTGTAATTCCTTCAATTACACAGGTATTATATTTGGCACTTGAAATTGCCCCTTAGCTAAATGATACTCTATTCATTAGATTTTCTATCTTTGTTTTTCCTGTGTTTTACTTTAGATAATTTCTATTGCTATATCTTTAAATTCACTACTTTTTTTGGTAATACTTAATCTGTTAATTGTATCATGTGTACTTTTCATCTTAGACATTATATTGAATAGTTTCATTTCTAAAAATTAAATTATGTCTTTTTGATTCCTCTTTGTTTCTACTTATCATGTTCAATCTTCCTCTATACTCTTGAACGTATGGGATACAGTGACAGAAACTAAGCTAATGTTCTTTTTTACTCAACTGATCATCATTTTATACATTTGTCATTTCAAAGTCAATATATCTGATCAATTTTTTTCTTTATTATGCATAGCACTTTCTTGATTCTTAGCATGCTTAGTAATGTTTTATCAAATTCCAGGTACTGTGAATTTTGCGGTGTTATTCATCTTAATTTAGTTAAGATGCTTGGAAACATTTTGAAATGTGCAGATTAAGTTTTAATCTTTACTGAATGGGACCAGAACAATGTAATTACAGGGACAATTTGCACATTTCCGGAGACAAATACTTCTGAGCACTTTACTCAATACCCTGGGCTGATGATGGCTGGTGCGAAAAGGCACTTAGACCAGCCGTGTGGAAGCACTGGGATGTTCCTGTAATTCTTTCAGGTGTTCCTTCCTTCACCTCAAATTCCCTCATATGTAAATGTTAATTATTACTTAGCTGAATTCTGGAGCGATACTACAAATGATCAGAGTTCTTCCCATAAGCAGCTCTTTCCTTTCTATTATTCTGCCCTGAGCACTGTATTTTCTTTACCTCCCTGAACACAGAGCTTTACCTCATCCACTCATTTGGTCTGTTGTGTTTCTCTTAGCCTCACCAGCTGCTCTCTGGCCTGAACTATTTCTACATGCAGTAAGCTGGGGTCACCCCAGGGTTCATCTTTGTTGACTCCCATTTCCCACAAATCACTGTTCTTGGTTTCCTCATGTCCAGTGTCTTGAGAAACATTATTTCCTATATTCTGTAATGTTTTACTCATTTGAAGAAATTAATTTCTGTCACCATTGGCCAGAAATAGACATCCTCAGAAGACTATCTTATAGAATATGTTTGGTACTTCAAAATTTTATTTTGTAAGTGTTTAACAATTATATATGCATCAAATTAATGAGTCAAATGTTACTAATAATAAATCCTATTGTGACTAAAAAGTTATATTTGCCTATTAACATAATTTATTTTTACATAAGAAGTTATATATGCATTTACTTTTCATATATATATATAATATTAATAGGAACTTTTAGTAAAGCATATGAAACAAAGCTTTCATTTTTAGTGAAAACATTCAATCAAGCAGTAATTTGCTAACATACCTTCTAAAGGAAAAATAAAATTTTTTACTTTGAATTTTTTTCATATTTTAAGGCCCGTCAAATATAAGTCCAAGTCTTACTTTAAAAAGAGGAAGAAAAAAAGAAAAGCATGCATCTGGCCCTATATTTATAACAGAAAGTCTTTAATTTCTCTTTTATTAATTCCAAGTAGCAAATTTGTTTTTATCTTTGTGTAAGACAAGCTCAAACTATCTTTCCATCATGTAGTACTAACCGATCCCTGTGAAGTGCTTTCTGAGTTATTTTTATAAATTACTTCATTTTGGAGCATATTGACTGCCATGCAAATGAATTAAAACTGTCAGCCCTAGTTTATTCAGCTGACTTCACACATTTTAATATACTGATCTCATACGTTTTGACGCTATGAAAGTAAAAATTCAATTTTAATGCAAAAGAATGAGGGTAATGACCAAAATCCAACAATTTCTCAAAGATGAAGTGAGAGAATTATTCTCTTCCATACTGGGAACTATTCCAAAAGTAACAGTGGTTTGTAAAGTGGTCTTGCCTGTATTGCTCACGAGAAAGTGCTCATAACAGTGAGCATGAGATCAGTGTTCTTCACTATCCTTCTGTCTGAATTCATGAACATTAGGACAAATGAATCTCAGCACAGACAAACCTTCTGACTCTCTGATACCATGTCTTAACAAACCAAGAAGGAATATTTTTCTCTTAGTAGTAAATTTAGAGTTAAATAAAGAGAAACAAAAGAGTTTTTGAAAGAAGATTCAGCCTGAAGTAACTATAAATGAAAACTATACTTTGGAAATAAGGCTACCATAACACTAGAAAATGGCTAGAATGTCGCCAAAAAAACCAGAAACAGTCTTGAGACAGTCAAGCTTATTCATCATTTTATTAACAACAATCTTTCAGAAAGAAGGTTAGCAGTCTTTAAAGGAAAAAAAATAATTCCAGACCATAAGCAACATAGGATTGGCAATGTCTAGCATATAATTAATCACTGGAAATGTGAAGATATAGGAAAACATGACCCATAACCAAGACAGCCTCCTACCCCTCACAAAAAAGAAAGAAAATGGTAAAGAAAAGAAAGAAACAAACAAACAAAAACAGACTCGGAGTTACTGTAGTTTGAAATAAGTTGACAAGGAATTTAAAACCACAACTATAAATGATATAAAGGTCAATGGTATATAAAGGAAACAATGGATATAATAAGTAAAAAGATGGAAAATGAAAGAATATAAACAAAGAAGAAAATGGAAATTATTCAATGAAAAATTTACTGACCGTGCTTAACAGCAAATTAGGTACTGCAAAAAAAAAAAGATAAGTAAAAACTATCCGAATTAAAACAGAGAGAATCTGTGTGGAAACTTAGTTAAGTTATCCAAAACTAACTTAGGTTCCATATTTCTTTTTTCATGGCTCATTATTTGTTTATATACACTGAGAATGAAAAATGGTACCTGCCGATCATATCAGTAGACAAAAGGATGTTGCAGCCACCACGCCATCACATTACAGTCCCCCATCCCCATCCTAACAGTGAGTATAGAAAAGCCAAGTTCCTTAATTTGAGATGTCTGGTTTTCTTTAATCATCAGTAATCTTTTGCTGTCTCCCTGGTGTCTGTCACATAAACTCTAATATATCCCGGTTCCTCCTTTAAGAGCAGTCCCTTAGCGCTATCTGAGAAGTTGTCTCAGGCTTGAATTCTTCAGAATGTCTGCTGAATAAAACATTATTCTCAACTTTTAGGCTGTGCAGTTTTTTCAGTCAACAATACATATATGATCAAGCCTTAAGGAAACAAGTGGCTATATTAAAGAGTCCAAGAGATCTTTAATGGAAAGGAAGAAAATAAAAGAAGATAAAAATTGAGGTGGAAAAAATACTTGAAGAAATACCTTGATAAAAATTTTTAAATTATTAACTCATAAATCCAAGAATTTCAGAAAATTTCAAACATGATAAACACACGTGATAAACACTCAGTTCAGTTCAGTTGCTCAGTCCTGTCTGATTCTTTGCGACCCCAAGGACTGCAGCACGCCAGGCCTCCCTGTCCATCACCAACTCCTGGAGTTTACTCAAACTCATGTCCATTGAGTCGGTGATGCCATCCAATCTCATACTCTGTCGTCCCCTTCTCCTCCCACATCTTTCCCAGCATCAGGGTCTTTTCCAATGAGTCAGTCCTTCAATCAGGTGGCCAAAGGACTGGAGTTTCAGCTTCAACATCAGTCCTTCAGGACTAATTTCCTTTAATATGGACTGATTATTGGATCTCCTTACAGTCCAAGGGACTCTCAAGAGTCTTCTCTAACACCACCAGTCAATGGCATCAATTCTTTAGCACTCAGCTTTCTTTGTGGTCCAACTCTTCTATGCATACATGACTACTGGAATGATGGATGATAAACATTACATCTAGATAATTGATAGTCAAATATTGAAAATCAAAATAAAGAAAAAAATTATTTATACAAGCCAAAGAAGAGACATAATAAAAATGGACAAAACCCAGTTTTTTTACTTATCATCAGCAATGATAAAATCCAGATAAATATGAAAAGATATCTTCTGGATGTTGAAGAGAAAACAAAAAGATCTGTCAACATAAAATTCTGTATCTATGAAAAATACTTATCAGTAGTGAAGCTGACAATTCCATTTCAGTTTACAATGTTGAAAATCCCAAGAAAATATTGTTACTTCACTAACAATGAAAAAAAGAGTTGAACAATATATAAAGTTCTGTTGTCTGTTTTAAGTTCATTAGAGATACAGGGTCACAAAACAATAAGTATTCTCAATTCTAGAGTGACAAATTTCCCTGGGAAGAGACGATATACAGGAACTGCTTTACTTTGGACAAAGCACTGGAAGAAAAAGTGAATATTGTAAAATCAGTTAAGAAAAAAATCAGCTGAAAATTTAAAACATTCTTAAAGAGTAAATAGAAGATAACAAGACAGCTTAGATAATATGAGTCTCCTGAAACCCTGTGATTTTCATATTCAGTCTCAAGAGCTTTTCCATTAGTCATCACCAAATGCTTTTAAGAAAGACCAGGAGCAGAGCAAGAGTTAGAAGAGAGACCCAGACAGTTTCACACACCTTTCTCTCCCATGAAGCAAAATATAGGCCACAGGAAGAATGACAGAAAACTCTCATAATCATAGGGACATGCAAAACCCATCACCCCTCCCCCAAATTCCTTTAACATTTCTTATAGTGTAGATCTACTTGTGATGAATTCTCTCAATATTTGTTTACTTAAAAAGACGTTTCTTAAAAATGTTGTATAAAATTTTTTTCAAATGTAGAACAGAATTGAAAGAATTACAGAGTGACCACCTATATACTTACTATCCATAGTCCATCGGTAACATTTTATTATATGTGCTGAAGCACACAGGTATCCATACATCCATCTCTAAGGATTCTTGATATATTTTGAAGGTAGAGCCAATAAGACTTTTCTTGCTTGATAAGTCTTACAAATTATTTTATAAAGCAAAATCTTAACAATATCTTATTTAGTTTATAATATGAGAAAAAAGGCTACAATAATAACACAAAATATCAGAAGGAGTCAAAGGAAGTATGTTATTGTAAACTTCTTACATTATATTTAAAATGGTATATTAATTCAAGGTGAGTATGAGATGTTAATGATGTATATTGTAGTTACTAAAGTAATATTGTCTAAAAATAGTTATAAATAAGGAACCAAATCATGGTTCAGGATGGGGAGCACATGTATACCTGTGATGGATTCATTTTGATATTTGGCAAAACTAATACAATTATGTAAAGTTTAAAAATAAAATAAAATTAAAAAATAAAAAACACAGTGAATTAAAAAATAAAAAATAAAAATAAAAATAGTTATAAATAAGGAACCAAATCATGAGTCTAGAAAAAGAAAAAAAAAATAAGTAGAAGGAAAGAATAATTTACATGTGTAAATAAATCAAAGGGCTAGAAAAAAGGAGCTAGAGAATTGAAACCAAGTTGGATTTTGAAGAGTTAAATTGAAAAATTCTGATCATGGGAAAAAGAGAGAAAACTCTCTTAATTCAGAAATGAGAATGCTGCTGCTGCTAAGTCACGTCAGTCGTGTCCAACTCTGTGTGACCCCATAGACGGCAGCCCACCAGGCTCCCCTGTCCCTGGGATTCTCCAGGCAAGAACACTGGAGTGGGTTGCCATTTCCTTCTCCAATGCATGAAAGTGAAAAGTGAAGTCTCTCAGTCATGTCCGACTCTTAGCGACCCCATGGACTATAGCCTACCAGGCTCCTCCGTCCATGGGATTCTCCAGGCAAGACTACTGGAGTGGGGTGCCATTGCCTTCTCTGAGAAATGAGAATACACATCTACAAATTTTATGAACATTAGAAAACTACCAAGTATATGTCAATGAAAGTATATGTCAATAAATTTGACAAGTTATAAGATGTAAATATACCTAGAAAGAAAAAACCGTAACAAAGTAGACAAAAGGTAGAAAAATCTGAACAGTGTTTGTTTTCAGAAAATGGGCTTCATGATTAAAAACTTTCTCAGAAACTAAACCTCAAGCACAGAAGTCTTCATTGCTAAATCTTGCCAAACATTATAAAGAAATAATACCAGCTGATACATAGTCTTCCACAGAAAAAAAAGAAGAGGGAACCCTGTCCAACCACACACAAAGAAATTACAAGAAACAAAATTATTAAGCAGTCTCTTTCACAACCACAGATACGAAAATCCTAAAAAAAATATTAACAAATTGCACCTAGTTATAGATTCAATAAAAAGGATAATCATGACTGCGATGGCTTTTAAACAAGTCCACAAATTTTTTCACTGTCTCACAACAAGAATACTTACTCTTCCGTTGGATATGGGTTGATTTAGTTACTTGCTTTTAATGTATAGGAAGCAGTATGGTTGATGCTTCATGGCTCTAGGCCAGATTTTAAAGAGCAAAGTAGCTCCTGTCCAGTTTTCTCTCAGGACTAAGTGCCTTTGGAATCCAGTCATCAGAGTAGGGAAGCCGAGACCACATGGAGAAATTTCCAGTAGCTATTACAGTTTGTGGGCTTCCCAGGTGGCACCAGTGGTAAAGAACCTACCTGCCAATTCAGGAGACACAGGAGGCACAGGTTCAAACCCTGGGTCAGCAAGATCCCCTGGAGGAAGGCATGGAAATCCATTCTAGTATTCTTGCCTGGAGAATCCCATGGACAGAGGAGCCTGGCAAGCGATAATTTATAGGATCACAGAGAGTCAGACATGACTGAAGCAACTTAGCATGCATGCACACATTACAGTTTGCAGCTTCTGCTAAAGTCACACCCTACAGAGAGCATCAACACCCTTACACGTTGATGAAGATTGGGGGCACTCCAGCTGGACCACCATCTGACTGCAACCTTATGAGGCTGTAAGCAAAAATAAATCCACCTGGACCATCAAATATAAATAAATCACTTTTGTTATTATAGCACCTGATGAGATGGTTGAATGGCATCACTGATTCAATGGACATGAACTTGGGCAAACTCCAGGAGATGGTGAGGGACAAGCATGTTGCACAGGGTCATGAAGAGTCAGGCACAACTCGGCAACTGAATAACAACAACAAGTTTAGGATGGTTGGTTATTCAATAGATAACTGGAAAACTGACCTAATGTGGTTTATTCCAGGAACATATGTTGGTTTAACATTTGAAAATCAGTTAATCCTATTCAGCATATTAATAGAATAAAGGAATAAACTCATATGATCATTTCAGTAAACAAAGTGGTCCCAAATACAACATGTAACTAAAGTCAGAGAAAGAAGCTTATTTCCATGGTTTTTGTTCAATGGTATGTGGGAGAAAAGAGATCTTTTATCACTTATCACAAAGTTGTGAGTACATGATCCTAGAGTTGGAAAAGTAAATGCTAGTTTTTTTGAGAAATACACTTAAAATAAAGCCAGAATACAGAGGACACAGGAAGGAGAGTTGGAGAGAGATCTCTAAATGCATTTTAATCGGAAGTTGTGCTCTCTGATGTACTTCTCCCAATATTTTTATGTGTACTAATAAACTATCTCCTTAATGTTTTTTTCATCAAAGATGGCTCAGGTCCAGTCTTTGCACCTGCAAAGAAACTTCATTCTTTCCTATAATCCTTTTATAATTTCAATCTCCTCTTTCAATAACAAATATATTGAAAGTAAAAAGAGTAAGAGACTTAAAAAAATGACTACAATTGATTGTGATAATGCAAATTAATATTATTATAGAAGAAAAAGATAATATTAAAGGCTTGTATAAATCGTACACAGAGCAAAAGACACAACACCTGAAGCTATTTTCCTTTTATTGTTTAGTTTTGTATTTTTTCTAACTTGAAGATGTGAAGAAGGCAAGCTAGAGAAAGTGCTGGGTCCTGAAAAAAGAAAATGTTTAAGACTGCTTGATTACTGTTTTGAAACTAAAAAAAAAAATCCTATGTAAGAATTTTACATATATATTAGGGCAAATTCCTAGAATAAGCAGAGCCTTAATTTTTTTCTCCCTAAAGATAAACAAACACAGTAATAATTTTGTGAGAGCAATAATGAAGGAAAGAGGATAGTGAAGAAAAACACAAAGAAACAGAAAGAAATGATGCCAAGGCTTTCAGAGACCTACAACTGTGCTCCAGTAAAAACATTATAAGGTACAAAAGCAGAAGCCAGAGACCCCAAAAGGGAGCAGAATTTACAGTCTAGAAACAGGAAGACTTGAGGAAGGCAATCATAAGTCTGAGGGAATCTGAGAGTTACTTGCTGCATGTTGAAACATGGATTTCGTATTTGTTTTGCTTCTTGCAGTTTTTCAGAAATTTCAGCTGAGTACTGCCTTCCCTACTTTTATTACATGATGTTTGATGTTTTTCTTGAGTGAGATTCATTTTTCTTTAAAGAAACAAACAGAAAAAAAAAAAAGAATGAGTCTAATTCATCGGTGGCTCAGACAGTAAAGATTTTGCCTGCAATGCAGGAGAGCTGGGTTAGATCCCTGGGTCCAGAAGATTCCCTGGAGAAGGGAATGGCTACCCACTCCAGTATTTTTGCTTGGAGAATTCTATGGACAGAGGAGCCTGATGGGCTACAGTCCGTGGGGTCACAAAGAGTTGGATGTGACTTAGCAACTAACGCTTTCACTTATTTTTAACTTCAGTGAATCTATTTTTAAAACAATGTTTTACAATAACACTCCCAGTTAAAAATTAAACAGTTCTTTTTACTTACTCATACATTTACCTTTTTTAAGTATTGGAATATAACTGCTTTACAATGTTATTTTAGTTTCTACTGTACAACACTGTGAATTAGCCATAGGCACACATATAGGCCCGCCCTCTTGAGCCCCCCACCCACCCTCCCATTCTACCCCTCTAAGCCATCAAATAGCACAGAGCTGAGCTCCCTGTGCTGTACAGCAGCTTCCAGGTAGCTTCTTATTTTACACATGGCAGTGTATATATGTCAGTGCTACACTTTTATCTTTTCTTGTAATATTGCCTTATGTCTCATTTTACATGCCATTCTACTAAACTGTGAGCCGCTTATGAATCAGAACATTGTCTCCTCTTTTCAAAATATCTTTGCAACTTCAGTTCCTATTGCTACTAGAACTTGATTCTTGCTTAATAACTATCAAAGAGTAGCTCAGAAACTACTAAAAGGCTGAAGACTCAATTTACTCTGTCAGCAAATGGGCAAAGGTGGTGGCCTGGTCTGACAATGGAGTGTTAGGTATACTGTAGACCTTTCTGGTGATTATCATTTTTTTAAATGTACAACTGAAGTATAATTGACATACAGTATTATATTCTTTCATTATTTTTGACTAATGTATTTGATTTCTGGGCGGTAAAACAACTTAGGTTGTAAGAGAGGGATAACTATGCACAAGCTTGTTGTATATAGTTACGCAAACACATTGCCCAGTAGCAAATACATATATATGTATACATGTGACATATATATGTCAAATTTGAATTTGAATTCATATCATTCCTTTAATAATTAAGGAAATAAAATCTTTGAGATGAATTAATTTTTAAAGTCATGCTTTTATCTTTTTGAAAACTATATCAATGCATATACTTAAGAGACAACCTCCTCCATACAGGTCATAACTCCAAATAAAAGCAAGAGTGAGTTTTATTAAGGGAAAGCTCAAAATATTTCACAAGAAAAAGTGATTGCTCTTTTTAGTCAAGTTTATTTGACAGAATTGGTGGCTGCTGGGGTGTGTTATGTTGGCTGATTTCTGACCTGTTAAGTGTCACAGGGTGACTTATCCATATGTACTTTGTAGAAAAATCAAACCAGAAGAGTGAGCCAAACCAAGATGGAGAAGAGCAGTGTGGTCAAATACCTTTCTCTTAATTCTTTCTGAGTTCTCATAATGTAACTCTGGACTTTACTGGTGGCTCACTGGTAAAGAACCCATCCACCTGCCAACGCAGGAGACTGCGGTTTCAATCCCTGGGTTGGGTTGGGAAGATTCCATGGAGGAGGAAATGGCAACCCACTCCAGTATGCATGCCTGGGAAATCCCATGGACAGAAGAGCCTGGTGGGCTACAATCCATGGGGTCACAAAAATTCGGACATGACTTGGCAATTAAACAACAGCAAGTAATTAAGGTCTTGTCTTATCTTTTTGTATTAATCATAAGGGGTTTAAAAATCCAAAGGACAGTTAGCATTTGTATTTTCCAGAAGATTTCGTGTAAAAGAGCTTAACTGAGTCTACAAAAATGGGATGGGCAAAAGACAGGAAGTAGCATTTAATGGAAAGAAATGTTAGTAGCATTACAACAACAAAGAATGAAATTGGTCTGGAATAGCAGAGAGTGGAGCTCAGAGCTAGAGTATTCTTATCAGACTTTTTGGGATGAAGGAAAACCTCTGAGGGGTTGAAAATGAGTAGCTGCATCCATAGAGAAATGGAAAGTAGCTAAGTATGTGGGTGCCAGGCAAGAAGAAATGGTCAGGGTGTGGAAAACAGCCTGGCTAATGGCTGGAAGGATAGGAGGCAGGAAACATAGAAATTTATCGAAATTCATTTTTGTGTGTGAAAAATCTCTGAGGAGAGATAAAGGTAGAAAAACAAAATGGCTGACACACACAGTAGAAGGGACTAAGAAACAGTTTGCTGAAAATGATCGTAGACAAGAAATATTTTTTTTCTTATTATTCAAAACACAGATTATGCTTTTGAGAACAGGAATAATATTTAGTTAACAGACTTAGAGTTTTGAATCTCATAGCATTTATTATCAGACAGATGGTAATATCTGTGAATAAATTTTCAAGTTTAAATTAAGTCATTAAAGTAAAAAAATTTCAAGATGATTATAAAGGTGACAGGTTACTTTTGAATTGAATTACATTATTCATGTTGATGCCATTATTTCTATCAAATTCTTTCTTTTGGGAAGTGTTTGTATATGATTCTTTCTCATTAAAAATCAGATTAATATAGTTTATCTTTTTATGTTTTAGACATGTATTTAGAGCAATAGAATGTATTTATCTGAAACAAAATAGTCCAAGAAATAGGCAGGAAAAGCAAAGATTTTTAAATTAATATCTGAGTGAGAAAATGCTGACTTCAAAGGTTTCTTTGATGTCCAAATATTACATTTGCATCAATGAACACAAGCCAAGACTTCCAGAAGTTGTTAGCTGAGTCCCCGTGCTTGTAATTGCTTCTATTTCTCATTAAAATATCCATGAAGTGTTAGAAAACTTAAGTAACAAATAAACAAACTGTGGCCCTTTTCTCAAATAAGGACACTTGTTAAGATATAATCCTACAAATGTGTGCTAAAGAAAGCACTTGAAGGGCCATGTCACTTGTCCATTGTCTACATAAGCAAATCTTCCTTTAAGTGAGCTGATGAAGGGCACCATTAGAATCTGAACAAAATGTATACCATCAGTTATTAACTGAACAATAATATGAATTGTATGTTTGAATGGTTGAAGAATACAAAATGAAGAGTTAAAAAATCAGGATTTAAAATTAAGGTCTTCTATTGTTCTAACACCAGACTGGGAAATATACTTAAAACCTATAATCCTCAGTTTCAGTTGGAAAGGTGGATATCGTGGTATCAATTTTACAGAGTTCTTTTGACATAGTAGTAAAATAATGTATATAGATTGCTCAGCCCCAGTACTCAATGTTTTACTACATTTAATTACTTTTGATTATCAAGGTATTTGCAAGCAAACATTAGCAAGGAGAGAAAAATAAATTTATAGACCTCGATGAAAATAACTATACTATTATTTAAAAATAAAGAAAATCATACAGAAAATATCATTTAAAAATAAAGACCTCGATGAAAATAACTATACTATTATTTAAAAATAAAGAAAATCATACAGAAAATGTGTCTTTAAGGCAAAACTCCCACAGGAAATGCATTAATATTTTTTAAAAAGAATTTTTGTTTATTCACATGCAAAGATAGGAAAATATCCATCATGATTTTTTTTAAATGTTGAATTTTTCTATAAAGAACTTAGAATAATCAATGAAACAAATAAATATAAGAATCAAAATGGCATAAAATTTGACTTATGAAACAGCAGATTTTCAGAATGTGGAAGGCACTAGCAGAGTGATGAAAACCAAGTAGAACAGGACACACTGAAAAGCACATAAGACAAAGTGTACAGACATACACAGTAAACAACAGAAGTGCCTTAAAGAAATCTCTAAAAGAGAATGCCAAATCAGGGAATAACCGATGTGTCCACAGAGGCTAAGGAATTGAAACTAGAATTGAAAGGGCTAATCACCTTGAGTAAAAAGTTATTATGAAAAACAATACTGAGATATCATCTAGATAAAATTCAAGTTAGAAAACATCTATTAAGCACTAACTACATGGAAAATATTGTCAGTCTTCCTTCTGCCCTAGACATCAGAAATGAGGACAGTTTCAAATGGGTCAGTTTTGTTGTCCAGTCGTATATCATTTATGGGTTTTCTTTTTTGCCCAAGTTCTAACCAGCTTTGTTGCAAAGGTCCCCATATACATTTGTAGCAATTCTAAGGTCTCCTTGGTTACCTCACAAGTCAGCTCCTTATAGAAGCAGGCATCATGAAAGAAACTTCACTCAATTCTGTGTACTAGTAGCTTTATCAGTTCCCCCAAAACACCAGGTCTATTAAGTTACTCTTTCAAATTTATCCTGAATAAAAGATAAAATAATTAAGTAAAAATGCTATAAGTATTCCTTATAAAATAGTTACAAGTTATAATCATTATTTTTACAACACTGACTACAAAATAGCACTAAGACCATGTCCTGTTATGAATGACTCTGCTCCTATAAAAGAGCTTCATTTAAAACCCTGCATATTGAATATTGGGTTTCCCTGGTGGCTTAGCTTGTAAAGAATCCCCCTGCAATTCGGGAAACCTAGGTTCAATCCCTGGGTTGGGAAAATCCCCTGGAAAACGGAATGGCTACCTACTCCAGTATTCTGGCCTGGAGAATTCCATGGACTGTACAGCTTATGGGGTTGCAGAGAGTCGGACACAACTAAGCAACTTTTACTTTCACCTTTTCATATTGAATACTTAGCCTAATTATTCTCATACTTCTTTTGGTAAGTAAACTACAAATCAGAATCAGCTCTAACACAAAAACAACAACAAACTACGCTTTATGTATACTTTATCTGTGGCCATTCTAGGTACAAGTTTCAATGATATTTGCAGAATTTCATTTAATCATGTGAATGTTTAAAAATATATTAATACTATTTATCTCAAAATGATTCTGCAGCGTAAAAGGAAACAGCATATTCATATATCAAAATACAAATCAGATAAAGGGGAAAAGTTTAAATAGTAGATCTTTGATTTGTCCTTGTAGGGGCTTTTTACCTTGAATATATGCTTACAAACAAACAAACAAACAAAATAATCTGATGCATGCTGATAACCAAATCTATAAGAAGCTTTTTTTTTTTAAACTTTACATAATTGGAGCTTTTCTTAATGAGAGAAAGGGAATTAGTTTTCAAGTAGATTAGATAAGTACCATTCTCTGGACTTACATGCCTACAAATTAAGGGCAAAGCCAAAGAAGGAATAACTCATTTTTTTCCTACACTTACTATTACTCTTACTGTTTTTTCCTACTCTTACTGGAAAATTGCCTCCAGACATAGAAACCTCTGGGCTGGTCAAATGACTGGGTGACAGATCTTTTTTCAAGTGTGGTAGTTTCTCAATCTTTGCTTTTAGCAATAGTAAATAAACAATATTGTTAGCAAATCAACCATTAAAAATAATTTAATAAAAAATGAAATTTATTAATATTATGAGCATGATAATAAGTTGATATAATAATAGAATATATGTGATATTTGACATATAACTCTGAAAGAGTTTTAAAAAGTAATTATTAAATCTTTTTCTAATGTTAATGAGTCTTCTCAGTTCTTACATCAAAAAAAAATAAATAAATGGAATCGATGATGAGTGTTGTCTCTTTTGCTCAATTACAACTTTTAAAACATAAATCATAACTCTTAAATATAAAATGAAGACCTCTCAAGGACTTTTCTAACTCTTTAATTAATGAGGAACTCGGTAACACTGTTCATATGAGATTCTGACTTAAGATTTACATTACTGGGACCTCCTTGGTGCTGCTGCTGCTGCTAAGAAGCTTCAGTCGTGCCCGATTCTATGCGACCCTATGGATGGCAGCGTACCAGGCTCCTCCGTCCCTGGGATTCTCCAGGCAAGAATACTGGAGTGGGTTGCCATTTCCTTCTCCAAGGCATGCATGCTAAGTCACGTAGGTCGTGTCAGACTCTGTGGGACGCCATAGACGGCAGCCCACCAGGCTCCTCTGTCCACAAGATTCTCCAGGCAAGAACACTGGAGTGGTTTGCCATTTCCTTCTCCATTTCCTTGGTGGTCCAGTGGCAAAGACTCCACACTCCCAATGCAGGGGATCCAAGTTAGAGCTCTTCTTGGGGAACTGGATCCCACATGCTGCAACTAAGAGTATGCATAAAGCAGCTAAAGATTCCGTATGCTGCAATGAAGACCTGTACAGCCAAGTAAGTACATAAATAAATAAAATTTAAAAAACATTGAATTCAAATACCATCTTAAAAAAAATGATTTACACTCCTTACCAGATAAAAGTCTTTTTCATTGCCATGAATGGGAATTTTATAGATTGCAATGCCTTTTATGATTTTTACTTTGGACATTATAGCCTTAGTTATAAAATGGAGTAGTTAAGAGAAAGCTCTGCAAATCTGCCTGCCACTACAGAATCAGAAGATCTGTGGATTTCCACTGAAATGACACATTGCAATCTCTTCTATCCATTTACATGTCTTGAGAAATTTTTAATCATGTGTACTAGCAACAAGTAATATTATATCAACATAATGAATTACACGAGGAAAAAATAATACACAATCATTTTATTAAAACATGCATTCCATATAACATTGTACTTTTATGTTTAATAATCATTTTTCAAACAATTTGATATGCTTATGTTGTTTGGATCATTATTTATGTAACTGCAATGCTAAAATAAAGTCAAATTGCCAACATTTGTTGGATCATAGAGAAAGCAAGGGAATTCCATAAAAAACATCTACTTCTGCTTCATTGACTATGCTAAAGCCTTTAACTGTGTGGATCACAACAAACTGTGGAAAATTCTTTAAAAAAATGGGAAAACCAGACCACCACACCTGTCTCCTAAGAAATCTGTATGCAGATCATGAAGCATCAGTTAGAAATGGAGAAAACTGACTTGTTCAAAATTGGAAAGGAGTACAACAAGGCTTTGTGTTGTCACCCTTCTTGAAATGCCCAGCTGGATGAATCACAAACTGGAATCAAGATTTCCGGGAGAAATATCAACAACTTCAGATATGCAAATAGTAACACTTTAATGGCAGAAAGTGAAGAGAAACTAAAGAGCCTCTTGATGATGGTGAAAGAGTAGAGTAAAAAAGCTGGCTTAAAATTCAACATGAAAATAACTAAGATCCTGGCACTAGAAAAAGTGGAAACACTGACACACTTTATTTTCTTATGCTCCAAAATCACTGTGGACAATTACTGCAGCCATGAAATTAAAAGACGCTTGCTCCTTGGACGGAAAGCCATGACAGATCTAGATAGCATTTTAATAAAAAGTAGAGACATCACTTTGTTGACAAAGGTCCATATAGTCAAATCTATGGTTCTCCCAGTAGTCACATACAGGCGTGAGAACTGGACCTTAAAGAAGGCTGAATGCCAAAGAACTGATGCTTTCAAATTGTGGTGCTGAGGAAGACTCTTGAGAGTCCCTTGGACTGCAAGGAGATCAAAGCAGTCAACCCTAAAGGAAATCAACCTTGAATATTCATTGGAAGGACTGATGCTAAAGCTGAAGCTCCTATATTTTGGCCACCTGATGAGAAGAGCTGACTCACTGGAAAAGCTCCTGATGCTGGGAAAGATTGAAGGCAAAAGAACAGGCAGAGGATGAGATGGTTAGCATCACGAACTCAATGGACATGAATCTGAGAAAACTATGGGACATAGTGGAGAACAGAGGAGCCTGGCATGCTGCGGTTCATGAGGTTGCAAAGAGTTGGACATGGCTTAGTGACTGAAGAATGCTAAAATAATCCAGAAAACCATCTGTGATTCCTAGAGCCAAAGAGTCATAAGAAAAAACATTTTTCAAAATTTATGGCTGAGATATGTCATAAGATAAACAGTTTAAAGATGTTCAGTCATAAATATATATTTGAAAAAGCACTATGGAAAAATGAAATTGAAATACAAGTTCAAATATAAAAAGAAAATTGTGTAAAATTTCAATTATTAAAAAGTGCTTATCAAGTTACCAACGGTATTCTTCACAGAGCTAGAACAATTAATTTCACAATTTGTATGGAAATACAAAAAACCTTGAATAGCCAAAGCTATCTTGAGAAAGAAGAATGGAACTGGAGGAATCAACCTACCTGACTTCAGGCTCTACTACAAAGCCACAGTCATCAAGACAATATGGTACTGGCACAAAGACAGAAATATAGATCAATGGAACAAAATAGAAAGCCCAGAGATAAATCCACACACATATGGACACCTTATCTTTGACAAAGGAGGCAAGAATATACAATGGGTTAAAGACAATCTTTTTAACAAGCGGTGCTGGGAAAACTGGTCAACCACTTGTAAAAGAATGAAACTAGATCACTTTCTAACACCATACACAAAAATAAACTCAAAATGGATTAAAGATCTAAATGTAAGACCAGAAACTATAAAACTCTTAGAGGAGAACATAGGCAAAACACTCTCCGACATACATCACAGCAGGATCCTCTATGACCCACCTCCCAGAATATTGGAAATAAAAGCAAAAATAAACAAATGGGACCTAATTAAACTTAAAAGCTTCTGCACATCAAAGGAAACTATAAGCAAGGTGAAAAGACAGCCTTCAGAATGGGAGAAAATAATAGCAAATGAAGCAACTGACAAACAACTAATCTCAAAAATATACAAGCAACTCCTACAGCTCAACTCCAGAAAAAGAAATGACCCAATCAAAAAATGGGCCAAAGAACTAAATAGACATTTCTCCAAAGAAGACATACAGATGGCTAACAAACACATGAAAAGATGCTCAACATCACTCATTATCAGAGAAATGCAAATCAAAACCACTATGAGGTACCATTTCACACCAGTCAGAATGGCTGCGATCCAAAAGTCTACAAGCAATAAATGCTGGAGAGGGTGTGGAGAAAAGGGAACCCTCTTACACAGTTAGTGGGAATGCAAACTAGTACAGCCACTATGGAGAACAGTGTGGAGATTCCTTAAAAAACTGGAAATAGAACTGCCTTATGACCCAGAAATCCCACTGCTGGGCATACACACTGAGGAAACCAGAAGGGAAAGAGACACGTGTACCCCAATGTTCATCGCAGCACAATAGCCAGGACATGGAAGCAACCTAGATGCCCATCAACAGATGAATGGATAAGAAAGTGGTGGTACATATACACAATGGAGTATTACTCAGCCATTAAAAAGAATACATTTGAATCAGTTCTAATGAGGTGGATGAAACTGGAGCCTATTATACAGAGTGAAGTAAGCCAGAAAGAAAAATACCAATACAGTATACTAACGCATATATATGGAATTTAGAAAGATGGTAACAATAACCCTGTATACGAGACAGCAAAAGAGACACTGATGTATAGATCAGTCTTTTGGACTCTGTGGGAGAGGGAGAGGGTGGGATGATTTGGGAGAATGGCATTGAAATACATATAATATCATATATGGAATGAGTCGCCAGTCCAGGTTCGATGCATGATACAGGATGCTTGGGGCTGGTGCACTGGGACGACCCAGAGGGATGGTATGGGGAGGGAGGAGGGTTCAGGATGGGGAACACATGTATACCTGTGGCAGATTCATTTCGATATTTGGCAAAACCAATACAATATTGTAAAGTTTAAAAATAAAATTTTAAAAAAAAGTGCTGTTTCATGATTTTGAAACAAAATGATACCTAAAATTGCTGTTGTATTAAGATTGCATTGAATACATTTAACAGTTTGATTTAAAAGTTTAATGTTAAAAATATGCTATGTTCCAATAAACTTTATTTACCACCAGGAATCTAGTTTGCAAACCCCTATTTTAATCCAAAATGTTTGGGTTTGATTTCTGAGATGGCAATAGAGCACTGAAACACCACTTTCTTTGAGAAAAGAGTAACTTCTCAAACTTTTCCAAAAGTTAAAAGCACTTTTACTTTGTACTCAGGACAGTTACATGGTCAAGACTTACTGTGAAGAGGCTAATGTTTATTTACCCAACCTTTATAGTCAAAGCAAGGGAGAAAAAGTTGGGATTAGATATTAACTAAACTTACTTTGGGTTTCCTGGGTAGCTCAGCTGGTAAAGAGTTCACCTGCAATTCGAGAGACCTGGATTTGATCAATGGGTTTGGAAGATCCCCTGGAGGAGGGCATGGCAACCCACTCCAGTATTCTTGCTTGGAAAATCCCCATGGATGGAAGAGCCTGGGGAGGAGCCTGGTCTATGGAATCACAAAGAGTCCAACCTAACTAAGCACAGCACAGCAGACTCTAACTATGTAACACAATGTCCCAGCTGTGTTCCAGTTTGCCCTTCTTTACATTGGGGAATTCTGAAGGAAGAATGAATTACTCCATTATTCCTTTCCTCTGCCAAACATCATATGATACTGAGAATTTTAAATTTCTTTTTGTGAGCAATGTAAATAAAAGTGTCAACTTAATTGAATTCTAAATGCAAAACTATTAATCTGTTTAAAATGATTATAAGGTATTGTTTGCCTAATCTTCCAAAGTGTATTCCAGGTCTGTGATCACATGCTCCTATTACCTGTGAAGAACTTCATTTAAAAAAAAAAAAAAAAAGCTTACACTAATAAAACTTAAAAAAGAATTGGCATTCCTTTATTCTAATTAATATAGAAAGTAGTAGTAGTAGTAGTAGTGCTAGTCAGTCATGTCAGACTCTTTTTGAGACCCTGTGGACTGTAGCCTGCCAGGCTCCTCTGTCCATGGGATTTTCCAGGCAGGAATACTGGAGTGTGTTGCCATTTCCTTCTCTAGGGGATCTTCCCAATCCAGGGATCAAACTCGGATCTCTTGCATTGCAGACAGATTCTTAATTGTCTGAGACACCAGAGAACCCCCTATATAGAAAGCTAAACATTATTTAATTTCTCATTGCAGTTGTAAAGATGACAATGTCAGTTTACAGTATTATCCAAAGAACCATTCACCAATTAACAATCCTAAAATAGGTAATGTTAATGAAGGCCAAATTCATATTTACTATTAAATACAATTGCCCTTGAAATACATTTCCGTTTTCTCCAAAGCTGACTAGCCAGCACTTCAATGCCCTTGAAGACCACAAAGTCAGGCACTCTATACTAAGAAGCTTGTATTTATTTAGAAATAAATTAAGCCTCAAATTCTAAGCACTTATTTGTGAATGAATAATAAAAACATATTTATATGCCTGAGGTGAACAAGCACCAAATAGTTTTGATAAATAGAATTTCATTTGAAGTGCAAGAAATATACATTTTTAAATTTTACATAAAACTAAATCTGTAAGAGTTAACTGTTTTAACTGTTACTTATAGGCTATACTGACTAAAGTTATTTTATGTCAAAGAATATAAAGTTAAAACTGTAGCTCTAAACACTGTTCAGTTCAGTTCAGTTCAGTGCTCAGTCGTGTCCAACTCTGGGACCCCATGGAATGCAGCACGCCAGACTTTCCTGTCCTTCACCAACTCCCAGAGTTTGTTCAAACTCATGTCCATAGAGTCGTGATGCCATCCAACCATCTCATTCTGTCGTTCCCTTCTCCTGCCTTCAGTCTTTCCCAGCATCAGGGTCTTTTCCAGTAAGTCAGTTCTTCCCATCAAGTGGCCAAAGTATTGGAGATTCAGCTTCAGCATCAGTCATTCCAGTGAATATTCAGGACTGATTTCCTGTATCTGTAAGACAGGTCCTGTATTGCAAGGGGCTATTTATGTCTCTAATTCTGTCACTACTTAAACACATTTAATTTGGGTCTAGAATGAGGGATCCACATTTCTCTTTTTATGGATTTATTGCACATTTTAGGCAACATTATATGATGGTGACATTTTCAAATACACAAGATTGAAATTTTATATTTAAGAGAGACTATCTATATACCCTACCTAGATTCTATTATTAACCTTTTTTTTTTTTTAATTTATCATGTATCTATTCATCCATCAATTCATCAGAGTACTTTCTGCTAAACACTTCTGCATGCATGTTAACTTGTATTCAATATTCACTTACAGTATTTTTCTGTTGAGGTAACATTTACATAAAAATACACATGAAAAGCAAAAATCATAACTGTACTTTGCTGTATGTATACATTAAAAAATGCATCAACCTGTGTAATACAAAAGCCCATCAAGATACAGAACTATATCATAACCAGGAAATTCCTCCCACCCTTCCCAGGAAAACCTTAGCCTACCTTCCATGAAATAATCATTGTTTTTACTTTTTTCACAATTTATTTTTCTTTTGTTATAAATTTTGATATAAAGGATCATAATATAGATGGGTGTATACTTGCCTGGCTCAGCAGATAGATAAACACACATACATACATATTAATACATACATACACAAATGCATACAAGGATACACAGATAAATACAGAGGTTGTTGCAGGTACTAGCAGTACATTCCTTTCCATTGCTGAGCAGTAGTACTTTCTTATATAGATGAAGTACCTCAGTTTGTTTATTCATTCTCTTATTGACGGGAAATGGGCTAGTTTCCAGTTTTTGCCTGTTGTGAACAAGACTGCTATGGATGGGGGCTTCCCTGGTAACTCAAACAGTAAAGTGTCTGCCTACAATGAGGGAGATCTGGGTTCGATCCCTGGGTCAGGAAGATCCCCTGGAGAAGGAAATGGCAACCCACTCCAATACTCTTGCCTGGAAAATCCCATGGATGAGAAGCCTGGTAGGCTACAGTCCATGGGGTTGCAAAGAGTCGGACACAACTGAGTGACTTCACTTCACTTCACTTCTGCTATGGATAAGCAGTCTTGCTTATGGATAAGTCTTATAAGATTTTTAGGATTGCTTGTTTCCATTTCTTTACAGTAAACATTTATGAATATATTTGTTGAGCTAAAGGGCAATTATGTGCTCAAGCTTGTCCAGTGTAATCTTATTGTTTTACTGTACATTTTACATAATACATATTCAAGTTAAAAACCTTATAAAATATAGATATAGAGGAAAAATAAAATTATATGTAATAGTGATAACTGCTGTTAACGTTTTGACATATGTCTCTTAGAATTTTTTCTCTAAATACATATAAACACTGAAAACTTGGATTAAATTTTTTAAATAGACAACATCCAAAACATTAAGAATCAATTATATTCAGGTATATAGTGGAGAGCAAACAGAATTTACATGGAGTTTACAATGAAGACTAAAACTAATTCACTCATGCATATCTGTGTCAAGTGTTTGGTCTGCATATGCTTGAATTAGCTCATTTAATCTCCACATCAGCCCCATGAGGTAAAAATAAATTGCCTAAGTTTACACAGCTCAGACATGGAGACAGGGGCTAGAGCCAGAGCTCTTGCCCTTAACCTCTTTCTACAGATATGCACCAGGCGCCATTCACACTGTATTGTAGCTGAATGGTGTTTCTGGGATTGTGCAAAGTGGTGATTATTCCTGGTGGGCTGCAGTCCATGGGGTCGCTGAGGGTTGGACACGACTGAGCGACTTCACTTGTACTTTTCACTTTCATGCATTGGAGAAGGAAATGGCAACCCACTCCATTATTCTTGCCTGGAGAATCCCAGGGACAGGGGAGCCTGGTGGGCTGCCGTCTCAGGGGTCGCACAGAGTCGGTCACGACTGACGCGACTTAGCAGCAGCAGCAGTCATAATAAAAATACCGCGGATACATGTAATCTTTGTTGTTGTTTACTCACTAAGTCATGCTGAACTCTTTTGTGACCCCATGAACTGTAGCCTCCAGGCTCCTCTTTCCAGGCAAGAATACTGGATTGCTATGTGGGTTGCCAGGCCCTCCTCTAGGGGATCTTCCCAAATCAGGGATCAAACCCATGTATCCTGCCTTGCCAAATGGATTCTTTACCACTGAGCCACCAGAGAAGCCCATGTGTGATCTGCTTTCCTTTAATAATATATAATAAATTTAATACTGCACCACTTTTCATAATTTTAATGTATTTCACTTGAATATAATTTCTTTTCAAAATTGCCTCTAAATAAATAACTCCCTCTGTTTGGAACCACGCTTACCCAAGATGTTTGAATCTATATCTTTGTACTCATGTTTTGTTTCTTTTAAGAATACAGTTTTGCAAGTAGATTGCCTGGATAGAAGGATATTCATATTCAAAAATTTTACACACATCTTTGGGTTTTCCTCTAAAAAAGATGTCAATTATACATTTGTTAGTAGAGTATTAGAGTAGTCATTTATCAAAACCTCTTTTAATATAGAATATAAGTTCCATTCATTTTTGTCAATCAAACGTTTGAAACAATTTTACTTACTGAACATTTCTTAAATTTCATAATTTTACTGGAACATTAATATTTACTTTTGCAAGGAAAGTGTTCATATGGTGGATCCCCTTTTAAATATAAGTATATATACATGATTGTCATTAATTACTTACAAGCAGGAAACAATAATTTTAGCACTTTGCTCGCACATTCCCATCAAACTTTTAAGAGATTTTTTTCATTGATGAAATAAATACATTTAAAATATTTTATTATTTTTTTAATGTCTATAGAATTTGTACTAATGACTCCATTCTGGTATTACATCTACATTGGTTACTGACAGGCAAATCACTTTAATAACAGCTAATTCTGTCCTTCACTGGCATCAGATACACCAAAACTGTCACCTATACTGAACCTGTCACCTACACCAAACCAATCTGAGAATCGAGAAAGTAAAAAACCTGAGTCACCATAAATTCTTCTTTTTGCTTTTTGGAACTCATTCACTCATTTATATTTCTTGAAAGCTAATAAGAACCAGTCATTGCTTTCAGTGCTGGGCATAAATCAGCTAAAAAGAAAAATAGTAAAAATTCCCCATCCATAAGAATTGACACTTTAGTGGGTGAAGATGGAGATGAAAGATGTTAAATAAATAAATAACATAGTAGATTATAAGGTGACAAGTGCTTCAGAAAAAAAAAAAAAGAGTAAGGAGAATAAGGAATTCTGATGGAAGATAGAATAGTGGTAGGATTGCAGTTTTTTTAAGTTGAGAAGGTGAGGAAAGTACTAAGAATAATTTTCTAGCAAAACTTGAAGGAAGTACATTATACAATATGTTTATCAAATAGCAGTCTGGTTTATTAATCTACCTGTCTGGATCTTTGTTATCTCTTGGTGTTTATGTGGGAGACAGATGTGTCTCTAACAAATGTTGTCTGATAAGTGACTATATATATATATTTTTTTTTTTTCTTTCAAACTCTTCAGAGTTTGAAATTCTCTAAGATTTTTAGGTGGACAAGGCAAAAGAAATATACAGCTGTGGATAATATGTTTTAAAAATGCTGTAACTATAATAAAAACTCCAGAACTTTTCTATATATTTTAAGGTACAAAATTTATAGAACAAATACTGTTTTTGCTGTTTCAGTGAAAACTTTTGTCTTTTGTTAAAATCTGTTACAGAAATCTCAGTGGAAATCTGTTTTTCATTTAAAATGTTTTCACAGTAGCATTCTAAGGAAGCAATCTGTATGAATCCCCCTTTTCAAACCAAACAATTTTGAGCACTACTAGGAAATCCATAATGCTCTATTGCATACATTAAACCACTTAGCAAGCTCAAGTGTAATTTTAAAGAAAATATATATTATTAAAAACATTTCACTATTTGTCCAACATTTTGGAAACTCTGTAACAACAGAACATCTCTTTCCTTCTGTTTTTGTGGTTTTACTTATCAAAGGTAATTATAAATAAAACTTGAAGAGGCATTCAAATTTTTGCATAAGTTTTTACTCCTTTGTAGTTCTGCTTATGAAAACTGGCTCTAAAAACCTAGTTGGAATGAAACACTACTCTCACTTGTACATCTCTGTAAAGTTCTATAGGTCCATTTGTTGCAGGAAGAGGGACCCCTTCCAGGGCCCAAAACTGAGCTTTTGTCTAACACTCAGAAATGAATTGTCTGAGGAGACACATGTGCTGACAAAGCAAGAGATTTTATTGGGAAAGGGCACCCGGGTGGAGAGCAGTAGGGTAAGGGAACCCAGGAGAACAGTTCTGCCATGTGGCTCGCAGTCGGGTTTTATGGTGAAGTGATTAGTTTCCGGGTTGTCTTTAGCCAATCATTCTGACTCAGAGTCCTTACTGGTGGTGCACGCCTTGTTCAGCCAAGATGTATGCAAGAGAGAAGGATTCTGGGAGGTGGTCAGACATGTGGTGTCTCCTTTTGTTCTTTCCTTAACTCTTTCTGTTGGTGGTGTCTTATTAGTTCCGTGTTCCTTACCAGGACCTCCTGTTGTTATGGTGCCTGGCCAGGGTGGGCGGTTTCAGTCACTGTGCTTCCCCTAACACATTTATAATACACTGAATATTCTAAAATAAAATATTGCATAATTTCTATACACTAGAAAAGAGATTTACTGATTGTAATTTTGCTTGAACTCACAAATTGAAATTAATACATAAATGCAACATAATGTTTGCTTTTCTAATGTTACTCTGCTTAAAAGAATGACAATGGCAAGGTTTCTTAGACTATTAAAAACAAGAGAAATAACACCCTCCATTCCCAAAAGTTAGAAAGCTTTCAAATAACTGACCATTTATTACATTTTTCAGTTTATTCAATTAAAAATACAAATTATATTCTACCTGACATCATGTGCTACTTGTTAGAAGATGAACACTGCCTGTGAAGTAATCTTGCCAAAACACCAATTTATAGAAAATACAGAGACAGAGAAATGTACTGAGTAGCACCACAAGGGATGAAATCAACAGAATCCATACTGTGAAAAAGATGCTGAACAAAAACTGGGTTTCATCATCAAATAACTCACAAGAAAAAAAAGGAAGAAATGGGAGAAATTATAGATTAAACAAAGATTCTGTGTGCTTTATATGGCTCAAGATTTGAATGAACAAACTGTAAATAATATGACATTTGTGTGAGATGTTTGGAAATTTGAACACTAGCAGGATATTCAATGAAATTATGAACCTTGGTAGCTGTGAGAAAGATATTAAAATTATGTGTGTTTTTCATTTGGAATTTAGAAATACATATTGAAATATTTACAGGTGCAATTGTATGAAGTCTGAGGAAATAGATCAAGATGTGCACTAAATCAGACTGGTATGAGTCAATTGTTGAAGTTAGATGATTTTTTTCATGGAAATTATGTTATTACTTTTCTTTGTTGTATATTTAATATTTTTATAATAATTTTAATGTGAATTAATTAATTCCTTTATATGAACAAACAATGTCATGCAGTTAGAATTTGATGAACTCACACAAGTATGTCTGTGTCATATATCCCATTAATAGAAAAGCAACAAAAGTCATTCAGGAATAAATCCATATATTTAATATGTATTTATTGAATATTATTGCCAAATGGAATTTCTCTTCAGGAGATTATCTGTAGGAAACTGTATTTTAGAAACCATTATTATTCTATAAAAAACTTTCTAACACATTATTTCTGAATATAATTTTGGATTGGTTAGAAGCAGTTGTTTACAACAATGTACTGTTAAGTGTTATAAATGCAAACAATCTTTACTCATTACTTATGTGGTTCAGATGCCATATTTCACTCTCTAATTAGAATACAAAAAAAGTGTTCAGTTCTATGGTACAATACAATTATAATTACATTAAAACAACTAGATTAGTTATCTGTTGATGTGTAACAATATAACCACAAATGTCATACTGTAAAACAACACATATTTGCTAGCTCAGTTTCTGAGCCCTGTTTAGCTGGTTTGTCTGCAAGGCTCAAGTTAAAGGTGTCAACCTGGGCTACAGTATCATTTGTTGCTTGACTGGGGAAGACTCTACTACCATATTCATGTCTTTATTTGCTATCTCTAGTTACTTGTAGACTGTGAGACTGAGAGCTATCTACACTTAGGAGAGGATTATCCTAGGACATAAATACCAGGAGCTGGCAGTCATGGGGGACATCTACTAGCCAAATCCGTAATATTTATAAAATAGAACAATAAATCTATGAAAATCATAGTGTAGTGATGCTTCATAAGGCCCAGTTGACTATCGGGCCACCCGAACTGCCTCTTGAGAAATCTGTGTGCAAGGCAGGAAGCAACAGTTAGAACTGGACATGGAACAACAGACTGGTTCCAAATAGGAAAAGGAGTACGTCAAGGCTGAATATCATCATCCTGCTTATTTAACTTATATGCAGAGTACATCATGAGAAACGCTGGGCTGGAGGAGGCACAAGCTGGAATCAAGATTGCCAGGAGAAATATCAATAATCTCAGATATGCAGATGACACCACCCTTATGGCAGACAGCGAAGAAGAACTAAAGAGCTTCTTGATGAAAGTGAAAGAAGACAGTGAAAAACTTGGCTTAAAACTCAACATTCAGAAAACAAGATCATGACATCTGGTCCCATCACTTCATGGCAAATTGATGGGGAAATGGTGAAAACAGTGGCAGACTTTATTTCGGGGGGCTCCAAAATCATTGCAGATGGTGACGGCAGCTATGAAATTAAAAGACACTTGCTCCTTGGAAGAAAAGTTGTGATCAACCTAGACAGCCTATTAAAAGGCAGAGACATTACTTTGCGAACAAAGGTCCATCTAGTCAATGCTATGGTTTTTCCAGTGGTCATGTATGGATGTGAGAGTTGGACTACAAACAAAGCTGAGCACCAAAGAATTGATGCTTTTGAACTGTGGTGTTGGATAAGACTCTTGAGACTCCCTTGGACTGCAAGGAGATCCAACCAGTCCATCCTAAAGGAAATCGGTCCTGAATATTCATTGGAAGGACTGATGTTGAAGCTGAAACTGCAATACTTTGGCCACCTGATGCAAAGAACGGACTCATTTGAAAAGACCCTGATGCTGGGAAAGATTGAAGGTAGGAGGAGAAGGGGCTGACAGATGATGAGATGGTTGGATGCATTACTGACTCAATGAACATGAGTTTGGGTAAACTCTGGGAGTTGGTGATGGACAGGGAAGTCTGGCGTTCTGCAGTCCATGGAGTTGAAGAGTTGGACACGACTGAGAGATAGAACTGAACTGAACTCAACTAATCCTGAAAAGTCAAACAATGGGGTAAAGTTGTCTAAATACAATAGGATGTTTGAATATTTAACGAGTCAACCAATCAACAAAATCAACAAATCCAATCTAGCTAGTTTTATCAAAAAGTACATACTACAGAAAATTAGGTGTTTACATCATCATTTAGAGACATAGTGGAGAAGTCTCTAGACTGTGCCCCCACCAATCACTACCAGCAACAAGAATTACTTTATCTCTGACACACTTGAGGAAGTTTGAAAAGCTGATGAATGGGAAGCTAACTGCTAAGAAGGGAATCATTTTTATCGATTCTGGCCACAGAAAATCAACTCCTCCCTCAGAAACTTGCCCTCTAATCTACATTTTTTTCTCCATCTGACTCATGGCAGTGGAAATGTGTGTGCTCAGTCCTGTCTGACTCTGTGGTCTAATCAACTGTAGCCCACCAGGCTTCTCTGTCCACAGAATTCTCCAGGCAAGATTACTGGAGTGGGTTGCCATTTCCTCCTCCAGGGAATCTTCCCAACCCAGAAATTGAACCCTCATCTCTTGCATATCCTGCATTGGCAGGTGAATTCTTTACCACCAGCACCACCTGGAAAGCCCCCAAATCTCTCATTAAATGAAGTGAAGCGAAGTGAAGTGAAGTAAAGTCTCTCAGTCGTGTCCAGCTCTTTGCGACCCATGGACTGTGTAGCCTACCAGGCTTCTCCATCCATGGGATTTTCCAGGCAAGAGTACTGGAGTGGGTTTCCATTTCCTTCTCCAAAAATATCTCATCAGATCAGATCAGATCAGTCGCTCAGTCGTGTCCAACTCTTTGCGACCCCATGAATCGCAGCACGTCAGGCCTCCCTGTCCATCACCAACTCCCGGAGTTCACTGAGACTCACATCCATCGAGTCAGTGATGCCATCCAGCCATCTCATCCTCTGTCGTCCTCTTCTCCTCCTGCCCACAATCCCTCCCAGCATCAGAGTCTTTTCCAATGAGTCAACTCTTCACATGAGGTGGCCAAAGTACTGGAGTTTCAGCTTTAGCATCATTCCTTCCAAAGAAATCCCAGGACTGATCTCCTTCAGAATGGACTGGTTGGATCTCCTTGCAGTGCAAGGGACTCTCAAGAGTCTTCTCCAACACCACAGTTCAAAAGCATCAATTCTTAAGCACTCAGCCTTCTTCACAGTCCAACTCTCACATCCATACATGACCATAGGAAAAACCATAGCCTTGACTAGACGAACCTTTGTTGGCAAAGTAATGTCTCTGCTTTTGAATATGCTATCTAGGTTGGTCATAACTTTCCTTCCAAGGAGTAAGCGTCTTTTAATTTCATGGCTGCAGTCACCATCTGTAGTGATTTTGGAACCCAGAAAAATAAAGTCTGACACTGTTTCCACTGTTTCCCCATCTATTTCCCATGAAGTGATGGGACCGGATGCCATGATCTTCATTTTCTGAATGTTGAGCTTTAAGCCAACTTTTTCACTCTTCTCTTTCACTTTCATCAAGAGGCTTTTGAGTTCCTCTTCACTTTCTGCCATAATGGTGGTGTCATCTGCATATCTGAGGTTATTGATATTTCTCCCCACAATCTTGATTCCAGCTTGTGTTTCTTCCAGTCCAGCGTTTCTCATGATGTACTCTGCATATAAGTTAAATAAACAGGGTGACAATATACAGCCTTGATATACTCCTTTTCCTATTTGGAACCAGTCTGTTGTTCCATGTCCAGTTCTAACTGTTGCTTCCTGACCTGCATACAAATTTCTCAAGAGGCAGATCACGTGGTCTGGTATTCCCATCTCATAGGTGCACCTAATTTTTATCAATGAACTAATTCAATAACAAGAAAATAAACCTTAGTTATATCTTGCATTCTAATTTCAAATTACTTTTCCATCTTCAATGACACAATCTTGAAAGAATGAATTTAAGGAGTTAGTCTTATTGAAAACTTCTGGGGATTATTTCAATATGATAATAATTATTCATATTAAAATATGAATAGTATTATATATGTTACTTTATCACTTTAAAGAGATATTACATAATTATAACTTGTGTAGCATCACTCTACATTTATAAAAGTTGGAAAAGTTACTATAAAATCTACATATGGGAATACAGAGGCATCAAAACACTCAAACTTGTTTAATTTACCTGTAACCTATAGATCTAGATCTAGAATACAAAACCACTGAAACAGTACTCCCTGTCCTTAAATTTTTTCACTCTTATATGCAAAAAGCATCTACTGAAATCTTATTGTCCAAGCTGGCATTTTTTTCCCAAACAGGATTTCAGAATGTGAAGTTAAGCCCATACAGTCAAATTAATTTGGAAAATAAACACTGAAATAAAAAGATCAAAAGCAAACAAAGCTACTTTGAAAAATCTTTATCAATATTTAGTAAATATGATGATAATATGATTATAATTGTGTATAACTATAGTGAGTATAAAGTTTATATACAAATATAAGTAGAGCTGATGTAACTTTCTTAATTTGTCTACAACCAAATTCCCCTTTGCTCATGAGGCCCTATTTCTGCTAACTGAAAGAAAACTGAATTTGGTCAACTTTATAGAATTTTTTAAAATTTAAGTAAACTTAGCAATTTGAAATTTATAATTTAGTCAATTATATTAAATATTCATTAAAAGTTTCTTGCCCTTCCCCTCTCATTACCCAAGCATGAGGGCAAGGACAGTATTTTCCACCAAGTTCCCATGAACTAAGGCATTATTCCTCATATGCTCATTGGCCTGGGCTCTGGGTTAGCTCTATTTCAGCTTGCTGGTGAGTTGTGACCAAACACCAAAGAGCATTTTTGTTCAAACTGAAGGAGCAAGTAATTCCCAGATTCAGCTACCATTAACAGGAATTTGCCAGATCTCTTGATATTTCAGGAGAGCAGAAACATGTATTTCTTTGTAATGTTATTTTCAAATGCTGGTTATTTTATTAAAAAAAATAAGGATGCACACAGAATATGTAAAACAGAGACTGCTGTTGGTATACAGGATGTCTGTTCATCATATTGGACATTTTGTTACATTTCCCAATATTTCTATCTTATTTTAAAGTTAATAAAGTGCTGCAGTATTTTTCAAATTTAACACTGAAAAGATTAGCACCTTTGTGATTATACTAATACTATAATTTTTCTTACAAGCCATTCCTTGAGTTTCAGTCGTTGGTCTCACTGGCAGTCATCTGTTACAGTTATCTATTAATTAAGATTAGACAGTTCAGAAGCTACTCTCACTTCCTCTGCTCTATAGCTACCATTTCCTAGCAGAATCTGTGGATTTTTAACAAAGATTTTTGACTATCATTTAGATTTCCATTCAATCTTAACATTAACAGATTTAATTCCATGGGCATATAGCTCTGTTCCTTCTAAAAATCATTATAAGAATAGCAAAAGGATAATTTCTTTTAAAAATTAATAATCATCTACAACCACAAAGACAATAGAAAAGTAGACGAGGACAGGAGATTTCAACAGGCATTTTGGAAAATGGAAAGCTGTGGGAAGACATATTGACTGACACAGCAGAGCAAACAACAGTGAAGGGCCAGCGAATAGCCAGCTGCTTCATCCTAGAGAAACCTGGACTCAGAAACTGCTGCAAAAGGAGCCAAAGTGGGTGTGAGCATGGAGCAAAAACTCGGATGGTGGTTTAAGATATTATAAAAAACAGTTAAACTCCCAGTTTGTCTGCAACTCTGTGCAGATGGAAACCACCAATCTCCCATATCTACAGGAAAAAAAAAGAGGCTGAGACTAAGCAGCATGAGATGTTGAGGTACTTTACTGCAAATAATGGTAGCAAATGAAAGACAATATATACTGAACATTGACATCCTCACTCTGGCCTTGTCTCTGGCTCAGTTCGCAGCAACATAGTAGTTATGTATGTCTTCTTTAGGTAATAGATTACAGAATTCATCTATGTAAAAACTGAGGGGCTTTGGGAAGAAAAAGACAAAACAAAACCCCACACAGAGTGAAACCTGATGTTCCAGTGAAATTCTAGAAAGTCACCATGAGCAATCATACACACACACACACACAGATGCACACACATACACACACACACACACAGATGCACACACATATACACACACACACACCCCTTCATCTACTTCAGTCTTTTTCAGAATCTCACTCTAAATACGAAAGTCAAGTAACACCAGATATTAAAAGAAAGCATCCAGTACAGAAGACAGCTTAAGAGACAAATAACAATTGAAAACAGCAGACAAAAGTCTCAAGGCTATCATCAGTATTCTTAGGGAGATAAAATAATGCAAGCTACGAGAAAAGAAAACTTTCAGAGACTAGGAATCAGCCTTGGAGAGTAAAATGTATAACGTTAGAAAACAGACCATAGAAAGGTAAAAGAATGTTAATAAAATTTCTTCCAAAGTTAAATGACATTAAACACTGAAAAGAACAAAAAGGCAAGTATAGCCCCATCTAGGAGGCCAGCTGTCCAATGATAATTCCCAGAAATGAGAAACTTAGGAAATGAATGGAGACATAGAGGTAAAAATTAGAAGAATACTTTTCAGAGTCCAGCTCCAAAGAACTATGATTCAGGAAAATGAATTAAAATAGAACTAAATCCAGAACACACTGTGAAATTTTAGATAACCATAAAAAGAAGTGAAAACCTATACATTTACATCTTTAACAATTATCAGCTAATCACATGTATACCTTCCGTCACTTCTTGTCACTCTATATTATTTTACTTTCAATTTTTAAACAACTTTATTAAGAGAATTCAAGTATCATAAAATTCACTTGCTGTGAATGCATGATTCAATAAATTTCAATGAATTATACATTTGCACAACTATACAACATTGCAGTTTAAGAACACTTCCACTGCCCTCAGAAGATCCTTCATGTACAGCAGTAATTCCACTCCCACCTTCAACCCTAAGCAACCACTTCCCTGCTTTCTATGTTTGCCTTCTCTGGATATATCATACAAAAGGAAGAGTACAAGTATTTATTTTTGCACCTGGCTTCTTTAATTTACCATAATGTTTTTGAGGTTAATTCATGTTGTAGTATGCATCAGTACTTCATCTTTTTACCACTGAGTAGTGTCCATTTTATGGACACACCACATTTTCTTTATCCATTTGCCAGTTGTGAACATTTGGCTATTATGAACAATGCTCCTATGAAACCCACATACATATCTTTGTATGGAAATATGTTTTCATTTCTCTAAGGTACCTTCATTCCTAGGAGTGGAACTATGGAATTTTATGCTCCATTCATGCTTAACTTTCTAAGAATCTGATAATTTTCTTTAAAATATCTGTAACCTTTTAGATTCTTCAGCAATGTATAGAGTCCCAGTTTCTACGTGTTCTTGCCATCACTTGTTATAGCCTACCTTTTTGATTATAACCATTCTATCGGATATATAGTGGTACCTTACAGAGATCTTATGGAGGAGGAAATGGCAACCCACTCCAGCACTCTTGCCTGGAGAATTCCATGGACAGGGAAGCCTGGCATGCTACAGTCCATGGGGTCGCAAAGAGTCAGACAAGATTTTGTTACTATATAGATCGAGATCTTAATTTCTATTTCCTTAATGTTAGGTAGTCAAACAGGAGATGGCAAGAGTGAACGTCAACATTCTAGGAATCAGTGAACTAAAATGGACTGGAACGGGTGAATTTAACTCAGATGACCATTATATCTACTACTGTGGACAGGAATCCCTTAGAAGAAATGGAGTAGCCATCATGATCAACAAAAGAGTCCAAAATGCAGTACTTGGATGCAATCTCAAAAATGACGGAATGATCTCTGTTCATTTCCAAGGCAAACCATTCAATATCACAGTAATCCAAGTCAATGCCCCAACCAGAAATGCTGAAGAAGCTGAAGTTGAACGATTCTATGAAGACCTAAAAGACCTTTTAGAACTAACACCCACCAAAAAATGTCCTTTCCATTGTAGGGGACTGGAATGCAAAAGTAGGAAGTCAAGAAACACTCCAAGGCAAATTCGGCCTTGGAGTACAGAATGAAGCAGGGCAAAAGCTAATAGAGTTTTGACAAGAGAACACACTGGTCATAGCAAACACCTTCTTCCAACAACACAAGAGAAGACTCTACACAAGGACATCACCAGATGGTCAACTCTGAAATCAGATTGATTACATTCTTTACAACCAAAGATGGAGAAGCTCTATACAGTCAGCAAAAACAAGATCGAGAGCTGACTGTAGCTCAGATCATGAACTCCTTATTACCAAAGTCAGAGTTAAATTGAAGAAAGTAGGGAAACCACTAGACCATTCAGGTATGACCTAAATCAAATCCCTTATGATTATACAGTGGAGGTGAGAAATAGATTTAAGGGACTTGATCTGATGGATAGAGTGCCTGATGAACTATGGACGGAAGTTCATGACATTGTACAGGAGACAGGGATCAACCCATCCCCATGGAAAAGAAATGCAAAAAAGCAAAATGGCTGTCTGGGGAGGCCTTACAAATAGCTGTGAAAAGAAGAGAAGTGAAAAGCAAAGGAGAAAAGGAAAGATATAAGCATCTGAATGCAGAGTTCCAAAGAATAGCAAGGAGAGATAAGAAAGCCTTCCTCAGCGATCAATGCAAAGAAATAGAGGAAAACAACAGAATGGGAAAGACTAGAGATCTCTTCAAGAAAATTAGAGATACCAAGGGGACATTTCATGCAAAGATGGGCTCAATAAAGGACAGAAATGGTATGGACCTAACAGAAGCAGAAGATATTAAGAAGAGGTGGCAAGAATACACAGAAGAACTCTATAAAAAAGATATTCATGACCAAGATATTCACAATGGTGTGATCACTGACCTAGAGCCAGACATCCTGGAATGTGAAGTCAAGTGGGCCTTAGAAAGCATCACTATGAACAAAGCTAGCAAAGGTGATGCAATTCTAGTTGAGCTATTTCAGTCCTGGAAGATGATGCTGTGAAGTGCTGCACTCAATATGCCAGCAAATTTGGAAAACTCAGCAGTGGCCACAGGACTGGAAAAGGTCAGTTTTCATTCCAATCCCAAAGAAAGGCAATGCCAAAGAATGCTCAAACTACCACACAATTGCATTCATCTCACATGTTAGTAAAGTAATGCTCAAAATTCTCCAAGCCAGGCTTCAGCAATATGTGAACTGTGAACTTCCAGATGTTCAAGCTGGTTTTAGAAAAGGCAGAGGAACCAGAGATCAAATTGCCAACATCTGCTGGATCATTGAAAAAGAAAGGGATTTCCAGAAAAACATCTATTTCTGCTTTATTGACTATGCCAAAACCTTTGACTGTGTGGACCACAATAAACTGTGGAAAATTCTGAAAGAGATGGGAATACCAGACTACCTGACCTGCCTCTTAAGAAATCTGTATGCAAGTCAGGAAGCAACAGTTAGAACTGGACAGGGAACAACAGACTGGTTCCAAAGAGGAAAAGGAGTATGTCAAGGCTGTATATTGTCACCCTGCTTATTTAACTTACATGCAGAGTACATCATGAGAAACGCTGGGCTGGATGAAGCACAAGCTGGAATCAAGATTGCCGGGAGAAATATCAGTAACCTCTGATATGCAGATGACACCACTCTTATGGCAGAAAGTGAAGAGGAACTCAAAAGCCTCTTGATGAAAGTGAAAGTGGAGAGTGAAAAAGTTGGC
This sequence comes from Bos indicus x Bos taurus, assembly GCF_003369695.1. Taxonomy (NCBI): domain Eukaryota; kingdom Metazoa; phylum Chordata; class Mammalia; order Artiodactyla; family Bovidae; genus Bos; species Bos indicus x Bos taurus. The sequence continues at coordinate 33,683,079 of NC_040085.1, read as the reverse complement.
TTAAAGCTCAACATTCAGAAAACGAAGATCATGGCATCTGGTCCCATCACTTCATGAGAAATAGATGGGGAAACAGTGGAAACAGTGGAAACAGTGTCAGACTTTATTTTTGGGGGCTCCAAAATCACTGCAGATGGTGACTGCAGCCATGAAATTAAAAGACGCTTACTCCTTGGAAGGAAAGTTATGACCAACCTAGATAGCATATTCAAAAGCAGAGACATTCCTTTGCCAACAAAGGTCTGGCTAGTCAAGACTATGGTTTTTCCAGTGGTCATGTATGGATGTGAAAGTTGGACTGTGAAGAAAGCTGAGCGCTTAAGAATTGATGCTTTTGAACTGTGGTGTTGGAGAAGACTCTTGAGAGTCCCTTGCACTGCAAGGAGATCCAACCAGTCCATTCTAAAGGAGATCAGTCCTGGGTGTTCTTTGGAAGGACTGATACTAAAGATGAAGCTCCAATACTTTGGCCACCTCATGCAAGGGTTGACTCATTGGAAAACACTTTGATGCTGGGAGGGATTGGGGGCAGGGGGAGAAGGAGACGACAGAGGATGAGATGGCTGGATGGCATCACCAACTCAATGGACGTGAGTTTGAGTGAACTCCGGGAGTTGGTGATGGACAGGGAGGCCTGGCATGCTGCAACTCATGGGGTTGCAAAGAGTTGGACACGACTGAGTGACTGAACTGAACTGAATGTTAAGTGTCTTTATACACACATATTAGCCATTCAGAAATCTTCTTTGATGGAATGTCCTTTTAGATATCTGCCTATAGTTTAATGGTTGTTTGCCCTTACATATTCTGAATACATAATAGCAAAAAAAAAAAAAATTCTCCCAAGTATTTTCTTAATGCAATTTAAATTTTAAAATGCAATTTAAAAATGTTGAAATCCAATTTGTAATTTTTGCTCTTTTATGGGTTGTCCTTTTTTTTTTGGGTCATATCTAAGAACTCTTTTCCTAATCCAAAGTCATGGATGCTTCCTCCTGTTTTCTTCAGGAAGTCTTATATTTTTAGCTATTGCATTTAAGGGTTATTTTCCATTTTTAATTTCTGCTGGATTTTTTAATAGGCATTTCACTGAATAAAGACATAAATTGGGGATGAACTATTTTGACAGTACTCAGTCTTTGAATCATAAACAGTTTTTTTTCTCAGCAATGTTATGTGGTATCAGTGTATATATCTTAAAATTAATTTTCTGCTGAACTGATTTCTATTTCTGTTTGAATTGTTGTTTATTCTTATGATACTATTATACATGACATTTCTTTCTTAATTTCATTGAGAGATTATTTGTTGCTAATACACAAAAATACAGTTGATTTTTTGACATTGATCTTATATCAAAAAAAAACCTTACTAAATTTGCTTGTTAGTTGATTTTGAGGGATTCCTTGGATTTTCAACATACCAAATAATGTTATTGAAAATAAAGACAATTTTACTTCTTTTCTAACGTGGACATGGTGAGCTTGTTTGTTATGCCTTACTGCACTGGCTAGAAACTCTAATACATTGTTGAATAGAAGTGATGAGAGTATAAGCATTCAGTCTTTCACAAGTATGTTGTTAGCTCCGGGTTTTATTGTTAATGTTCTTTCAATTTGAGAAAATTCTTTTGTATTCCTGTTTACTAAGAGTTTTATTATGAATGGGTGTAAGATTTTCTTCAGTTGCTTTTTCTGAATTAATTGAGCTTATACTCTCAAGTATGTGTGGTATTTATGTAAGTGATAATTATAATCAAAATATATAATTTTTAATGTTATTTTACTAATATCATACTCTGGATTAAATACATATTATAAATTCTTAGCAAGAATAATGTCTCAATGCTTTCCTATCTTTCTAATTGTAATCAAAGTGTTATTCATGAAGTAATGATCAGCTATAAGAAAAGAGAATTATAGACCAATGTGCTTAATGAACATATATGCAAATTTCCTCAACAAAATATTTGCAAACTGAATCCAATATATTAAAAGGATCTCACAACCATGATCAAGTGGGATTTATTGTTGAGATGCAAGAATGGTTCAATATATGCAAGTCAATAAATGTGATATACCACATAACAGACTGAAGTATAAAAATCATATAATCATTTCAGTAAATATAGAAAAGTATTTGACAAAATTCAATATCCTTTCATTATGGTAAGTGGATATAGAGAGAACGGACCTCAGTATAGTAAAGAAAATACATGAGAAGCCCACAGCTAACATCATACTTAACAGCAAAAGGCTGATCAAGATAAAGACAAAGAGGCCCACTCTCAGCACTTTTATTCAACACAGTACTAGAAATGAAACAAAAAAATTAGCCAGAGATATTAGCCAAGAAAAATAAATAAAAAGCATACATATCAGAAAGAAGAAAGTAAAATTGTCTCTATTTGCTGATGACCTAATATATATCGAAAACCCTAAATACTCCACCAAAAACAGTTAGAACTAATCAACAAATTCAGTAAAGTAACATACAAAACTAGTGTAGAAAGTTTAGTTGCATTTTTATATATAACAATGAACTATCAGAAAGAAAAATTAAGAAAACAGTCCCACTTACATTATCATTAAAAAGAATAAAATACTAAGGAATAAATTTAACCAAAGAGGTAGAAAATCTGTACACTGAAAACTAAATGATATCAATGAAAGAAATTGAAAAAGACACAAAAAAATCAAAGACTTTCTGTATTCACATATTGGAAAAGCTATTTTAAAATATCTGTATTACCCAAAGTGATTTATAGATTCAATGTAATCCTTATAGAAATAAAGATTACTGTGGAATTACTATGGAATCAATAGTTTAAATTTGAAAGAGAATTTAAAGAGCAGCTAGTTCAAGGCCACAATTGTCTCAAGACAAAGTACAATTTTTTACAAATTTTTTTATCTTAAAGTTATATGAGAACTCAGATGTCATTGATAAATATTAATATCCATTAATATTTCTACTCCCATGATCTTAAATTAGGGGTATGAGGTTGTGGTAAGCTATCTCATTGTACTTAATTCAGAATATTTAGTTTAGGGCCTAAAAGTTAACTAACAAATAATGTAATACTGGCTAACTTGAAAGCAGAATTAAGTGGTATATTTTTCATTTTTCTTTTTATGCATTTCAGCCTTGTTTGAATGTGATACAAAGAACCTGAAATACTTTCAAAGTCTGAATAAGTGTATTACTTTTAAGGGAAGTGAAAAAAAGATGAAATGCTATATTTTACTTAGCCATGTTTTGTTTTGAAAAGCTACTTCAGTGTGATTCAAAGATTTGATTAGAATTTGATTTGAACTCTTAAGGAATTTGGGAAGTCTGAATTTGAGTATAAAAATTGGTCAAGCAAATAAGGAGTCTTTAATGTAGCTTAATACTGACTCATCAAATAACAAACTTGACCTTTTTTTTACCCAAGTGTTTTGGAGTGAACATGTAGATTCAGCTTGGATAAGTAGCACATATATAAAATATTAGCATATTTCTTTCATTAATTTGTATATGGTAGGAAAAATATTTTAAGAAATTATGTTTGTTTCATTTATTATTCATGTATTTATGAATGCTTTAGTAAATGTCCTAGGTAGATCTCCAATTCTTAATGGTTTTATCAACTAGCACCCATCATCTTATTTAATAAAAATATATCATCCAGAGAATATATAAAAGTAATACAGTGGTAAGTAAGCTATCACCACTGTCCCCTTTATTTTCATATCTGTATGAGTCTAATCTATTGATTTCAGAATTTATTTGGAGCCTAGGCATATACGCCTATAATGCGGGAGACCTGGGTTTGATCCCTGGGTTGGAAAGATCCCCTGGAGAAGGGAAAGGCTATCCACTCGTGTATTCTGGCCTGGAGAATTCCATGGACTGTATAGAGTCCATGGGTTGCAAAGAGTTAGACACGACTGAGTGACTTTCACAGGCATATAGTAAAGTTGAAGGAAAATTTTCATTGAGACTTAAAACAATATGATGCTCTCTGGAATTATTTATATTCTATGAAGGAAAATATTTGAGACAGCAGTTTTATTTAAACATAGTTACTACAAGTTTTAAAAATGTGGGGAATCGGAATAAGTAACTTATTTACTGCAAAGGCCTACACAGGCTTGCAAAAATCAGGAATGCCGAAAGCAGGAGTTTCTAACAGAGGAATAACTGACTTGATTTTATTTCTTTGCACACAAAATAAGGACAACTAACTTCAATTTAAAGGGGAAAATCATATACATTTAAATCCACCTAAATTTTCTCTCTTTTTCTGAGAAAACTTTTATTGTATAGAATTATCCAGATAATTATTGAGTCTCTTCATCCTTATATAGCAATTGAAATGATCAGGTCTTTCCAAAAGGTTTACAAATATAACAAAGTTTTAAATTCCTGCCATTGATTCCAGGTTGGTCATTCTTTGAAGGTACATTTTGACAGTTTTAAATTGGCATGAACAAGTTAGAATATTTAACACAATGGTTTTCATGAAATACAATTATGAGGCAATATATTGGCTGCTGAATGAATCAATAATCCTATTTTATATGAATACTTAAAGTCTTTTTTCCTCAAGAGACATGACATATATTCAAAAGAGACATTGTAGGATAAAAATAATTAAAGTTGTACTGTTCCTCTTAAAGTAGTTGACTCTGTATATAAATCTTTCTCAGAAAATCCATTAGTCTTTTCTACACTACATTGGTTAGATAGATAGTAATAAAATCCCACAAGATACAAATACTAACAGTGTTTTTTGATGTTTTGGCTGATATCTTAGAGAAGAGTGAAATTTTAAACTGAAAGTGGCTTTCTTTCATAAAGGAATGGAAATATAATTTCTATTCTGTATTCAGTTTGATCTATGCTAAATAAGAATCATTTAGTCGATGCTAAATAGGGAGTTAACTTGTAGTGATAAGAAAAAATGTATGCATTCCCCATGGCTACTTAAAAAAAAAACAAAACAAAAAACAGCTTCTCATACCATGCAAATATGGCACTTTAAAATTTTGAAGCATTTTTTTAAATTAACACACATGTTCAGCAGAAATACAGTATCAGGGAGGTGCATACCCTATCTCCATGGGGACAGAAGCTACAGAGTTTGAGACCCTTTGGTACTTCACCCTATGAACCTCTTCATCTGCCTGTTCATTGGTATTCTTTATAATATCCTTTACAGTAAACCAGTAATCAAAGGAATGTGTTTCCCTGAGGCCTGTGAGCTGTTGTAGCAAATTATCGAGCCTGAAGAATGGAGTATGGAATCTCTCAGTTCATAACTGGTTGGTGAGAAATACAGATGACAACCCAAGACTCACACTTGCATCCAAAGTTTGTCCGCCTGGGCCCTTAACCTTTGGGGCTGGTATTAACTCAAGGTAGTTTCTGTCAGAATTAAATTGTAGGATACTCAGTTGGTGTATAGAAACTTGGAGAATGTGTTGTTAGTATGGAAAAAACACACACACACACATTTGGTGCCAGATATGTTCTGCGTGTAGAGAAAGAGCTTTCCTTTAATGTGTAAAAATACGAGTCTGGAGTCAGTAAGCTTTAGAGCTAATGGGCCTCAGTCTGCTTTGAAGAAGTAAACAAGCTAAGGCCCAAAACTCAGTGACCATCTTTGGTTCATTTACAGAATAGGCTGTACAACCTGTGAGGGCAGGTACCTTTTCTGCTTTGCTCGCTTTTCCTCCTTTTGGTGGTATATGGGAGATGCACAATAGTTTACTCAATGGTTTAATTACATAAGACCAGTTTGAAAAAAAAAATTAGAATGTTCCAGGTTATGTTATCATCTGCTTTTACCAATTTGTGACCATTTTGGCTGACTTGAAACTTGTATTTTCGTTAGGGGCAAGATATTACATGGAAGAAGGAAATGGCAACCCATTCCTATTATTGCCTGGAGAACTGCATGGACAGGGAAGCCTGGTGGGCTACAGTCCATGGAGTTGCAAAGAGTTGGACACGACTGAGCAACTTTAACAAGATATTACAAGGCCTGCTATAGTTGGAATGCTTGTGTGCGCTATAATTATGTAAAGGACTTCCCAGGTGGCTCAGTGGTAAAGAAGCCTGTCTTACATCCTTTCCTCACATTACACATTCTTCCTTATCCCATCAATTTATATTTAACCATACTGTATATGCTGAGAATCCCCAAATATATATGAACTTACCGCCAAATCCCACCTGATTTTACCTCCAATAGGTTGCTAAGGTCCTTCTCACACCATTAGTTATATTCCATATCCTCATCACCATATCCTCATCATTTCTTGCCTTGAATATTGAAATGGTTTTTAAATAATTATTGATTTGTTTCCTGCCTTCAAATTCACATTTCTCCTGTCCCTGTTTTCACAGATCAGATCACGTTATTTCTTGCTCACTAGGCTGAAGAGTCCACACTCACTTCTTAAATGTGAAATTTAAGGATTTTTCAGTTCAGGTTCAACCGGCCTATTTAATTTTTCCTCCAACATTTCATTTGGCCTCTACTCTGGCACACTGGGCTTCCCTGGTGACTCAGATGGTAAAAATCTAAAGGTTCGATCCCTGGTCAGGAAGATCCTCTGGAGAAGGGAACAGCAAACCACTCCAGTATTCTTGTCTGGAGAATTCCATGGACAGGGCTACAGTCCATGGGGTCACAAAGAGTCGGACATGACTGAGCAACTAACACACACACTGGCAAGCTAGATTACCAGCATTCCCTGAGATGCCCCCACTCTGCCCCTAGAAAAGAAACTAAATAGACATTTTTGCCAAAAAGACAAAGATATGGCCAAAAGGTACTTGAAGATATGCTCAGTGTCATTTGTTACCAAGATAATGAAAATCAAAACCATAATATCACCATATCCTTTTTAGAATGGCTGTCATCAAGAAGGTAAGAGATTACCATTGTTGGCAAGGATGTGTAACAATATGAAATGACCTTGATAGTATTATGTTAAGTGAAATAAGTCAGATCAAAAAAAACCAAATGTTGGATGATGTTACTTATATGTAGAATTAAAAAAAAAAAAAAAACTTGTAGAAGCAGAGACTAGAATGGTGGTTACCAGGGGTCAAGAATACAAAATTGCAACTAGTAGATAAATAAGTCCTAGAGATTTAATGCACAACACAGTAATTATAGTAAAAATACTGTTTTATAAATTTCGATGTTCCTAAGAGACTACAACTTAATTGTTCTCACCACAAAAAGAAATAATGATATGTGATATGATAGAAGTGTTAATTAATACTATGGTGGTTATCATTTTGAAATATATAAGTGTATCAAATCAACACATTCAGTTCAGTTCAGTTCAGTTCAGTCACTCAGTCATGCCCGACTCTTTGCAATCCCAGGAATCACAGCACGCCAGGCCTCCCTGTTCATCACAAACACCCGGTGTTCACTTAGACTCACGTCCATCGAGTCAGTGATGCCATCCAGCCATTTCATCCTCTGTCGTCCCCTTCTCCTCCTGCTCCCAGTCCCTCCCAGCATCAGAGTCTTTTCTAATGAGTCAACTCTTGTGGCCAAAGTACTGGAGTTTCAGCTTCTGCATCATTCCCTCCAAAGAAATCCCAGGGCTGATCTCATTCAGAGTGGACTGGTTGGATCTCCTTGCAGTCCAAGGGACTCTCAAGAGTCCTCTCCAACACCACAGTTCAAAAGCATCAATTCTTAAGCGCTCAGCCTTCTTCACAGTCCAACTCTCACATCCATACATGACCAAAGGAAAAACCATAGCCTTGACTAGACGAACCTTTGTTGGCAAAGGAATGTCTCTGCTTTTGAATATGCTATCTAGGTTGGTCATAACTTTCCTTTCAAGGAGTAAGCGTCTTTTAATTTCATGGCTGCAGTCAACATCTGCAGTGATTTTGGAGGCCAAAAAAATAGTCTGACACTGTTTACACTGTTTCCCCATCTATTTCCCATGAAGTGATGGGACCAGATGCCATGATCTTTATTTTCTGAATGTTGAGCTTTAAGCCAACTTTTTCACTCTCCACTTTCACTTTCATCAAGAGGCTTTTGAGTTCCTCTTCACTTTCTGCCATAAGGGTGGTATCATCTGCATATCTGAGGTTATTGATGTTTCTCCCGGCAATCTTGATTCCAGCTTGTGCTTCATCCAGCCCAGAATTTCTCATGATGTACTCTGAATATTAGTTAAATATGCAGGGTGACAATATACAGCCTTGAAGTACTCCTTTTCCTATTTGGACCCAGTCTGTTGTTCCATGTCCAGTTCTAACTGTTGCTTCCTGACCTGCATACAGATTTCTCAAGAGGCAGGTCAGGTGGTCTACTATTCCCATCTCTTTCAGAATTTTCCACAGTTTATGGTGATCCACACAGTCAAAGGCTTTGGCATAGTCAATAAAGCAGAAATAGATGTTTTTCTGGAACTCTCTTGCTTTTTCCATGATCCAATGGATGTTGGCAATTTGATCTCTGGTTCCTCTGCCTTTTCTAAAACTAGCTTGAACATCAGGAAGTTCACGGTTCACGTATTGCTGAAGCCTGGCTTGGACAATTTTGAGCATTACTTTACTAGCATGTGAGACGAGTGCAATTGTGCGGTAGTTTGAACATTCTTTGGCATTGCCTTTCTTTGGGATTGGAATGAAAACTGACCTTTTCCAGTCCTGTGGCCACTGCTGAGTTTTCCAAATTTGCTGGCATATTGAGTGCAGCAATCATTTTCACAGCATCATCTTTCAGGATTTGGAATAGCTCAACTAGAATTTCATCACCTCTACTAGCTTTGTTCATAGTGATGCTTTCTAAGGCCCACTTGACCTCACAGAAAACTAGTCAATCTAATCACACTAGGACCACAGCCTTGACTAACTCAATGAAACTAAGCCATGCCCGTGGGGCAACCCAAGATGGGCGGGTCATGTTGGAGAGATCTGTCAGAATGTGGTCCACTGGAGAAGGAAATGGCAAACCACTTCAGTATTCTTGCCTTGAGAACCACATGAACAGTATGAAAAGGCAAAATGATAGGATACTGAAAGAGGAACTCCCCAGGTCAGTAGGTGTCCAATATGCTACTGGAGATCAGTGGAGAAATAACTCCAGAAAGAATGAAGGGATGGAGCCAAAGCAAAAACAGTACCCAGCTGTGGATGTGACTGGTGATAGAAGCAAGGTCACATGCTATAAAGAGCAATATTGCATTGGAACCTGGAATGTCAGGTCCATGAATCGAGGCAAATTGGAAGTGGTCAAACAAGAGATGGCAAGAGTGAATGTCGACATTCTAGGAATCAGCGAACTAAATGGACTGGAATGGGTGAATTTAACTCAGATGACCATTATACCTACTAGTGCAGGCAGGAATCCCTCAGAAGAAATGGAGTAGCGATCATGGTCACAAAAGAGTCTGAAATGCAGTACTTGGATGCAATCTCAAAAACGACAGAATGATCTCTGTTCATTTCCAAGGCAAACCATTCACTATCACAGTAATCCAAGTCTATGCCCCAACCAGTAACGCTGAAGAAGCTGAAGTTGAATGGTTCTATGAAGACCTACAAGACCTTTTAGAACTAACACCCAAAAAAGATGTCCTTTTCATTATAGGGGACTGGAATGCCAAAGTAGGAAGTCAAGAAACACCTGGAGTAACAGGCAAATTTGGCCTTGGAATACGGAATGAAGCAGGGCAAAGAGTAATAGAGTTTTGCCAAGAAAATGCACTGGTCATAGCAAATACCCTCTTCCAAAAACACAAGAGAAGACTCTACACATAGACATCACCAGATGGTCAACACCGAAATCAGCTTGATTATATTCTTTGCAGCCAAAGATGGAGAAGCTCTACACAGTCAGCAAAAACAAGACCAGGAGCCGACTGTGGCTCAGATCAAGAACTCCTTATTACCAAATTCAGACTTAAATTGAAGAAAGTAGGGAAAACCATTAGACCATTCAGCTTTGACCTAAATCAAATCCCTTATGATTATCCAGTGGAAGTGAGAAATAGATTTAAGGGCCTAGATCTGATAGATAGAGTGCCTGATGAACTATGAAATGAGGTTCGTGACATTGTACAGGGGACAGGGATCAAGACCATCCCCATGGAAAAGAAATGCAAAAAAGCAAAATGGCTGTCTGGGGAGGTCTTACAAATAGCTGTGAAAAGAAGAGAAGTGAAAAGCAAAGGAGAAAAGGAAAGATATAAGCATCTGAATGCAGAGTTCCAAAGAATAGCAAGAAGAGATAAGAAAGACTTCCTCCGCAATCAATGCAAAGAAATCAACACATTACACACCTTAAATTTATACAGTGTGAACTTACATAATGTTAGATGCCAACTATGTCTCAGTTAAAACACCTATTATAATACACTTTCACTAACTGTGGTTGTGTTCATGTCTGCCAGTCTGCTTTTGTGTTTTTAGTGTCTAGACTACTGCCTGGAACATAGCTCTATAGTTGTTGAAACAATAAATGCAGCAAAATTTAAAACAGAAGTCATTTTGCTATTTCAGATATAATCTAACAAAGTCTTAGTACTTTCATGTGATCCTTACACATCTAATACCTGGTCTTTAAACATTGACATTGATTTTATTAATTCACCTTGAAGCAACTGGGCTTTGTGAAACAGACATGATAAATCCTGAATGATTGCTTTTCATTCTAAAAATGTATTAGTTTACACTGTTGAATATAACTGCCAAATGGACAAAAATTTTAAATAACATCATCAGCCTACTCCTTCACTCTTAAGGATCTTTATAAAGGAAATAAAATTATGACCCGAAGTTATTTGCTAAGCATAGGTATGATGAAGAATTATAACCAAGGTTTTAATGCTAGGTTGTCATAGTAGACGGCTTCTCAAGTGGCTCAGTGAGTAAAGAACCTACCTGCCAATGCAGGAGACATAAGAGACACACGTTCAAATCTGGGGTTGGGAAGATCCCTTGGAGAAGAGCATTTGCCACTCCAGTATTCTTGCCTGGAGAATCCCCATGGATAGAAGAGCCTGGCGGGCTACAGGCCATGGAGTCACAAAATGTTAGACACAAATGAAGCAACTGAACATGCACTTCATACTAGAAACCTGATAAACTCTGATTAAATTTTTCAGGAGGATAAAAATCTTTGTAAGCTGGATAAGGTGTTTTCCTCTTGCTGAAGAGGTAATAACACTTCTAACTAACGATTTTTCTTCTGAATATCAGCAGGCCTTTACTTTGTCAAAATAACAGTTACCTAATTTATGTGGTCAACAGTTCTATTGATTACAGTGTTTTCAGAGGCCCCCAGATTCACTAGAGATGACAAAACATTTTCATTAAGAATTAATTTCAAGGTAGTCTCTTAGAATAAAGAACTTGAGTATTCTTATGTATGTACTGAATTTTACAGTTTTCAGTTTTAGAGGGCAATCTTTACCTTGACATTTTTAACCCCAATTGAAAGGTTACCTAAGAATTATATAACTTAAAAGTATGCTGTATACAGATAAAAGAAAATTATTTACACTGTTGTAACAGGTTGCAATATAATTAAATATTATGGGGTAAAATTACTAAGTACATATTCAGTACATACTTCTGAGTAATAGAATATATTTCTTCACTAAGAAATTTATTGGATTATAGAATAATTTCTCTTGGGATTTTCTATGGAAAAAAATAGGATATTTGTAGTAGTGATTTTCTTTTCACCTAAGCAAGTGAAAAAGAAGTAATCCAAGAAAAACTGCAATAAATCTAGAATGTGATTTGCATCTAAGAGTAAAATAATTCATTAGAAAATAAGGTAAACCATAATAAAAATTATAGTCTTAGTTACATACATTCCAGGTTTTGCCCAACAACCAACCAGACAGCCATTTCTATACCAAGGTAATTAGTTTTGTGCTTGTTTTCTTATGAATATATTCATTCTGATTTCAAAAGAATATGCCTCAATTAAGGCATATTCAAATCAAATTCAGTTCAGTTCAGTCACTCAGTCCTGTCTGACTCTTTGAGACCCCATGAATTGCAGCACGCCAGGCCTCCCTGTCCATCACCAACTCCCGGAGTTCACCCAAACCCACGTCCATCGAGTCGGTGATGCCATCCAGCCATCTCATCCTCTGTCGTCCCCTTCTCCTCCTGCCCCCAATCCCTCCCAGCATCAGAGTCTTTTCCAATGAGTCAACTCTTCACATGAGGTGGCCAAAGTACTGGAGTTTCAGCTTTAGCATCATTTCTTCCAAAGAACACCCAGGACTGACCTCCTTTAGGATGGACTAATTGGATCTCCTTGCAGTCCAAGGGACTCTCAAGAGTCTTCTCCAACACCACAGTTCAAAAGCACCAAATCAAATTAAGCTGTGATATTCTCACCAAAAGACAGCTATAGTGTAACACATGACCTCTTCTCTCCCAGATAAAAAGAAAGCAATTTTTTTCAGTTTTATAATTTATATGTATCGCTCCACATTTTAGATACTCTTTTTGAAAAACTAGTCTGAAAATAAAATGAGATTACTGCTGAGGTTTTAAGGGAGGTAGCTGTTTTATGTATGTACTAGTTATAACTAACCATCTGCTTCCAGCTAGAAAACTCCTGTGGTCACAGCTAGACCTAATCCACTGGGTTATGTTCTCCATATGGAAAGTGAAATATCTATTGATATCCTCTCTACTATTCTCACATATGAGATTTTTTTTCCTTAACTGACACTAAGCAAATAGAATTTTTTTAAAGAGCAAGTTTCTGCCATTTTGCTTTAAATAAAATTTCAGGAGAAAAGATAGCACTGAAAAACAGTAGACTGTATAGGAATAAACTGCCATAACCTTAACATCTCTTTTCACCCCACAATGTTTTCATTTTAAAATATCACTGTTCTTACTCCACAATGAAAAAGTAATTTCTCTCACAAATATTGTTCCTATTTTCCAAACATGTATTATTTTTAAAGATAAAAGGAATAAAAGATGAAAGATTCTCTCAGTAATCCTTCTGGTGGAAATATGTATGTATTGATGGAATTCAGAATAAGTCTCTTCAGAATGTGTCATATTGGCATGCAGATTTTCTTGGCAACTGGGAGGCACAGATTTCAGCTAAGGTAGGGGAACTAGACGGAGAAGGCAATGGCACCCCACTCCGGTATTCTTGCCTGGAAAATCCCATGGACGGAGGAGCCTGGTAGGCTGTAGTCCATGGGATCGCTAAGAGTCAGACACGACTGAGCGACTTCACTTTCACTTTTCACTTTCATGCTTTGGAGGAGGAAATGTCAACCCACTTCAGTGTTCTTGCCTGGAGAATCCCAGGGACGGGAGAACCTGGTGGGCTGCCATCTGTGGGGTCGCACAGAGTTGGACACGACTGAAGCGACTTAGCAGCAGCAGCAGCAGCAGCAGGGGAACTAGAAGGCAAGGAGCAGGGCCTTAGGATACATGTTTGATTGGCAACATGTGCTGGAGGCATGAATGAGGTTGAAAACTCAAATCCCTCTGAATCTCTCCAGCTAGTATAGAAGCAAGCTGCTATCCACACCACTCCTTTGAGAACACCAACCTTCTTCATATAAGCCTCTGAATAACTGCATGTGAGTAATTTGCCACATATGGAGATCTACACTCGCTATTGCATAACGTCTTCTGTTCCTTTCAGTGGACAGGCAAAACTAATCATCTTATGTTATCTTATTCCATACTATTTGCAGGAAATAGTCCTCTTATAAAACTCAGATTTCAAGATGTTTCTATAAAAAGACATGAAAAAATAAGCCATTAGTGATTCTTTTTTCTTTTGGCAGAAGGATGGGTATAAACACAGACTTTGTTGACCCATCTCTTGAGCTTCAGCTGCTTGTGCTTTGAGTTTCAGAGAATTCATATGGGAGGTAGCTTTATTCCTCAGGGGTACTCTGAAAATGTCTTTTCCCGGTAACGTATTTCCTGGAAATGTTGTTTAGTAGGCTGGCACTTGGGGACTCTGTTCTCTGTCTCTTTGAGACATGTTTGTGCCCCTGGCCAGTTTCTTGTGGGTTCTGACTGAGCTGCATTATATCTCAACTCATTTTTACTGAAAGATTAAATTCCACATTGAAATTAATGGGATTAACTGGGTCTAACCTCTATAGAATCCTCCCATGGTCCAGAGGCCTGAATGCCATGCTAATTTCTATGTAACACCATTAAACACCCTTCAAACTGTAGCAACCTACAATGTGACTCTTTAATCACTTTTTTTTTTTTAATGTGGGGTAAATGTTTCCTTTTTTAGACTTCACAACTCTTGAAGGTGTCAAGTGCACAAAAGAATACCTATTTGTCTTCTCCCTTTCTCCTACAAGGGTTGAATTTAGTTTATTCTAGGCACCAGAAAGCCATCTTCCCTTTGGAACAACACTTAAAATAAAAGTTTAACATGCATCAGAATCACCTGGGAGGTGCTTATTTAAACATAGATTTCTCCCAAAGATTTTGGTCCCATAAATGTGTGTTGGGGCCTGAGAATTTGGGCTTCTAACAAGTTCTCTGATGATGCTTATGTTTTTGGTTGGGTGTATCACTTAGAGAATGACGCCTCACTTTTGTTTGAATAATATTATCAGAATCCATTCTGCCTGGTCAAAGTGAGTTTCAAAATTAAAAAGAGGGCTCTGCCATCTTGACGCAGAGGTATAGCTCAGATTGTGTTCAATCTTATTCATATTCTGGAAATTGGTCTCTCATGAGGGAAATCAGTACTCTCATGAGGGACATCAGTTATGAGGAGGAAATGTCTTTGATATATTGAACAACTTGTATTCTCTGTAATCATTCAGGGACTCCTATTTCTCAGTGAGAAAGAGTCTCAAAATGCTTAAAGTGCTTTTTCAATTTAATACAAGCTTGTAAAAAGCATATTCAGGGTTAGATATGGTAGTGATCATGGCACAAGCCATTGAAAGTTCACCAAGGTAATGCTTAGAACAAGAAAGAAAAGAACATTTGTGTTTTGTTGATGTGGTTGCTTTGAGTGGGAAAAAAATTACAGCTTCAAATAACATACGAGACCAGAGGCTAAGATACATTCAGGATACATAACCACGGGTATTTGAAAATAGCAGGATAAAAAGATCTCTCTCTATTCCTCTGTCTCTCAAGAGGTTAAAAGAAATAGTCAAGAAAATATAAATAGAATCAGACATTGCATTAGGTTTAAAAAATCTTTACCTGGACCTTTACCTTTAGGTTTAAAGGTTTAAAAAATCTTTACCTTTCTGCAAAACTGTGTGTTTATATCTTTTGTTCCATGGAATTTGAAGCAAAGAAAGCATCTTCTTTTTTTTTTTTGCCTGCAAGTAAGAGAAGATAAGATATTCAGAAGTATTAATTGGATTTTAAGAATCATGGACTAGATCAGTGATTCTCAAACTGCCATTGGCTACAGTAAACAGGAACAGTTAGGGAAAGAAAATCCCATGTCCAGGATGCACCTGAGATCAATCAAATCTGAATCTCCATGGAGGGGACGCAGATATGCTATTTTTTTAAATTAATCTCCCTAGGTAATTCTACTTTACAGCCAAGATTTAAAACAACTGAAAGAGAATCTTAGCATAACCAATTGGATTTGCAGAAATTAGTCTGTGCCAAAGCAAGGAACAAAACTTCCATGGTCCAGTTTTACATGGAATTTGCTTTCAAGCAGTTGGGATAGTCATAGTAAAATAAAGAACTTAAGCAAAGATATTTATATAGCAACCCATTTGTAAGTAGCAAGTTAAAGATAGTACTAAAATGATTAGTTCTGGGGCTTCTATTCAAATATGGGGCTATTCCATTCAAATATGGGACTTCCCTCGCTTTTTCTTCAAATATTTGCTGGAATCAGCTTTTAATCCTCAATGAAATGATCTAGTTCTGTTGGCCTGGAGTTTGTATCTTTATTTCGGATGTGATACGCTTTTCAAAAGATTAAAAGCTGACACATTTGAAAACACTTAACTGGCCAATCAGCCCCAAGGATCGGGTGCCTACATAGTTCTTTAACAAGCAATTTCTAATATCATACTTTTTTCTTTAATGCATTTTTACATTGAAAAATCACAGTTCAATAACTGAAACCTGCGTCTCTTGTGTCTCCTGCATTGGTAGGTGGGTTCTTTACCACTAGCTCCACCTGGGAAGCCCAAATATTTGTTGCACAATATACTTTTTAAAATAACCTATTCCATGGTTTGCAGTAGCAGAAAAAAATATTTTGGGGTTAAATAGTCAGCGTCAATTATTTTCAAAGACACTTATCAACATGTTTGTAAGTTTCTCATCACTACCAGAAAAACAAAGTAATATTTACAAATGACTGAAAAAAATTTTTACATACCTGATTCACTAAAGCAAAGGGCCAACTTTAAACTTCATGTTGAAACTCTAGAGTCATTTCTGTAAAAATTAAGACAACAGAAAAATAATGCTCACTAATGATAAATATATTGTTCTGGAAATACTAGTCTGTCAAAGACAATAAAAAGAAACCATTGAAACATGTATAATATCATGTATGAAATGAGTCGCCAGTCCTGGTTCAATGCACGATACTGTATGCTTGGGGCTGGTGCACTGGGACGACCCAGAGGGAGGGTGTGGGGAGGGAGGAGGGTTCAGGATGGGGAGCACGGGTATACCTGTGGCAGATTCATTTCGATGTTTGGCAAAACTAATACAATATTGTAAAGTTTAAAAATAAAATAAAATTAAAAAAAAAAAAAGAAACTAGAGTAGTCAATATCAGAAAAGTGATACATATTTTTATTTTTTGATACATATTTTTAAAATGTACATAGGACACAATTATGTACCTGGAAACCCATGAAAATGAAGTATAAATCTATTCAAATTAATAAGAATTTACTATACCAGCAATAAATGGTTGAGAAATTTAACAAAAAACTATCTCATTTATAAAATAGTAAGTACCACATGATATACTTCACAAGAAACATGCAAAATCTAAATTAAGAAAAAGGATTAATTTTAGTGAGAAGCCTAGAAGAAATCTCACAAAATATGCACTCTACTTCATGAATGGAGAAGTCATAAATTTTGAATCAATATCAAAAGTTATATATTTTTCTCAAATGAATCCATATATTTAATATCATCATACCAGGCAAAATTATAGTGAGTCAGGAGAGGTGCTTAACAAAATAATTCTGAAATTTAAGGGAAAATATGCGAAATACCTCATAAACTTTTGAAAGGAAGACTTGAAGAGTCTTTCCCTCTCATATTTAACACTTGATGGGTACATTTTTATGATTAATCTGCCCCAGGCACTGGCAGAGTGCACACTATCGATACAGCTCCTACCCGCATGAACTTGAAGTCAAAAATGAGTATAAAGGAGTCAGAAAATACAAAATTACAATTCAGTGGGGGTACGTAGTATGATAGGATGAATAGACAGCTGCAGGAGAGCACACAGGAAGAACTACACGAGGAAAATCAATACTGAATTTGATGCAGAAGCAAACCAGTGGAACAGAAAACTCAGAATCATTAAGTATGAAAAATTTAACTCAGGATAAATTATCATTTTACATTCCTGCCAACAGTGTAGAAAAGAATAAGGTGTTTCTTCAAAAAATTAAAATAGAACTACCATTCGAAACTACATATTACTGGGTATGTAGTCAAAGGAAATAAAATCAGTATCTCTAAGAGACAGTTGCACCCCCATGCTCACTGCAGCTTTTTGCCATCCACCCAAGATATGGAAAAATGCTAAGTGTCCAAAGGATAAATGGATAAAGAAGGCATCAAATATCTATCTATCTACTATCTATCTATATCTATATCTTTTAGAATTTTTTTCATTATATATCCATGAAAGAATAAATCATAAAATACATGAGTATGCTAAATCATGAGAGGAAGATCATCGATTAAGAAGCAGAATGATTTAAGAGGTAGAAATGGAAAAGTGGCACTAGCGATGCTGTTTATAACCATAAATAATATGTGATTTATGTTTTCTAAGTGTTTGATGGTCATCTTCAAGCAACACTGGCACAGAGTTTGAACTTAATATTCAATGGATCTCCTTTAGTAAGATTATAGCCTTTCCAGCATGCCTTACCATTTATTTCAAAATTATATAATCAAGTTAAATTTTGTGCTACAGAAGCCATTAAAAATAAACTGTGTAACTAAACATCTCAATCATCTCATATTGAAACAGATTTTTATAAGTGCTTGTTTCTATTTCTCTTATTAATATGAACTAAGTTAAACCACTCATATAATTTTGAGACCTTACACTTAGAAGGGCTTCCCTGGTGGCTCAGACGGTAAAGAATCCACCTGCAATGTGGGTGACTTGGGTTGGATCCCTGGGTCGAGAAGATGCCCTACAGGAGGGCATGGCAACCCACTCCAGTATTCTTGCCTGGAGTATTCCATGGACAGAGGAGCCTGGCAGGCTACAGTCCCTGGGGTTGAAAAAAGTCAGACACGACTGAATAACTAAGCACACAACATACTTAGAAGTGTATCAAGGATAACTGTCTTAAATTTTCTTGTTTGTTCTTACATTGCTCAGGAATATACATTAAATATTATGTAATATCTCAAATAGTAACAATGCATTGAGTACTTGTAACTTTCAGACACAAGACACTGATTATATCACATGAAATAGTGAATATTCTACTAGGTTTTAAAATGAAGGTAGGATACATGGTTTTAGAAAATAAAAAACAGCAAGGAAAGCGTTTTCTCATTTACTACCAATGTATTACATAGCACTTAGTAAGCTGCATCACACTGTGTATGTGTTTGTGGGTGAACTACAAATAAAATTGTTAACAACTATTTCAGGAAGTAGAAAATTGTCTATGCCTCCTCTTAGGCCTCTTGACGAGGGTGAAAGAGGAGAGTGAAAAAGCCGGCTTGAAACTCAGCATGAAAATAACTAAGATCATGGCATCCGGTGCCATTGCTTCATAGAAAATAGAAGGGGAAAAAGAGGAAGCAGTGACAGATTTTATTTTCTTGGGTTTCAAAATCACTGCAGATGGTGACTGCAGCCATGAAATTAAAAGATGCTTGCTCCTTGGAAGAAAAGCTATCACAAACCTAGACAGTGTATTCAAAAGCAGAGACATCACTTTGCCAACAAAAGTCCATGTAGTCAAAGCTATTATTTTTCTAGTAGTCATGTATGGATATGAGAGTTGGACCATGAAGAAGGCTGAGCACTGAAGAACTGATGTTTTTGAATTGTGGTGCTGGAGAAGACTCTTGAGAGTCCCTTGGACAGCAAAATCAAACCAATCAATCCTAAAAGAAATCAACCCTGAATATTCATTGGAAGGACTGATGCTGAAGCTGAAGCTCCAATTCTTTGGCCACCTGATGGGAACAGCTGACACATTGGAAAAGACCTGATGCTGGGAAAGATTGAAGGCAAAAGGAGAAGGGAACGCAGAGGAAGAAATAGTTCAATAGTATCACCGACCCTATGGACATGAATTTGAGCACACTTCGGGAGATAGTGGACAGAGGAGCCTGGCGTGCTGCAGTACATGGGGTAGCAAAGAGTTGGACATGACTTAGCAACTGAACAACATCATCTTAGGCAAACAGTTTTTTAGTAACAGATCATGTGGTAATAGAAAAAATTAAAATATTGGCCGAGGTTGTTTGAGGTATCAAGTTATTTTGCCTAGATTTCTCCAAAGTTTGGATGAATTATTCCCCACATAATGTCTAAAACTATTCATCATAACCATGAGACCAATTTTGACATTTCCAATTTTAATCTCAAATTCAGCCTCTGCTATTGCTAGATGATACTTTGATCATACTTATTCTAGAGCCAAGCTGATTTGTTTTAACAAAATCATTTTTGTCACTATGGCTTTTCTTTGGAGTATTTTTTTAAAAATTACCTTTTCAAGGCAAAAATTTAGTTTTACATTTGTGGCCATGCCTTGTACAAGATATATAAATCTTTACCTTAACTTTGTAAAAAAACAGCCAAACAAAACATACTTTTAAGAATTTTCATCATTCCTTCTCTTATAAAAACTACTGATTTAACAAATAGCTATATTTTAGTATATACATATCAAGAATATAAAACTGTGTTCTGTAAACTCATTAATAAAATATTAGAACTGGATCTCTGGGATACTAAAATTCCCTGTATGTTATTTAGACCATTATAGCTAATTGGTTTTAATTTTAGGAGCAATTTTATTTAGCTAATGGATCTAATAATGATTTATACCTAATTTAGTAACAATGGATTTTCTACAAAATGACATTTAAAGTGTTAAACACTCTTAAGTGTGACTTTTAAAAATATCAATTTGCATATACACATAGTAATCTTCAGTAAATAAATATAATACTGTGTTGTATTATTAAATACTATACTCACCATAATTGCTGTGGAAATATAAGAATTGGGTAATTATTCCATAATGTTAATTTGTAGAGTTCTATATATCTCATTGGAGAAGGGAATGGCAATCCACTCCAGTACTCTTGCCTGGAGAATTTCACGGACAGAGGAGCCTGACAGGCTATAGTCCATGGGGTCACAAAGAGTCGGACACGACTGAGCGACTACATCCTATATCTTATTGGGCTTCCCAGGTGGCGCTAATGGTAAAGAACCCACCTGCCAATGCAGGAGATGTTAGAGACAAGGGTTTGATCCTGGGGTCAGGAAGACCCCCTGGAGAAGGAAATGGCAACCCACTCAAGTATTCTTGCCTGGAGAATACCATGGGGTGCAGTCCGCAGGGTCGCACAGAGGCAGACATGACTGAAGAGACTTAGAACCCACACGTACATCTAATTACTTGTTTGCAAACCACTCTGTTTGCCCCAAAACATTTTAGCATGAAATAAATTACCAAAATGGTAAACATTTGGGGAATCTCAAAAACTTCAAACAGTAATATAATAGATTCATATGCATATTTAACTTGCTTTGATTTTATTTCTTTCTCTAGGCTTTTACAAGCATTACAAACTTTCAACACTGTTCACATTTTTAAAGGCATGCAATTTTGTATCAAAAGAGTGGACAACTTTATATTTTTAAGGTAAAAATATTAAGCAGTTGGTGAAATGTTGCTGAGAAAAACAAGCTGTATGCAGAAGATAGGAAGAACGGACTGCCTGGGGTACAGGCCTGGAAATCTAAACAATTATGCATAAGATTAAAAGGTATTTTGGATCCAGATTCTGTAGTCTTTAGAGCCCCAGTGAGGAGCTCACAGTTTATTTAGCCGATAAAGCGGGAGTTAAAAACAGTTGTGTTTGTTGTGTATATGTGTGTGTGCATGTGGATGTGTGTGAATTTAGATAATAGTAACTTCATTGAAACATTTATTATAGCAACAGTATTGAGACTCAATAAGATCAGTGTGTGCGGAGAGGTTGTTAATAATGAGTAAACAAGTAAGGATATTACTGAATGAGTTTAAATGTGTGGTGAAAGTTTCTAAACTGAAATAAATACCAGAAGTATTAAGAAATAACAAAATGGAAAATTTGAAGAACTAAGTGAAAAACATTCATATGGAGAATTAAAAAGGACAATTAAAATATGTTTGACATGTACATAATAAAATTTTAAAGATTCACTGAATGGTTGAATAAATTAATATATAAGTGAGGGAAAGAGATATTAAATCTTGAACCAGAGTTCTTTTCATTCATTTTTTTTGGTACATCAAAATCATTATTTAACATTTTAGTTTGAACAATTTTAAATTTACAGAAAAGTTACAAAAATAGCAGAGTCCTGTATACCCTTCTCCCAGCTCTACTTATAGTAACATCTTACATTACCATGGCAAATTTATCAAATCTAAGGAATATTGCTACAATACTATTAACTAAACTTCTGTCTTTATTTAGATTTCATCTGTTTTCCAACTAATGTCCTGTTTTCCAGGATCCAGTGTAGAAGACCACCCTGCATTCAGCCGTAGGTTTCCTTGTTTTTTGTCACTAAGTTGTGTCCAACTCTTTTGCGGCCCCATGGACTGTAGCCTGCCAGGCTCCTCTGTCCATGGGATTTCCCAGGCAAGAATGCTGAAGTGAGTTGCCATTTCTGTCTCCAGGGTATCTTCCCAATCCAGGGATCAAACCTGCATCTCCTGCACTGGCAGGAGGATTCTTTACTGCTGAGCAACCAGGGAAGCCCATAGGTTTCCTCAGGCAACTCCAATTTTTACCATTTCTGTTACCTATTTTGGCTCAGCTGGTAAAGAATCCTGCAACGTGGGAGACATGGATTCGATCCCTGGGTTGGGAAGATCCCCTAGAGAAGGGAAAGGCTACCCACTCCACTATTCTTGCCTGGAGAAATAGATTCTATAGTTCATGGGGTCACAAAGAGTCGGACACGACTGAGTTACTTTCATTTTCACTATGAACTTGTAATTTCAAATAGAATAGTATTGGTTAGGTGATTTGTAGACTTATCCCTCAGTTTGGGTCTGTCTTTTTTTATATAATGCTTATTTTTATTTATTTGGCTGCTCCAGGTCTTAGTCGTAATATGTAATATTCTCTTTTTAGGTAGTTAGAATAGAGAAAGAGTCCAAAATGGCAGTAGCTAAAAGACAGACAAAGAAAGGGAAAAGCCTGAAAAAAAAAGAAAGGAACAAAGGGAAAATCCATGGATTGATTTCCTTTAGGATCAACTGGTTTGATCTCCTTGCAGGTCAAGGGGCTCCCAAGAGTCTTCTACAACAGCACAGTTAAAAAGTATCAGTTCTTTGCTGCTCAGCCTTCATTATGGTCCAATTCTCACATCCATACATGACTACTGGAAAAACCATAGCTTTGACTATACAGACCTTTGGTGGCAAAGTAATGTCCCTGCTTTTTAATATGCAGTCTGTGTTTGTCATAGCTTTTCTAAAAAGGTAAATAGCAGAAAACAACAACCTACTGATGATGTCAATCTTGGTCACTTGATTAAGGTGGTGTCTTCCAGGTTTCTCTACATAAAGTTACCATTTTATGTTTCCTTAAGTTTTGGTTAGAATTGAGTCCAACTCAAATTCAAGGAAAGGGTGAATTAAGCTGCCCTTGCTAGTAGGGATAGTATCTACATTTATTACTTAGAATTCTGTAAAATGAATAATCCTATCTCCCTTATTTATCAATGTGCCTAATCATTTATTTTTGTCAGCATGGATTTGTTGCAGCAAAAATAGAGATGAAACTTTTCTTAAATGGAAATGAGACTTTTCTAATAAAGAAGGAAAATAAGGAAACGATGAACAGGCTGAGGAAACAACATAAACAGGCCTGAAAAAGGTAAGCAATCTTGGTTATTCCTTAGCTATTGCTGCTAAAAAACACTTGTGGCTGGACTTATCCTTCACAAGGCTAAACAAAGCTGATTGCTCTCTGACTCTCATATGAGCTGTTCTCTGCACCTGGCAGTCTTCCCTGCCTACACTCTCTTGTAGCATTTTGCATTTCAAAAAGAAGGTCACTGGCTGATAACTTCAGGAACAACAGACCTAGTTGCCTGATGCCAGCTGTGACCATTTTGAAATCTTGCAAAAGATAAAAAAAAAAAGCAAGACCTTCTGTGGGATGTAAAATCTCTCCCTATTCCCCAAAGAAAGGGGCACAGTTCTTGAGACACTAGCCTGCTGTGTTTTTTCCTTTGCCAGGCAAAGCTTAAAGCCATTTTTCTTGTTCCTCCAAAACTCTGTCTCTGTATTTCTTTCTGGCCTTGGTGCACAGAAAGCCAAGCTTTTTGGCATCAGATTCACAGATACTGATTTTATATTTGGGGTTATAATTCAATACCACCATTATTTTGTTCCAGATGTGACCATTAGGAGCTCCTATTTTTGAACTTTTAAAAACTGTACTTTAAAAATCAAGGTAAATTGAGAAAACAGGCTTAGAAACCACATGGCTTTGTGAAGTAGCATAAGGTAAACAAGGGCTTCCCTGGTGGCTCAACTAGTAAAGAATCTGCCTACAATGCAGGCAGCCCCAGTTCGACTCCTAGGTCAGGAAGATTCCCTGGAGAAGGGATAGGCTACCCACTCCAGTATTCTTGGGCTTCCCTGGTAGATCAGATGGTAAAGAATCTGCCTGCAATGTGGGAGACCTGGGTTCGATCCCTGGGTCAGGAAGATCCACTGGAGGAGGACATGGCAACCCACTCCAGTATTCTTGCCTGGAGAATCCCTATGGACAGAGGAGTGTGGTGGGCTACAGTATATAGAGTTGCAAAGAGTTGGACATGACTGAATGAGTAAGCACAGCACATAAGGTAAACATGGTTGTAAACATCACTGAGAACATAAGAGAATGTTGTAAAAAGTGAAATTGTTCAGTTGTGTCCAGCTCTTTGTGATCCCATGGACTGCAGCCCGCTAGGCTTCTCTGTCCATGGGATTTTCCTGGCAAGAACACTGGAGTGGGTTGCCATTTCCTTTTCCAAGAATGTTGTCAGCTACTCCAGAAATCCCTTCTTGATCCCTTTCACAATTCCTTTTTCCTGCTGAACTTCCAAGGCAATTAAACTACTTCCCTGAATTTCTTTAATACTTTTGTTCAGTTCAGTTGTGTCTGACTCTTTGCCACCCCATGAACCGCAGCACGCCAGGCCTCCCAACTCCCAGCCAACTCCCAACTTCCATCACCAACTCCCGGAGTCCACCCAAACCCATGTCCATTGAGTCAGTGATGCCATCCAACCATCTCATCCTCTGTCATCCCCTTATCCTCCAGCTTCAATCTTTCCCAGCATCAGCGTCTTTTCCAATGAGTTAGCTCTTCGCATCAGGTGGTCAAAGTATTGGAGTTTCAGCTTCACATCAGTCCTTCCAATGAACACCCAGGACTAATCTCCTTTAGGATGGACTGGTTGGATCTCCTTGCAGTCCAAGTCACTCTCAAGAGTCTTCTCCAACACCACAGTTAAAAGGCATCAATTATTCGGCACTCAGCTTTCTTTATAGTCCAACTCTCACATCCATACATGACTACTGGAAAAACCTTAGCCTTATCTAGATGGACCTTTGTGGTCAAAGTAATGTCTCTGCCTTTTAATATGCTGTCTGGGTGGGTCACAGCTTTCCTTCCAAGGAGTAAGTATCTTTTAATTTCATGGCTTCAATAACCATCTGCAGTGATTTTGGAGCCCAAAAAATTAAAGTCAGCCACTGTTTCCCCATCTATTTGCCATGAAGTGATGGGACCAGATGCCATGATCTTAGTTTTCTGAGTGTTGAGCTTTAAGCCAACTTTTTCACTCTCCCTTTTCACTTTCATCAAGAGGTTCTTTAGTTCTTCTTCACTTTCTGCCATAAGGGTGGTGTCATCTGCATAGCTGAGGCTATTGATATTTCTCCCGGCAATCTTGATTCCAGCTTCTGCTTCATCCAGCACAGTATTTCTCATGATGTCCTCTGCATATAAGTTAAATAAGCAGGGTGACAATATACAGCCTTGACATACTCCTTTTCCTATTTGGAACCAGTCTGCTGTTCCATGTACAGTTCTAACTCTTGCTTCCTGACCTGCATATAGGTTTCTCAAGAGGCAGGTCAGGTGATCTGGTAATCACATCTCCTTCAGAATTGTCTGCAGTTTGTTGTGATCCACACAGTCAAAGGCTTTGGCATAGTCAATAAAGCAGAAGTAGATGTTTTTCTGGAACTCTCTTGCTTTTTTGATGATCCAGCAGATGTTGGCAATTTGGTCTCTGGTTCCTCTGCCTTTTCTAAAACTAGCTTAAACATCTGGAAGTTCACAGTTCATGTATGTTGAAGCCTGGCTTGGAGAATTTTGAGCATTACTTTACTAGCGTGTTAGATGAGTACAATTGTGTGGTAGTTTGAACATTCTTTGGCATTGCCTTTCTTTGGGATTGGAATGAAAACTGACCTTTTCCAGTCCTGTGGCTACTGCTGAGTTTTCCAAATTTGCTGGCATATTGAGTGCAGCACTTTCACAGCATCATCTTCCAGGATTTGAAAGAGCTCAACTGGAATTCCATCACCTCCACTAGCTTTGTTCATAGTGATGCTTTCTAAGGCCCACTTGACTTCACATACCAGGATGTGAGTGTGAGGATCACACCATCGTGATCATCTGGGTCATGAAGATCTTTTTTGTATAGTTCTTCTGTGTATTTTGCCACCTCTTCTTACTATCTTCTGCTTCTGTTAGGTCCCTACCATTTCTGTCCTTTATTGAGTTCATCTTTGCATGAAATGTTCCCTTGGTATCTCTAATTTTCTTGAAGAGATCTCTAGTCTTTCCCATTCTATTGTTTTCCTCTATTTCTTTGCACTGATCACAGAGGAAGGCTGTCTTATCTCTATATCTCTAGACAGTACAGTTTAGTCTTTCCCATGAATTTCTATTTAACTTGATATGTCCTTTAAATCTCTGTTTGTAGGTCCCCGTAAACTTTCCCTTTCTTTTAATTTTACCTATTAGAGAGCCCAGGGCATTTACCCATAGACTTTCAGAAAATTTGGGCTTCACTGAAGGCATACTCATGGCTTACTCAGCATGCTTGTTGTTCCTCTGTATTTCCAGTAAGTTGGCAACTGAATTCAGAGGGTTTATTAAACTCATATTCATTCCCTTTTGCAACACTATAAACTGTTATACTTTTCTATATGTACACATAATGTCTGGTTTCTCTTTTTTTTGTAAAATTACCGGTCTTTAATGTTTGTTGCCCAGATCCATTAATTCACTAGGGATTGCAAAATTTCGATATTCTAATCCTTTCATATTATTTCACTTATTATCCAAGTAGTTTTATAAAGAAAGATTTAAAATGTGATTGATTCCTTCATTTTATTTGCATGGTTTTCAAGATAATAAATTGTGTTTCTGTCATCCAAAGAAGTTAGCCTATTTGTGGCTTTTGACTATCAATATGAATGGAAAATTATAAGTGTATTTGATAAATATCATTCCATTGTGCTTCATATACCAAATAAACTGTAAATTGCCCTATCTTTAACCATAAAGAGCTTCTTCATTTTGGCTTCTGAGTCCTATAAACATAATCATCATGACCTCCTATAACTTCCTTGAGATCTTATTTTTCAGATTTTGTAAAACTCCTACCCTCTATTACACAATTCCTGCTCTAGGCCAGATATTAGCATTATCCCAAGAAGTTTTGTTTCTTCTACAGGAAGTTATATTTTAAGACTGCAATCTGGGGGCTTGGAATATTGAGTTGGTCATATTTCTGTACCTTTAAGTTATATGTATAAATATATACATGAATAATATATATGTATAAAGATAACTATAAATTCACACTAATACTTACAACACAAATCCAAGGCTACAGGTTTTTACCTAGCTTCTCATCATATTTGTACCTCCCTTATTCCACACCAAGAGTGTGGTGTCTAATTCTTAAGGACACCAATTATGATAGAATTAAAATGCCCACAGTTATCAGCTTTATCTTATTTTATATATAAGATAATCTAATTTTGGGCTTCCGTGGTGGCTCAGTGGTAATCTGTCTGCCAATGCAGGAAATAGTTCTATCCCTGGGTCAGGAACATCCCCTGGAGGAGGAAATGGCAACCCTCTCCAGTATTCTTGCCTGGGAAATCCCATGGACAGAGAAGGCTGGCAGGCTACAGTCTATGGAATTGCAAAAAAGTTGGACACAACTTAGCAACTAAACAATTTTAGTTTAAAAGTTTTGTTAACTAGATGCTACATTTTTAATTCATTTTTAACGTGGAGACTTAAGATTCAAGACTGTATATTGTAACTCCTGCTACTGTCTTTCTAGTATCTTCTTGTTCATTTTTTAATCAATACAAATTCATGGCAAGAGAATATCATGTATGTTAGATGCTCAGTCGTGTCCTACTCTTAAGTGACCACAGGGGCTGTAGCCCACCAGGCTCCTCTGTCCATGGGCTTCTCCAGGCGAGAATACTGGAGTGGGTTGCCACTTACTTCTCCAAAGAGAGAGAGTATTAGTGAGTGATTAGGAACTCAGAAACAGGAGTTATGTTAATATTGAAGAGATGCTCTTCACTTATCACTTGTCTGATCTTGTGGAAGTTAGTCTGCCTCCATCATGTTTCATTTTCCCCATCTATAAAGTGTAAATTGTGTTGTTATCTAGATCATAGTATGGTTGTGAAGATATAATAAGTTAATAAAGGTAAATCTCATAGAGTACTAAATAAAAGTGAGTGATATTGGTGTGCACTAGGTCCAAGAGAGACTACAGAGGAAAGGACAGATATGGTTTCTTTTTTCACATAGTAGTCTAATAGAGTAAAAAACATGCAACAGAGAATTCCTATTTAGTTCTATACCAAGTCCTATATATTACAGAGACAGTGCTTAATATTAAAGATGCACCAGATGGGTAAGATGAATTTATTGAGTGAGTTGCAGTGGGAAGAGTGTTCATGATGCAGAAACAAACAAAAGGAAGAGGATCTGAGGTTTAACAGAGGCAAATAAACAACACTGAACAAGGGGGTGGTGAGACTTTTCTGGGCATATGGCAGGGAATATTCTTGGCAGTTAGACATTTCTCTGGATGTAAAGAGCTGGGAGATTTCTCAGCCATCTTTGTATTCTGTGATTATACAGTTCATGTAAATTTCAACACTGTCCATAATGTAACAATATCAAATGCAGTGATTGATTTAATCTAAATTTAAGAGTCAGGGAAAGCTCTTCAGAGAACATGACATGGAAGATTTTAAAGGTTGGTTAGTAATAATTAAATAGATGAAGGAGGTGGAGGTAGGGGGAACTTATAAAATTCTGGGAGCTAGAGATCATGGAGACTTGGACAAATTACAGGTTAGTGTAGCTAGAGAGAGGTGGAGGTGGGAAAGATGAGGTAGATGGTCCTGGAAAAGTAAGTATAAGTGAGAGTATTTAGGAATTTATTGGGTCTATTTTAAGGAAGATAAACTTATTTGTAAGACAATAGACTGATTCTCAAAAATTTAGACACATTACATAATTAGATATGTGTTTCATATTCCCCACTCTTAGGAAAAGAAGCCAACTTTTCTCTGTTCATGGAGCCAGCTGAATTTTTCCAGGGGAAATCCAATATTTAATTAGACTTTCAGGCATTACCAAGGTGTCTAACTTTCACATTTTGAGTTGACAGTTGACATGGTTTTGTCTGATATGACTGTGCTCACTACTTACTATAAGACAGTGATATTGATTAAAAACACTTCTCTGCACATTTCAGTTAGTTACCTTCCCAAGTTCTTACAGAACAATGCCAATAATTCTACATTGAGGTACCTCAATGTCAATAACTTCACTGTGATAAAGGATCTACAAACACATGTGGACCCTCTCCTAATCCACCTAGGTTGGGGTTTTGCCCAATTTCATTGGGATCTGGGATAAAAATCTAATTGGAATGAAATCTGATGCACCAACGTGAGAGTTGGTGGAGTTTTGCTTGGAACCATATTTGGAGACACATTGGTTACAGCCAACCAAAACACTCAGGTGATTGTTGTGGGAATGAATGAATGAGGTTCCTGTTCTTTCCAGTACTTCCAAGGGTGAACTTCCCACATCTATTTTGTGTGGTATTTCCTTGATGGTGACATCAACCCATTGTTTTATATTCCCCAAACTAGTCTGTCTGGCTGGAGAAGGCAATGGCACCCCACTCCAGTACTCTTGCCTGGAAAGTCCCATGGACGGAGGAGCCTGCTAGGCTACAGTCCATGGGGTTGCTAAGTCGGACACGACTGAGCGACTTCACTTTTACTTTTCACTTTCATGCATTGGAGAAGGAAATGGCAACCCACTCCAGTATTCTTGCCTGGAGAATCCCAGGGACAGAGGAGCCTAATGGGCTGCCATCTATGGGGTCGCACAGAGTCGGACACAACTGAAGCGACTTAGCAGCAGCAGCAGCAGCAGTCTGTCTGGCAGCTCTTAAATCTTTCAGGTTACAGTTAATAAAATGAATTGCAAAGTCATTTTCTAAAACCAAACAAATGTGGTCTGTCAGAGCTGCTACCAGCTGAAGTGTACTGGACTTCAATGTTGGTGAGACTCTTGTCTTGACATCAAGGACAGTGGAGAAGGTTTCTTCTTAAGCTTGGAACCCAGGCTGGATGTCATGGAGCCTCAAATCTGCACAAACAAGTAAGGTGGAGAGGATACCACATTGCATCTGCCCCTTCAAAAACAGCAATCTTGCTGATATATAGGAATCTAGTCCTGCTGTATAATAAATTCCATATTCACTATGAAAAAAGAAAGAAGGGAGGAGGAAAGAAGGAAAAAAGGAAGGGAAGGAGAAAGGATCATTGTGGTGGCAAAATAGGGAATTAGTTGAACTTCTAAAATTAGAGACTTAGACCAGAGAGAAGCTTGTTGTATATTCATATGAAATGATGAGAAACATAAAAATAAATAGGGGTTTCATTACTGATATGTTTAATTTTAAATTATTTGGTTTTTGAATGTCTTAGATATTCACATGAAAAAATTCAAAAAGTAACCGAGTACATAGAAAAGAACCTAGGAAGAGAAATCTAGACTGGATATAAGGATTTGACCATCAACAGCATGTAGAATGCTGTGTCTTCCTTTATTTTCACTCTCTTCCAAACACACACACACACTCACTCACATCTATAACCTTTTGTAGCTCCTCTCAACTACTCACCTAATCAAGACTCATTGAGAAAAATTTCCTACAGCTTTTTTTCTCACTTAGAGTCCAGATCCAAAAGATAAGTCATAAAAACTACTGTAACTTGTTTATTTACCATAAGTACCCATTTACTATCAATGTTAATACAAAATATAACCAGATGCATATGCCATCTTAATGTGTTCTTAAAGCCATGTAAAAAGAAAAAAAAATGTTGTAGGGTTTTGTTTTCATCTTTGCTTTTCCTACCTGTCTTTTAGGTACTGTGATTTTTGGTTTGTTTACTTCTTATGTGACAGAGAATTTGATTTTAGACATGTGCTTATAAATTCATTTTATTTTTTTCTTGTAGTTAGACTGCATATGGCCTAAAATAAGCTATTTCTATTGTTAAAAAATAGATTTACTTTTATATGGTACTCCAGGACTCTGGGAGGAAATTCCTAGAATAAATGAACAAGAGTTAAAGGAAAGGCAGACAGGATAGCAAGAAAAAAAAAAAAAAGGAAAAGAGGGAGGGGCAGGTGGGGAAAAATAAAACTAAAAATGCTAAGATACTTTTGTTCCTACTCCTCGATGTGTGCCACTATCACAAAAGAAGACATGAGATTTGTTAGCCAAAAGAAAAGAGATTGTGGATATGAACCATCTTCCTCAAAAAAGAAAGGAGAAAACTATAATTTCCAACAGGTATAGCTGAATAGTGGTAGAATTTAAGGAGGATAAAAGTTAAGTGAAGAATAAGAATAAGAATATACAGGTCTGAATTGTGCAGAGAGCATCAAAGGCATATACTCATGTAACTGCTACTGACGTAAAGAAACAGAATGCTGCTAAAACCCTAGATACCCACCACATGCCCCTCCTCGGTTGCAATGTCTTCATTTGCCCCGAGGACTGTTATTCTAATGTTACAATTTCCTTGTCTTTGTAGTTGTAATACGTTTGTACACACCTCTAGGAAATATGGCTTAGTTCTACTTTTTGTATGTTTTTTTTTATAATTTGAAACACACTATATTTATTTTCAGTGCCTTGCTACCTAAATATTCCATTTTTGAGAGTCATTCGGGTTATCTGAATGTAACTATGGCTTGTTCTCTTCCATTGCTATTTATCTACAGTTGAAGACATTGAACTGTTTGCTGGATTAATGCTTGATAAAATATTCTATATATGTTTTTATGTGTAGACTTTAAAAATACTTTGAAAATCTCAAAAATTCTGAAGCATCAAGGGAAGCAGCAAGTACTTTTGATTCAGATAAGAATAAAATGAGAAAGATAATCTGTGCAGTGTTACTAACACATTACAAGTTGCCTAAAGCATTAAATTTAACAGTCACAAATCAATATTCCTCTAACTGCATCACTACTGGTGTTTGAAAAGTTCTAATAAATAGCTCTTCTTCCACGATCTTAAACACAGAAGCAATTGAAAAGCAGTATGGGAGCTCAGAATACATTTTTATTACCGATAAAGCTGATGTTGAAGAAACTGGCTTTTAGATGTATGGAAACAAGAAGCTTCTTAGTACTGAACCCCAGAATTAAGAGGAATTATTCATCCTGACAATAGCCAGTAAACCATGCACCTCTTCATGTAGGGACTTACCGTTGTGAAACATTTGGTGTGAAGGATGGAACTGAATGTCTGAGTTTTGAGGGAGATAAATTACAAAGAGAAGGGGATGAAAAGAAGAAACTGGGCTTCCTTTCTTTAATTGTTCATCTACCTCACTAATAGAATTCATTCTCGTCCAATCCCCTACTCTATCCCCTCCCCCTTCACGTATCTCCTATGAACCCTTAGGTAGGGTGAGGAAAAAAGGTAAAGAAAGGCCAAATATGTTTCTTTAACTGAAGTCTCTCACACAGAAATTCAGAACAAGGGGAAAGGAAATTTCTCCTGCTCAATCCTTTATAGGAATAGTAGAGCCCTTTAGATTACTGTAAAACAAATCTAAGAGAAGTAGCTGAAGGAATTATTTATATCTGTTTTTCTAATTATCTTAGTTATAAAAGAGAATCTATATTTTTGTTCCCTTGCCAGGAGATTTCTTGATCTCTCAGGTGAATAAACAATAGACACTTAGCCGACTTAGCCCAGTAACTCTTCAGACATCCTTGGACATGCCTGAACACTACGGTGCACACACCTCACCTCAAGCTGCGCACTCTGACAGGAGAATTTATAGACCAAACTCACCTTGCTGGCTGTTTTGGCTCATGCTTTTCATTCAATTTGATGCATCTTCTCCTAAGTAAAAGATTTCTAAATTCTACTTGACTTTCTATATGAGTCACAACTACAACTTCCTCTAAGATTTCTCTTAATCATACAACTGAAGATCTTAGAAAAGAGCAACTCAGGGTCATCTATTTCAAACACAGTTCTGACTTTTGAAGCTTCTGTATGATAATATGACTAAATGGTTATCCTGTTTCATTTCAAAATAATTTCCTTCTTCCTGAAGAAGTCCACTCATCTTTTGGATACTTTCCACAAGTATGGTTCGTATTTTGAGCTAACGTGCTGAGATCTGAATGTTTCTGTCCTCTGAAAGTAATATGTTGAAATCCTAATGCCCGGTGTGATGGTATTTAGTGGTGAGACCTTTGGGAGATATTTAGGCCATGAAGGTGGAGCCTTTATGAATGGGATTGATGTTCTCCTATAAGAAATCTCACAAAGCTCCCTTCTACCATGAGAGGATGTGACAAGACTTCGATGACCTGGAAGATGGCCCTCAGCCAACCATTCTGGTACCCTGACCCTCCAGTATGGTGACAAATAAATTCCTGTTGTTTATAAACTACCCAGTGTGTGGTATTTTGTTATAGCAGCCTGAATGAATTAAGAGAGTATGACTTCTTATAATTTAAATGTGTTCGTTTTGTCTTTGCAATTAAAAAGAATAAGTTTACGGCAACTTCCAAATGACTTTTCCTCAAACATTTATAGTTACCACAGCTCCTTTCATGAATTAAGTATTTTTAGTTCTTTCCATTTTTGCTTCATTTGATTTTTTATCTTATTTCTATAACAATTCTAATTTCTTTGGCTGAATATGCTACTCTTTGTAACTGAGTGTGATTCCTCGGACTGCAGGACTGTGTAAACATTCTGGTTGTGACTTGACAAGGTAATTCTTTTGAACTTGCATAACATTTTTTCTGTATCTGTAATAATGCTTAGCAAGGTCTGAATTATCTCTCCTTTCTATCTCATAAACTTCTCAATATAAAATCTAGGTCTTTCTCAATTTTGTATTGCCTAAAACATCAGTGCATTAAAAAAAAAACCCTGATGCTCAATAAATATCAGAAAACAAAGGTGTGGTAGATGGCATGTGTGTGTGTGTTCAGCCACTAAGTCATGTCCAACCTTTTGTGACCCCAAAGATGCATAACATTCCCCAAAGATGTCCACATCCTGATTCCTGGAACTCATGAAATGTTACCTTACTTTTGCAAAAGGGACTTTTCAGATGTAAGTAAATTAAGCATTTTAAAATGAGGAGATTATTCTGGATTATCTGGACAGGCCCAGTTTAATGACAAAAGAGACAAGGCAGTATGAAAATAGAAGCAGAGGCCAGAGCCTCAGAGCCACAAGCCCAAAGGTGCAGGAAGCCTCTACAAACTCAAAAAGTTAAGGAAATGGTTTCTTCCCTGAAGAAACACAGCTGTGTGACCCATTTCAAACTTCTGACCTCCAGATCTATAAATAATAAATCTATGTTGTCTTAAACTTCTAAATGTGTGGTAATTTGTTACAATAACAATAGCAAACTAAAATAGGATGGAATGATAAATAATTTATTTAAGTCAACCAAGTTGAATATTGTTTCAAAATAATATTTTTAGAAGACATATTCCTTCCATGGGTTAATAAAATACACATTAAGATAACCATTAGAATGTGCACTCCTCAGTTGTTTAGTCGTGTCTATTTGCAATCCATGGACTGTAGCCCACCAGGCTCCTCTGTCCATGGAATTTTCCAGGCAAGAATACTGGAGCGGGTTGTTATCTCCTACTTTAGGGGATCTTCCCGACTCAGGGTTCGAACCTCTGTCACTATATCTTCTGCATTGGCAGGTGGATTCTTACCACTGAGGCACCTGGGAGCCCAGTCTTTAGAATACACACATTTTATTTAGGTATGTAATTTTATACAGTGGAAGTGAGAAAAAGATTTAAGGGACTAGATCTGATAGAGTGCCTGATGAACTATGGACGGAGGTTCATTACATTGTACAGGAGACAGGGATCAAGAGCATCCCCAAGAAAAATAAATGCAAAAAAGCAAAATGGCTGTCTGAGGAGGCCTTACAAATAGCTGTGAAAAGAAGAGAAGTGAAAGGCAAGGGAGAAAAGGAAAGATATACCCATCTGAATGCAGAGTTCCAAAGAATAACAAAGGAGAGATTGGAAAGCCTTCCTCAGTGACCACTGCAAAGAAATAGAGGAAAGAAATAGAATGGAAAAGACTAGAGATCTCTTCAAGAAAATTAGAGATATCAAGGGACTATTTCATGCAAAGATGGGTTCAATAAAGGACAGAAATGATATGGACCTAACAGGGGCAGAAGATATTAAGAAGAGGTGGCAAGAACACACAAAAGAACTGTACAAAAATGATCTTCATGACCCAGATGTTCACAATGGTGTGATCACTCACCTAGAGCGAGACATCCTGGAATGTGAAATCAAGCGGGCCTTAGGAAGCATCACTGAGAACAAAGCTAGTGGAAGTGATGGAATTCCAGTTGAGCTATTTCAAACCCTAAAAGATGGTGCTGTGAAAGTGCTGCACTCAATATGCCAGCAAATTTGGAAAACTCAGCAGTGGCCACAGGACTCGAAAGGTCAGTTTTCATTCTAATCCCAAAGAAAGGCAATGCCAAAGAATGCTCAAACTGCCGCATAATTGCACTCAGCTCACACGCTAGTAAAGTAAAGCTCAAAATTCTCCAAGCCAGGCTTCAACAATACATGAACCGTGAACTTCCAGATGTTCAAGCTGGTTTTAGACAAGGCAGAGGAACCAGAGATCAAATTGCCAACATCCGCTGGATCATTGAAAAAGCAAGAGAGTTCCAGAAAAACATCTACTTATGCTTTATTGACTATGCCAAAGCCTTTGACTGTGTGGATCACAACAAACTGTGGGAAATTCTGAAAGAGATGGAAATACCAGACCACCTGACCTGCCTCCTGAGAAATCTGTATGCAGGTCAGGAAGCAACAGTTAGAACTGGACATGGAACAACAGACTGGTTCCAAATAGGAAAAAGAGTACATCAAGGCTGTATATTGTCACCCTGCTTATTTAACTTCTATGCACAGTACATCATGAGAAACGCTGGAATGGATGAAGCACAAGCTGGAATCAAGATTGCCAAGAGAAATATTAATAACCTCAGATATGCAGATGCCACCACGCTTATGGCAGAAAATGAAGAAGAACTAAAGAGTCTCTTGATGAAAGTGAAAGAGGAAAGTGAAAAAGTTGGCTTAAAGCTCAACATTCAGAAAACTAAGGTCGTGGCATCTGGACCCATCACTTATATGGGAAATAGATGGGGAAACAATGGAAACAGTGGCAGACTTCATTTTTTTGGGCTCCAAAAATCACTTCAGATGGTGACTGCAGCCATGAATTAAAAGACACTTACTCCTTGGCAAGAAAGTTATGACAAACCTAGACAGCCTATTAAAAAGAAGAGACAGTACTTTGCCAACAAAGATCTGTCTAGTCAAAGCTATGGTTTTCCCAGTAGTCATGTATGGATGTGAGAGTTGGACTATAAAGAAAGCTGAGCACTGAAGAATTGATGCTTTTGAACTGTGGTGTTGGAGAAGACTCTTGAGAGTCCCCTGGACTGGAAGGAGATCCAACCAGTCCATCCTAGAGGTGATCAGGCCTGAGTGTTCATTGGAAGGACTTATGATGAAGCTGACACTCCAATCCTTTGGCCACCTGATGTGAAGAACTGACTCATTTGAAAAGACGCTGATGCTGGGAAAGATTGAAGATGGGTAAAGAAGGGGACGACAGAAGATGAGATGATTAGATGGCATCACTACTCAATGGACATGAGTTTGGGTAAACTCCAGGAGTTGGTGATGGATAGGGAGGCCTGGCATGCTGCAGTCCATGGAGTCGGACATGACTGAGTGACTGAACTGAATTGAACTGAACTGAATTTTGTTTATGTAACATTTCACTGGAAACCAAGACTTTAAAAAAGCAAAGATTATTTAAATGTCTCCTTAAGTGGCAGTTTTTTTTTTCTTTTTTAGGGAACCATTTTACTAGGAATATTTTATTTTTGTGGTTAAAAATACAATAAGTTGTGCTGAAACTCTAGGGTTCATCATTCCAATCTGTTAATTGAAAAATAACTGCAACCAAACTGAAACTAAAATCTTCTAGATTTATCTTTAAAATAACTACAATATAGATTGTTATAATTTCAGCAACTTTCTCGCTAATTACTTTCTCTGCAGAGGCAAACAGAAAGTGATGTGCGATATTCTTAACGCTCAAGTTGCTCCTGGAGTAATAATTTCTCATTTGTAATCTGAGTGCTTAATTCAGTGCATCATTTGTCAAATCTGACATAAGGGTATGAAATCTAACAGCTTTCCATAAGACAAGGGGAAACTTCATTCACCAACAGTCTATTATGGAGCCAAAGTCTATAAAATTCCTTTAATTTGCTCATATTCACACTTTAAATACAATAGAAAATCAACTAAGGTTTTATTTTCTAATTTATAGTTTGCATTTTTGTCATACATTACGTAAGCAGTTCCTTACTCTATGAGATAATATTCACAAAAGATTTTCATAGTAATAAAAAGAATCAAGTTCAAAGTATGTGATATGTAAACAGTGAAAGGCAAGAATTCACCAGTGACTATCTATTCATTCTAGCAATCAGTTCTAGACTTTCATTATATATTAAGCAGAAAGGGAAAATGAAAAAAGTATCTGGATAATCCATAATTTGTCAAAAATTCAACTGTTTAAATATAATATACAAAATTATATTGGTGATTCATACTCTTAATTATTAAAAGTTTTTCATGCCTTGAATTATGCTTTGTGACTTAAATGGATCAAGTTTATACCAGAAATATTTGTACCAAATATTACAGTGGAGTAATATTAAAGACTGAAGCTATACAATGGACCACGTGATCACACCCAAATAATAACTGATGCAAATTTTAAACAGGTAAAGAGCAGTATTTAATTTAATTTGAAATGTTCAGATATCTAAAATTACGAAGAGCTTGATAATCAGAGATGTGGGTTTATCTATTTTCTAATTGTATGAGTCTGGGCAAATGATTTAGTTTTGGGGCTATCATTTAATCATTTGTAGTATACAGAGTAACAACAACAGATTTATATGATGTCTAAATAAAACAAAAGCATCGTTAAGAGCAGGCCTTTTGTCTATGTTGTTCATATCTCCACTGTGCAGTGCCTAGCGCAGTGTAAACAATAATCCTCACTTTAATAGTATTGAATAAATGACTAGCATATAGATCACTCAATAAATGTAGATGTTAATGTTAGAGATATATAAATTCACTTCTCTACTTTATTAAGCTTTATTCTGCATTCGGAGATGTCAAATATCAGACAGAAGCATTTAAATCACCATATTTGCTATTTCCTATATTTCGTTGTATATAAGGATGTATATGTGCTGCTGCTTCTGCTAAGTCGCTTCAGTCGTGTCCGACTCTGTGTGACCCCACAGACGGCAGCCCACCAGGCTCCCCCGTCCCTGGGATTCTCCAGGCAAGAACACTGGAGTGGGTTGCCATTTCCTTCTCCAGTGCAGGAAAGTGAAGTCGCTCAGTTGTGTCCGACTCCTAGCGACCCCATGGACTGCAGCCCACCAGGCCCCTCCGT
This sequence comes from Bos indicus x Bos taurus, assembly GCF_003369695.1. Taxonomy (NCBI): domain Eukaryota; kingdom Metazoa; phylum Chordata; class Mammalia; order Artiodactyla; family Bovidae; genus Bos; species Bos indicus x Bos taurus. The sequence continues at coordinate 33,644,423 of NC_040085.1, read as the reverse complement.
CCATGGGATTTTCCATGCAAGAGTACTGGAGCGGGTTGCCATTGCCTTCTCCGCATATGTGCTAATGTGTACTAATTAAAGTAACACTAAATGCTGCAATCTGTTAGCCTTGAAATCTCAGAGATTTAGCACAATGAAACTTCAACTTGTTCTCTTGTAAAGTCTAATCAGAGTGTGTGGAGATCAGGTGGGGGGATTCTGGAGCGAGTCTGGGTGGTGGAAGAGGAAAATTGTCCTTCCCCCTTTCATACACCCTCACAGTCTTTTTCATCTGCCTAGTGGTTGGAGCAGTGATTTGATTTATATCAATTCCATCCACTTTCCACATTCATAGTTAATGGTGATACCAAACTCCAAGTGAAGACAGGAAAAGGAGCTTGCCTCTGTATCAGAAGAGGAGCCAGGTTTGGTGAACAACTTGAACGACCAGCTTTTCTAATGCATTCTGCCCCTGAGGTCCACAATTATCTATTCCTTTCTCCCCCACACATACCAAAACAAACTCACTTCTTCCCCAAGTGAAACAACCCCAAGCCCCTTGCAGTCACTGTATCAAGCAAAAGTCCAGGATCAATCGCTGGAAGATATGCCATTCTCTGTATCTGGCCATGAGATCTGGAGGTACTTCTCTAAGGTCTAATGCCTTATTACCTAAAGGATAAGTTGTCTCTCTCCCCGATGCCTGATATGGAATGTCAAAATAGGACTAGGAAAACTGAAATAAAAACCTGCACTTGAAAAGGAGATGAGGGGAAACTGAAATAGTTACTGTTCCCTATCAATTCTGATATTCTGCCTGGCAGGTATTTGGCAGGTCCCCTTCCCTGGGACTAGTGCATGCTCCTTGATTATACTCCAAATCTATCTCTGAGAGGATCTTCCTGGACCATTATCATGTATGGACATAGGAGAAGTCAGTATTGGGGAATATACTTTCCTGAGAGTATCGCAGGATTCACAGCTGGTTTCCTATTTAAGTGATTTTGGGAGATTGAAAAGTGAAAGTCACTCAGTTGTGTCAGACTCTTTGCAACCCCATGGACTATACAGTTCATGGAATTCTCCAGACCAGAATACTGGAGTGGGTAGCCTTTCCCTTCTTCAGAGGATCTTTCCAACCCAGGGACCGAACCCAAGTCTCTCGCATTGCAGGCAGATTCTTTACCAGCTGAGCCACAAGGGAAACCCAAGAATGCTGGAGTGGGTAGCTATCCCTTCTTCAGTGGATCTTCCCAACCCAGGAATCAGGGAAGCCCTTGGCAGATTGAGAGCTATATTAAATTTCAACCAATCCAAGATGTTTTCTCTGGGCTTATATGTATGTGTGCACGTGCATTATGGTCTGAATGTTTGTGTTACCCCAAATTTACATGTTGAAATTTTAACATCCAATGTGATGGTATTAGGAGGTAAAGTTCTTGAAAAAGTGCCTAAATCATGAAGATAGAGTCCTATTGAGATTAGTGTTCTTGTGAAAGAAACTCAAAGAACTCCTTAGAACTTCTGCCATGTGAGGAATACAGAAAGAAGTCTGCAACTTGGAAGAGAGCCCTCAGCCTGACCTCAGAATTCCAGCTTCCAGAGCGGTGAGAAATAAATTCCTGTTTACAAGCTACCTGGGGCTTCCCTGATGGCTTAGTGGTAAAGAATCCTCCTGCCAATGCAGGAAATTCAAGTTCCATCTCTAGGTCCAGTATTCTTGCCTAGGAAATCCCATAGACAGAGGAGCCTGGCATGCTACAGTCCATGGGGTTGCAATGAGTCAGACACAATTTAGCGACTAAATAACATAAGGTGTGGTCTTTTGTTGCAGCAGTCTGAAAGGATTAAGAAAGATAGCTGGTATTGAGAAGTGGGTCTGCTCCTGTAACAAATACCTGTCCCATTATGTCTGGAAGGTGACAATTTTAAGGTTTTGTACTTGCCTGGGACATGCTATTCCTTTCTTGTTTCGTATTTATCATCTTTAGAATGACAGTGTTTATCCTATGTATTGTATTTTGGAAGCACATATTAATAACATGTTGGATTTCACAGATTAACAGCTAGAGAGTAATTTGCCTCAAAATGAATCATCTGCTCATATTTAGTTTAAGTGATATTTAGATGAGACTTTAAGACTTTTTAAGTTGGTGGTAGAATCAGTTAAGACTTTTGGATTTGTTGTGATGGATTGAATGTATTCTGCGTGTAAGAAGGACATGAATTTTGAGAGTCCAAGGGCAGAATACTATGGTCTAAATGGTTATGTCTCCATAAATTTAATATGTTGAAATCTTAGAGCCTTCAGAGATATAAGCATGAAGTTGTCATGAATAGGATTAGTTCTCTTACCAAAGAGACACTGCAATAAAGAAGATGTGGTGTATATATGCATATATACACAATGGAATACTGCTCAGCTATAAAAAGCCACCAAAAAATGAAATAATGCCATATGCAGCTACATGGATGGACTCAGACATTATCATACTAAGTAGTCAGAAAGACAAATACCATATGATATCACTTATATGTGAAGTCTAAAGTAAGACATAAATGAATATATCAATGAAACAAACTCAGAGACTTAGAGAACAGACCTGTGGTTGCCAAGGGGCTGCAAAGGAGGGCTGGGCTGGGAGTATGGAATTAGCAGATGTAAACTATTATATGTGCGATGGGTAAACAACAAGGTCTTATTTCACAGCACAGGGATGTATATTCAATCTCCTGTAATAAATCACAATGGAAAAGAAATGATAAAATAGTTTATTTGGTAAAAAAAAAAAAAAAAAAAAGACCTCACGGAACTCCCTAGCCCTTCCACCATGTTACAATACAAGAATTCTGTGACTCACAAGAAGGTCCCTCACCCAAAAACATGCCAGCACTCTTGAGCTGGGAATTTCAGTCTCCAGAACTATGAAAAATACATTTGTATCACTTATAAGCTACCTAGTCTGTATTTTTATAGTAGCCCAAATGGACTAAGACTGTGTATGTGTGTGTGTGTGCATGCATGCACACTTGTGCAAATATTACAGTTCTCTCAACGATTTAGTTAGGTTCTGATCTACTGCAATGCCTTTCCATGTGCCTGGAATTATACTCACTTTTTCCTTGACATAATTGTCTATGCTTTATTTCTTTGATTCCTTACTTAGAAATCTCTCTCAACTCAGTGGGTTAATTTAAGGTCATCTGGAATAGTTCTTGAGGGGACTATAATACCCCTAAGATGGTCTTTGCTTTATTGCAGAATTTCTTTGTTCAGTTGAAAAGTCTTACTGTGACATTGTGGCTCAAATCTTTTTCATCTTTATTTTTACCACTTAGATTCCCAGTGGCAGTTGGCTTCTCCAAGCCTGCAAAACCCATGTTCTCTCGACTCTTACTAATATCTTTGTTCTCTGAAAACCATGCAGTTTTTACTAAGCTTATTCCTTTCATGAAATCTTTTGCTAAAACTAGAAATAAAAAGCCATACCTAACACTCCTTGAGTATTTCCAACCACTGTCCCCAGAGCTATAGGGTCAGTATGTTAGATTTCTCCAACTAAATGTTTGGCACTGCCTAACACGGGTCTCCCTCTTTACAATTCACAGCAGTTTAATTATGACTTGAATTTATAAATCTATGTTAATCAGGCAGTACAAACCAATTCCAAAATCTCAGTGACTTAACACAAAAGAGGTTTATTTCTTGATCATATGAAGTCTACTCCATGGGAGAGGGTGTGAGTAGTGCTCCATTCAGAGACTTTGACTCTTTTTCTGTCACTAGACTGTCCCCTCTATATTTTTGGAGTTCTCTAGAGCCAGCGAGATAAGAGTGGAAGGAGAGAGAAGATAGGTAATCATGAATCAGCCTGGAAATACACTACCTACTCTCACATTCCAATGTTCAAAGACCACCTAGATTCAACTAACAAAGTAGTTTTTTTTTGCAAAGAAAGCTGGGCAATTTGTCTGCATGTGTGCTCAAAAGAAAACAGAAACAGGATTGATGAATAATTAGCTATTCTTTGCCACCACAGTGTGCATGTAACATGCATTTCTTTACTATTTAAACTATTTAAAGTCTGACAAGATGGGTCACTTTGATAAGTTGTGACCATAGGACTCTCAGTCTAAACAACTTTTCTAAGTCTCTAGAATGAAACAACAGAAATTATGAGACTAAAGAAAAACTGTTAAGTGATAAAATTTCAATTCTAAATCCTAACCACCAAACAGAATAAAAAATAAGCATATTCTTACCTTGTTTTAAATTTCATTCTGAAATAAGTTACTACTGTTATTCTAGTAACTGAATGCATACCAATCTATACAAGTAAACGAGAAGAAAAGTATTCACTTGTACCTCCATACTGTTGGCTTGATCTGTGTTAAACTGGTCCAGGAGTTTCTTTAGGAAACACTTGGGATGTTGGCTAATTTTGACAAGGAAGAATACCTTGGCATCAATGACACTAATATTTTCCAATGTCAAATAGAAAGTGTGACAGCCAGTAAATCAATTTATTCTGCAATGACACAATGTGGTCTTATCCAGTTCCAATTCATGCTGAAAACTCTTTAATATGATTCTTACTGAAATTCAGACAATCTTAAGAGATCTTCTTCTTTGAATAAGATTTATTAATACTTTGGTAAAATCAAATCTTAAAATTTCTTAAATCCCAACGCATATGTTCCACAATGTGGAATTCAAACAACTGATTTCATATACTAGTTCACGTATCTGAAAAGACAATCCTGTTTTCAAAATAAAGATTAAGGACATCTTTGCTGGTATTGATGACCACTTTTGGACACAGGTCAGATAATATTAGGTATAAATTTAAAAATGAGTAAGATTTCATATTTTCAAAACAAATATGCCAAATCTCCAATGTATCTGACAAAATTTTACTATTCTTATATTCAGCTACAAAAATTGTTTCCTACTTTCACTTATTAAGGAGTAAATGAGACTATACACTTTCTCTCTATAACTGCAAATAACTATAAAAGTAAAGAAACAGGAAAAAACAGTTTTCATATATTGGACAAGAGTCAATGCCCAATTATGATCCATGAGAGAAGGGAAATACATAAGAGAAACTCTACAAATACCAACTTTCTAGTGAGATGAAATATTCTGATAGGGAAGGACAGTCCAAAGAGCCTGGAAATCCTGATGAGGTGAAGAGACAGATCAGAGTTTAGGGACACAAAGGAAGCCAGAGTTGCAGGACAAAGTATCAGAAGCAAGGGAATGCAGAGAAAAAGCTTCAGAACTTCACAAGAGATCCCTTTTGAGTCTTCCCTTAAATACTAATCTGCATGTTAATAGGGGGAAACTCCATAGGACCAAGAAAACAATCACCAGGGAGCTATAAATTAAACATTTCTCTGAGTTTACAGTCTAGAAACTATTCAAATTTTCACCAGTCAGAGAAAAGAGATATGCTGAAACTAGGGAAAATCAGTAAAAACTCAAAAATATCATGCTTTAGGATTAGCCTTAAAGTAAAGGCAATTTTGACCCACTCAAACAAGCTTATCTACAAGTAACTACCTGCAAAACGGGTCAACACTCTTTTTTAAAGAAGCAGATAATGTAACCCATGTTGTTGTTGTTTAGTCACTAAGTCCTGTCCAACTCTTTTGCAACCCGGTGGACTGTAGCTCACCAGGCTCCTCTGTTCACGAGATTTTCAGGCAAGAGTGGGTTGCCATTTCCTTGTCCAGGAGGTTTTCCCAACCCAGGGTTCAACCCTGCATCTCCTGCACTGGCAGGTGGGTTCTTTACCACTGAGCCACCGAGGAAGCCCAATGTAACTCATAGCCAACCAATAAAAACAGACATATATTCAATACATGACAGAGATGATAGCCAGGAAGCTTTGTTAAATAGTCATAGCTAAGTTGAAGGATTAATCATTTGCTACAAGTGCTTTATAGAACTACCTTTCCACTTAATTTTTAATTGATAATTGGCTTATAAAGTTTAATATTTTATGTATTATAGTATATACCATAATAAAATATGAAATAAGATTTAGTCCAAATATATCTCTAAGATAATAATCAACTGTGAAAATAATGTTTATAAAATCTTTTTTCTTATCACTGTGGTGACACTAGGCTCTAAGGGGGAATGAGTTTCATCTTGAAAATCACATATGTAAGTCTGAATAGAAAATACACATTAAACACTAATTTCCTTTGGAAAAAAAGGCTAAAATTTTTAAGTCATGTGAAAAAATTCTCTTAACAATATAAAATTCTCCCTACAGTCATTTAAAAAAATATTGACCTCTAAGTTTTGAATGTTTTAAAATTAATTTCAATTGATTAATAAGAATAAGCTTTAAAGGTGGTGATTTTCCATTATTGAATGAGCATTGTAGGTAGCAGAACATATTTAATTCAGATATCTATAGAGTCTTGCAACAATTTATCATCTGAGAAAATAGGTATAAATTAACTATTAATCCACATAAGTTCTACTATTTATAATAATGTATTAGATATCAGCAAACTTTTTTGAGGGATTAATTTCTTCTTATCAGCATTTCAAACACTGTTAAAAGAGTCTTTTAGAAAGTGAACTATAATTTCCATATGTAATCTTGTATCAGTATAATTATTTATAAATGCCATTTTGGCAGTTGCCTTATGTCCATCCATTAATGTTACCAAGTTACTTCATTTTTATAAATCCAATTTAAAAATTATTGCTCCTAAATAATTTTTGCTCCTGAAAATTGCATATAAAACCCACTGATGTATTTTCTAGGATTAATGACTATATTCAGATTTAATTCTCAACTCATGATTAATTAAAAATATGATCCTGAAGAGGAACAAGATCACTTGAAAAATTATTACTAAAATTCCATGTAAAGTTTTCACTTATCAGAAAAGCACAGATTACCTAAACATTGATGTGGTTTGTATACAGTAGATGCAATTCATAGACACATACCCTCTCTTAGATACTAGGAAAGATACCAGAGTCAACTCTTGCTCTACAATTGGATTTCACTTATCACATTCCAGATGAAATAAGGTAATTTTATGTGGTATGTAATAGTAATTGAACTGGTCTATAATTTCCTTGAAAGGACTATTTTCAAGTGCTTTAACACATTTTCCCCTTAACAATATTTTAAAGTCTTATAGGTCAAAAATCTATTTCAAAAAGTAACACCCTACCAAAAATTTCTAGATGAAAAGGTATTTAAGCCTTAATAATGGTATACTTTCCAAGGAATAAAACAGCAAACAGGAGGAGAAAATTTTTTAAATCTTAAACTTTGTTGCAATAGGATTTAATTTTCACTTCTCAACCTTTTGCATGTATGCATGCTGTTGTTCAGTCGTATCTGACTCTTTGTGATCCCATGGACTGTACCCACCCAGGATCTTCTGTCCATGGGATTTCCCAGGCAAGAATGCTGGAGTGGGTTGTGGGTTGCCATTCTCTTCTCCAGAGGATCTTCCCAACCCAGTGATTGAATCCGTGTGTCCTAAGTCTCCTGTATTGGCAGGCAGATTCTTTGCCACTGAGACACTGGGGAAGCCTTCTTAATTTCACTACTTATTACTAATATCATATTAGTTGTTCAGGCCCTTTCTAGTTCTAGAGGAATGTGAAAAAAAAATCATCAAAAAGTCTTGGCAAAGACTACTTTTTTCTTTTACAAGTTGTTTCCTACTTTGTATTATTTATTGAAAAGACTATAAAATATATATTAATTTCAATGATCTTATTTAGGAAAATATAAACTTCAATCCTATAAAAACTTTAAACCACACCCTTTATTGATTCGTAGTATCACAGAGAACGAGTATACAATGAAGATAGAACATATGGATTGGAATAGGGAGACTACAGTAAGGACAGTAGTTTAAACAAAGGTTTTAAAAGGCTAACTCTAAGGTAGGCATGGTGAAATTGTAGAAGAGATATGTGAGGCATGTAAAGTTAAATTTAGTGGAGAATCCAAATTATGAGGAGAATGATAAATCAGAGAACTGATTTATTTTGGAAATAGATGACATGATGGGAGTTCACTTTATCCAACCTCTTACTTACTCACAGATGAGAAAAATGAGGAATATCTTAGCTATAGAAACTTGCACAATATGATTTAGCTCCTTAGAATCAGAAATGAAGTATCAGTGAAGACAAATGGCTGGTGAGAGTTCTAGACCTGGCCTCCTTGGGAATCTCAATGTCAAATTTAAGTTTTTATTCACTTGAAAATTTACTCACTTGAAAACATATTTTTTTAGTTTTATCCATAATTTTTGCTCAAGGTAAAATGACAAAGATAATTTTGATAATTATTTTGAAAGTATCACACTGGCATGTATTCTCCCAATATCTAGAGGTCATGATTTTACCATTCACTGAAAGATAAATATGCAACTGCTATATAAGTCTTACCAAAACAAAGATTAAAACTGCTTAAAGTAAGGAGGAAGACCTAAAACATAGAAATTATTTCCTTTTCCTGTAGAGTTTGATTCAGTCAGATGATACCTTAGAAGTAAGTACTGCCTGTGGCTATGGTGGAACTGCTTATTCAGAAGTGCAAATGATAAAACCTAAGTTATGACATCCTTTAGAGCCAGAAGAAAAATGTCGATTTCATGTGCAATTTTATTCCTAATATTTTAATGATTTCCAGGAAAACAAGCAAACATGAGGTAACACAACATTGTGTAGATAACAAAAGCATAGTTTTTATTTTACTCTTTATTGGAGAAGCTAAATATTTGTTCTATATCTCCTCCCAAATCATATGAGAAATCAAAAAGAATCTTCTGTTTTAAGAAATGGAAGGTACATGGTCCAGTGAGAGGCAGTAACCGATAGAGTTCAATATTTGGAGCTCAGGTTTTGATATCAGATGGGCCTGGGTTCAAAAACCAGTTCCTTCATTTACACTGTATGACTTTAGGGAATTAATTTATCTATAAATATGCTTATATGAAAAATGAGAAAATTGTTGTGGAAAGACTAAATGAGATATTGGAGAGCTTTGCAAAGTACATGTGCTTAATAAGTACTTGATATTGTTATTAATAACAATAATATTGATATAGGTACCCACCCAGTAAGGAAAATCATCTTGACGCTGGGAAGGCAGTTGCAAATAAGGCTAAAATTTATGCTTTAGTGTAAGAAGTACCATTTTTCCTCTGTTCACTCAGATACACCTTTCACAAGAGAAATCTAAAATCAGATTGAAAGAACTGAAATAGCAAACAAACTTTGTCATTTTTACATGCATGAACTATCTTGTATTATTAGATTTTGTATATGATGGGGGAAGTGCTACAATGGGGGAATGAAATCACTTTGATCAATGGACCACCATTTGAATGTAATCTTGATACAAACTTTGTATAATAACTTCAGAAGCACTGGACTATAGGCTGTGCTACACTGGGTGGGCAGCAGCTTGGTAGCAATATTTAAGTTTCTGTGGCACATTAGGAAACCATTAACTTGGGACTCTGGGAGGATGGTTATCTAAGGTGGGATTAGATATGAACAGGGAAGAAGATATCTGAGGAAAATAATATTTCCAAGATTTGCTTGCTTAATAACTGAACATCAATTCCACGGATAAAGGAACCTGGCGGGCTACAGTCCATGGGGTAGCAAAGAGACATGACTGAGCACAAACATACACACACACACACACAATCTCCTTATCCTGGCCTCTATTCAAGGCTCTTTCAAATCCTGGTCTTTCATATCCTTTCAATGTTTGCTTTGTCTGCTTTGCCTATATTCCAGTCCACTGAGCTAATTTTATTCTCTAAACATGTGTGGATCACAATATATTGTGGAAAATTCTTAAAGAGATGGGAATACCAGACCACCTGACCTGCCTCTTGAGAAACCTGTATGCAGGTCAGGAAGCAATGGTTAGAACTGGACATGGAACAACAGACTGGTTCCAAATAGGAAAAGGAGTACGTCAAGGCTGTATATTGTCACCCTGCTTATTTAACTTATATGCAGAGTACATCATGAGAAACGCTGGGCTGGAGGAAGCACAAGCTGGAATCAAGATTGCTGGGGGAAATATCAATAACCTCAGATACGCAGATGACACCACCCTTATAGCAGAAAGTGAAGAAGAACTAAAGAGCCTCTTGATGAAAGCGGAGAGTGAAAAAGTTGGCTTAAAGCTCAACATTCAAAAAACGAAGATCATGGTATCCAGTCCCATCATTTCATGGCAAATAGATGGGGAAACAGTGGAAACAGTGGCTGACTTTATTTTTCTGGGCTCCAAAATCACTGCAGATGTTGATTGCAGCCATGAAATTAAAAGACGCTTACTCCTTGGAAGGAAAGTTATGACTAAACCAAGACAGCATATTCAAAAGCAGAGACATTACTTTGCTAACAAAGGTCCGTCTAGTCAAGGCTATGGTTTTTCCAGTGGTCATGTATGGATGTGAGAGTTGGACTGTGAAGAAAGCTGAGGGCCAAAGAATTGATGCTTTTGAACTGTGGTGTTGGAGAAGACTCTTGAGAGTCCCTTGGACTGCAAGGAGATCCAACCAGTCCATCCTAAAGGAGATCAGTCCTGGGTGTTCATTGGAAGGACCTGATGCAAAGAGTTGACTCTTTGGAAAAGACCCTGATGCTGGGCAAGATTGAGGACAGGAGAAGGGGACAGCAGAGGATGAGATGGCTGGATGGCATCACTGACTTGATGGACATGAGTTTGGGTAAACTCCGGGCATTGGTGATGGACAGGGAGCCCTGGCATGCTGCAGTTCATGGGGTCACAAAAAGTCAGACACGACTGAGCAACTGAACTGAACTGACCATATATTCATGTTATTAAACTTATGTTTGACTTTCTCTTATCAATTTGTTTTACATCAATTTCATTTTTAGACCTAGCAGAATAACATAGAAGGGTAAAGGAAAATTTATTTCTTCTAACACTCAGATTATGGGCATTTTCACATGTGAAAACATCCAATTGTCGATCATCATAAAGCCAGCCCCATTTGGATTATGAATGCATCATGCTAAGTTACTTCAGTTGTGTCCAACTTTGTGCAACCCTGTGGTTGCCCACCAGGCTTTTCTGTCCATGGGATTCTCCAAGCAAGAATTCCAGAGTGGGTTGCCATTTTGTCCTCCATGGGATCTTCCTGACCCATGAATTGAAGCCTAGTCTTTTACATCTCCTACATTGGCAGGCAGGTTCTTTACCACGAGTACCACCTGGCAAGCCCCCACCTGACTTGAATAGGAAGCTTATCTGCTGCTTTGTCTGGGGTGTTTTATTTTGCATTTATAGAGGGATTTTGGTAGTCCCCATTTTCAGGATAAACATACTTTGTATGGCTTTTATCCAGTCCACCAGAATGACTGTTCCCTTGGGAATAAGCTCCTGTGTTACTGGATCATCTATAGCTACCTGTGATTGTTTTACAGTGAGCTGTGGGTTCTGTATCAACCCAACATGTTTCTCCACTCTGCAGCATTTCAAATAAAAAACACAGGTGCCCAAATTATTGCAAGGATATTCCAGGCTGATGTTCAAATGGAATACAGGCTTCATGACAGATTTTAAAAATGGCTCTTTGAATTGAGTATAACCAAGGTAGCAATTGATAACATTACCTCTGGCTGTTCACTGAGTCAATACAGAATATTTGAAAACATATCACTGCTATTTTCCTAGAAATTTAAGAGGATTTTCTAACTGTGAACTTGAAGGATGTTAGACAATGTGCTATTTGCTCTCACTCAAATGGTGTTTAATTGGCCAAATATACCTCCATTGGGATTTTGGAATAGCTACTACCAGAGACTGGTGCATTACTGGTTTTTATAGCTCACTTTAATTTAATAAACTATTTAGTTGTTCCTAAAATTGATGATGAGAATAAAACAATAAATAAAACATTCTGTTCTATGAGAATTTAAATCTGAGAGAACATAATGTTGATATAATACAGGAAACAAAAAAATGCAGCTAATTTTCTGGTTTAATCAACTAAAACATAAAATGGATTTCCATTGAAGCTATTAAAATAAGACTTTTTCTATATACTTACACTTTATTTAAAACAATGGACTATTGAAAGAAATAAAGGCTATATCTTTAGAAATATCAAAATAAAAAGCAAAATCAAGTAGACTTTTTGTGTGTGGTTTTTTCAAGACTCATAGAATTATATCTGATTGCTATTTGACTACATTTAGGACCAAGTGAAAAAAGAAAATTACAATGGAGTCAGTGTTGCTAAAAGACTCTCTAAAATGGAGGCTGGAGGCCATTAAGGAAATGGTACATCTCAGTCTAGATGGAATCTGAGCCTTTGACACTAAATAGTGACAGCCTGTGCCTTATGGGCAAGTATTTCCTTTTAACATCAGTGAAAGTGTTAGCTGTTCAGTTGTGTCTGACTCTTTGAGACTCCAGAACTATAGGACTGTAGCCCACCAGGCTCCTCAGTCCATGGGATTCTCCAGACAAAAAATACTGGAATGAAATGGCAACCCATTCCAATATTCTTGCCTGGAGAATCCCTTAGACAGAGGAGTCTGGCAAGCTACAGTCCATGCGGTCACAAAGAGTCAAATACAACTGAGTGACTAACACTTCAACACTTCAGCCACTCCGTTCTTCAGTAGATCTTCCCCACCAGGGGATCAAACCTGGGTCTCCTGCATTGCAGGTAAATTCTTTACTATCTGAGCCATCAGAGAAGCCTTTTGCATCAAAGGCAATTGTTATTCTCTCAAAACAACTTTAACAACACTGTTGCTTTAGCTTTTGTTACTCCCTGACTCTTTCTGTTCCCTGGAACACTCTTTCAGTATTACCCAAATCTGTGTTTCCTGAATTGCAATTTCTAAGACTTCAAAAAAGATCTTTATTTTTTGCAGCCTTAATACTAATTATTGTTCAACAATTGTAATAATGATCATCATCAGGATAATAGAGAAGGAAAGAAAATAAATTTTAAACTCAGGTTCCATTAGAGAGGTTCACAATTGAGCACTATTATATTATTATTACATTTACTGTAAGGAAGCAATTGTATTGGTCATTACAAACCATCCCCCCCCTCAAAAAAAGCACTGTCTCACAACTAGTTTCATTAAAGTTCATAAGCTCAGGGTTGTGTCCAACTCTGAAACTCTTTGGATTGTAGCTTGCCAGGCTCCTCTGTCCATGGGATTTTTCTGCCCAAAGTTCCTATGGGGAAATGCAATGTTAATTGAGACTTTTATATTCACATATAAAATATTTTCCCTAGTCTTCTCTTAGAAGTATTTTAATTGAAAATTATGTTTACTACTAATCTCATACATTTTTCTACTTTTAATTTACACTTTAAAAACTCAATTTGTCTGAATTGGAGTTTTGGGGGCTCAATTTTAATTTTTTATTTCATTTGCCACTTTAGGAGGATAACATTTGGAGGATAATTATGCCTTATTATTTATATAGAATATAATATACTATTTAACAATTTTCTTAATAAAAACTTATGCCTCCCATCTTGTTGATTTTTTTGAAGATTAGTTTTCTGTATTTAGTTATATCTTATTCTCTGATGTGCATAAACGTATTTATATTTTCTAGGAGCAAATTATTTTCAAAAACCTATATAATTCAAATTTTGTTAAATAGTTTCTCTGCTGCTGAAGTACCTGAGAAGTTATTAAAAATCTCAATCATTTTTTTCTGTAGTACCTTTAAAGTGAATATACTGCAAATGTATTATGATATGGAACTTGCTTTTAGTTTGGTGAGTAAACTAACACTTAGAAAAAATAAAGGCCGAGATGCAAATCTTTGCTTCAAGATAAAAATTGTGAGGTTCATAGAGAATTTTTACAGAGAAGTTAGATGAAAAAAAAAGGAGGGGGGGGGCTTCCAGGTGGCTCAGCTGGTAAAGAATACACCTGCAATGTGGGAGACCTGGGTTTGATCCCTGGGTTGGGAAGACTTCCTGGAGAAGGGAACCCACTCCAGTGTTCTGGCCTGGAGAATTCCATGGACTGTATAGTTCATGGGGTCACAAAGAGACGGACAAGACTGAGAAGCTTTCGTTTTCACTTTCTTTCTTTAGATAAAAATTAAGACAGATAGGGAATCACATTTTAGATATAAAATATAATTTTTTATGTAGTGACTAAATTTCAGGGAGTGTGTTTTTATACAAAGCGATTGTAAAGTGCCCTAAAGTGCACCCATTAGATAACTACAATATGTGTAGTTGGTGTTATCCAAATGTATGTCTGTGCCTGACATCTCTACAAAACATCTAGGTTAGAAATAACTGAGTGAATTGGTCTCCTTTCTGTTTTATTTAGATAATTAATGTGATATAAAAAATGTTCTCTATGTTCTAAAGATTCATTTTTTTAACTTTGATCATAGACTGTTCAACTTGTGGTTCTCTGTCTTTGCTTATTTCCCTCCCTAGATAGATGCCAATGAGATCAGAACTGATCTGAAAGTAGAGGGAATTTCATCAAATATTATAACTTCTCTACGTTAGTAAGTTCAGTTCCATCGCTCAGTCGTGTCCAACTCTTTGTGACCCCATGGACTGCAGCACGCCAGGCCTCCCTGTCCAATACCATCTCCCAGAGTCTACACAAACTCATGTGCATTGAGTTGGTAATGCCATCCAACCACCTCATCTTCTGTTGTCCCCTTCTCCTCCCACCTTCAATCTTTCCCAGCCTCAGTGTCTTCAAATGAGTCAGTTCTTTGCATCAGGTGGCCAAAGTATTGGAGTTTCAGCTTCAGCATCAGTCCTTCCAATGAATATTCAGGACTGATTTCCCTTAGGATGGACTGGTGGATTTCTTTGCAGTCCAAAGGGCTCTCAAGAGTCTTCTCCAACACCACAGTTCAAAAGCATCAATTCTTCAGCACTTAGCTTTCTTCCCAGTCCAACTCTCACATCCATACATGACTACTGGAAAAACCATAGCCTTGACTAGACGGACCTTTGTTGGCAAAGTAATGTCTCTGCTTTTTAATATGCTGTCTAGGTTGGCTCCTTGCTTCCAAGGAGCAAGTGTCTTTTAATTTCATGGCTGCAGTCATCATCTAATTTTGGAGCCCCCCAAAACAAAGTCTGCCACTGTTTCCCTATCTGTTTGCCATGAAGTGATGGGACTAGATGCCACAATCTTAGTTTTCTGAAAGTTGAGCTTTAAGCCAAACAAAGGCAATGCCAAAGAATGCTCAAACTACTGCATAATTGCACTCATCTCACACGCTAGTAAAGTAATGCTTAAAATTCTCCAAGCCAGGCTTCAGCAATACATGAACTGTGAACTTCCAGAGGTTCAAATTGGTTTTAGAAAAGGCAGAGGAACCAGAGATCAAATTGCTAACATCCACTGGATCATCGAAAAAGCAAGAGAGTTCCAGAAAAACATCTATTTCTGCTTTATGGACTATGCCAAACCCTTTGACTGTGTGGATCACCACATTAGTGAAGAACCTAGTATAACTGACAACTATCAAATGGGTTAAACTATCTTGATCTCCTAGGTAATTTGCTATTCAAATAAAACATAAAACATTAAATTCCTGGTCAAAATAATACAGCTTCATTCAAAAGCACTAATGAATATTTTGGAAGAACACAGCCCCTAAAATTTTTGACTAGCATGATGACAGTTAAAAATAGGGACCAAATAGAATTCAGTTGTTAACACTGATGAAAGGTCTTATATAATTTAAGAGAAGCATTAGGACTAACTTAAATAACATCTATATTTTTGAAGACAGAATAAATATATTCCCATGCTAACTTCATGCCAACTGCATTGACATTAGTTATGGTTATATCATCTATTTTCTTCATTTAGAAAACAGGTATTTTCTGTATCTGGACACAACTGAATCTTGAATATCATTTCTGTATTTAAAAATTCTTACTGTGAAAAATGAACTTTGGATATAATTATCCAAATACACAAAATCTTCATGACACTTTCAACTATGTTCATGTTCAGAGACACATTCTTAAAGGATTAGTCTGGGAACTTCAATTCCACACTTCTCTTGTGAGTAGATATTCATTCATTCAATAAGTAATTATTGATCTCCTGCTCTGTACCAAGAGATACAATAGGCATATTATAGTAGGGGGGAAATGCTCTCTGCCCAGGATTACCTTGCAATCCAAAGGCATACATGTTAGCAAATAACTCAGAGAATGAAGCAAATTTTTCCAAACAGTAAACAACAAAGTGCATAAGATCTGCCTGGAGGAATCAAGGATATCTTTATTCAAGAGTTATCACTTGATGTGATATGTGTGAAAGAATTTGTCAGGCTGAGAGAGAGTCCAGAGCCTTCTAGATTGAAGAAATGGTATCTTGTAACACACACTGTAGATCCTCTATGGTGGGTTCCAGGCCCCTGTATATTTTGCACAAGATATGCCTTTCTTCAGCTAACCTCCCTGACATCTTTCTCCCACTGTTTCAAAGCTTGCCTCTGAGAAGTCAATTTTGGGCTTCTAACTGATCCTCCACATCTTCAGCTGCATCATAAAACTTGTTTAATGGCCTTATTACAGCTCTTATCTTATCACACTATGCTGTAACTGGTGTTTGGGTTTTTATCCTCACAGTTATCTCTGTTACTCACGCATCTACCTTAGAGCCTAAGTAGAGTAGATAGTTTCTAGATCTGAATGAATGAATGATATTCAGTTCAGTTCAGTTGCTTAGTCGTGTCCAACTCTTTGCGACCTCATGTACTGCAGCACACCAGGCCTCCCTGTCCATCACCAACTCCCAGAGTTTACTCAAACTAGTGTCCATTGAGTCGGTGATGCATCCAGCCATCTCATCCTCTGTCGTCCCCTTCTCCTTCTGCCCCCAATCCCTCCCAGCATCAGAGCCTTTTCCAGTGAGTCAACTCTTCGCATGAGGTGGCCAAAGTACTGGAGTTTCAGCTTTAGCATCATTCCTTCCAAAGAACACCCAGGACTGATCTCCCCCAAATGGACTGGTTGGATCTCCTTTCAGTCCAAGGGACTCTCAAGAGTCTTCTCCAACACCACAGTTCAAAAGCATCAATTCTTCGGCGCTCAGCCTTCTTCACAGTCAAACTCTCACATCCATACATGACCACTGGAAAAACCATAGCCTTGACTAGACGGACCTTTGTTGGCAAAGTCATGTCTCTGCTTTTGAATATGCTATCTATGTTGGTCATAACTTTCCTTCCAAGGAGTAAGCGTCTTTTAATTTCATGGCTGGAGTCACCATAACTCCTGATACCTCAGAATATAAACTTATTTGGAAATAGGATTACTGCAGATGTAATTAGTTAAAACGAGGTCACATAGGAGTAGGATGGGCCCTAATCCAATAGGATTGGAATCCTTATTTAAAATAAAGGCAGAGACACAGAGAAGAAAATGTCATATGGAGAAACAGAGACGCACAGAGATAATATGGTGTGAGTGGAGAGGAAAAGATTAGAGTGATGTAGCAGAAGACCACAAAACTTCAATGATCAATGACTATTAAGAGAAGTTAGAAGCAAGGAAGAATTCTCCTCTACAGGAGCCTGGCCTTACCAACACCTCTATTCTAGACTTCTAGCCTCCAAAACTAGGCAATACATTTCTCTTGTTTTAAGCTATGCACATTGTGGTACTTTGTTACAGAAGCCTTAGGAAATGAATACACCACTCCTGCCTGTCAAGTCTCTAGCTTTGGATTTGTTGTTGTTGCTAATGTTAGTCACTGAGCAGTGTCTGACTCTTTTGCAACACCATGGACTATAGCCCACCAGGCCTCTCTGTTCATTGGTTTTCCCAGGCAAGAAAACTATAGTGGGTTGTCATTTCCTTCTCCAGAGGATCTTCCTAGCTCAGGGACTGAACTCACATCTCCTGCATTGACAGGCAGATTCTTTACCACTGAGCCACCTGGGAAGCCCATCTCTGGATTTATATTAAAAAAAAAAAAAGTGTTGCCTGCCATATCAGTAAATGATGCTTGCAGCCATCAAACCATCACATTACAGCTGTCCCAACGGTGAGCCCTGAGGGAACTCAGGATAGAAACAGGATGCCTGCCATCTCGCAGTTAGCCACTGAAGCCGTCATCCCCCAATTGGTGCACCTGAAAGACTCAGGATGAGAAAGCAGAGGCTACTGACCCCAGACAGCAGAAGTACATATCAAGTCTACAAATAATAAATGCTGGAGAGGGTGTGGAGAAAAGGGAACCCTCTTACACTGTTGGTGGGAATGCAAACTAGTATGGCCACTATGGAGAACAGTGTGGAGATTCCTTAAAAAACTGGAAATAGAACTGCCTTATGATCCAGCAATCCCACTGCTGGGCATACACACTGAGGAAACCAGAAGGGAAAGAGACACGTGTACCCCAATGTTCACTGCAGCACTGTTTATAATAGCCAGGACATGGAAGCAACCTAGATGTCCATCAGCAGATGAATGGATAAGAAAGCTGTGGTACATATACACAATGGAGTATTACTCAGCCATTAAAAAGAAAACATTTGCATCAGTTCTAATGAGGTGGATGAAACTGGAGCCTATAATACAGAGTGAAGTAAGCCAGAAGGAAAAACACCAATACAGTATACTAACGCATATATATGGAATTTAGAAAGATGGTAATAACCCTGTGTATGAGACAGCAAAAGAGACACTGATGTATAGAACAGTCTTATGGACTCTGAGGGAGAGGGAGAGGGTGGGAAGATTTGGGAGAATGGCATTGAAACATGTAAAATATCATGTATGAAACGAGATGCCAGTCCAGGTTCGATGCACGATACTGGATGCTTGGGGCTGGTGCACTGGGACGACCCAGAGGGATGGTATGGGGAGGGAGGAGGGAGGAGGGTTCAGGATGGGGAACACATGTATACCTGTGGTGGATTCATTTTGATATTTGGCAAAACTAATACAATTATGTAAAGTTTAAAAATAAAATAAAATAAAAAAAAAGAAAGTATTTCAATGAGTACTGATTTTTCCATCTTTCCTAAACACTAAATTCCTTGAGGTATCTGGTTTTCTTTAATTAATAGCAACCTTTTGATGTTCTGATTACTTGATCTTTGTTGCAACAACTCCTATATATCCTGCTTCCTCGTTTATCTCTTGGGAACAGTCTCTCAGTTATCTGAGATCCTGTGTCTTGGACTGAAGTCCTCAGCTTTGTTTGCTGAATAAAACATAGTTCTCAACTTTTAGGTTGTGCATTTTTTTCAGTTGACACATTCCCCTTGAGGGGAGACTTACATTTATTTGTTTGTGAGACAAAGAAAGTGTGCAGAAGATGTGAAATATGTATTCTCAGCCTCTTTTTCAAACTCCCCAACCAGATAAAATATGTCATCCTTAGTGAAGAACAGGGAAGGAGAGTGAAGGAAGGGTGGAAACCACCTTCTCTTCTTCTAAGAGGTTGGAAGTTTCTCTTTCATCATCTTGGCCAGTAACAAAGAGACACTGGAAACAGCTTCCCTTAGGCCTTGTAATCCTGAAAGATACGGTGGTTTTATACAGGGGAATTAGAAAAATTTGAGGATTTTTGTATGTTTAATTTTGCTTTGACAGAAGTTATGGTGTAGAAGCACACAATTATAATTTTATTTTGAAAAGATCACTTGCCTTCAGTGATCAGAATGGATTAGAGAGGAACCAATGGGAACATAGACAACTCATAGCTTTAAAAAAGAGATTCTAGGAACCTGTCCTAATATGATTTTACTGGAAATTAAATAGTTTAATAAGAGATTTAAACTTAACAACCTTCATAATTTGATGACAAATTGAATGAGAATAGGGTGGGGTCGCTAAGAGTCGGGCACAACTGAGCGACTTCACTTTCACTTTTCACTTTCATGCATTGGAGAAGGACATGGCAACCTACTCCAGTGTTCTTGCCTGGAGAATCCCAGGGATGGGGGAGCCTCATGGGCTTCTGTCTATGGGGTCGCACAGAGTCAAACATGACTGAAGCGACTTAGCAGCAGCAGCAGTAGGGTGGAGGTGTGAGACATGGTAAATCAGTGAGGAAATTTCAACAAAAGCAAGTGTTGGGACTTTCATGGTACTCCAGTGGTTAAGAATCCACTTGCCAATGAAGGGGACATGGGTTTGATCCCTGGTCTGGGAAGATTCCATGTTCCACCAAGCAACTAAGCTGGGGTACCTCAATTACTGAATCCTAAGCTCTAGAGCCCATGCTCTGCAACAAGAGAAGCCACTGCAATGAGAAGCTCACACACTGCTGGGAAGAATAGCCTTTGCTCACTGCAACTAGAGAAAAGCCTGCATGGTAAACAAGATCCAGTGCAGCCATAAATAATAAATTAATAGTTTGGTTTTTTTTTTAAGCAGAGGAATGATAAACACAAAATTAAAAAAAAATGTTCTTAAAGACAACAAGAAAAGCAATAAAAATAAGAAACAGAGTGAGATTAATTATACATACATTTTATGGTTACACTTTTCTAGATATAGGCTATATTATTACCTCTGAGGTTTTTTAGGGGCTTCCTGGGTGACTCAGTGGTAAAGGATCTGTCTACCAATGCAGAAGACACAGGCGATCGGATTCCATCCCTGGGTCAAGAAGATCCTTGGAGGAGGAAATGGCAACCCCCTCCAGTATTCTTGCCAGGAAGTCCCCATGGACAGAGGAGCCTGGTAGGCTATACAGTCCACAGGGTCACAAACAGTCAGACATGATTTAGTGACTGAGCATGCATGAGGTTTCTAGAAAATTACTCAAATAAGGAACAACATAATTTCTTAAAGTGAATCATTTTTTTAAAAGAAGCATAACAATCCCTGATATCAAGACTCAAGTGATATTATCACCATGATTCTCTATAAAAAAGAAACACTATTTCAGTAAATAACATCCTCACCAAAACTTTAGCAATAACTACATCATCAAGAAGCTTAAGCTCAGTTCAAACAAAGAATAAACTCTTCCACTACTTCAAAGTGTAAAATTTGGGGGAAGTGTTTTGGCAATCCTGCTGCTGCTGCTAAGTCACTTCAGTCGTGTCCGACTCTGTGTGACCTCATAGACGGCAGCCCACCAGGCTCCCCTTTCCCTGGGATTCTCCAGGCAAGAACACTGGAGTGGGTTGCCATTTCCTTCTCCAACGCATGAAAGTGAAAAGTCAAAGTGAAGTCGCTCAGTCATGTGCGACTCTTCGCGACCCCATGGACTGCAGCCAACCAGGCTCCTCCATCCATGGGATTTTCCAGGCAAGAGTATGGCAATCCTACATAAGCAATTACTCTCTCAGTGAAGTGTTAATTTTCTGTGGTTGGAGGTGATATAGTTCTCACAGGAGAATGGACTATAACTCTCCTGTGTGGTTTTAAGTGACTCACCAGAGTTGCTTATGAAAGCTAAGACGTGTAACAAGAATATGCATCAAGATGTAGAACAAGAGCAGTTTTTAGATAGAAGGATGTCCTATTACTGCTCAGAAAGTTTCCAGGACAACATCCTTGTCTGGGGGAGAGATGAGCACCTAAAAAAAAAAAAAAAAACAAGAACAAAATAGAAGCAAGTGAAAAAAATAAAGGTGATTCTTTCCTGAACAGATAAAGAGAAAACAATGAAGGCCCTTTGGTTCTATGTATGATAAAACTTGTCGCCACAAAATAAATAAAGGTACATTTTGTATAAAAGAAAAAGAGTGTAATTTTCAGAAAAAGTAGCTGACAGTGTAATCACAATTTCCTTGAAAAAGTAAAAACTTAGATAAATGTGACCAATATTTTTGATGGCTTGAATTATTAACCAACTCTAGATCTATAGTTATTTTCAATGAAGAATCTGATTTCCTGGCAATTGGACTGCAAGGAGATCCAACCAGTCCATTCTAAAGGAGATCAGCCCTGGGATTTCTTTGGAAGGAATGATGCTAAGGCTGAAACTCCAGTACTTTGGCCACCTCATGCGAAGAGTTGACTCATTGGAAAGGACTCTGATGCTGGGAGGGACTGGGGGCAGGAGGAGAAGGGGATGACAGAGGATGAGATGGCTGGATGGCATCGCTGACTTGATGGACATGAGTCTGAGTGAACTCCAGGAGTTGGTGATGGACAGGGAGGCCAGGCGTGCTGCGATTCATGGGGTCGCAAAGAGTCGGACATGACTGAGCGACTGATCTGATCTGATAATTTGATATACACACAGATGACTTATTTGATATGATAACATCTCCATGAGTTGAATACATTTGATTTTATTATGTTTATTATTAACATTTATAACAATGTAATATCTATTATAAGTAGACAAACATATTTTCAAAGCTACCTGTATAAGAAATTTGGATATGTGACATAGGTTTCTTTCACTGAAGACCCAAGTAAAAGCAGGCTAAATACTAGCCCTTTGTTTTTACACATAATGAAATCCAGAGAAGAGGTCATTCCAGGGTAAGTTAATTCAGGGCTCAATGGTTTCAGGGCTCAATGGTATCAGAGCATGTTCTGATCCTTTTTTCTTGCCCTACTTAGCCAGTGAAGTCTCAGTCTATTAATGAATGATGATTTCTACAATTTTAGGCAACACATGAGAAACATCATCATCTGATGTTGTACTGGGCTTTTTATTTATTTTTCTCATCTTCTCTTTTGTCTAGCAAAAGAACACTTTCTAAGAAGTAGGATTTTTATCTCATCTCATTGCTTATGTTTGTGACACAGAGCTGTACTTAGACCAATCAATAGCTAGAGTAATAAGACTTTTATGATTGGCTTAGACCACTCATCATTCACCCCAAGGCCTCAAGGTAAGTAAGGATTATAACCATAACTTCTGAGATCCTGATTGCATGTCAGAAGATTACCCAAAGGAAATTAATTCCTCCTCTTTCCAGTGAGGAAGAATAATGGCAGATGGAGTGCCTACTGGGTGGGAAGCCAGAGTGGCTGCCACAACGGATGAAAGCTTTCATTATAAGAAATGAGATAGAATGACAGTTGAGGATTTCACATATATATTTTATTTTGTTTCTGTTGTGGGGGAAAGATCTTACCCATGATTGCTCACTTGAAGAGACAGAGGAAGAGTGTGAATGCAAAGGAGGGAATAAATGGATTAACTGTTTTTCTAGGAGAGTTGTCAGCCCTTAGAAAAACACTTCAGTGATTAATATTGCTCTTGCTGTTGTTTTGCAGTAAGGAGATGGGTTTCTTGCTCATGGGAGGTCACACTCTAATGTGAAGGTACAGAATGCACTCTTTGTGTTCCCAAGAGTTGTTAGAAGTTGCCAAAATCTGAGAACAAATCCTAGAAGATTAGGAAGAAGGACAAGGTTGGCAGATTTCATTGACGCTGATTTCTGAGACATTTAAATTCTTCTCTAGGATGTAAAAGCAATAAAGAGAAATGGTCCCAGTCTAGCCCAGTTTACATTAAATTCTTTATTTTCATAGAAATTCACTCAACATTAGAGTTACTGCATAATACAATTTGTCTAGATATGTCCTGGGTCCTGGCCTGGTGTATTTATTAATACTCATATCTTATTTTCTCCTAAAATTGTCTTAATTTGGTTATGAATTATATATTTACCTAGTCAAAACAAGGAATGCTTGTTTGGAAACCATGACAAGTATCCACTATGCTGTCAGTAAAAAATTTTAACTTAGGTCAAAACAAACTCTGTACCTTAACAAAAGATTGAACAAGAGAGAAGAGTATCTTGAAGTCTGCCCCATTGGACAGAAGGGAAGTTGAATGCAAACCACTGTAAAACTTTTCCTTTGATAGTGTTACTTTCTATGGATTAGACTGGGCTTCCCTTGTGACTTGGCTGGTAAAGAATCTGCCTGAAATGCAGGACACCTGGGTTCGATCCCTGGGTTAGGAAGATCCCCTGGAGAAGGGAAAGACTACCCACTCCACTATTCTGGCCTGGAGAATTCCATGCACTGTTCTTGCCTGGAGAATCCCAGGGACGGGAAGCCTGGTAGGCTGCCGTCTATGGGGTCACACAGAGTCGGACACGACTGAAGCGACGCAGCAGCAGCAGCAGTACATGGGGTCACCAAGAGTAAGATAAGGCTAAACAACTTTAACTACTACACTATGGATTAGACTAGAATACTGACCATCAGTCAGGTGTCTTTCATATTCTGCTCTCTTGACAATCTTATCAAACTGATCTACAGCTCTAATATATAGTAATCTGATTTACACACTGAATAAAATTTCTCTGTTGAACTTCAACCTGTATAACTGAAGGTTATGGAATCTAAATACCCAACTTACTATTGGATATCTTAACATGGATATCTTTTATTAAATCATTCATTCTAATCATTAGAAGAATCAATTTCTAGCAATTGTACCACTGTGGTCCCTATTTTCTTATTACTACTACCTTTTAGAATATATGGAAGTAGTTGTGTTTTTCTCCCTCTCTGAAAGATCATTCTGCTGGCAACTTAGAATTTAGATCATTAGGTATTTACCATATGATAGAACCTGTCTTCTTTGAAATAAAAGGATTATCTGCCCATTGGTGAATAGGTTTAAGAGTTAGTTAGAAGGCTTAAGGGAAAGTAGCCCGTATTTGAAAAAAATGGTGACAAGAGTGGGAGATTGAATTGACCAAAAACCAGTAAAATAATTTCAGAGGATAACTGGTGCTATTAGAAATTTGTAGTGACAATAAACTACTTATTTTGAAGATACATTATTTTTTTTTTTCTAGCAACACTACTCAGCCTGGAGTAGAAGTAATCTGGATAGATCCTAAGACAGATTTAAAGTGATTTGTTCTCAAGTAAATATGATGAAATCAAGAAGAACTGACTCACAGAGAAATTAGGGAGAGAATTTGAAATGGTTAATAGTTCTGAGCTCTGGAGAAACCAGTTTGCTCAGAAGACTAAATGTGAAAATGTGGAGGGATCAAGGGACTTATGTCCTCTACAATAATTTGATGGGGATGAGAAAACTGAATTGGGAGATTGTTGTTGGCTACTTGAAATATGGGCATGAAATAACAGAACAGCACAGATCTAAGAAAATCTCAGTTTATTTAAAGATAAGTAGGACGTACCACTGAAGATAGTGGGGATAAACTTTACTGCTACTTGCTATGTTGACAGAACTAAGATTATTCTTGACCTTTGTTTTTTTTTTTTTTGGATAGACTTTGGGATGTGCATTTTTCCGGGTTTGTGTGTGTGTGTGTGTGTGTGTGTGTGTGGCAGGGGGTTAGTTCATACTTATCATCAGGTTTTCAAGGGATTTGGGAGCCTCAAAATGATAAGGCCAATTAGATTATTAGATGAGTCTATATTTAAAGAAAATAATATTTCCACTTTCTTTATGGTTTTCCTACATATGCATCTGTAATCATTTGGTTTCCTGTCTGTTACTTATTACCTACTCTAGCTTATTAGCCTTCCTTAGTAAGTTTCAGAAGTAATTTTGAGAAGGGTCCAGGACATATATGCCTTGCTTTCTCTTCAATAGTTAACTTTATTTTTCAAAGAATATGTCATTAAATTTGGTAGAGAAAAAAAGCAATTCCTTTGAAATTTAAATTTAATGGTATACACAATAAGTTTATTTATGTAAGTATACTTAATCATCAGAAACAACCAAAATATATCTTGCTAATAATGGATCTAAATTTTAAAATTTCTGTTGTTCAGTTGCCCAGTCAGGTCTAACTCTTTGTGATCCCATGGACTGAACAATGCCAGGCCTCCCTGTTCCTCACCATCTCCTGAAGTTTGCCTAAGTTCATGTCCATTACATCTGTGATGCAATCCAGCCATCTCCTCCTCTGATGCCCTCTTCTCCTTCTGCACTCCTTCTTTCCCAGCATCAGGGACTTTTCCAATGAGAGTTGGCTGTTCCCATCAGGTGACCAAAGTACTGGAGCTTCTGCTGAAATTAATTCTGAATGCTAAATGTTTACAATAAGACAATACAATAATAAATAGATTAATTAAAATTTCCCTGCAGATGTATCCTCTTAGTTTGATTCTAGGAACATTTAAAGGCATTTTCTTTTCATATAAAAAGATGATTTTATTTTTACTAATTCACTGGGATAATGATGAATATGGAATCTAAAGGAATATAGAGTTACTTGAAAATACCCAAAAGATACATATTATTGTGTACCTTTGCAGAAGAAGAAATTTAGGATGAATTTGGATTTTATAAGCTGTTTCATGGCAAGAAGGAAATGATTCTCATGAAAGGGAAAGAAGTGATCATTTGTAAGCTAGAAATGAAACATTTAGAAAGCTTACCTTTTGTAATGAAAATGTAATACTAAAATTGACAGTTGGTAGATTTTACAAATACCTCAGTGTACAAAAATCCATCAGGAAAGTGACAAAATGATAAAAGAGAATGTTGCACAGTAATATTAGTGAAGATTGAGACTTGTGCTAAAAAAGCCATCCTACCGCTGAGAACATCATTAGAGCTATTAACCAACCAGTATGCAATGCCAAACCCACATACTTGCAGTGATTGATTAGAAAGTAACTGAATTTATACTTGGTGCACTGGACCAAAAGAACAGAAACAGTATAAACTTCCTACAAGTCACCAAGTTTTGTTTTTATTTTGTATCAAGGAAGCTTGTACATTTAATGCAATGAAAAAGTGAAGTATCTTCCCCCCAAAAAGTCATCAAGATTTTAAAAGGAAGAGGAAATAAAGTAAAAATACATAGTAATAAGAATCCGTGGTACAGAGTAAGTACATGAGCACCTGATATATTTTATTAGCTATCATTATCTTCATTATAATACCTGAAAGTACTCATCACCATTTGAAACAGTGTATGTACATTCAATGGCACCCCACTCCAGTACTCTTGCCTGGAAAATCCCATGGACGGAGGATCCTGGTAGGCTGTAGTCCATGGGGTCGCTGAGGGTCGGACACGACTGAACGACTTCACTTTCACTTTTCACTTTCCTGCATTGGAGAAGGAAATGGCAACCCACTCCAATGTTCTTGCCTGGAGAATCCCAGGGACAGCGGAGCCTGGTGGGCTGCCGTCTGTGGGGTCACACAGAGTTGGACACGACTGAAGCAACTTAGCAGCATGTACATTAATCATCACCACAACTCCAGAAGTATTGTTGGTTTGCTTATTTTACAAAGACGGCATCAGAGGTAAAGAGCAGATAATTAACTTTTCCAGTGGCAGCTGGTCGGTAAATGGTAGAACAAGGATGTGGCAGCAATCTAATTGTAGGAAAGATTTTTTTTTTTTAACCACCTTACACTGATGGGCCTGGTCACTGCCCATACAAAACAGAACTTTATTCTTAAAATAAAAACTCTCTCTTAATCTAAGAAATCGAGTAAGGGAGACTAAGTACAAGATGTATGTTATCAATAGTTTTGGGATGGTGTTTTGATATGACAGCCTTTCAAAGGATATAGAAAAAAGTGTATATTACAAATATAAAAAAACTTATAAAATATTAAAACCTTATAAAGAGTTGCAAACACAAGAATAGGGAAAGCAGCATGGTCTTTACAAATAAGCAACAGGAATATTTCACTGTTATACTAAGTAATCCAAGCCTCCATTCTGAAATAAACCTACTGAAATCCCAACTTTGCTGCATAGAAGTCATGTGATCTTTGATAGGCATTTAGCTTCAACAATGTTATCTATTATAAATTGGAAAAATGATCTATTTAACCAGGCTATTTTGATGACTACATGAATTAATGTATTATAAATGCTTAGCAAAATACCTGACAGTTAGTAAATAAAATAACCACCACAATTAATAACAATAGGTGGTTATTCTATTATTTCCATTTTAATAAACAGATGGTTATTCTATTTTTTCCATTTTAGTCAAGCATGAAAATACAAGAAATTAGAGGTTCTTTTATGAGGCAAAAATGTGTTTTAAAATAATATGCTACTTTCACTGTACTTTTAATCATTTATCTCTTTATCTCTTTTAACATTAAAATTGAGTCATACAAGTAAAATGAAATGTCAACAAGGACAGAGCTTTCACTTTCAGTTCAGTTCAGTTCAGTCACTCAGTCATGCCCGACTCTGTGCGACACCATGAATCACAGCACCCCAGGCCTCCCTGTCCATCACCAACTCCCAGACAGAGCTTTAGACTGTTAAAGTATTACAGATGCACAAAGCACACAAAAAATCAGTTTACTATCTTAGACTTGAGACTTTTCTGTACCAAAGAAGAATTTTTTGTTCCAAATAGGAAATTTTAATTTAGAATTTATCTTTTAATTAAATGCACAGCTCTATTCACAACATCAGAAAGTAGGCCTTACATTATTCTATAAGCTGTTCTGTAATGCATACTTTAATAAATGGATTGATTTGCAATTAATATTTCCCCAAGCTAAGCTTAATCTTTTTGCTCTCTATGCTTATTCTGGGGCTTCCCTGGTAGGTCAGCTGGCAAAGAATCTGCCTGCAATGCAGGAAACCCCGGTTTGATTCCTACGTTGGGAAGATCCCCTGGAGGAGAGTGTGGCAACCCACTCCAGTATTCTTGACTGCAGAAGCCCCATGGACAGAGGAACCTGGCAGGCTATAGTCCATGGGGTCGCAAAGAGTCAGACATGACTGAGCAACTAAGCACAGCAACACAGCACATGCTTGTTTTAAGAATATTTCAATTTGTACATACTGACAAAAATGACATTGCCTAGGTCTATTCAACAGCATGTGTTTTTTACCTTGCCCTAAACATTTGCATTTGAGTTTTGCTAAAATAAAATATTTAAAATTTATCAAAAATTATATTTAAAACGTCATATAAAAATGCCCTATATAAGAAATGTTTTCTATTATATATTTTAAAATATTTACTCCAACTTTTTGCCTTTAGTTCCATTAGATCAAATTTCACAGATAAACCAGTACATAAAATCCCATGTTTACACTATAATAATTTATTCTTAATAATCAGTTCAGTTCAGTTCAGTCGCTCAGTCATATCTTACTATTTGCAACCCCATGGACTGCAACATGCCAGGCCTCACTGTCCATCAACAACTCCCGGAGCCTATTCAAACTCAGGTCCATCGTGTCAGTGATGCCATCCAACCATCTCATCCTCTGTTGTACCCTTAATAATAAACCTTGTAATAATAAATCTTCTTAATAATAAATCTTGCTTAATCACATTGTTGACAAAGGTTCATATAGTCAAAGCTATGGTTTTTCCAGTAGTCAGGTACAGATGTGAGAGTTGGACCATGAAGAAGGCTGTGAAGTCACTCAGTCATGTCCTACTCTTTGTGACCCCATGGACTGTAGCCTACCAGGATCCTCTGTCCATGGGATTTTCCAGTCAAGAGTACTGGAGTGGGTTGCCATTTCCTTCTCCAGGAACTGCAAGGAGATCCAACCAGTCTGTCCTAAAGGAAATCAATCCTGACTATTCACTGGAAGGACTGATGCTGAAGCTGAAGCTCCAATACGTTGGCCACCTGATGTGAAGAACTGACTCACTGGAAAAGACCCTGATGCTGGGAAAGACTGAAGGCAGGAAAAGGGGATGACAGAGGATGAGATGGTTGGATGGCATCACCAACTCGATGGACATGAGTTTGAGCAAGCTCCAGGAGTTGGTGATGGACAGGGAGGCCTGGCATGCTTCAATCCATGGGGTAACAAAGACTCAGATACAACTTGGTGACTGAACAACAACATTTTCTATTGTGTCCAAGGAGAGTCACTGATTCTATTTTATATTTTTACTTTCTTGATACACAAAGTGGAAGTACTTCAAAATCAGCTTGTGTCTGGTACTAAAGTTTAAGCTAAATCTTGTGACAACAATTCGGAGTTTCAGCAAATAATATGAATCCACATATAACAGAGAACTCCTATGCATTATTTTATGACATGTTTCTTAAACACAATTTTGCCCCATAGACATTCAGTAGTGCTACAGATAGAACTTTAAATTTTACTTGACCAAATAGACAATAATAGAATATAATGCAAGTATCACAATAACAAAGGTGATAAAATTTTATTTGGCAGTTAATGTTTTTTGTTTTTCTGTTCCATAATCAAAAAAACCAGTCAATCCTAAAGGAAATCAGTCCTGAATATTCACTGGAAGGACGGATGCTAAAACTAAAACTCCAATACTTTGGCCACCTGATGTGAAGAACTGACTCATTAGAAAAGACCCTGACTCTGGGAAAGATTGAAGGCAGAAGGAGAAGGGGAAGAAAGAGAATGAGATAGTTGGATGTCATCACCAACTCGATGGACATGAGTTTGAGCAAGCTTTGGGAGTTGATGACGGACAGGAAAGCTTGGCGTGCTACAGTCCATGGGGTTGCAAAAAGTCAAACATGACTGAGCAACTAAACTGAACTGAATCAAAATACCAAAATGTATATTGTTGTATTTTTCCACAAAAATGTTCAAACACTGTCTACTTGACTTAGTATGTTTATGGTATAGATTTAATGTATTTGAAAATGTGACTTACAACTAACTTGTGTTTTTTCCTGCTGTCTCAGTTTTAGAGTAGAACAAAATGAATATTAGAACCATTGATATGTACAACTTTAGTAAATAAAAAATCTTGCTAAACTTTTGTTCAATATAGAACTAAATGGTGTGAACAGCACATTAATGCTTAATAACATAAAATCACCAATCCATGACATTAATGAATAACACAACAGAAAAGTATGTTTTTAAATTTATCTTTCAGTTCATTAATTTAATAAGTGAAAATCAAATTTTGAGGAAGATGTCTAATTTTTATAACAAAAATTTATTATACTATTAATTATTAGGGAGTAAATAGAGAATTTTACAGGCAAGTAAAATATATAGGAATATAATAAATCACTGTCTTTCAAAATGAAAAAATTAATGCGGACTGTAAGTAATCAGTAGTTCTATTCTTAAACATTTGTATTCTCTTCAAAGTATATATTCAGTGTTGACATTCCTTATGTGAACGTATGCTACTATTATAAATATGTCTTCACCATGACATGAAGACATTGATAAGCATATTCTTTTACATTATTTTAATAAACTTCAATATTTTAAATGGGTTAGTTGTATTTAAAAGCAATTACAAAAAACAGCAGTACAGAAGACTGACAGGGTCTTCTAGCAAGAAAAGAAATTAATAAATCGTTATTTTTTTAGTACATCATTCTTATTGCGGGCTAAGCCAACCGGCTATAGGAAAGCCAGGAGTTTGAGTTTCTCTTCCTTTTATAATGAATGCCCCTCATTTCCTTTACTTTTGCCTGCTCCAGTTGCTCACTGCATGTCCACTGAGGAATTCACCTTCAGCCTATACCCTGTGAAGTTCCAGAAGAGGAGGGGCAGTCCTTCTGGAAGAAGGAAGTATATGAACTACAAACCTCTTCCCTCCCCATCTGAAGCACTTCTTTCCTCAGTCTAGGACTCAGTGTACCCAGAAGGCCCAGTGCACTGCCTCTTCTGGCACATAAAATTTCCTTCTACAAATAACACACTGTCTTGAAAAATAAATTATATAACACAGACATGTGTAAGTAGCACTTATAATCATTCTACATGGAGAAGCACTGTTAACATTTTGGTGTCCATTTCTATTGCCTTATATACATACACAAAAGCCATACAACACACACAAAAGTATTATTTCACATTGGATTCTCCTATAAGCAGACTCTGAATAAAATTACAGAGGAATCTGTTTTATCTGGGAGGTGAATCCAGGAGCACCCATAGAGGAGAAGGGATATATGGACAGAAAGAAAGTCTACTGTTAATGGATTAGTTACCCCTGTGAGAGATTATGGGAATTAATGGATAAATTACCCCTGTGGGAGACAGAGACCAATCCATCTGGGAATCTCAGGAAAACTGTAGTGAACATGATTTGGAGTTGCCCCAGCCAATGAGAAACTGAGTGCATCCATGCTAAGTCGTTTCATGTTGGACTCTGCAACTGTGTGGACTGTAGCCCACCAGCCTCCTCTGTCCATAGGATTCTCTAAGTAAGAATACTGGAGTGGTTTGCTATGCACTCCTCCAGGGGATCTTTCCAACCTAGGGATCAAACCTGTGTCTCTTAAGTCTCCTGCATTGCAGGCAGATTCTTTAACATCTGAGCCATCAGGGCCCAATAAAGTGAAAGTGTTAGCTGCTCAGTCATGTCTGACTCTTTGTGACCCCATGGGCTACAGCCTGCCAGTCTCTTCTGTCCATAGGATTCTCCAGGCAAGAATAGTGGAATCATTCCCTTCTCCTGGGGATCTTCCAAACCAAGGGATCAAACCCAGGTCTTCTCCGTTGGAGGCAGATTCTTTATCATCTGAGCCACCAGGGAAGCTCACATACTCCCAGGTATTATTTAGGCTGTAGGATACCCACAAGAGTATGAACTTCCTGGCATTTCAGGCTTGCTGAGCATATTCCAAAGGCCACAGAAATCTCTCAGGTGCTTGGATAAATCAGGTGGACAGTGCTTAGGGATTTTTATCTAGAATAATCCAATTTTTTTTTTTTTTTTTACCTTGCTTGCTTATTTTATAGTCTAATTAACTCACATCAATGTCAGTGCAATCTTACCCTTTTAAACAATTTTAACATTCATTAATATAACAGCTTTATAACAGTATATTACTATATTATTTATTTCCTATTTCTTACCTTGGGACATATACATTTTCTATTAATTTTCTACTTTAGTTAAAAATACACCATCTTATCTATTATTTCTTTAGAATAAAACTTTAAAGATACAATAGTAAAGTAAGAGTTTGCACATGATAAATTTGGGATTACAATTTCCTGATTATTCATCCTAAAAGGTATGCCATTTTATACTTCCATCAACAGAACAATTAAAATGCCTACTTACACATATCTTTCCATTGCTATTTTTATCCACTTTTCTAAATTTTGCTTGTTTTTCCCTTATAAATCTGTACTACTCTTATGATGAAGAGACAATCAATCATTTATCCCTTTAACACATTATCCATGAGGATGTGAAGTTTGCTGCCGCTGCTGCTAAGCCACTTCAGTCATGTCCAACTCTGCGACTCCACAGACAGCAGCCCACCAGGCACCGCCGTCCCTGGGATTCTCCAGGCAAGAACACTGGAGTGGGTTGCCATTTCCTTCTCCAATGCATGAAAGTGAAAAGTGAAAGTGAAGTTGCTCAGTCATGTCTGACTCTTTACGACCCCATGGACTGCAGCCTACCAGGCTCCTCCATCCATGGGGTTTTCTAGGTAAGAGTACTGGAGTGGGGTGCCACTGCCTTCTCCGATGTGAAGTTTGCCTTCTGTACAAACCCTGAAGACACTCTGGTGTCTTCATTAGTGAGTTCAGTAAGATTCAGAGAACTTAAGGCCATAGTTCTGAAGACACATTGCTCTCCTCTATAATTTGTAAAGGGAGGCTTTCCTGGTGGCTCAGTGATAAAGAATCTACCTGCAATGCAGGAGACATGGGTTTGATCTCTGGGTCAGGAAGATCCCCTGGAGGAGGGCACGGCAACCCACTCTAGTACTCTTACCTAGAGAATCCCATGGACAGAGGAGTCTGGCAGACTGCAGGTCATAGGGTCGCATAGAAGTAAACATAACTGAAGTGACTAAGCAGCAGCAGAATTTTAAAAGGTACTGCCTTGGGGCTGGTGCACTGGGACGACCCAGAGGGAGGGTATGGGGAGGGAGGAGGGAGGAGGGTTCAGGATCGGGAACACAGGTATATCTGTGGTGGATTCATTTCGATATTTGGCAAAACTAATACAATATTGTAAAGTTTAAAAACAAAATAAAATTTTAAAAAATAAATAAATAAATAAAAGGTACTGCCATTCTTTCTCTAAATGAACTTTTCCAAGGAAAAGATAAGTGTTTGATTTGCCAGCTGGTTTCTGTTGCTGAACCCAGAAGTACTTTCAGAAGTTATAATTCAAGATATGCAGGCTTTCCCATGTTGCTGAACCATGTATGTCATTTCATCCACAGGTATATGGTCCTCAAAATATATCTGCTGTTTTCAGTCACATATGTTTTAAACAAGAATACTTTTTAAATTTTTAGAAATTTAAAATTCAATGCAGAATGTTTATGTTTTCTTAGTTATTTACCAAATTGTTGTTTTCAGATTTTATTCATGAGTATGATGCAGAAATATTTTAATTTGAAAGTTTAATAATAAGCCATTGATCACTGAAATGTCTGTGAAGACCATCCAAACAATAGCTATCCGTTTTAACAAATTCAAAATCTAACACACTCCTAAGCTTTACAAGTGTTCAGTTATTTTAAAGAGAAACTGTTTTCTCAGCACTTCTATGTAGGAAGCTCTGAATTAAGGAGAAGCACTGTAACACTAGGTTTAGCTGGAAATATATTTCAAAAACTATGCTATACACCCTAGGAACTACTTTGTTAAGCTGGTAGGCAGACTCCAAAATATCCTGTGACAATGAGTATGCTTTCTGTCAAAATATTTGATTACTATTAATTTAAAAACTCATAAATTCTATTAAACTGGTGTGATATTTGACATCACTAAAATTAATTAGACTTGGTTAGGTGCCCTTAGAGCCAAATTAGGTCAGGCAGTTAGCTTAAAGCATCAGTTGAGTAAATTAATGCATATTTTAAAACTTTTACAATCCAAAAAGGTAATGTACCACATTTTACAAATGTGCATTCATTTCACTGTTTCAGTTCAGTTCAGTTCATTCACTCAGTCATGTCCGAACTTTGCGACCCCATGAATCCAACACGCCATGCCTCCCTGTCCATCACCAACTCCCAGAGTTCACCCAAACCCATGTTCATTGAGTCAGTGGTGCCATCAAACCATCTCATCCTCTGTCATCACCTTCTCCTCCTGCTCTCAATCTTTCCCAGCATCAGGGTCTTTTCAAATGAGTCAGCTCTTCTCATCAGGTGGCCAAAGGATTGGAGTTTCAGCTTCAAAATCAGTCCTTCCAATGAACACCCAGGACTGATCTCCTCTAGGATAGACTGTTTGGATCTCCCTGCAGTCCAAGGGACTCTCAAGGGTCTTTCCGAACACCACAGTTCAAAAGCATCAATTCTTCGGTGCTCAAATTTCTTTATAGTCCAACTCTCACATCCATACATTATCATGGGAAAAACCATAGCCTTGACTAGATGGACCTTTGTTGACAAAGTAATGTCTCCGCTTTTTAATATGCTGTCTTCAGTTCAGTTCAGTCCCTCAGTAGTGTCTGACTGTTTGCAACGCCATGAATCGCAGCACGCCAGGCCTCCCTGTCCATCACCAGCTCCCGGAGTTTACCCAAACTCATGTCCATCGAGTCAGTGATGCCATCCAGCCATCTCATCCTCTGTTGTCCCCTTCTCCTCCTGCCCCCAACCCCTCCCAGCACAGGGTCTTTTCCAGTGATTCAACTCTTCGTGTCAGGTGGCCAAATATGCTGTCTAGGTTGGTCATAACTTTCCTTCCAAGGAGTAAGCATCTTTTAATTTCATGGCTGCAATCAACATCTGCAGTGATTTTGGAGCCCCCAAAAATAAAGTCTGACACTGTTTCCACTGTTTCCCCATCTATTTCCCATGAAGTGATGGGACCAGATGCCATGATCTTCATTTTCTGAATGTTGAGCTTTAAACCAACTTTTTCACTCTCCATTTTCACTTTCATCAAGAGACTTTTTAGTTCCTCTTCACTTTCTGCCATAAGGGTGGTGTCATCTGCATATCTGAGATTATTGATGTTTCTCCCAGCAATCTTGATTCTAGCTCGTGCTTCCTCCAGCCCAGCGTTTCTCATGATGTACTCTGCATAGAATTTAAATAAGCAGGGTGACAATATACAGCCTTGATATACTCCTTTTCCTATTTGGAACCAGTCTGTTGTTCCATGTCCAGTTCTAACTGTGGCTTCCTGACCTGCATACAGGATTCTCAAGAGGCAGGTCAGGTGGTCTGGTATTCCCATCTCTTTCAGAATTTTCCACAGTTTCTTGTGATCCACACAGTCAAAGGCTTTGGCATAGTCAATAAAGCAGAAGTAGATGTTTTTCTGGAACTCTCTTGCTTTTTCGATGATCCAGCGGATGTTGGCAATTTGATCTCTGGTTCCTCTGCCTTTTCTAAAACCAGCTTGAACATCTGGAAGTTCATGGGTCACATATTGCTGAAGCCCGGCTTAGAGAATTTTGAGCATTACTTTACTGGCATGTGAGATGAGTGCAATTGTGTGGTAGTTTGAGCATTCTTTGGCATTCCCTTTCTTTGGGACTGGAATGAAAACTGACCTTTTCCAGTCCTGTGGCCACTGCTGAGTTTTCCAAATTTGCTGGCATGTTGAGTGCAGCACTTTCACAGCATCATCTTTTAGGATTTGGAATAGCTCAACTGGAATTCCATCACCTCCACTAGCTTCGTTCATAGTGATGCTTCCTAAGGCCCACTTGACTTCACATTCCAGGATGTCTGGCTCTAGGTGAGTGATCACACCATCGTGATTATCTGGGTCATGAAGAACTTTTTTGTACAGTTCTTCTGTGTATTCTTGCCACCTCTTCTTAATATCTTCTGCTTCTGTTAGCGCGTTACCATTTCTGTCCTTTATTGAGCCCATCTTTGCATGAAATTTTCCCTTGATATCTCTAATTATCTTAAAGAGATCTCTAGTCTTTCCCATTCTGTTGTTTTCCTCTATTTCTTTGCATTGATCACTGAGGAAGGCTTTCTTATCTCTCTTTGCCATTCTTTGAAGCTCTACATTCAAATGAGTATATCTTTCATTTTCTCCTTTGCTTTTCGCTTCCCTTCTTTTCACAGCTACTTGTACTGCCTCCTCACACAGCCATTTTGCATTTTTTCACTGTTTGCTGTTGCTCTTGCTGCTAAGTCGCTTCAGTCGTGTCTGACTCTGTGCAACCGCATAGACAGCAGCCCACCAGGCTCTCCTGTCCCTGGGATTCTCCAGGCAAGAACACTGGAGTGGGTTGCCATTTCCTTCTCCAAAGCACACTGTTTAGAACTGGTCAAATAGGAGTTGGCAAGAGTGAACATCAATATTTTAGGAATCAGCAAACATTTTAGACTAGAATGGGTGAATTTAACTCAGTTGACCACTGTATCTACTACTGTGGGCAAGATTCCCTTAGAAGATATGGAGTAGCCCTCATAGTGAACAAAAGAGTCCAAAATGCAGTACTTGGGTGCAGCCTCAAAAACAACAGGAAGATATCTGTTCATTCCCAAGGCAAATCATTCAATATCACAGTAATCCTAGTCTATGCCCCAACCAGGAATGCTGAAGAAGCTAAAGTTGAACAGTTCTATGAAGACCTACAAGACCTTCTAGAACTAACACCCAAAAAGGATGTCCTTTTCATTATATGGGACTAAAATGGAAAAGTAGGAAGTCAAGAGATACCTGGAGTAACAGGCAAATTTGGCCATGGAGTACAAAAGGAAGCAGGGCAAAAGCTAACAGAGTTTTGCCAAGAGAATGCACTGGTCATAGCAAACACCCTTTTCCAACAACACAAGAGATGACTCTACATACAGACATCACCAGACGGTCAATACCAAAATCAGATTGATTATATTCTTAGCAGCCAAAGATGGAGACGCTCTATACAGTCAGCAAAAACAAGACCAGGAGCTGACTGTAGCTCAGATCATGAACTCCTTATTGCCAAATTCACTTAAATTGAAGAAAGTGGGGAAAACCACTACAACATTCAGGTATGACCTAAAGAAAATTTCTTATGATTATACAGTGGAAGTGACAAACAGATTCAAGGTATTAAATCTGATAGACAGAGTGCCTTAAGAACTATGGATGGCGGTTCATCACATTGTACAGGAGGCAGTGATCAAGATCATCCCCAAGAAAAAGAAATGCAAAAAAGAAAAATGGCTGTCTGAGGAGGCCTTACAAATAGCTGCAAAGAGAAGAGAAGCTAAGAGCAAAGGAGAAAAGGAAAGATACACCCATTTCAATGCAGTGTTTGAAAGAACAGCAAGGATAGATAAGAAAGCCTTTCTTAGTGACCAGTGAAAAGAAATAGAGGAAAATAGAATGGAAAAGACTAGAGATCTCTTCAAGAAAATTAGATGTCCTAAGGAAATCTAATGAAAAGACAGGCACAATAAAGGAAAGAAATGGTATGGACCTAACAGAAGCAGAAGACCTTAGAAGAGGTGGCAAGAATACACAGAAGAACTGTACAAAAAAAATCTTCATGACCCAGATAACCATGACGTTGTTTGCACTCACCTAAAACCATACATTCTGGAATGTAAAGTCAAGTGGGCCTTAGGAAGATTCACTATATACAAAGCTAGCAGAGATGATGGAATTCCAGTTGAGCTATTTCAAATCCTAAAAGATGATGCTGTGAAAGTGCTGCACTCAGTATGCCAGCAAATTTGGAAAACTCAGCAGTGGCCACAGGACTGGAAAAGGTCAGTTTTCATTCCAATCCCAAAGAAAGGCAATGCCAAAGAGTGTTCAAACTACTGCACAATTGCACTCATTTCATGCACTAGCAAAGTTATGCTCCAAATTTCTCCAAGCCAGGCTTCAACAATATGTGAACTATGAACTTCCAGATGTTCAAACTGGTTTTAGAAAAGGCAGAGGAACCAGAGATCAAATATCTGTTGGCTAATCTAAAAAGCAAGAGAGTCCCAGAAAAACGTCTACTTCTGCTTTATTGACTATGCAAAAGTCTGTTACTATGTGGGTCACAACAAACTGTGGAAAATTCTTCAAGATATGGGACTACCAGACCACCTTACCTGATTCCTGAGAAATCTGTATGCAGGTCAAGAAGCAACAGTTAGAACCAGATGTGGAACAATAGACTGGTTCCAAATTGGGAAAGGAGTACATCAAGGCTGTATATTGTCACCCTGCTTATTTAACTTATGTGCAGGGTACATCATGTTAAATTCAGGGCTGGATGAAGCACAAGCTGGAATTAAAACTTCCGGGAGAAACATCAGTAACTTCAGATATTCATATGACAGCATCCTTATGGCAGAAAGTAAAGAAGAACTAAAGAGCCTTTTGATGAAAGTGAAAGAGGAGAGTGAAAAAGCTGGCTTAAAACTTAACATTCAGAAAACTAAGATCATGACATCCAGTCCCATCACTTCATGGCAAATAGATGGGGAAACAATGGGAACAGAGACAGACTTTATTTTTTTGGCTCCAAAATGACTGCAGATGGTGACTGCAGCCATGAAATTAAAGGATGCTTGCTCCTTGGAAGAAAAGCTATGACATTCTAGACAGCATATTAAAAAGCAGAGACATTACTTTGCCGACAAAGGTCCTTCTAGTCAAAGCTATGGTTTTCCCACTAGTCATGTATGGATGTGAGAGTTGGACTATAAAGAAAGCTGAGTGCCAAAGAATTGATGCTTTTGAACTGTGGTGTTGGAGAAGACTCTTGAGAGTCCCCTGGATTGTAAGGAGATCAAACCAGTCAATCCTAAGAGAAATCAGTCCTGAATATTCATTGGAAGGACTGATGCTGAAACTGAAGCTCCAATACTTTGGCAACCTGATGCGAAGAACTGACTCATTGGAAAAAACCCTGATGCTGGGAAAGATTAAAGGCAGGAGGAGAAGAGGACAACAGAGTATAAGATGGTTTGATGGCATCACTGATGTGATGGACATGAGTTTGAGCAAGCTCCCTGAGTTGGTGATGGATAGGGAAGCTGAAATTCTGCAGTCCATGGGGTTGCAAAGCGTTGGATAGAACTGAGTGACTGAACTAAACTGAACACCATCTCTGTGCAAAATAAGCCCTAAATTAAAAAGTCAGGGTATACATCCCTATTATATAACAGCTCAAATAGGTGCCTTTCCTATCTTTTCATTTTTATCTTTTTTTCATTTTAGTTCTCCAGGTTCAGTATCTGAAGCTTTAGCATGTAAGTTAAATTTTTAAATTGACTTCTCTTTCCCCTGAACAAGAACTCTTTGTAGTCATTTTCACTCTACAACAGCTGAATGACAGAATAAATACTTCCCACTCCAGGGTGGAAGTACTTGACTTTATCAGAAATAGATAACTATCACCTCTAAGAAAAAGTCTCAGTCTGCCTGATAGTGAGGTCTAAAAAACCTGCAGAGTCCTTTCTTGACCCTGCTCTTGGGTCTAACTAAAAAAGAAGCTTTCTCAAATATGCCACTCCACTTGTCATTCTACCGTCTCTTAATAGGGATGACCTCCGCTGGTTATCCAGAGATACCACATTCTTCCTCTTTCTCTAGCATGTCCACTGGAGAAAAACATTTTTCTTAAAATTCTGTGTATGATTATCTAAACTTGGCTGAAATAAAAGACATAAATTTGACACTTGTGAACCTGTGAGGGGGAAATTTTCCTCTATTAAATATATTGTTTTTATTCCTAAAACAGCTTAATTATGTTTTAATTAGGTATTGTGGGTAAGAAACATCAATATTAGTTAATATAATCTGGCTGGCTAGAATAATATTTTGATTTTGTTCTGCCTATTTTTAGTTATCATAACCTTGTCCCTCTACATCACACACACACACACACACACACACACACACACACACACACAAGCTGAGAAGTCCCAAGACCTAAAGTTGGCAGACCCAGGATAGCAGCATAGCTAAGAGTGTAGTTCTGGTCTGAATATGAAGATCTGAGAACCAGCAGAACAGACAGTTTAAGTTTCAGTCTGAAAGCTGGCAACCATAAGACACCAGAAGAGCCAATGTTTCAGGTCTATTCTGCAGGCAAGGAAAAACTGTGTTCCAGCTCACCCAACCAGGAAGGAGGAGTTCCTTTCTGTCTACTCTTGGGAGGTTCCACCTTTTATTCTATTCAGGCCATCAAGTGATTGGGGAAGGGTCCCCCACACTAGGAAAGGCAATCCTGCTTTACTCAGTCTATTGACTCAAATGTTAATCTCATCCAAAAACATATTTACAGACACACCCAGAATAATCTTGACCAAGTATCTTGGCACTTTGTGCCCCAGGCAAGTTGACACATGAATTCTCCCACCATATCCATCTGACTTGAATGAAAAATTCAATAGAACATAAGACTTTACTCTGGATATAATAACATGTGGAAGACAGGGTCCATGACAGCCTCACTATAGTATAAAGGACAAGAGCTGGGGTGGGGGGGATGGCGTGTGGGGGACAGGGGTAGAGCAAAGGGAGGGGGGAGCACTAACAAAACTAAGATCTGGGTACAGAATGTAGCTGCTCAAGGTGTCCATGGTGAAACACAACAGCCACAACCACAACAACCCGGAAGCAAAATACAGTCACTTTCTGGTCTATCTGGGGTTACAAATATACACCGTTAGCCAGGTCTGCTTTGAGAAAAATGACCCAGGATTTGAGGATATCCTATCTTAGTATCATGAGTGGAGAAGCATCAAAGTCATTATTGTAATTTCTCACCCCCAACACAGACTGATGATGCCTTCTCCACATTAGTGTTCAAAGCTGACATTGGTGCATGAAGTATAGATGTGGGCTAGGGAGAAGAGAGGCAGAAACCATCCTGCTGCACTGGCTTATTTTCCTGGGCTTGAGAGTACCCTACAAAACCATTCACTTAAGGTAGATGCAATACAGGCATGGCTTTCCTTTTAAATCTAGCAATTTTTTACTTAAAAACAAACAAAAAAACCCTTTTTATAGAAGAATAGTATTCACATAAAAAGTACACATCTAGTAAATATAAAAATGAATTTATACCATCTGAGAACACCCCTGTGTAAGCACAACCAGCTCAAGAAAATAGAACATTACCAGCCCCCAGAAGCACCCCTTAACTCTATCACTAACTTCCTCTCTCCCCCTGTCAAGTGTAACCATTAACATGAAAGGGTAACCATTAACCTAACTTCTAAACTGATGGATTAGTTTTCCCTGTTTGGTACCTATTTTAAATAGAAAATATACTAATTAATTGAAAAACAATTTTTAAGAGGAGTATTTTTTAAAAAATCAAATATATTTTGAACTCACACTATATCACAGTTCTTAAGCAAGTTCCTCAGCCCAGAATGTTAGTCTTGTTTTTACATAGTGCCCTCCTTTGTCTGGATTAAGGTTTCTTTCACTCTGTATTGAATTATTGTGACTACTTTCTTATTTACCTGACAGCCCAGCTCTGATATGTTTCTTTTGCCACTTCCCTATTGCAAGTCTTGTGTTCCTCTCCTTTTTCCCAAATGCCCAACTGAATTGCCACAGTCAGAAAAATTTATCCTACTAACAAGGTTAAAACTGCATTTTCTCCTGATTTGGTTTTAACTATTACTGATAAATTTCTTAATTGTCCAGCACTAAGTTAAGGCAAACTTGTTCTCTTACCCTTTTCACCTAATCTGAGTGACATGAGCCTAAAAGATATGTAGAGAACCTTGTTAGTCTCAAACAAAACATGAATCATTTCTTCTATGCTTGATAGGGTTTATAGGATATATTTAGTAGTTACTAATATCTGTGCGACCCCATAGACCGCAGCCCACCAGGCTCCCCCGTCCCTGGGATTCTCCAGGCAAGAACACTGGAGTGAGGTGCCATTTCCTTCTCCAAAGCCTGAAAGTGAAAAGTGAAAGTGAAGTTGCTCAGTCGTGTCCGACTCTTCGCAACCCCATGGACTGCAGCCTACCAGGCTCCTCAATCCATGGGATTTTCTAGGCAAAAGTACTGGAGTGGGGTGCCATTGCCTTCTCCGAATAAAGATAATCAAAATCACCATGCATTTGTTAATCACACAGTTATGTGACAAAATAACAAATAATAATAATGTAGTGTGCTATTTATCCAAGCTATTCCCCCTCAGAAAGGCTTAAGTTGAGCATAATGCCAAACTTCTTGAAAGCATAAGTTATGTTAGGCAGAACCAAGGGCAACAAGTAGAAGTAGTTTACAGTACTCCATCAAGAGGTGATGTGCTGGAATGAAAAAATATTAGCATGGGCTGCAGACCTTCATGCCTGTCAAACAAAGTAATATTTATCTAGCTAAGGTAGTTCCAGAAACTATAGAAAAAGACTCATAAAAAACATATATTTGCTCTCTAGAAGCAAGTAAACTACAAGAAAAGCTGATTCCCACTTTTCTTCCTATCAGAGGAAGACCTTGTTGAAGGTCTCCAGCCTGAGGTTCCAAAAACTAAATGGAGAAAAATGAGTGTATGCGTATGCCTCAACAGCTGTTCATTATTACCCATGTTGCAAATCTAATTTTTGTGCCTCATTAGTGATTATATCAAGACTTTTGTCTAAGCACTTCTTTCAAAAAAAAAAAAAATGGTGTCATTCATTCTAGCAGGTTGTAGGGTACTGCCAATGGTAGAGAAAGAAAAGAGGAAGGGAGACTCTGGAAATACAGAAACTTTAAAAATAAGTTACCTGTCAGATACTATCAGACACTACTCAGAAATGTCATCTTTGAATAAACATAAGAGGGTTCATTTGGGCTCGTGATCGGACACTCGTCCATAAGATTTTGCATCACCTAATCTTAAGGAACTATTCAGTTCACTTCAGTTCAGTAGCTCAGTCATGTCCGACTCTTTGCAATCCCATGGACTGCAGCATGCCAGGGTTCCCTGCCTATCACCAACTCCTGGAGCTCGCTAAAACTCAAGTTCATCGAGTCAGTCATGCCATCCAACCATCGTGGAAGTTCTGTAATCAAGCCCCATTGGCCTCCAAAGTCAAATTTCCTGGTAACTATTACTTTTATTGAATTTTTATAGCTCTAACTGTGAATACTACATTGTACCAACTACATTGTACCATGTACCAACATGTACCCAAAGCACATGTTATATTACTACATGTGATTTTTTAGTTATCTGTCACATTCTTATGAAGTTCTTATCTTCCAAATTAGACTTCCGCACATCTATTTGTATAATGTTCTCCCACATATCTAGCACAGAGTAGAGAAGAACTGAGCATCTGGCACTCAACTGATCTCTGTGATTAATTGACTGGATCATTTTAATTCTGTACAAAAAACTTTACTAATTTTAATTTGATCCAAAGTCAACTGAAATTTCAATAAATGCATTTGTAAACAGAGATGTTACAAGGATACTTCTGTCATGAGAACGTATCTACAGTATTAATTTTGTAACATTGGCCTTCAACTGTTTCAAAACATTTCAAAACTATTCTACCTGTGGCTAACTAAATTAGGTAAAAAGCATGCAGTTCATTCACAACCTAGGTTTTATCTTACTTTATATCTTAGTTTAAACCTTAATTAAAATCAGAGACTTTGTTTAAGAAATAAAGAAATGTCATTCCAAGCACTGAGATTTAATAAGCTTGGGGCTGACAGATTATGCAGCTGTACTCAAAAGAGAGAATCTGATTCACTGTACCACTGATTGAGTAGGTTCCACTTATCGAGTAGGCACCACTGCTTGAGTAGGTGCCGCCACTGTTATAATTACAAGAGAATGTGTGGATCTCGATGTGCCAGACAGTGAAATTCTTTCTGTTTCCTGGGAGGGTGAAGCTATCCATCACACAGTAATGATAAGTTTGGACTGCAACACAGGATCAATGAGAAGGATGAAAAGTTGTGCTATAATATTTATGTCTTATATATTTCAACTTTAAATATTTATGCTATTAACCTGTTTTATAATAATTAACCTTTAACCATTTGATAATTGTTTTATCATAAGTAAATGTCAGTTGATTACATCAGTGACAAAAATAATTTGTACAAAATCT
The DNA here is from genome assembly GCF_003369695.1 of Bos indicus x Bos taurus. Lineage (NCBI taxonomy): Eukaryota > Metazoa > Chordata > Mammalia > Artiodactyla > Bovidae > Bos > Bos indicus x Bos taurus. The sequence continues at coordinate 33,599,605 of NC_040085.1, read as the reverse complement.
AAGTGCTACAGCATCTAGAATATCAAGAATTATATCTTCTAATAATGATGTTTTATGGAAGAAAAATTGTGTCCTGAAACAGTTGGATTTTTTTCAAAATTAGTAAGAGCTGAATTAGTAAATCAGTAATTTGCTTAAGAGTTTTATTACATGTTTTATCCTAAGTAGATCATTAATCACTTATTTCCTTAATATTTTATACTCCAAAATATTAATTTTATATTTAATTCTATCCACATTTTAATATTAACATTTATTTCTAGGAAGAGTTGAGCCTGAACAAAATCTGTATCATACAGTTTTTCAAAATACTATTTTTTCTTTTGTTAAACATACGTATTTTATTCATATTAAAAATATCAAAGCAGAGAGTAGAGGCAAGCTAGCAGGCTTGCGGGCTAGCTCCCCTATTGCAATATGTTATTAATGAGGCACTGTGAACATCTCATGAATTATTTCAATTTGCTTAAAAACAATTGTTAGAATTGGTCCAATGTATATTTTGATACATTCCAATTATGCTATGATTTATTAAAAATTTTTTCATTAAAAATTTTTTTGAGAGAACACCATAGTTGAATCTTACATAAAATTAGCCAGAATATGTTAATCAGTTTGAATAAATATGCATTAAAAGCACTTTCTCCTATTCTGTAGGCATCTTTTCACTTTCATGAAGGTATCTTGAAGCATAAACTTTTAAAAATGGAGTCCACTGCAACCAGGTTTTTCTTATCACTTATGCATTTATTACCACATTTAAAAACCCTGAAGTTTTACTCCTTTGCTCTCTTCTAAGTGTCTTCTTAGTGTCTCCACTTAGGGAGGTAAAAATGAAAAAGAATATTAAGAAAGAGAAAGTAGTACATTTACTTAGAAATGAAATGACCTCTAATAGAACTAATAAAGCTTCAGATTCAAGCACCTTCATTTACACAAGTCCCTTCCAAGCTCTAGGATGGGCCCTAGTAATGTGTTCACACATTGTTTTTATAAAAATTGCAGTCTCCTCTGCACTCCCACTCCCTTTCCTTCACCCTCTGCCTGACATCAGACAGTATGAAATGGCTTTTGTAATTTGAAAAGGAAGTTATTAGAGGATGCATTTAGTATGGGCTTAGTAGGCACATTTATGTGGTCGACAGTCATATCAACATACAGATTAGTAGCTGCTAGTCGTTCTGGTGTTGAAATTGCTTCTAAGAGTATTCTGATTATTCTGTATGCTGATTCGTCTACCATTGTGATTCAAAAACACATGGTCAAGGAGCTGTTTATTTAAATAACTGACACAGTGGAACATGTACTATTTTGACACAATTGAAAATATACTATTTTAATTGCAATCTGGAAAGACATTTTGGGACATCTCACTTGGCACAAGTGAAAACAATAGATTCCTCATTTGGCATTGCTTTTACTTATTAAATAACTGAGAAAAAACAGCAAAAACTGATGGACTATAAGATACTGGAATAAAGATAGACAATATCATAGAAAGTTTTCTGTAATCAAGAAACAAATTATTGCCAAAATAAATTTCAGATCCCATCAACAGCTTTAATTAATTAAACAAAAACTGTAACTAAAGTTATAAATAGACCCTTGGATTGTTTCCAAATGCAGTTAATAGAGAATAATAAATTGTTTGAACTTATTACCAAAAGATTTGAATTTCCAACTGACATGACATGGAGTGCTGATCTCAGTGAAGACTTGAAAGTAGGTATTAACAATGGTGTGTTGGTACACATGTAATAACTGGCTCTCTGGAAAAAAAAACATAAAGAAGCTGATTTCTAGTTTTCGCTAGTGGTGTAAATACTTCCATCACAGCCAATCAACCTACCAATATGATATCACTGAGCTCCAAGTTGGAAGCAGATGCACACAATCAGCTCTTATGAGTACAGATGGAATTAGTGGAAGATATCTTCATATCTTCCCAACACCACATTGCAAGGACGATACCAACTGTACATTGGTTCACAGGAACTGTCCACTAAATTTTGCAGCCAATTATGGCCCAAAGAAAACTGACGTTCTTAGATATATGACAGTTCATATATGAAAAAGAAAGATTTCCCTCAATTTTACAATTTTAAAGATGTACATAGCACTAGTGATATTAGTTATGATGTAGAAAGAAACTTTTGCATTTTATCAATGCAAATTTCAACAATCCTACAGAAGGAGACTGATTGAGTTTTTATTATTCATAAAAATATTAGAAAACAATGGCTGATAGAGAAAAGACCAAAGAGTATGCAGCCAGAAAATATAAGGAAGAAAGGTTTTAAAGGTGGATCAGGCAATTAATGAAAATATATTATTTTTGAAATGTGGGTGTTTTAAGTTTTGTTTAATAGCTAGTTATAATTTGCAATGTATTTTCTCATTCTAAAATCAATATTTTCTTTGTCTTCAATTTTGTATTAATAATTTGCATCTTTTTCCTTAAAGAGGACCCTCAGAATTGTATCAGTTTCAGATCCAACAGGCCCTGAAGGGGCCTCATTATTGATTTACAATTCATCCTGCTGCTGCTGCTGCAGCTAAGGCTCTTCAGTCACGTCCGACTCTGTGGGACCCCATAGACAGCAGCCCACCAGGCTCCACCGTCCCTGGGATTCTCCAGGCAAGAATACTGGAGCAGGTTGCCATTTCCTTCTCCAATGCGTGAAAGAGAAAAGTGAAAGTGAAGTCGCTTAGTTGTGTCTGACTCTTTGCGACCCCATGGACTGCAGCCTACCAGGCTCCTCAGTCCATGGATTCTCCTAGAGCCAGCTTAACCTTCAGATGTTAAGTGAATAGACTGCTGCAGTATTGCTGACTTCCAATGGCAAATTTTGAGGAAGAAAAAATTTTAGAAAAAGTGTTCAAAAACGAGTTGAGTTTCTTCAAGATCTACCACTTACCAAATCTTATATTTTGGTGAGTATTATGTTTCTGAGTATCAATTCACTTCACTTCATTCCAGTTGCTCAGTCGTGTCCGACTCTTTGTGACCCCATGAACCGCAGCACACCAGGCTTCCCTGTCCATCACCAACTCCCAGAGTCCACCCAAAACCATGTCAATTGAATCAGTGATGACATCCAACCATGTCATCCTCTGTCATCCCCTTCTCTTCCTGATCAATCTTTCGCAGCACCAGGGTCTTTTCAAATGAGTCAGATCTTCACATGAGGTGGCCAAAGTATTGGAGTTTCAGCTTTAGCATCAGTCCTTCCAATGAACACCCAGGACTGATTTCCTCTAGGATGGACTGGTTGGATCTCCTTGCAGTCCAGGGGACTCTCAAGAGTCTTCTCCAACACCACAGTTCAAAAGCATCAATTCTTCGGCGCTCAGCTTTCTTCACAGTCCTACTCTCACATCCATACATGACCACTGGAAAAACCATAGCCTTGACTAGATGGACCTTTGTTGGCAAAAAAACGTCTCTGCTTTTTAATATGCTGTCTACTGCTGCTGCTGCTGCTGCTGCTGCTGCTAAGTCACTTCAGTCGCGTCCAACTCTAAGTCATAACTTTCCTTCCACGGAGTCCGTCTTTTAATTTCATGGCTGCAATCACCATCTGCAGTGATTTTGGAGCCCCAAAAAATAAAGTCAGCCACTGTTTCCACTGTTTCCCCATCTATTTGAGTATCAATTATTCACTTTGAAAATCAGGTTAACTTGCCTTTCCATGCCTTGCAAGATAATTATTTTGGGGAAGTAATGTATGGGAAAATATTTTTATAAAGAGATATATGTCATCCCTGAGTTCAGCTCTACTCAATTTATTAATATATACATGAGTTATGTTGTGGTATTATGGTGAACTTAACAAATGATCTTCAAAACTTACTAAATTTCCAGAAACAGCCTGGTAATATAATTCAATTTTGCTAAAATGACCTATTCAAATGAATTTGTTAAGACACACATTTTTATTAATAAAATACATGCAAAAATAGTCTACCTCATTCCATAAAGGATATAAGGTGGCTTTCAAATAAGATGGTGAGAAAATAAAGTTTTGGGATACGCTCTGCTCCTGAATGCCTTTAAATTGCCTATAGAACAATTTAAAAATAGTATTTTACACAATCTGAAAGAAATATGAAACAGCTATCTTCCAGATTGAGTCAGTATTTTACAAATCCTCCCACTGTCCAGTAAAGAATTATAAATTCTTATTTCTTTGAAATCAAGACTTTTACCAAAAACTGGCAGGCATGTCACGGACTTATTTTGCTCATTTTCATTTGTGCTTTTGCCTGCACCATCACTTTTCCTATGCTGGTCACTAGCACTATTTGTAGCTAATCTCTGTTTTGCTGCTTAACTGACTGATAAGAAGACTCATTCTAAAGATTATTTTATCAGAAGCAGTGAGCCTGTATTTAGGCCTAATTAGCTCCTGAATGTTGACCTCAAGTTATCACAGTAAATAAGCTGAAGCTGCCTTTTATACAGTTCTGTGGTACTTGCTCTTGAATATATGACTAGCACAATGAAATGGACACCTAGAAAGTAAATATATCTATGTAAGGATCTATAACTAAGCACATTATAAAATATATTTTGCCATCATTACAAGAATGTGAAAAGCATTCTTACAGAAACAGCTTAAGAAAAGAAAAATCAGGATATAAGAATGGTACATATAAAATTATTGCAAGAAAATACACCCAAATCTTGTTTATCTTTATATTTTTGTCATGAATTATATGCTAATTCTTCAATAAATTTGTATTATACTTTTAAATAGAAAATACTATGACTTTTTAAGCCTATTATATTTTAACTCTACTAGATACTATAAACCAGATTTAATTCTCCTCTGTGTTTCAATGCCACACCATTTATTTACAAATGGATTTTTAGATTTCTAGGGGTGAGGAACAGAAATCCCAGAGCTTTTGAGTCAACTACAAAGTGAGAACTCACAGTCCCCAAGACTTTCCTCACCTTTTACACAAACTGCAAGTTTGGGGGATTTCCAAAAATATCATCTGATTTGATCGTTCACTATAAGAATTCACAGAACTCACTGCAGGTGATTATGCTCACAGTTTGTTGCTGGGAAACAAGACAGACTATGATCAACTAAGGGAGCTTCTATTGCCTTCTCCCCATTGAATCAAGATGCATTATTCTTCTAACATTGATCTGTGACAGAACCAACAAGGACCTAACCAAAGCAGAAGAGATTAAGAAGAGGTGGCAAGAACATACAGAAAACTATACAAAAAAAGATCTTAATGACCCACATAACCACATTGGTATGGTCCTCACCCAGATCCAGATATCCTGGAGTGTAAAGTCAAGTGAGCCTTAGGAATTATTACTATGAACAAAGCTAGTGGAGGTGATGGAATTCCAGATGAGCTATTTCAAATCCTAAAAGATGATGCTATTAAAGTACTGCACTCAATATGCCAGCAATGGCATATTGGAAATTTGGAAAACTCAGCAATGGCCACATACAGTGGCACTGGATAAGAATCTTTGAGAGTCCCTTGGACAAAGGAGATCAAAACAGTCAATCCTAAAGGAAATCAACCCTTAGCATTCATTGAAAGGACTGACGCTGAAGCTGAAGCTCCAATACTTCAGCCACCTGATGCAAAGAGCTGACTCACTGGAAAAGACCCTGATGCTGGGAAAGATTGAAAGCAGGAGGAGAAGAGGGGATCAAGGGATGAGATGATTGGATGACATCACCAACTCAAAGGACATGAGTTTGAGCAGACTCTGGGAGATAGTGAAGGATGGGAAGCCTGGCATGCTGCAGTTCATGGGGTCTCAGTGAGGCAGACAGGACTTAGTGACTGAACAAGAACAACACTGCCAACCAGAAAATTTGCCCAAGCCCCAGAGTTTTTATAGAGACTCCATTATACAGCCATGATTGACTGACTGATTGCAAAAGGTTGCTGTAAGTCTCTAAGATAACGATACCTACATCACATTACTGGTCTTTCTGGCACAGTCAGCCCTCACTCTAACCTGTGGCGGATTCATTTTGATATTTGGCAAAACTAATACAATTATGTAAAGTTTAAAAAAAAAATAAAAAAATAAAAATAAAATTAGGAAAAAAAATAAAATAAAATAAAAAATAAAATAAAATAAATCACACTGTTTATAATAGCCAGGACATGGAAGCAACCTAGATGTCCATCAGCAGATGAATGGATAAGAAAGCAGTGGTACATATACACAATGGAGTATTACTCAGCCATTAAAAAGAATACATTTGAATCAGTTCTAATGAGGTGGATGAAGCTGGAGCCTATTATACAGAGTGAAGTAAGCCAGAAGGAAAAACACCAATACAGTATACTAACGCATATATATGGAATTTAGAAATATGGTAACAATAACCTGTGTACGAGACACCAAAAGAGACAGTGATGTATAGAACAGTCTTATGGACTCTGAGGGAGAGGGAGAGGGTGGGAAGATTTGGGAGAATAGCATTGAAACATGTAAAATATCATGTATGAAACGAGATGCCAGTCCAGGTTCGATGCACGATACTGGATGCTTGGGGCTAGTGCACTGGGACGACCCAGAGGGATGGTATGGGGAGGGAGGAGGGAGGAGGGTTCAGGATGGGGAACACATGTATACCTGTGGTGGATTCATTTTGATATTTGGCAAAACTAATACAATTATGTAAAGTTTAAAAATAAAATAAAATTAAATAAATAAATAAATAAATCACATTGTCAGACCAGCCAATATGACCAAAGTCCTTAGGCAAAAAAAGACACTAGAAATTACCTCCCAGAAGCTTTGTGAAGTGAAAATCAGTTGTGTTCGACTCTTTGCGACTCCATGAACTATACAGTCCATGGAATTCTCCAGGCCAGAATACTGGGGTGGGTAACCTTTCCCTTCTCCAGGGGATCTTCCCAACCCAGGGATCGAATCCAGGTCTCCCGCATTGCAGGCAGATTCTTTACCAGCTGAGCCACAAGGGAAGCCCAGAAGCTTTCAGTTCAGTTCAGTCACTCAGTCATGTCCAACTCTTTGTGACCCCATGGACTGCAGCATGCCAGGCTTCCCTGTCCATAACCAACTCCTGCAGCTTGCTCAATCTCATGTCCATCGAGTTGGTGATGCCATCCAACAACCTCATCCTCTGTGATCTCCTTCTCCTGCCTTCAATCCTTTCCAGTATCAGAGTCTTTTCAAATGAGTCAGTTCTTTGCATCAGGTGGCCAAATATTGGAGTTTCAGCTTCAGCATCAGTCCTTCCAATGAATATTCAGGACTGATTTCCTTTAGGATGGACTGGTTGGATCTCCTTGCAGTCTTCTCCAACACCACAGTTCAACAGTATCAATTCTTTGGTGCTCAGCTTTCTTTATAGTACAACTCTCACATCCATACATGACCACTAGAAAAACCATAGCTTTGACTAGACAGACACTTGTTGGCAAAGTAATGTCTCTGCTTTTTAATATGCTGTCTAGATTGGTCATAGCTTTTCTTCCAAGGAGCACTTGTCTTATAATGTCATGGCTGCAGTTACCATCCGCAGTGATTTTGGAGCTCAAGGAAAATACAGAAAATTGGGCAGGGCCAAATTCTTTACATAGGGATTAAGCAGGTATTTGTTTATCATGTATACCAATTAGCATGGTAATTTATCTCTCATCTACTTCTTAATGTTTGCTGCCCGGGGAAAAAAACAAAATATGAATGGATTAAAATATTTGATAGGTGAAGCAAAACTTTTTAAAAAGCCTTCCAAAGTCAGCACTTTATCAATTGGAATACTTATTTTGTAATTAAAGAATGCTTACATCTAATGTTAAGGATGCTTTCATAAATAAACACTTTCATAAAGAAACATTTTCACAAAGAAAATGTTCAGTTCAGAGGATAAAGAGGTTATCCATTAAACATACAAGATTCATTCAACTTGAAATACAATTGGGCATCATGATATGTCAATATGTAATCTCAATATTTAACTAAACATTTGCTTTAAGCATGTCTGTAAACCTAGTAAACCACATAAAACTTCATATTAATACTATTGGCAAGAAACTTGGGCATCAGGGATAAAATAACAGCATTTTGCCTTTTAAAATAAATGAACGAAGACTTGGATCTAAAGGAGAGAAAGTCCATGCACTCAATATGTGGGAGGACAAGCTTCATACACAGCACCCTGACCCTAAATCTGTGTTTCTGAAATTTTCAGGCTGAATTAAGCCCTTTAATGAACAGGACCCTATGAGGCATTCCCAGGACAGACCCCCTTCCCCACATCCTCTGCTTTAACTCCTCTCTGAAGTACACAGACAATAGTATCTAATGCACATTTCCTGAGTTGTTTTACAGAATACAGGCGGATCCTTTACTAGCTGAGCCAGAAGCAAAGGCCCATCTTTAGTATAGCATTTTTATGTGTATGCTTTTCTATAACATTACTATTATTATATATTATAAATTATATCTTTGTTACAGCATTACTTAAATATTTATAATTTTAAAACTACACATTAATTACCATATAACTGATTAATGGCTTATAAATTCTGTACAAGGATGAAACATGAACAAGTAAAGCTTACAAACTAAACTCAACAAATCAAAGAAATTAACTACTTGATGACCAGGAACACAGGGCCCCCAGGCCCACTGAAGCCCAAGGATTGATAAAGTTAACCCCTATGACATCCCCCTGTTACCAACAACCAATCAGTGAATTGTGTAAGAGTTGATCACTGTACCCAGGGACTCCCCTGCCTCACCTTGCCCTGAGAATGTAAGGAGCATTTGAGCTAAAACCCATCAGGGAGTTTGGAATTTTTGAGCATCACCAGTCCCAGACTACTTGTATGGCACCTTACAACACTGTACTTTGCTTCACACAACATGGAGTCAGTAGACTAGCATTACTACACACCAGAAAGCAGATCCAAATTTTGGTTTGGTAGCATTAAAAGAGAAGGACTTTTAAAAGTATAAGTAGATTATTTATGTTGAGTCAATTAATCTTTAGTATGAAAGTGAAAGTGAAAGTTGCTCAGTCGTGTCACACTTTTTGTGCTCCCATGGACTATACAGTCCATGGAATTCTCCAGGCCAGAATACTGGCGTGGGTAGCCTTTCCCTTCTCCAGGGGATCTTCCCAACCCAGGGATTGAACCCAGGCCTCTTGTATTGCAGGCGGATTCTTTACTAGCTGAGCCAGAAGCAAAGGCCCATCTTTAGTATAGCATTTTTATGTGTATGCTTTTCTATAACATTATGATTATTATATATTATAAGTTATATCTTTGTTACAGCATTACTTAAATATTTATAATTTTAAAACTACACATTAACTAATTACCATATAAAACTGATTAATGGCTTATAAATTCTGTACAAGGATGAAACATGAACAAGTAAAGCTTACAAACTAAACTCAAATTCTAATGAGCATATTTATGCATTACTTCTTCCTGATTTAATCCTCATATATTTTTTCCCCAATTTTATGGAGCAATGTAAAAAAAAAAACAAATCACTCATCAGAGAAGAATTCATCCTATACCACAAAAGCATAAAGGTTAAGTATATATACTCAGTTCCTAGATCCAAAATAAAAAACAGATTCCCAAAAGGAGAATAATCAAAATGTATAAAATATCAAAGAAGAAAGTTCACTAGGCCCCTGGGACTAAACAGTTAAAATCACCTGACTGTGTTTCTATTCAGAGAATGTACATTTCTCAAACAGATAAAGAAGACCATTGTGAATCAGGTGTGTGAGACATCAGCTAAGCGGGACCACACCTTAGCCACAACAGTAGACAAAATTGGCTCACTTTGAAGAAAAGGCCAGCATAACCATGACTCTTTTACATTCACAACTCAACTCTAGGAAAATGCAGTCAAGTTGCTCATCTAGACTCTCAAAAATATTGAGATTACAGCTCCCATGGTGAAGTTACTAAAAAACACAGATGAAAATGACTGTTCATCATCAGTGGAGGCTTCACACTTCATTGAGAGCCCAAGTGGGAACATGCTCTCTGAATCACAGTATATTGTCAAACACCAAGTGATGGCACGCTAGGTAATGACTCAGTGATCAACAATGCAGGCGGTCCCAGCAGCAGGAGCAGGCACCCAGGGTGCACGGCAGTCAATACATTAGACTCCAGTACCTATTCTTCTTGGAGAACAAAATCAGGTTTAGCTGTTTGTGAAATGTTTGAACTGTGAAATCAAAGAAGGAAAGGAAATACTGCACTGAACACATACACAGAACTGTTCTTTTCTAGGCTTTGCATGAAGGCAGAGGATACTGGGAATTTGATTGTATTTTTAATACTATACAATGCTAATTCTAAGTACATAAAGGCTGCCTTGATGAATAGTACATAATCAGTAAGTACAGAATAGTGCAGATTTCTTCTATGGGAATTATGGAACAGGAGTGTGAAACCATGGAGGAAAGACTTCACAGCCTGAATCATTGTCTAAACATGTTTCCCTGCCTGCTTTTTAAGGGCTCCAAGAAAATGATCTCTCCCTACCCATGCCAAAACGCATTATTCTAACATGATTATTAGCTTTAGTCAAATTTCTTTTTTCTACTTTTCTTGGGTATGCACAGCAAAATGGTAGCATGCTAGAGCCAGCTAACCAGTGACACACAGGAGCTTACACTGTGTGTCTCTTGCCATTTCATGTTCATTATCACAGTGGTGGCTGAAACTGATAATGGAGTATCTACACTAGAGATATCAACAAGCACGACAAGTTGGGGGCCTCTCAACCCACTCGCCAAGGGACAGGTTGTTAAGCATTGACCAACACAGTTGTCTCTCAGTAGTGCTGGCTACTAATAAAAAACTGTACTATGGGTCACACAATTTGTCAAAAATAGGGAGCAAAACCAATGACCTAAACGGATTTCGCCTGGAGAATCCCATGGATGGAGGAGCCTGGTGGGCTGCAGTCCATGGGGTCGCTAAGAGTCGGACACGATTGAGCGACTTCACTTTCACTTTTCACTATCATGCATTGGAGAAGGAAATGGCAACCTATTCCAGTGTTCTTGCCTGGAGAATCCCAGGGACCGCAGAGCCTGGTGGGCTGCAGTCTATGGGGTCGGACACGACTGAAGTGATTTAGCAGCAGCAGCAGTGTCTCCCTTTGCTAAACTTTTATTGCAATTACCAAAGTAATAAATTTTATAAATGAGATCTAAATTATTTCCCATGTGTTTCTTCTTGACCATATTTCAGGTTATTTCAAAGCAGATAAGTTTTAAACTTTGTTGCAAGATTTGCTTAGAATGAAGCACATTGTGGGTACCATTAGTTGGGAGACAGAGGAACACTCAAAACTTTGGAACTGATTGAGGGGAATGCTTTTAACATTTAAGTAGAATGGTGTAGCTTGGCCATTTTCCACAGGCTCCCCTCTAATATCTGTAGGACTAAGATGAAAAGAGTCTAAACAGAGAACCCCAGTCTGGCTCTCCCCTTCACTTCCCACCCTCTGACTCCAGCCTACAACTGTAAGGGGGCCCATGTTTAAATGTGGTAGGGTGATCAACCCCCTCATTTTGCCTTGGATTGAGGGGTTTGGGGGAATGCAGGGCTTTAAAACTGGTACAGTCCCAGGCAAACGGTGATCAGTCATCTTTTGGATTAAGGAAAGAGGGTTATGCAAGCAGGTCCAGATAGTCACAGATCTGCTGGTCAGAGATTTCTAGGGTTTTGAAACCACAAAGCATGACCTAGACAGGTGATGGTGAGTGTGTGATAGCACATGAACTGCAGCTGGGTACCTTCCTTTGCCCTCACATATTCATCTCTTCCAGAACTATGATATATTCTGGGCATGTAGTAGTAAAAAAAAGATATAAATATGTTTTTAAAGTGAAAGATATTACAAAAATATTCAAGTTACAGTCACTTACTTTCTTCACTGTTGAAAAGCCTTCCTTCCTGACTTCCCTGCATCCATTTTTTTGGCCCCTGACAGTCTATTGTGCGTGTGTGCTCTACTGCTTAGTCATGTCCATCTCTTTGCAACCCCATGGACTGTAACCTGTCAGGCTCCTTGGTCTATTGGATTTTTCAGACAATAATAATGGAGTGGGTTGCCATTTCCTTCTCAAGGGGATCTTCCCAACCCAGGGATGGAGCCTGCATTTCCTGCGACTCCTGCACTGGCAAGCTGACTCTTTACCACTGAGCCACCTGGGAAGCCCCCACTCTATTGACTATATCATATATATCAAGTGGTAAAACCTGTGTAAAGCTACTCTGTTCTCAAACAGAAGAGCAGGATCACTAACTTGTTAAAATGGCCCTTGTGACATGAAAGCCCCCCCCCCCCGCCGCCGCCCCCTGCCGCTCCCACTGGAGTCACATTATGCCACTCACCCCCTCATTCATAGTCATATAGGCCTTATTCTAGTTCCTTCCTCGAATGGTTCATGTTCTTCCCGCTTTACTGTCTCTGCAAAACCAGGCTCCATGTGCCCTTATCACTATGTGAAGCCTGTTTCATTTTTCCTGTCCAATCCTCAGTCAAGATTAGGGTTTCATCCCAGGCTTTCAGACCTCACCTTGCTTTTCCTTTTTGCCATAATTTGTACTTTGTAATATGATGACATATTATCTGAATAACATACAATGTATCCTGTAGACTTGTAAACCCAATGAGGGCAGTGCAATGTTACTTGCTGTTCTACTTCCACAGATAGTAGTTTATACAGTTAATAGAAGAGCAAAATAGAAAGGCAGAAAAGATGGAAGGAATGGGAATTAAGCAAGCTTCTACATAATGTGGGGAAGTTCACTATACTAGGAGTTTTAATATTTCTACTCTAACATGGGTATTTTATAAAACCTCACTTTAAGAGCAGGAGTTATTTTCTCACAACTTATGTTTCCCCGTTAAAGAGAAAGCACTAGCAGAATATATTCACACTGGAAGGATTTTTTTCCATGATGTCATGGATTTATGAAAGAGCAAAAAGGAATCAAACAACTAGAAAAATCCAAATAGAGATTCACAACCCAGATAAATAGGCTGATGTGATCACCAACCTAGAGCCAGATATCCTGGAATGCAATGTCACATGGGCCTTAGGAAACATCACTACAAACAAAGCTAGTGGAGGTGATGGAATTCCAGTTGAGCTATTTCAAATCCTCAAAGATGATGCTGTGAAAGTGCTGCACTCAGTATGCCAGCATATTTGGAAAACTCAGCAGGGGCCACAGGACTGGAAAAGGTCAGTTTTCATTCCAATCCCAAAGAAAGGCAATGCCAAAGAAGGCTCAAACTACTGCACAATTGCACTCATCTCACACGCTAGTAAAGTAATGCTCAAAATTCTCCAAGCTAGGCTTCAGCAATATGTGAACCGTGAACTTCCAGATGTTCAAGCTGGATTTAGGAAAGGCAGAAGAACCAGAGATCAAATTGTCAATATCCACTGGATCATCGAAAAAGCAAGAGAGTTCCAAAAACACATCTACTTCTGCTTTATTGACTATGCCAAAGACTTTGACTGTGTGTACCACAACAAACTGTGGAAAATTCTTAAAGAGATGGGAATACCAGGCCACCTGACCTGCCTCTTGAGAAATCTGTATGCAAGTCAGGAAGCAACAGTTAGAACTGGACATAAACAACAGACTGGTTCCAAATAGGAAAAGGAGTACGTCAAGGCTGTATATTGTCACCCTGCTTGTTTAACTTATATGCAGAGTACATCATGAGAAATGCTGAGCTGGATGAAGCACAAGCTGGAATCAAGACTGCCGGAAGAAATATCAATGACCTCAGATATGCAGATGACACCACTCTTGTGACAGAAAGTGAAGAAGAACTAAAGAGCCTCTTGTTGAAAGTGAAAGAGGAGAGTGAAAAAGTTGGCTTAAAGCTCAACATCAAGAAAACTAAGATTATGGCATCTGGTCCCATCACTTCATGGCAAATAGACGGGGAAACAGTTTTTTGGGCTCCAAAATCACTGCAGATGGTGACTGCAGCCATGAAATTAAAAGACGCTTGTTTCTTGGAAGAAAAGTTATGACCAACCTAGACAGCATATTAAAAAGCAGAGACGTTACTTTGCCAACTAAGGTCCGTCTAGTCAAAGCTATTGTTTTTCCAGTAGTCATGTATGGATATGAGAGTTGGGACTATAAAGAAAGCTAAGGGCTGAAGAATTGATGCTTTTGAACTATGGTCTTGGAGAAGACTCTTGACAGTCCTTTGGACTGCAAGGAGATCCAACCGGTCAATCCTAAAGGAAATTAGTCCTGAATATTCATTGAAAGGACTAATGGTAAAGCTGAAACTCCTGTACTTTTGCCACCTCATGCGAAGAGCTGACCCACTGGAAAAGACCCTGATGCTGGGAAAGATTGAAGGCAGGAGGAGAAGGGGACGACAGAGGGTAAGATGGCTGGATGGCATCACAGACTCAATGGACATGAGTCTGAGTAAACTCCAGGACTTGGTGATGGACAGGGAGGCCTGTTGTGCTGCAGTCCATGGCATCACAAAGAGTCAGACACAACTGACCAACTGAACTCAACTGACTGACTAATTGTAGATTCTTTCCCTTTCATTTCTCTCTTTCCCCACACTCTGATCCTGATCATATTTTTATAAAATCAAATAATAGAAGAAAACAAACTATGAAGCTCTTTCTCAGTAAGGTGTAATACATTAATAAAGCATAAATAGTTACTTTGTGTGTGTGTGTGTGTGTGTGGCCTTGCCTCCTGGCTTGTGGAATCTTAGCTCCCTAACCAAGGACAGAACACAGACTGGACAGTGAAAGTGCCAAGTCCTAACAACTGGACCATGGAGGAATTCCCAACAGTTACTTTTTATACAGTTCCCAGAAGCAGCAACATTTGAAAATGCAAACAGCCTTAAAGTTAAAACGTTTAGTTGGTATTCCAATACTATGGATGACATTTTGACAATAAAATCCTTCCACGTGATTAATAAATAAATAAAACCAAACTCATGTTTCTAAAACAATTATCAAGCAACATGTACAACAGATAACTTCTCTTTCTCCCCTCTACTTTCATCTCTTCCTGAGCCTCACCAGGAAGCTCATACCAAGAAATCACTTTATCCATGAAGGTGAGCACATACTCTGACAAATAGCAATTGATCTACAATCGGTGATAGGAGATGTGAGCTCTGGCATTATTTGAACAAACCAGACACAAAGTATATTTACTAGGTAGAGAGCCCTTCCTCATTCAAATTCTGGGAAAGTACATATTTTATACCTATGACAAACCTTACAGCAAACATTCTAGGCTCAAGATGAACAGGAGGAAGGAAACAGCCTTACAGGGCCGCTGCTGGAAAGTCCACTGCTTCACCAGGATGCCTGCATGCCAATATATTCAATAGCCTCTCTGCTGCTAAGTCACTTCAGTCGTGTCCAATTCTGTGCGACCCTATAGACGGCAGCCCAGCAGGCTCCACCGTCCCTGGGATTCTCCAGGCAAGAACACTGGAGTGGGTCAGTAGCCTCTCGGTCCTGCTCATTTTTCAAATCTCCCACACGCATGCATAGAGTATATCTGCATCTATGGTGGGGATGTTGTGAGAGAGAGTCTTCAAGTACTCTATGGTTCCCGCACCTAAAGATGGGCAATGTACATACAGCACATGCGCAGTCGTGAGCGCGAGTGCCTCCTTCACTACTACGCACTTCAGAGATTCTTCCTGTTGTCATGGGCCGCCGCCCTGCCCGTTGTTACCGGTACTGCAAGAATAAGCCTTACCCAAAGTCTCGCTTCTGCCGAGGTGTCCCCGATGCCAAGATCCGCATCTTTGACCTGGGTCGGAAGAAGGCCAAAGTGGATGAGTTCCCACTCTGTGGCCACATGGTGTCTGATGAATATGAGCAGCTCTCTTCCGAAGCCCTGGAGGCCGCCCGAATTTGTGCCAACAAGTACATGGTGAAAAGTTGCGGCAAAGATGGCTTTCACATCCGAGTACGACTCCATCCATTCCATGTCATCCGCATCAACAAGATGTTGTCCTGTGCTGGTGCTGACAGGCTTCAGACAGGTATGCGAGGTGCCTTTGGAAAGCCCCAGGGTACGGTGGCCCGAGTCCACATTGGTCAAGTCATCATGTCCATCCGCACCAAGCTTCAGAACAAGGAACATGTGATTGAAGCTTTACGCAGGGCCAAGTTCAAGTTCCCTGGGCGCCAGAAGATTCATATCTCCAAGAAATGGGGTTTTACCAAGTTTAATGCTGATGAATTTGAAGACAAAGTGGCTAAGAAGCGCCTCATTCCCGATGGTTGCGGAGTCAAATATGTCCCCAACCGTGGACCTTTGGACAAGTGGCGAGCTCTGCACTCCTGAGGTCTTTGACAACACTGCCAACTTTGGCCATGCTAGTCTAAGTTTTGTTCACCAATAAATTGTATTTACTGGCAAAAAGTAATTGTTAATTTTTTAATATTTTAAACATTTAAAAATATCCAATTTTTAAAACATAGACTACTAGAGAAATAATTTCTATTAAAATTATCAGAAAGAATTTAAATAACAAATGATAATTTACTTTCAAGTGAACGATTTGTATGCCATTCATAGGGAAAGCTATTGCAGTTCTAATTCATGCTGTTAACCTAGAGAGCCAAGGGAAATATGTAAGAAGTTTTGTTTTTAGAGAAGTCATAAATTACACAGTTATTATCTTGAATAAAAAAGTAGGGAAGAATCTGAGATTTACAGAAAAGAATTACTTTTATAGAAAATAATAGGAATGAAAATCATGGTAGGCATTAGTCATGTTTCAACTATGATCTCTTTGAAACGAAAAAGTCTAATAAACTTGTTGCTTAGGTTTTCCTTATACATTTCTGCACATTGTCTTTTAGAACTACCTATCAACTCCAACTATCAGCCTTGGGACAATTGGGGATCACTGCAAAAGGTTTCACCAGACAAGCCTTTCATTATCTCACACTCAAGAGAGGACAATCCAATCTTTTCTTCATCACAGAAAGGTCATAGGTTGACATCCAAGTTCATATTGCTTGACCTGAGTCCCAGTAGAATGAACAGAAAAGAAAATGACACTAAATCAGGTATCTGTGCAGATTTAAAAGATCCCAGAGATAATTTGCAATCTGTCGGTGCTTGCCCTACATTAGAGTTATGTTGTGCATACAAGTGGGGTTTTTAGTTGTTGTTTATGTTTTATTTTAGAAATTACATAAGCTAAAGTTTTTGGGTCTCTACTACATTATAAAAATTCTGGTTCTTAATGTTATTTAGTTTTCTAAATTTCAATCCTGCAAATAGTGCCTTCAGTTTTCTATAACTACTCATTTTCGAAGTCATTGTATTTAAGGGACAAAAGGAATACTAAATAAGCAGTATCGAAAGACATCCTTTTAAAATTATTTTCATTTAGTTAAAATTCCTATGTCAATCTTAAAATTTTGTGTCTGCCTTGATACTTCTTTTCTGCTCTTACTATATTACCTACTTGTGTATTTTTAAGGTAAGTTGCTCTTTTAAACTATACTTATACCTAAACAAGAAGGATGGCAGTGGTTTAGTCGCTTCAGTTCTGTCTGACTCTTTGTGACCCCGTGGACTGTAGCCCACTGGACTCCTCTGTCTGTGGGATTTTCCAAGGAAGAATACTGGAGTGGGTTGTCATTTCCTTTTCCAGGGGATCTTCTCGACCCAGGAATCAAACCCGCCTCTCCTGCATCTCCTGTATTGGCAGGCAGGTTCTTTACTGCTGAGCCACCAGGGAAGCTCAAACAAAAAGAATAGCAGGTACTAAATTACATGAATATATAGAAAGGACCTTTCAGCTTAAGTAGCACTTGACATGTTTTACTTGATATTAATACTTTAAATCTCCTGAAATTTTCTAGGAGATTAAGTACTGTGCAACTTGCAAATGAAAGTATACTTGAGCTGGATCTTCTGACTCCTGTCCAGTCCTGTTAATTTTTTACCACATAATCTTTCACAAAAAAAAAAAAAAACCCTCAGCTTCAGAAAAATCAAAATGCCAAAGAAAGCACTTCTTTGGTCACATGTTAATACAAATATGATGCAGCTTTGAAAATATTCTGTATCTTCATTATTTATCCTTATCTTTGGTCTCAAACATTCTAAACATTTTAACCTTCATATGTGGAGCTCTATACTCACTAAATACAGAACGCATAAGCCCATGAATGTCTTTGCTCTAAGAGGTTGGTAACTATGATTGTTATTGCATATAGATAGGTGAATGAAAGGTGAATTAAAGATGAAAAATTAGTACATTAAACATCTAGTAGAAAGGTTTCATCAAGTTATTTCCTTTAACTTTGATAGAACATTTTCACTTGTTTTTTCTTAACAAACATCATGCTAACTTATGTTCTATAAGCCATAATTTTGTTTTATCAGCATTTTCCTATTTTCTAGTTATTAAAAATTGATAAGACTGAACTGAAATTTAATTTTATATTGTAGAGCTCTTCATTATTTTCAATTTTGTTCAAAATGGAAAATTTAATTTTGGAACATATGTATTCAGAATTTCATCCACTACTACAATGAAACAGAACTATCTGCCTATTTAAAATAAAAACCCAAGGGCAGTTGACTAAATTCAAGCAAATATTGCCTTGCAAAACTCTCTGATTTAGTTGTTGGAGTTCTTCAGATTTTATGGAAAATACTGGCCGAATCTGTTAGGAAATAGACCATGTATCATTCTAATTTAGTTTTGAAAATCATATTCCACCAATAATTATTGTATAATCCACCATTTCTTTCCTTCTCTCAAAATATGGAATTATATTAAGCAAATCCTGCTTAGAATCCTTAATTTTTATGAAAATATACAACAGCTCTTACATGAATTGTTTATCAGTAATATTGGCAGGCATTTTATTTCTACTTTAGCAGCTTTGTACTGCCTGCCCTGACCAATTCAAGTTGGGCTTTTTGTCTCTTAAAGAGTGTCAAATACTGACCTAAGGATTGAGATGAGAGATCATTTAGTCCCAATCCTCTCCTGCCTTTATATTAATAACATATGCTTTTTCATTTTAGAGAAATGACTTTATTGTTTTCCTAAAAATATCTACACATTCTTTTTTTAAGTAAATGTAAAAATTAATGAGCAAAGCCAAAACTTTATTGCACCATTAATCATAATTCAAAGTAAGGTTATTATCGTGCTTAACAGTGGGTAATAAGGGAAGATCTGATGTCAGGATGGCTGGATTTGAATCTCTTTCTTCACTTACAGGCAAGTTATTTAGTATAGCTATTCCTTAATTTTAAACTATAAAATAGGATTAGGACATTATAATTATAGGTTGTTTTTAAGAAAATGAATAGGATTGTGGCTTGCACATAAGTACACAAAATCAATGTTAACTTATAACAGTTGAATCTGAAGTTATTGTTGTTACATTTGTTCCTGCCTCTCTCCTAATTGTTGTTGTATGTAGTGTTACTTTTTTCATGATATATAACCTTAATATTCTGTTTTGCAACCATAATTCCCTCTGGTTTTATATTCCTTAGTTTTATAAATTTCCATTTTCATATTTTTCTATTTTGTCATCTCTTTTTGGAACTTACTTTGGAAAATGTTATGTTTTACCAGTTATCCTCTACATATGATTATTATTCACAATGGAGATTTGTTTTATTATCTATGTTTTCCTTCCAAACTAGATAATTTATCTTACCTATCTTTTTCATTCAATATTTATTACTTCTTTCTTTACTTCTCCTCTCCTTTTTCTCAAGAGACTGATTATATAGCTGTCCTGACATTATTTTCCTACTACATATGTGTGATATATATACTGTTCTACCCAGACCTCATATTTATTCTGAAAGATTAAATGGTGGAACATCTCTAGTCACCCTTTCACAAAGTTTTTGCAGTGTTTGGTTCATTTAGCCTTCTCTTTGGGTGGCATTGTTTGAGGACTGGGTATTGCTATCTATCTTCTTTTCCATACCCTCAGGATGAGAGGGATAAGGATAGGAGAGAAATTGAAGGATTAATAGTTACAGCCTTTGATGGATGACAGATACCTCTTCTGAAATCCCTTTAAATATTCTTACATCACAGCTCACTCCTGTCTTTCAGGTGTGCAGTCTGCTTGTCTATCTATGGTGTATTTCTTATCCTGACCTTGCGCCTATTCAGTGAGGAACCCTAGAAAATGGCACATCCAAATGCTGAGGATCTTTGGTGGTGTTTGGAGCTACACCCGTCCATGAATTTTCCTAGTTTTCCCTTATGTAACAACTTATATGTACAGTACATTTCTCTCCATATTAGGACATTTGTGAGACGTTTTAAAATTTCATGTTTCTTCAGGAATGCTTCTAAGAATTTGAAGACTTACATTTCATAAATCATCATTATATAATCTATAATTTCTCCCACACATCAAAATATATAATTATAGTAATTATATTAAAGCTATTTAGCCAGAATTTTTTCTATATACATTTTACTGAAGTCAAATTTTTAATTAAAAAAAAAATAGTGCTAGAAGAACACATGAGAATACTGTCTTCATTTTATGTCTTCTCTCCTAAATTTATGATATGACCCTTTCCTTGGTGGGTTTTTTAGATGTATTTCTTTTTCTATATCATTCACTTCATTATATTGGAGAAGGAGGTTCTTTGATCCTGTTTTGTTTCAGTTTATTCACCCAGAAGTTGTCTTAATATCATACTAAAAATGATCTACTTCTGGAAATTTTAACTTTAAAACAAATCATGTAGAAATATGCTTCCATATGTTTTGTAGCAACTTCTGGTTATCTTTTATTGGTGTGGATCTCAAAAAGTTATAGGTAAAATGTCTATGATCATCAAGATGAAGAATTTTTAATATAACATCTAGAAATACAAATTTTGTATATATGTTCATACTGAAGAATTTTTAATATAAATTCTAGAAATATAAATTTTGTGTTCTGTTCATACATGTCTTGACAACTTTTATGTTGTTATGTAATAATTACCTAATCAGCTAATTATGTAGTTTAATTATATGTTAAAATGTCACCTGAGACTTATTGATATTTTTATGCTCCAAATACTTAAAGAATAGGTCTATATTCACGGTAGAAACTATTGTATTTTTAGAATAATATTAAACTCTTCAAGTGTCCTATTCGTTAAATTCCCTGTTGTCCTAAAATGACTGGTCACTGATGAAAAGAAATATTAGAGATTGTGAAGGAAGATGGTGTCTTTTGCACAAATGTAGAGTTCTTAAAGGAACAAGGATCCCTTCCCCTCTCTGGGTGAATGGAGTGGGGAAAAGGACGTTGAATTGTTAGGAAATGGTGACCTTTTTTTTTTGGCCACACCACATGACTTGCAGTCAGTTCTCCAAACAGGGATTGAACCTATCTCCTCATCCGTGAAAGCACAGAGTCCTAACCACTGGACAACCAGGGAATTCCCAATGATGATTTTCTTTTACCTGAATGCTATGAGTCACTGACCACCATCACTACCACCACCCCAGCACCGCCAGCACCACCACCACCACAAACAAAAAGACGGTACTGGGGGTGAAGACAGGAAAGAGATGGTGGAACTGAGATAGAGTGTTGGGGGACAGTCCTCAACTTCTGGCATAGTAAGGATAAGACTTAAATATCCCATGATGTGGGGCCTTCTGGTTCTTTATGTAACACTGCTGATTCTATGCCCCAGAGACCTCCTCTGTGGTGGCAGCTAAAGGCATGGAATGAGCCATGCTTTAACCAGATTTCTCTTGAGGGGATTTAATAGGGAGAGGACCTCCAGTCTCTTCTAAAGAACCTACAAAAAGACCTCATAAGAGTGAGCATTTGGACATCAGATCCATAGAGAAGCAGGAGGCAGCGCTGTACAGATCACCAGCAGTTCTGAGAAGGAACTAGTTTTCTGTGACTTGGAGTCTCATTTAACACAGTGAATATTGTCTATGCTCACATCCTGTTGTCAGTAATACATATCAAGGAATGAGGGAGGGTGAGCTAGGGGAATAAGAGCAGGCAATTTCTTCTTTCCTGCTCTAAGAAACTGAAACTACTAGTCTAGGCTGCTTTAAAGTAACAGATGGGAGGTTTGAATAGGAATTGAAAGTGATTGAAAAGTTACAGATGAGGGTTAGATATTATTAAGGAAACATGCTAATGTAAAAGCAATATGGTTTCACTGGAGCACAGTTGGCAGTTTATCCAGGAAAATAAAATTTCATGTTCACTTCAATATTTCTCCTGTCAAACCATTTGGATGAAAAAATTCCACACACCATGCCAGTAAATGCCTGAATTACTAAAATTTAGAAGGCATTGAAATTTCACCAGACTAAAATAAAACCTCATTCAACAAAAAGAAATTTCCATATCGCTTCTAAACAACTTCCATTTACCTGTGGCCCCTCTACTTTTTACCGTATCTGAGCACCTTCAGTGTGAGCGTGCTTTAAATTTCTATCACTGAAGCCCATGTTCATGCGGCTCTATTCAAATTACCCATAAACAATGTCTATTAATTTTATTTTCTGTCTAGTTGGTAGGGATTTGATTTATGTACAATGGACTGCTTCAATTTATGAACTACTTGCTCTGTGATTACAAGTCATGTTCTTGAAGCAAAACTGGATTATTGATAAAAATGCCATTTCCACAGTTTTATATATTTTTCAAGACATTATAAAATAATAGAAAATCAACAAAATATAACAGTATGTACAAAGTCCAAACCCAGTTTATTTAAAAAGCAAATTTGAGGTTATATAAATTTGATTCTTAACTACATCTAATGACATATTTGTGACAAGTGCCACCACTTATTGAATGAATTAATGAACTTGAGGTCTATCAACCCTCTAACTTCAGAAAATAATTTTAAAATTACATAGTAAATTTGAAGAGGCTTGTGCCCTAAGAGAAAGAAATACCACTTTTAGATATCTATACTAGAAAAACCCAATAATGAATCAGAAGATGTATGCAAGAGCTTTTATATCACTGTTCATCATAACAAAAAGTGAAGAAAACCCAAAACTAACTCTTAATTCCTAAGATAAATCCACGAATATAATCACTGGGGTATATTTACAATGGGGGATATATACAGAGTGAAACTACATGAACTACAGATACAGCATAAATAAATCTCTATGAGACTTATATAAGAAATAAAGTGTTAAGTGAAAAAAAGAAAAGAAAAGAAGACTGTAAATAGTGTAATGAGCTTTTTTAAGCTAACAAACAAGGAAAACTAGAGGAAAAAATATAAAACATGATAAATCTAGTTTTCTTAAAGGATGCTAAGAACAACAATTCAGGCTAATGGTTGGTTGGGTGGGACATAGCGTGGTATGGGAGTAATAGACATGGTCTGTGGAAGGTACACACAAGAGATTAAATGATGTTAGTAATTTTTTAATTTATATTTTGGAGTTTGAGTTCAAGGGTATCTATTTAGTTATTGTAATTCAAAATGGACAAACCTGTGGCAGACAGACTTTTATGTGACTCTAGATTCCTACCTCCAGATATTTCATGCCCATGTATAATCTCTTCCCCTTGAGTGTGGGTAGGACCTGTGACTTATTAATATTTCTAACAAAGTATAACCAAAGTGATGGAATGTCACTCCCAGAACTATGATACTACATATAAGACTATGGTAAGAAAATGTCCATTTTCCTACTAAACTTTTCTGGAGTCTAGTTCTCCTTACTGGTTTTGAAGAAGCAAACTGCTAGGAGTCCTAGAGCTACCAATAAGTAAACTGTCAACAAACTGAATAAATCTCTAAGTTGACCCTTCCCAAATCCAGCCTCCAGGTGAAAACTCAGCCCTAGCCAACACTTTGCAACTTTACAGAAGACTAAGGATAAGCTATGCTCAGATGCCTGACTCACAGAAACTGATAACACAAATGTGTATATTTTAAGACCCAAAATTTGTGCTGAACTGTTATGCAATAACAGATAACTAATAAATAATAGATTGCAATACATATATTCTTAGTTATAGTGTAGTAGAATTTATTTTTTCTTTAGTTGCTAGCATTTTTTCTGCGTTGTTTAAGAAATTATATCTATCCTGATATTGAAATCTAGTACTCTGATTTATTTACAAAGATTAAATCTTACTACTTAGATTTAATCTTTAACCTGTGGAAATTTGTTGTTTTGTATAGTTTACCAAAGATCCTTTTCTTCCCCATATGACTAGCTAATTATGATAACTTTATAATAAATATTTTCTCTTTGAAAGCAAGCTTTTGCAGCCCATTATTTTCATGTCAGGACTGTTCTTGGAACTTTCCCCTTCCAGATAAATTTAATAAACAGCTTGTCAAATTATCACACTCAACAATACCTAATAAGGTTTTTATTGAATTTATAGTAACTTTCTTGAGTAATCTGAGAACTGACATCTCTATGAAAATGAGTCTTCCTCTTTCCAAATTGTACCTCTAATTTATTAGGTCTCCTTTAACATTTTTCAATATATACTTTATAATTTTCTCCATTATTGTTTTACACATCTTCTGTTAGATTTTCTCTTATGTTTTTTTGTTGGTATTGAAAAGGTCATCTTAGTTATTACATTTTGAGAGTGCTCTTTTATTAAGTCTTTAATACTCTGTCTGTTGATTCTCTTGCATGTTTTGCATAGACATCAAAATATCTGCTAATATTAATAATTTTGCCATTTGCTTTCAAATATTTATATTTTAATACATTTCTTATTCTTACTGTTGCTTCTATATGATTTAAATCATATGATGATTCTATATGATTTGAATAGAAATAGTAGGAGTGAATGGAGAAGGAAATGGCACCCACTCCAGTACTCTTGCCTAGAGAATTCTGTGGACAGAGGAACCTGGTGGGCTGCTGTCCATGAGGTCACACAGAGTTGGACACGACTGAAGCGACTTAGCATGCATGCATGCATTGGAGAAGGAAATGGCAACCCACTCCAGTATTCTTGCCTGGAGAATTCTGTGGACAGAGGAGCCTGGTGGGCTGCCGTCTATGGGGTCGCACAGAGTTGGACACGACTGAAGCAACTTAGCAGCAGCAGCAGCAGCAGTGAACAGTATTCTTACATTAATCCTGAACTTTTGCCTCTAACTTCCCACTTTTAAGGATGATATTCCTTGTATCTTTGTGACAGATATTCTTCCATAGGATAAAAAAATTTTGAAATTTTCAATTTTGGCCAAAATTAGCTTCTTTTATTTGTTTTCTTTTTTCTCTCTTCAGTCTTTTCAAATCTGAAAGTTGAATGTTTTTTATGTCTTTGTGCATCTGTTTAGATGACTTTACATTTTTCTGTAGTAATATCTAAATGATGGGATTTGCATTAATATATTTTTACATAATAAACCACCCATTTGTTCATGGGATAAATCTAATTTGGTTGTGCAATTTTTTAAACACTCAGCTTGAATAAGTTTGATATTATACTATTATTTTGTGTTCATTTCAAAGATATTCTTGCCTCATAAATTGAGTTAGTATGTACTGTTCCCTCTTTTCTGTTTTAGAAGAGACTTATAATACTGTTATAATTTTCCCTGAAAGGTTTGTTAGAACTCTATTTTGAACATTTGATCCTGTTGTTTTGTGTGTGTGTGTCTGTGTGTGTGTGTGTGTGTGTGTATGTATGTGTTAGGGAAGATTTTACTTTTAAAGTGCTTAGAAAATATTCTGACTTTTATATTTTTGTGGAGGTGTATATATATATATATATGTCAGAGAAGGCAATGGCACCCCACTCCAGTACTTTTGCCTAGAAAATCCCATGGATGGAGGAGCCTGGTAGGCTGCAGTCCATGGAGTCGCTAGAGTCGGACACGACTGAGCGACTTCACTTTCACTTTTCACTTTCATGCATTGGAGAAGGAAATGACAACCCACTCCAGTGTTCTTGCCTGGAGAATTCCAGGGACGGGGAAGCCTAGTGGGCTGCCATCTTGGGGTCACACAGAGTTGGACACGACTCAAGTGACTTAGCACAGTATATATATATATATATGTATATTACATAGGAATATATATATATATAAAATCTAAAACAACAAACACCTGATTGCTCTATTTAGAGCACTGAAGAAACCAAGTAGCGTGTGACCCAGACAGTAGGGGCACTGAGCCTCTGGTCATGTTGCAATGTAATAGGCAGAAAGAAATTGCAGAAGCAAATGATTGGAAGGAAAAAAAAATTATATCTAAGGATATATGACTGAAATTTTTCCATTTACAATAACCAGAGGGTAAAAGTGCCCAACACAATATTGAAAAAAACAAATAAAAACAAAAGCTTTCTACCGAGGCAGGTTTCTAAGCTTGGAATTATAACACAAGAGGGTCAGAACTGTACCACAGTCTGGTCAGGCTGACCCTAGGCTACTCCCACTGACTCTAGCTTGGGAAGTGTTCTCGGTCTCTTGAAGCAAAGATAAAATTGAGAGCCAGCAGTTAGCTCCTGTGGCATTAGGCCATCCTCCACTGAACCTTCCTGGAATGCAATGTGCAGGAAAGAATCATGGAATTGGAGGCCGTGTCCTTCTGCCTAGCACTGGTCTCTCTCCCACCTCTAGCTCGCAGATGCTGGAGTTTGCAGGTCTAAATGGTATTGAATGAGGATGTTGGTGACTCCTGAATGTTCCCTAGTAATGGGTTATCACAGCCCCAGGGCCCTAGCTATTCTGTATCGTTCTATCTATCATTGACCTCTTTTTTTTTTTTTACTTTCTCTTTTTATGTAACACTGGTTGCTATAACCTATTCTTTTTTGTCTCTGATTGTAGAGCTCTTTTTTTCAGATCTGAAAATTTCTTATCTATTGTTTTTACAGATATTACTATTCTTCTAATTTCATTATTCTCTTATTCTGGAACTCAGATTATGTATTAGATATTATTTTACCCCCCCCCCTCAATGTCTCCTGATATTTCTTTCAGGTTTCCATCTCTTTGTTTCCTTGCATGTAGTTTGCATAATTCTGAATATACTATTTTCCTGTCCATTATTGTTTCTTTAGCTTACTTTAGACTGTTGTTGAACCAATCTGTTAAGATTTTAATTTCTGGAATTGCATTTTTTATTTCAGAAGCTATAGCTTTTTCTTAAAATAGTAACATTTTCACTACTCCTTTTCTTTATTCCATATGTATTTCTTCCTTCTTATACATTATTGCTTTAATTTTATAATTAATAATTTCAGTATCTGAGATCATAGAGGATCTAAATGTATTATTTGTTGCTTTTACTTTCATTCTTATTTCATATTGGCTTGTTTTCTTTTAACATTATTGGTTATTGCTAGATATAGCTTGCTTAAGTTATTCTCTGGCATACCAAGGTCTACGTTGGGCATCATTTCCACCAGAAAGGATTTCTAGTGGATTTTTCCTGTTCCCTGGGACACTATCATACTGGAACCAATTTCTTTTGTCATGAAGTATCAAGACTGTGGAGTTCTCAGGCTAAGCTTTCTGACTTCGCTACACATAGGTTCTGTAAAGATTATATATTATTGTGTGAGTCTGGAAAATATATCCCCTCCACTTTGAATGCTCTAACCATTCACAGGTTTCTGCTTCAATATCAACTTGCTGCTGTTTGTTTGCTTCTATTTTTAGGTCTCTTGAGATTTCTTATTTTCTAGGCAACCTAGAAATGTGACTACAGTTAAGATTATAGGCAGAAACTAATTATATTTTACTTGGAAGTATACTTATAGTCTTCCTACTAAGTGGAAATTTTGTGATATTTTAAAATCTGGTGTATGTACCTTGAAAAAAAAAACTATGTAACTTAACCCATACTTTATATATACAGATTTTATAAATATTATAAGGTTTTTAATTGCATTGCCTACTTTCAAAATTTAGATCTAAATTACTGTGTGCAAAGCAATGGCTTTGTACTATGTTATCTTATTCTACAAAAGCTGAAAATATGTTTCCCTTCTTCCTAGGACGCTTGATCACAAAGAAATTTGCATGATATTTGGAAGGCAAAAGGAAAGCAACAACAATTATACTCTTGAAGTTGATGCAGAGTCGCAGGCTCCTCTGTAGTTCATGAATGTTGTATCTGATATGCTGACTCACCTCACTGATGGATGGCAACATCCTCACCTCAGTTTATAGCCCCTGCTAGATTTCCCCCTTTACTTTCTTTGAGACCCAGGCCAGGCATGTGTGCAATTGCGCTGAAGGGAACAGACTTGTGTTTAGTAACACTGTTGGAATTTGATACACAGACTTGGATTCCAGATTGTTCTTGTGGAGTTCCATTTGCCCTCATGAATTTCATTTGCCTATGGGATCAAGTTTATCCATATTTCTCTTCACTTTGCATTTAGATTTCTCCCTCCCTATTGCCTGTCTTTCTGGCTTGGGATAATTTCAGGGCCCTTGCAAGGAGAGAGGCTGTAGACTTCATTATGCTTCCTGGTTTGTGACTTTTGTCTGATCACCCTGCTATCCCCTTCAGAATTATTTTCCCAGCTGTTCTCATTATTCTGCAAAGTTTAATTCCTAAAATACATTTCTTATTCCATATTACACTTAGTATACCCTAAGCAAACTCTAGCTGACATAGGAATGATTGTTAAAATCAAGAACATGTCAAAAATTAGTTTGGTGAAGCTATTGAAAAAATAAAGCATTTGAAATACCTAGACTTTTATTTAGATTCTGGTTCTGTCCTCTACGTAATCTTTCACCTTGAGCAGTTTATTGAAGTTTTCAGAGTATTAGTAAGTTGTCTAAACTTCAAAACAATCCCAATCATAACTGAAGATTATTGTGACAGTTACGAGAGTATGCATTTAACACAATTATTGTTACATAGTATGCTCAGAATAAGTGTGGCTTATTATCATCATTTATTATTAAATGATTAGAACTTTAAAGGAGTTCACTGTGTATTAGCTATACTTATTAATATAATTATCCTGACCATGAGGTAAAATCTAAATATTAATACACTTACTTCTAATTGCAGAATATCAAAATCTTTTTTATGTTATTTTAAAAATTCATATTTAAAGTATACATTATACCTATTTTTTTCTGTGTAAACTCAATAATGATCAAATATTTGAATCCAAGTGTGAAAATGTCTAATAGCCTTCATACTCAGTATTCCCTGGTAAGTTAATTCTGATTTTCTACTGAAGGCACCTAAAATTTCTGTGAAATAACTATTGCAGCTTATATAATTTTGCCATATTTTAACCTTTTACTTCCTGTTACTATATTGTTTGAAGCACTTAGATATAACTGCAATTATGTAAACAATTATTTGTGTGGAATACTAAAAATTAATTATTTTAAAGAAGTGTAAAAGGTAAAAAAAATTACTATTTCCAACTTATAACTTACAGAAGCATATTGGTATATATTTTTATAGGTTTGATGAACCATGAAAAATTATGATCAAATTAGAAAAATAATTTTTATTTATCATCATGCATTTTAAAAGGTATATTAAAATGTAATAATGAACTGTATAAATTAAAGTCATAAAACACATAGACTCCAATCATAAGATCATAAAGAATGCTAGCCTAGACATTGTCTTTCATTTTGGACTTAACCTTAACCTTACCAAGGCAACCAGTTCACACACAATTACAATAAGTCTTCATGCTAAATTCTGATTTGGAAACATTTTCTCTCTCTCTCTGTATGTGAATATATATGACAACATACACACATACATTGGAAATTGTCAGTAAGTCAGTACTCTAGTAAATTCAGTAGTATCATATTCCATCCAATCTAATAACATAGCAATCAACCAAAAGGAAGAAAGAAAAAATCACTTCTTCTGGAACAAAAAATTTTACACATGAATCATTTGCCTAAATATTTATAATGTTTATAAGATTAAGCATTATGTTTTGAATCTTGAGCAGAAAATAAGAATTGCAATGCTGATAAATTTTACCCTATAATAAGAATGAATTAAAATTTACTTTTAGAAGACCTGGTTGAGCTTACTAACTGATTACAATAATGTCCTTGAGGGGTCTTATAACAAAATGCAGTCTGAATACTATAATGAGGCTCATTCTTACCAATAAAAAATGAATGCATTGTTCATGAAAATATGAAGTATCTTTTTAAAAGGTAGATAGTATTCTGTTAAGATGAGTGTGCTTTTGGATCAAATAGTTATTAAGTGAACCTGTACAGTATACTGAGTATCTATACTGGGATGTGGCAGACCGAGACCTAGTGAAATGTGGAAATACAGTCACTAGAATGAGGTTCCAGTTCCAGAGGGTAAAACTTTTAGAGGGTAGAGAATATGGAGACGAATAACACTTGGTAAGTAGTCAATAGATTTGACACAATTTCAAGGAAGTTCTAGGCATCATTATAGGCTGGTGGAGAAAGACTATGGGGATTCTAAGACCAATGAGGTTTAGTAATCTCAGTGCCAGAAAGGTTTGTCAATACATATTATGACATAATTCCTGAGAATTGGAGTAAGCCACAGGATTTCAGCTCCTGATAGAGGTATTATCAAGAGTAAGATTGTCTTGGGTATTAAAAAGAAAAAGTGTATTAGACTGGTCATCAATATAGAAATTGATCAACTCAGAGTTGGTATAAATGATCAAAATGAGGTTCATGATTCTGGGATGTATCCCTGCCTTTAAACTTGGGTAGAAAGAGGTTCTTGGTCCAAGCAATGTGCTTTCAGCTGAAGCTGAATCCAGGCTCTGTACCCTGACATCAAATTAAACCTCAGAGAGAGAGTTTTGGGTGAAGTAGAAAAGAGTAACTTCATTGTTTTGCCAGGCAAAGGGGACCACTGCTGGCTAAGGCCTGCAAAACAGTATGTCCCAACCCAGAGTGGTTTGTGAGGAATTTTATAGTCAAGGAGTGGGGTTACTGATAAGGATCGGGGTGTGTGCAGGGCCCTCATTCCTTCAGTCTAGATTGCCTGGTGTAAGGTGGGCAAACTGTGACTGTCTCTGGGATGAAGAGGGCTTCATCATGTAGTTGTGGCTGTTGTTGTTCAGTCCTTAAGTCATGTCTGACACTTTGCGACCCATGGACTACAGCATGCCAGGTTCCTCTGACCTCCACTATCTCCTGGAGTTTAGTGTTTCAAATTCCTGTCCACTGAGTCAGTGATGTTGTCTAATCATCTCATCCTCTACCATGCCCTGCTCCTTTTGCCTTCAATCTTTCCCAGCATCAGGGTCTTTTCCAATGAGTCAGCTATTCGCATCAGATGGCCAAAGTATTGGAGCTTCATCTTCAGCATCAGTCCTTCCAAAGAATATTCAAGGTTGATTTCCTTTAGGGTTGACTGGTTTCCTTTAGGATCTCCTTGAAGTCCCAGATCAGATCAGATCAGTAGCTCAGTCGTGTCCGACTCTTTGCGACCCCATGAATCGCAGCACACCAGGCCTCCCTGTCCATCACCAACTCCTGGAGTTCACTGAGACTCATGTCCATCGAGTCAGTGATGCCATCCAGCCATCTCATTCTCTGGCGTCCCCTTCTCCTCCTGCCCCCAATCCCTCCCAGCATCAGAGTCTTTTCCAATGAGTCAACTCTTCGCATGAGGTGGCCAAAGTACTGGAGTTTCAGCTTTAGCATCATTCCTTCCAAAGAAATCCCAGGGCTGATCTCCTTCAGAATGGACTGGTTGGATCTCCTTGCAGTCCAAGGGACTCTCAAGAGTCTTCTCCAACACCACACTTCAAAAGCATCAATTCTTTGGTGCTCAGACTTCTTCACAGTCCAACTCTCACATCCATAAATGACCACAGGAAAAACCATAGCCTTGACTAGACGGACCTTTGTTGGCAAAGTAATGTCTCTGCTTTTGAATATGCAATCTAGGTTGGTCATAACTTTCCTTCCAAGGAGTAAGCGTCTTTTAATTTCATGGCTGCAGTCACCATCTGCAGTGATTTTGGAGCCCAGATGACTACTGGAAAAGCCATAGCTTTGACTACATGGACCTTTGTCTGCAAAGCAGTTTTCCTTCCAAGGAGCAAGCATCTTTTAATTTCATGGCAGTCATGATCTGAGGTGACTTTGGGGCCCAAGGAAAATAAAATCTGTCACTGCTTTCACTTCCCCCACTTCTTTTTGCCATGAAGTGATGGGACTGAAAGCCAATCTTAGTTTTTTGAATGTTGAAATTCAAGCCAGCTTTTCAGTCTCTTTCACCCTCACCTGGAGGCTCTTTAGCTCCTCTTCACTTTCTGCTGTTAGAGGGGTATCATTTGCATACTTGAGTTTGTTGATTAAATAGGCAAGGTGACAACTAGTTAACTTCTTCCCTTTGGTGGGAGGTTTTGGTTCTGTGGAAGAGCTCAAAGATGTTGCTCTGTGTATCACCTGAGGGGGAACCAGGACTCAGCCCCAAGATTGTGCTATTGTTTCTTGGCTGCTCCTCCCTTGTCTCTACATCCCCTCCCTTCCCTGATTAGCAACTGTTTGATCCTGTCCTTTAGAACTCAAGGGAGATCATGGAGGCTGAATAGAAATCCTCCCATGCCCAGGAAGCCCAAGGGGTCCTGCTCAGTTTCAGTACTATTTTTGCGAGGTACAATAAGTCCCCTACAAATGAACTTTCAAGTTACAAACTTTCAAACATGTGAATATGTACTTACATGTCCAATCAGGTAAGGCGTGAGTGAAATCGCACCTTGTTCTCTATAGCCTACTGCTAATGATCTTTTGGCTCTACCATCTCCCACCACTTCTTCCTCCTCCTCCAGTCAGTAACTCTCTTGTTTGTTGACTTGATGCCAGCCCCTGTATGCCAGCTTTTGTACTGTACTACTGTACTTTTCAAGGTACTGTACTGTAAGATATAAAATGTTTATTTTTGTATTTGTTTTTATGTACTATTTGGGTGAAAAGTATTTTAAACCTATTACATTACAGTACTATATAGCCAATTGTGATAGTTGAGTACCTAGGCTAACTCTGTTGGACTTACAAACAAATTGAACTTACAAATGTGCTGTCAAAACAGAACTCATTCATTCAAGGGAAACTTACTGTACAAGCAAGCCTACAATTGTGACAGTGATAAAAAAAAAGAAGTGAAGCAAAAACAACAAAATACAATAAATACAATGTGTTACAATGAGCCACTGTTTCCCCATCTATTTCCCATGAAGTGGTGGGACCGGATGCCATGATCTTCGTTTTCTGAATGTTGAGCTTTAAGCCAACTTTTTCACTCTCCACTTTCACTTTCATCAAGAGGCTTTTTAGTTCCTCTTCACTTTCTGCCATAAGGGTGGTGTCATCTGCATATCTGAGGTTCTTGATATTTCTCCCGGCAATCTTGATTCCAGCTTGTGCTTCTTCCAGCCCAGCATTTCCATTATGTACTCTGCATATAAGTTGAATAAGCAGGGCAACAATATACAGCCTTGACATACTCCTTTTCCTATTTGGAACCAGTCTGTTGTTTCAAATCCAGTTCTAACTGTTGCTTCCTGACCTGCATACAGATTTCTCAAGAGGCAGGTCAGGTGGTCTGGTATTCCCATCTCTTTCAGAATTTTCCACAGTTTATTGTGACCCACACAGTCAAAGGCTTTGGCATAGTCAATAAAGCAGAAATAGATGTTTTTCTGGAACTCTCTTGCTTTTTCGATGATCCAGCAGATGTTGGCAATTTGATCTCTGGTTCCTCTGCCTTTTCTAAAACCAGCTTGAACATCTGGAAGTTCATGGTTCACGTATTGCTGAAGCCTGGCTTGGAGAATTTTGAGCATTACTTTACTAGCATGTCAGATGAGTGCAATTGTGTGGTAGTTTGAGCATTCTTTGGCATTGCCTTTCTTTGGGATTGGAATGAAAACTGACCTTTTCCAGTCCTGTGGCCACTGCTGAGTCTCCAAATTTGCTGGCATATTGAGTGCAGCACTTTCACAGCATCATCTTTCAGGATTTGCAATAGCTCAACTGGAATTCCATCACCTTTGCTAGCTTTGTTCATAGTGATGCTTTCTAAGGCCCACTTGACTTCACATTCCAGGATGTCTGGCTCTAGGTGAGTGATTACACCATCGTGATTATCTTGGTCGTGAAGATCCTTTTTGTATAGTTCTGTGTATTCTTGCCACCTGTTCCTAATATCTTCTGCTTCTGTTAGGTCCATACCATTTCTGTCCTTTATCAAGCCCATCTTTGCATGAAATGTTCCCTTGGTATCTCTAATTTTCTTGAAGAGATCTCTAGTCTTTCCCATTCTGTTATTTCCCTCTATTTCTTTGCATTGATCGCTGAGGAAGGCTTTCTTATCTCTTCTTGCTATTCTTTGGAATTCTGCATTCAGATGCTTATATCTTTCCTTTTCTCCTTTGCTTTTCGCTCTTCTTCATGGGTAATAGATGGGGAAACAGTGGAAACAGTGTCAGACTTTATTTTTTTAGGCTCCAAAATCACTGCAGATGGTGACTGCAGCCATGAAATTAAAAGATGCTCACTCCTTGGAAGAAAAGTTATGACCAGCCTAGATAACATATTGAAAAGCAGAGACATTACTTTGCCAACAAAGGTCTGTCTAGTCAAGGCTATGGTTTTTCTATTGGTCATGTATGGATGTGAGAGTTGGACTGTGAAGAAGGCTGAGCGCCAAAGAATTGATGCTTTTGAAGTGTGGTGTTGGAGAAGACTCTTGAGAGTCCCTTGGACTACAAGGAGATCCAGCCAGTCCATTCTGAAGGAGATCAGCCCTGGGATTTCTTTGGAAGGAATGATGCTGAAGCTGAAACTCCAGTACTTTGGCCACCTCATGCGAAGAGTTGACTCATTGGAAAAGACTCTGATGCTGGGAGGGATTGGGGGCAGGAGGAGAAGGGGATGACAAAGGATGAGATGGCTGGATGGTATCACTGACTCTATAGACGTGAGTCTCAGTGAACTCCGGGAGTTGGTGATGGACAGGGAGGCCTGGCGTACTGCGATTCATGGGGTCGCAAAGAGTCGGACACGACTGATCAACTGAACTGACTGACTGACAATGAGCCACAAAGAAACGTAGCAGATTAATCATTAGGTGTGGCATGTGGGGCTTTTCCAGAGAAGGAGGGACTACATGCTAGAATCTTCTCCAGAAGAGAGGGGAGGAGAATTTATCTAGCCCTTTCCTGTTCCTTACTTTTCGCCAGCAAGTCCCACTCTTGAAGGAACTTCTGATTTATGTTATCTAGTGGCTACTCTGGAAGTCAGATCCCATGTCCTATGCTATTGTTTGTATCTATATTATGTATTTTGTCTAAGTCTGAAACTGGAGGGGTGTTATCCAAGAGGGAAGAAGATGCTCAAAGGAATTTGAAAAGCCCTACAAGGCTTCTAGCCCAATAGAGCAAGCATCTTTGTTCTGCTCATAATTTTATGAATTGACTTTAACATTTACCATTGGCTTTATATTTGCTGTGTGATTCAATAGATACATCATCACATCATATCAGATTAAATAAGTCCTTTTGTAGTCATCATAGAGTTTTATCAAGAATAAATATTATAGAAGACATACTGATGCCAAATAACCATATGAAAAAATATTCCATATCATTTGTCATCAGAGAAATGCAAATTAAAGCAACAGTAAGATACCACTCACACTTATCAGAATGGCCAAAATCTAGGACACTGACACCAAGTACTGGTAAGGAAGAGGAACAGTAGGAACTCTCATTCATTGCTACTGGGAATGCAAAATGGTATCTTATTGTGGAACACAGGTTGGAGGTGTCTTACAAAACTAAACTAAAGCAATCATGCTCCTTGGTATTTACCCAAAGGAGTGCAAAACTTGTGTTCACACAAAAGCCTGGGTGTGGATATGTATAACAACTTTATTCATAATTGCCAAAACTTGGAAGCAAACAAGATGTCCTTCAGTAGGTGAATGGATAAATAAACTGTAGTATACCCAGAAATTGCAATATTATTTCTCCCTGAAAAGAAATGAGCTCTCAAGGCATGAAAAGACATAGAGGAAACTTGTATGCATAAGTATATGATTCCAAATGTATGATATTCTGGAAAAGCAAAACTATTGAGATACTAAAAAGGATCATGGTTTGTCTGGAGTTACTGTCAATGAGGGGTGGAAGTGGAAGGATAAATAGAAAGAGCACAGTGAATTTTTAGGGCAGTGAAAATACTCTGTGTGATATTATAATGATGGGTACATATCATTATAAATTTGTCCAAACCTAGAGAATGTATAATACCGAGTAAATGGCAATGAGAACTATGGACTTTGGGTTATTATGATGTGTCAATACAGATTCATCAGTTATAATAAACGTACTCCTCTGGCGGGGGGATGTTGATAATGCACAAGGCTATAAATATCAAGGCAGGAGCTATGTGAGAAATCTCTATACTCTCTGTTCAGTTTTTCTGTGACCCTAAAACTTCTATAAAAAAAAATTGACTTAAAAAAGTGAAGGTTGGGGTTTATATGATTTTAATTACATTAATATACATGTTATTTGAGGGCACTTATTTTCCTCTTCTGTGAAATGACTATGTCTTTTGTCATTTTCCTAAAGAGCTAACAATCAAATGTCTATGGATTTGAGGAAGTTCTACATGTATACCAGATATTAATCTACTATCAAATTTTCCAATTGAATTTAGCATTTACTTTCAGTTATATAAATACTTGATATAGTACAAAAGTAGCATTACAGATCACTGAGTAAATGATGCACTGTTTCAATACGTAGTGGAAGAACAACTGACAAACTATAGTTTTAAAATGAAATTAACTTTTGTTACTTGTGAATATATAGAGGATTTATAAAAACATATATGGGCTTTCTTGGTAGCTCAGCAGTAAAGAATCTGTCTGCCAATGCAGGAGATGTGGTTTCAGTCCCTGGGTCAGGAAGATTCCCTGCAGCAGGAAATGGCAAACCAACTCCAGTATTCTTGCCTGGGAAGTCCCACGGGCAGAGGATCCTGGTGGGCTACAGTCCATGTGATTGCAAAAGAGTCAGACGCAACTTAGCAACTAAACAATAACAACAATAAAAACATAAACAGAATTTAAAGATTAATTACAAGGAGAAAACATCATGCAGAATAAGAAATGAAAATTGCCAGCATCTTAGAAATGACCTGTTTATCATTCACAGATCCCCTTTCCTACCTCTTCCTTAAAAGGACTCCATTCTGATTTTTATAATTCCTTTGCTTTGCTTTTAAGAGTGCTATAAATGTTTGTACCTATAGTCATTATATTATACGGTCTTGCCTACTACTTTGTGTAAACAAAATCTCAATGAGACTCTACTTGTCTCTATAAAATCCCAGGTCTTCTTCCTTTCTTTTTTTCTGAGTTGCCTCTCATTAAAGAATGCTTATTGCAATAGCCTGAATAGAATCATCTCATTAATGAATTTTGTCTTCCACAACACACACACACAAACACATACACACCATCACACATAGCTTAAAAGTTCAGAAGGTGGAGAGGGGAGAAGAAATGTTTTGAGCAAGAAGAAAGTAGATTTACATACATGAGTGGTGGCTTTGTATGGTTAATTGTGATATCATTGTTGAGATAACTTTTACTTTTTAAAAATTGGTAAAATTTTGACTCCTACACAGATATCAATATGAGTGCATGATAGATGTATTAGTTAGTTGTTAATGAAGACAAATGATGTATTCAAAAATAGACATGAGATCCATATCCATTTTTGTGTGATTGTTGTCTGAATTTGGAACCCTGGGCATTTTGAAGCTGCATTTTTATAATGGTGACATACTCTCCTGCTGCATTTCAGGGTTTGTTTCAAGACTATTCTTATTTATCATTATTTGAAAGCCTTTTTATATATGAATACATTTTAATTTGATTTGAGGGACAGCTTTAGTTTAAGCAATTATAAGCCACTTTTGAATTTTATTACAGTTATCATTAGCTTAGAATAACATTTTTACTAATTTTTTTTTTTTTTAACTTATGGCAGGACCCAAGAAAAAGGTTGGAGTGTGTTTAGGAGAGGGTTCCACTTCCCACTCACTATATATGTAAAATACTCTTCTGCCTAAGTTCATTTCCTCATATTTTAGGTATTTTTATTTCTTTGTTGTCTAACAACTCAAAATCAATCCTCCTCTCCTTTGTGGCAATTGAGCTCATATGCCCAGAGCTCAAGAGTTTCTGTGGGCATCTGGATGTGTTTTGTTTCCCCCATCACTACCATTGAGTAGTTGTGAAAGTTCCTGGAATGTGAGTTTCTTCTTGTGTAAATTTGGAGCAAAGTTAAAAATGAGATAATCTCTGTAAAGTGCTTCATGTTGCTATTGTTCAATCACCCAGTTGAGTCCGACTCTTGGCGACCCCAAGGACTGAAGCATGCCAAGCTTCGCTATTCTTCACCATCTCCCAAAGTTTGCCCAAGTTTGTGACCACTGCATCGATGATGCCATCCAGCCATCTCATGCCCAGCTGCCCTCTTTTCCTTCTGCCCTCAATCTTTCCCTGCATCAGGGAATTTTCCAGTGAGTTGGCTGTTTGCATCAGATGACCAAAATACTGGAGCTACAACTTCAGCATCAGTCGTTCCAATGAGTATTCAGGCTTGATTTCCCCTAAAATCAATTGGTTTGATCTCCTTGCTGTCCAAGGGGCTCTCAGGAATTTTCTCCAGCACCACAGTTCAAAGACATCAATTCTTTGGCATTCTCTTCTTTAAAGTCCAGCTCTCACAACCATACTCAACTACTGGGAAGACTGTAGTGCTTCATACAGTGATCATAAAATAATAAAAATAATCATTAGCTGTTGTATCACAATCATCTGCTTGCCCCTTACCCTTGCTCTTGGGCCCTAATGTACCTTTGAAAACAAAATTAGGGAACTATTTCTACTGGAGAAAATAATAATCATATAATATTAGCTGATAATTATTGGGAATTCACTATATACAACTTCGGTTCAGTTGCTCAGTCGTGTCCGACTCTTTGCGACCCCATGAATTGCAACACGCCAGGTCTTCCTGTCCATCACCAACTCCCAGAATTTACTCAAATTCACGTCCATCGAGTCAGTGATGCCATCCAGCCATCTCATCCTCTGTCGTCCCCTTCTCCTCCTGCCCCCAATCCCTCCCAGCATCAGAGTCTTTTCCAATGAGTCAACTCTTCTCATGAGGTGGCCAAAGTATTGGAGTTTCAGCTTTAGCATCATTCCTTCCAATGAACACCCAGGACTGATTTCCTTTAGGATGGACTGGTTGGATCTCCTTGCAGTCTAAGGGACTCAAGAGTCTTCTCCAACACCACAGTTCAAAAGCATCAATTCTTCGGTGCTCAGCTTTCTTCACAGTCCAACTCTCAAATCCATACATGACCACTGGAAAAACCATAGCCTTGACTAGACTTAATATATTATTATTTTTTGTATGTCTCTAAATGGAAAATATTTTCCCCTGAGTAAAAAAACAAATTCCATTTGTAATTTAATATTTATTTTAATGACACCTTGAGATATAATCGCACACTATGCAATTCACAGATTCAAAGTTCAATCCAGTGATTTTTAGTATACTTAGTGTTGTGCCACTATTACCACAAATAGCTATATATTTTCATCACCCTCAAAAAGAAACCTCGTGCTCATTAGCAATCACTCCCATTTCTCTCCTACCCTCAATTCTAGGCAAGCATTAATCTATTTTCTCTATATATATATTTATGTATATATATATATATATATATATATAGAGTCTATTTTAGAGACTATATATAACTGAAATCAAGCAATGTGTGGCTTTTGTGTCTGGTTTCTTCATATAGCATGTTTTCAAGGTTAATGCATATTGCAGCATGTATCAGTACTCCATATATATTTTTTTATTCCTGAATCCTTTCTATGGTAAGGATATATCACATTTTGTTTATTCATTTATTAGCTGGTAGACATTTGAGTTATTTCAATTTCCAGCTGTTACAAAAATGCCTCAGTGAATATTTGTATATAAGTTTGTGTGGACATATATTTTTATTTCTTTTAGGTATATATCTAGGAGTAGAGTTTCTGGGTCATATAATAAATCTATGTACAACTTCTAAATTTTTACTAAAAATGTTTGATGTACAAAAAATCTGTATACAACTAATATATACAACTTGATGAATTTGGAGACAAGTATACTTCCAGCAGGGCTTCCCTGGTGGCTCAGCTGGTAAAGAATCAGCCTGCAATGCAGAAGACCCTAGTTTGATTCCTGAGTTGAGAAGTTCCCCTGGGAAGGGATAGGCTACCCACTCCAGTATTCTTGGGCTTCTCTGGTGGCTCAGATGGTAAAGAATCTGCCTGCAATGTGGGAGACCTGGGTGTGATTCCTGAGTTGGAAAGCTCCCCTGGAGTAGGGCATGGCAACCCACTCCAGTATTCTTGCCTGGAGAATCACCATGGACAGAGGAACTTGGCAGGCTACAGTCCATGGAGTCACAAAGAGTCGGACATGACTGACCATCTCAGCACACAGCACAGCATACTTCCTAGAAACTATCCTCACAATGTAGGCCACATAACTATTTCTCTCTTCCACATGTTTCCACTCACCCTTTTATTTATTGTTATATCTTTTGGTAATAGGAATACAATGTCAGATTTACCTCTTAGGAAGTTTTAAGATATGTTAATACAACACATATTTTATGTTAAATGAGAAGAGGAAGATAGAATAAAGTTGCAGTTAGTATAATACTGCTAATATCCAAATTTAAGGTTAGGACTTTCCCTGGATTATCCAGATGCTGGCATGGTCCACAGTAAGAGAGAAGGAGGCAGCAGACTCAGAACTGGAGAGCAGGCTTGTCCATGAGAAAGATTCAGCTGATCATTGCTAGCTTTGTAGAAATAAGGGGACCTCTAGCAAAGGGAAAGATCAAGAAATGGATTATCTCCAGAGATTTAAGAAAGGAATCCAGCTGCCATCACCTTGATTTTAGCCTAGTGATCTCCAGAACTAGGAAAAATTTGGTTGTTTTAAGCCATTAAATGTATACTTACTTATTACAGTAGCAGTAGCAAATAAATACAGAGATGATTTGGAGTAGAATGGGGGAAGGGGAAGAAAGAGGATTGAAGAGTGTGAGGAGATATTCTGGAACTAGTTTCTATAAAACATGATGGTGGACTAGGTAGTGTGGGGATAAGAGAAAAGGATGTAAATCAAAATCTTCTCTAGGAAACTTGGTGCTATTAGCAGAGATGGAAAGTACTGGATCAGGGGGAAGTACCAAGATTTCCATTGTGGGCTTACTGTGTTTGGGCTCACTGACATCCTTGGAGACAAGAAGAATCTTCCAATAATAAACCTTTAGGAAAATTCTGAAATTACCATAAAATTACTGGGCTTAAAAAAATATCCAAATATTTAGTATGACACAGAGCAGAGGTTGGCAAGCTTTTCTATAAAGAGCCAGATAGTAAACTTTGTGGGCCAGATGGTCTTTGACATGACTACTCAACACTATCACGCAGTAGGAAAGCAGCCAGAGACAATGTGAGAACAAATGGGCATAATTGTTTCAAAGAAAACTTGATTTATATGATCAAGCTGCAAGTCAGAGTCAGCTCATGGTGTGTAGTTTCCCAACCTATGATATAGACTATCAGAGCATTAT
Organism: Bos indicus x Bos taurus; assembly: GCF_003369695.1. Lineage (NCBI taxonomy): Eukaryota > Metazoa > Chordata > Mammalia > Artiodactyla > Bovidae > Bos > Bos indicus x Bos taurus. The sequence continues at coordinate 33,557,878 of NC_040085.1, read as the reverse complement.
TTTGAAATTTCCATTTGCTTAAAAATGTGCATCACTTCATACAGATCATACTAACATCACAAAAATAGGGGGAAAAAAACCTTCATCATGAAAGACATTGCAAGCTAAACAAATGGCTTAGAGATATGATATGTTATTATTGTTAGTAGTAGTAACAGTGTTAACTTTTGTTGCATAGTTACTCTACTTAGAATTTTTCAGGTAATGTCTTATTTAAGGGCTTCCCTTGTGGTTCAGACAGTAAAGAATCTGCCTGCAGTGCAGGAGACCTGGGTTTAGTCCTTGGATTGGGAAGATGACCTGGAGGAGGGCATAACAACCCACTCCAGTATTCTTGACTGGAGAATCCCTATAGATAGAGAGGCCTGGTGGGTCTCTAGAGGTCCATGGGGTCTCAAAGAGTCAGACACTTCTGATCGACTAAACACAGCACAGCACATCTTATTTAAGCTTCTCAAAATCCAACGAGGTACTTATTAACATTATATTATCCCTAAATTTACAAATGAGGTTAACTGACGGTTCCAGCAGTCATGTATGGATGTGAGAGTTAGACTATAAAGAAAGCTGAGGGCTGAAGAATTGATGCTTTTGAACTGTGGTGTTGGAGAAGACTCTTGAGAGTCCCTTGGACTGTAAGGAGATCCAACCAGTCCATCCTAAAGGAGATCAGTCCTGGGTGTTCATTGGTAGGACTGATGCTGAAGCTGAAACTCCAGTCCTTTGGCCACTTGATGCGAAGAGCCGACTCATTTGAAAAGACCCTGATGCTGGGAGGGATTGAGGGCAAGAGGAGAAGGGGCCGACAGAGGATGAAATGGTTGAATGGCATCACAGACTCAATGGACATGGGTTTGGGTGAACTCCGGGAGTTGGTGATGGACAGGGAGGCCTGGCGTGCTGTGGTTCATGGGGTCACAAAGAGTCGGACATGACTGAGTGACTGAACTGAGGGGATTAGTAAATTAATCATGGTTTAGAGAGTATATCTATTTTTTGTTAAATAATCCTTCATTGATTATTAAATCAACATTTTTATAGTCAATGAGTGGCAGAGTTGTGAATTTAATCCAAATGTGCCAAACCTAAGTGTATCACTTCACCATTGTACTGCACTGTGGGGTGTTTCAATTTATGAGGTCACATATCCAGAAATCTCTAAGAATTATATGAGTGTTTATAAGAATGTAAAATATATAAATTTTGAAATGCTCATATTAGGTCCTGTTAAAAATGTAATAAGATGTTTTTAACATCACTAATGCTGGACTGTGAAAACCTCTCATCTGAATTGAGTATATTTTTAAAAGACCTAATTAGGATACATATGTAGTTATTTCCATTCTGTATAAAGAATGAAAAGACATTTACTTCCAATCTGTGTAAAAGACTTGCAGATATAGGAAGTAAATTAAAATCGTAGACAGTGATTAACTGTCAAAAAAAAAAAAAAGGAACATATCTCAGCCTGTTACCATTTAATATCCTCAAAATCACTTCTTCATCTATCTTAAGAGCTATTCTAAAGCATTTCCCTGCTTACCTCTTTTGTTAAAAAGAAAGACATTCATTCATTCATTTTTCAACTAAGTTGTTTCAAATCCTCTCTGAGAAATCAATCTGTGAACTAAACACACTTTGCTTATGTTTCTTTTTAAAAAGTGAAACTCATGATTAAACAGGCTGATTTTAGATTAAAAGGCAATATTTATCGAATTTTGTCCAAAAACATTTACTTTTAAGTGAAATGTATCAGTAGAGTTGGTTTTTCTTTACTCATTTCTTGGAATACAATTGAAAGGATAATGCAATATGAACATATGAAGTTTTAAGATGAGCAGGATTGTGATTTCTAACATTAAATAAAGTAGCAACAAGAGAGATTCCTAATGAGAGCCTATGGATGTTTATAGAGATCTTCTGGTTTACAGCTTTCACTTACACTATTCAACTCAAAATACACTTTCACATGAATTTTATACTGGGAAAAATCTGTGCAAGAGAAAATCTAAAGTTTAGTATTTGTGGTTAGTCATATCAGAGGAGTCAGTCCTAAAAGGAATCAACCCTGTATATTCATTGGAATGACTGATGCTGAAGCTCCAGTACTTTGACCACATGGTGTGAAGAGCCAACACATTGGAAAAGATCCTGATGCTGGGAAAGATTGAAGGCAGGAGGAGAAAGGGACAGCCGAGGATGAGATGGTTGGATAGCATCAGCGACTCTATGGACATGAGTTTGAGTAATCTCTGGGAGTTGATGATGGATAGGGAAGGCTGGTGTTCTTCAGTCCATGGGGTCACAAAGAGTTGGACACAACTGAGTGACTGAACTTAACTGACCAGGAATATCATGAAAAAAGTTGTGTTTTTTTTTTTTTTTTCTCTCTATCAATACCAAAACTGTTATTTATGCAAATGTTTGTGATCACTAGCATGATAAAGAGATTTTGACAAAATAAAATATAACTTTTTTCCTTTAAGACAATATTATCATTTTTAGGATATCACTTGCTTTGAAGGCCACTACAACTTCTGTCTATAATGCATTTTAGCTAAAAATTTTGTCATGTTTTCCCTCAACAGTATAAAGTAGGTTGTGCAAGCCTTATTGATTCATTTAAACAAGGGAATAAATGTGAAAATAGGTGAGCAGCCTTCATTTTGCAGTTAATCTGTATTGCAGAAACCACAACAACATTGAAAAATTAAAAAACAAAAAAATAATTTCTAAAAAATGGGCAGAGTAAAAAGATGAAAAAATGGAGTTTTGAGACCTAGTCACTCACATGTGTTCACTCACATCATAAAATGAGGTGATGACTTGGAAGAATGCTCCACTGGACTAAACTGTCTTGGATCATACAATAGTTAAAGCTTTTGGAAAATATGATAGAACAGTGAATATAAGGACAATGGAATTGGCTGGTTGTTAATAAATTGTGTTGACCTCTAAAAAAATTAAAAAACAAAAACAGGAAACCAGCATATATTCCTGCAACCCTAAGACTGAAAGGCCTGGAAGGATGAGATAGTGAAAAGTGGGTTTGAGAGGTAAGATTTTAGTTCTCAAAAAATCTAGATCAGGGTTATTGTGAAAGTAACTAAGTGAGAAATATCAATCAGACAACGAGTATTTGCCTAGAGATAGCTAATATGGAAAAAGCAAAACCGCTAGATAAGCAGAGGAGGGAAAAAACATTGTCTTGCTCACAGTAATGGCTCAGCAGCTTTCTAGCACACTAAAACTAGCTGTAATTACACATTTTCATTTGCTACTCTCTATCACCCTGATGGCCAATTTATCCACAGTAGCATATTTACAGGCCTGTTTACGAAATTGAAATTCTTCACCGGAGCTGATGCTACATTGCCTCCGAGCACTATAGGATTTAATTGAACCAGCATGAAAGAACTGATGAATGGCTTTGCTTGCAATGAAGAAAGTGGTGCAGGGCAGAATTTCAATGGAAGATTTTAGCCACTACTTAGTGGCTGGGGTACAAAATTGCCGACTACTGAAGTGTTATCTTCCCTCCTTCTCTCTGAGCTTCCATGTGCCTAATTACTATTTTCTCTGCCACATCCTCTTGTTTTTCTTTCCATTTATGTGCTGAGCCATCCTCCCTCATCTCAAATCTGTGTGGCAGGGTCAAATCAGATGTGATTGCAAACCTCCATCTCTTTACTGTACTATGCTTCATTAAAATATCCCCAAAGAATAGCATTTTCAGCTTTCTGCCACTCATAGAGTTATTGAGATGAAACATTGTAAACCAGCTGTAACCAAATTATGTGTACCTTATATATACTTTGTCTTTGGACTGAACAATAAGTACATGATACCTTTGTGCCCTATTGCATTCATTTTTAAAATGCCTCTCTCAGCTATTTAAGTTCCTTGTTCTCTTCTTTAGGTGATTTTCTCTATTAAATATTTACTATTCCATTGGACTTTTTTCCCACCCTCAGAATCACAATCCCCTTTCCTATCCTGAGACTGCTGTTTTTGCCTTGCTTTTCTGAGGTGATGTTTATTTAAAATCTCCTAAGAACACAATTACACAAGTATTTCCTGAAAATCAACAATTTCCTAAATATTTGTTTCTAATCATGAGGTTTCAAAGTTCGGTCATCTTCTCGTTCGCCCATTATACATTTCTATTTCCCTTACTATGTGGAATTGTTTTGATTTAATTGCTCTTGTTCCCATGTAATAAAAGCTAACCAGGAGTTATATTTGTTTTATTTCTGTTTCTTTACTATTCTAATACCTGTTGCTTTTATCTTTGCCTTTTCAAATTTTCCTGAACATCAAAATTGGTTAATAAAAGTGATATTCCTCATTTTACTTGTTGAACTGCATAGCTAATCTATACTTGTTTTCTCTACCATCTTACTACAAGTGGAAATAATTTGTCATTTGTATTTTCTTTCCTTTCCCACTGGATATCATTTTTATCCCACCTTTGGGCTGCCATCTTTGTCTCCCTACATTTCAGTGATACAATTAAATTTTGTTTTGATTTAATGCTTCCTGGCTTTGCTTTTTAGTCTTTTTTTTTTTTTTTTCATTTTTGACTCCATTCTACCTTTATAACCCTCTGTTTTGAATATGGCTTCAAATTTGTCCTGATCAAGCACTGATCTTTCTATGTATTTGTCTTTACATCTATCTCCATTTCCTCACTTTTAAAAATGTTTCTTGGTCAGTTATGATTTGCCTCAACTCCTTGACCTTTGGACTTGTTGCTTGACAGTTACATCTTCTGGTTTCTTTACTTTTTCATTTACCTGCCAACCTCAAACTCCACAAATTCCTATCCTAATTTTATCCTGCAGTTTTTGTGCCTCTTTTGTTCACATGCTGCTTTTCAAGTTTAAGACACACATGTTCAATCAAGACATAATTACTACTGAAAATGTCCTCTAGTCATTTACATGGCTCAATGGAACCATATGGCAATCTCCTCTTACACATTAATAAATACATCCATCTAATAGTCTTGACAGCTCTAGGAGTAGAAGAGTGATAAAAATGGCATGTAATGCAAAATGCCCTTTCTCTTGGCATGGAGACGATCAAAATCACTTTTGAAGTTGTTTAATGTTCAGAAACTCACCTTGTACATAATCTTCGGAATTTGTTCTTCAGTTAGCTGATTTCTTTGCTGTACATTTTATTTATAACCTCTCTCTTTTTCTTTTTCCTAGGAATGAACCAGACAATGAAGGATGCAAAGCATCAGTTTAAGTAGAATTCATATCCTTCAAACTTTCACTTGAAGAAATGTCAATGTACTTTTTCTTATGTTTTATTTATTTATTTATTTTTGAGAAATATTTACATGGTGAAAACAAAAAGTAAAGTCTGCCTTTAACCAAGCAAGGAAATATTAAAAATCACAGAGACTAAATGGAGCAAAATAGATAAGGATTCCAATATAGAAAACTGGGGGAAAAAAGAGTAATGCTTGGTGATTGAATATGGAACAACACTTTCTTTGGATTACTTCTCTTCTAGTCAAACATGTTTATTTTTCTTGAAATTTACTTTCATTTCTTGCTTTCTTTCTAAGGTAAATGAATAATCAGTACACATGTCTCCTAAATCTTACTACTGGCCATTAAGAACACACATTTTATATATTAAATGTATAGCCAGAAAAATAGGATAGTCAGTACCTGTGAAATAATGGGCTTTCCTAAAGCACACAGCTCCAAGAATCCTTATACATTCCTAAGTGATAAAAGCATTAGGGAACATCTCTTGTTCTAATATTTGATCCTGTCTCTGACACAGGGTTCTTAAACCTATGTAAATTCCTAAATGATAAGAGCACTAGGAGCATCTTTTATTCTAATGAGGTGACTTTGGGTCAGCTGCCTAATGGCTCCTGGGTGGGAGCTGATCACCAGGAAGACCAAGTCATGATTTAAAGTTCAGACTTTTCAGTCCATCACAAATCCTCCAAAGAAGGGAGTGGGGCTGGCAGTGGAATTAATAATTGGCTGTGTCTATGTGAGGAAGGTGCTTCGCTGGTGGCCCAGAGAAGCCTGGTGGGCTACAGTCCTTGGGGTTGCAGACTCAGACACAACTTAGTGACTAAAGCCCCCATAGGCTGTGTCTATGTGAGGAAGCCTCCATAAAATCCCAATAGAGCAGGATTTAGAGGGTTTCCAGATTAGTGATCATATTCACATGCTGGGAGAGTGACACACCGAAAGCCCTATGGAGTTAGATATTCCTGTCCTTGGGACCCTCTCAGGTTTTGCTGTATGTATCTCTTCATCTGGCTATTCATCTGTATCCTAAATCACATCCTTTGGAAAAATGGGTAAACATAAATGTGGGCTTCCCTGGTGTCTCAGCAGTAAAGAATCTGCTGCAATGTAGGAGTCACAAGAGATGTAGGTTCGATCCCTGGGTTGGGAAGATCCCCTGGAGGAGGGGATGGCAACCCACTCCAGTAATCTTGTCTGGAGAATCCCCAAGGAGAGAGGAGCCTAGTGGGCTACATTCCACAGGGTCGCAAACAGTCAGAGGCAACTGAAGTGACTTAGTGTGAAAGTGAAAGTCGCTCAGCTGTGTTCGACTCTTTGTTACCCCATGGACTATACAGTCCATGGAATTCTCTAGGTCAGAACACTGGAGTGAGTAGCCTTTCCCTTCTCCAGGGGATCTTCCCAACCCAGGGATCGAACACAGGACTCCTGCATTCTTTATCAGCTGAGCCACCAGGGAAGCTCAAGAGTACTGGAGTGGGAAGCCTATCCCTTTTCCAGCAGATCTTCCTGACCCAAGAATCAAACTGGGGTCTCCTGCATTGCAGGAAGATTCTTTACCACCTGAGCTATTAATAAGGGAAGCCTGTGACTTAGCATCAGTTCAGTTCAGTTCAGTCGCTCTGTCGTGTCCGACTCTTTAAGACCCCATGAACCACAGTATGAACCACAGAACCCCATGAACCTCACTATCCATCACCAACTACCAGAGTCCACCCAAACCCATGTCCATTGAGTCAGTGATGCCATCCAACCATCTCATCCTCTGTCATCCCCTTCTCCTCCTGCCCTCAATCTTTCCCAGCATCAGGGTCTCTTCCAATGAGTTAGCTCTTTGCATCAGGTGGCCAAAGGACTGGAGTTTCAGCTTCAACATCAGTCCTACCAATGAACACCCAAGACTGATCTCCTTTAGGATGGACTGGTTGGATCTCCTTTCAGTCCAAGGGACTCTCAAGAGTCTTCTGCAACAGCACACATCAAAAGCATCAATTCTTCAGCACTCAGCTTTCTTCACAGTCTAACTCTCACATCCATACATGACCACTGGAAAAACCATAGCCTTGAGTAGACGGACCTTTGTTGACACAGTAATGTCTCTGCTTTATAATATGCTGTCTAGGTTGGTCATAACTTTCCTTCCAAGGAGTAAGCGTCTTTTAATTTCATGGCTGCAATCACCATCTGAAGTGATTTTGGAGCCCCCAAAAATAAAGTCTGACACTGTTTCCACTGTTTCCCCATCTGTTTCCCATGAAGTGATGAGACCAGATGTCATGATCTTAGTTTTCTGAATGTTGAGCTTTAAGCCAACTTTTTCACTCTCCTCTTTCACTTTCATCAAGAGGCTCTTTAGTTCTTCTTCACTTTCTGCCATAAGGGTGGTGTCATCTGCTTATCTGAGGTTATTGATATTTCTCCCAGCAATCTTGATTCCAGCTTGTGTTTCCTCCAGCCCAGCGTTTCTCATGATGTACTCTGCACGTAAGTTAAATAAGCAGGATGACAATATACAGCTTTGACATACTCTTTTTCCTATTTGGACCCAGTCTGTTGTTCCATGTCCAGTTCTAACTGTTGCTTCCTGACCTGCATACAGGTTTCTCAAGAGGCAGGTCAGATGGTCTGGTAGTCCCATCTCTTTCAGAATTTTCCACAGTTTATTGTGATCCACACAGTCAAAGGCTTTGGCATAGTCAATAAAGCAGAAATAGATGTTTTTCTGGAACTCTCTTGCTTTTTCAATGATCCAGTAGTTGTTGGCAATTTGATCTCTTGTTTTTCTGCCTTTTCTAAAACCAGCTTTGAACATCTGGAAGTTCACGGTTCACGTATTGCTGAAGCCTGCATGCACGTGCACAAATATAAGTATTCCCTCAAGTTCTATGAGCTGTTCTAACAAATTAGTCAAACCTGAGAAAAGAGTTGAAGGATCCTCTGATTTATGGCCTGTGGTCAAAAGCACAGGTGATAACTTGGGTTTGCAACTGGCATATGAAGTAAGTGTGTTCGTGTGTGTGTGTGTGTGTGTGTGTGTGTGTGTTGGGGGTGGGGGCAGTGTTAGTGTTATGGGATTTAGTCTTTAGCCTGTGGGATCTGATGCTCTCTCTCAGTCGATAGTATCAGAATTGAGTTAAATTGTAGCATGCACACTGGTGTCCAAGAATTACTTGTTGGTATGGGAGAACATGACCAACCTAGATAGCATATTCAAAAGCAGAGACATTACTTTGCCAACAAAGGTTCGTCTAGTCAAGGCTATGGTTTTTTCTGTGGTCATGTATGGATGTGAGAGTTGGACTGTGAAGAAGGCTGAGTGCTGAAGAATTGATGCTTTTGAACTGTGGTGTTGGAGAAGACTCTTGAGAGTCCCTTGGACTGCAAGGAGATCCAACCAGTCCATTCTAAAGGAGGTCAGCCCTGGGATTTCTTTGGAAGGAATGATGCTAAAGCTGAAACTCCAGTACTTTGGCCACCTCATGCGAAGAGTTGACTCATTGGAAAAGACTCTGATGCTGGGAGGGATTGGGGGCAAGAGGAGAAGGGGACAACAGAGGATGAGATGGCTGGATGGCATCACTGACTTGATGGACATGAGTCTCAGTGAACTCCGGGAGTTGGTGATGGACAGGGAGGCCTGGAGTGCTGCGATTCATGGGGTCGCAAAGAGTCAGACATGACTGAGCGACTGATCTGGTCTGGTCTGATCTGATCTGATGGGAGAACATTTATACACATTTGGTGACTAGAAGTGTCAGGAGTGAAGTGTTCTTTTCTGTGAAGATAAGAAAGACATACAGAATAAAGAAATATACAGTAGGTAAGGACAGGTTTTTCCCTATCTAGGAAGGAGAAAAACTGAGAGGTTTTGCTTTATAATGCCACAAAAAGAAGTAATAAAATGGGCTAATCTTAATTTTCACATCCCATGGTACAGTGTGTGTGTGTGTGTGTGTGTGTGTGTGTGTGAAGGGATGAGAAAGGGATGGCAAAAAAGAACCAAAGAGAGCTTTTTGAATAAAAGATAAAGTTTCCATGGAAACTTTGGGAATAAGAAGAAAATGAAAACAGGTTAAAAGAGGTTTGGGCGTAGGTACCTGAAGTAAAAGGAGTGAAGGAGATTTCATTAGAGTGAATGAGTTCAGGAAGAAAAACAGTGAGTAGACTCAAAAAGATTTTTTAAGGTTCAGTGAAGGACCTAAGTCACCTTTAAGTGAAGTTAACATGGGTGGAAAGAAACCATTACAGGTACTGTACTACTTAGGATACTTCATGTGTGATTAAATAATTCAACTCAACGAACACTCCTTGAGTTTTAAATAGGAACTATGCTGAGCAAAGATGTAAGCATAAATGTAGCATGCATCCTATGCTTCAGAAGTTTATAGCTAACTATGATAAACTAAGACATATATGAAGATAAGAAATACATGACATAATTTGACAAATTCTATATTTCAAATAAAGTACAGAGAATAGTGTGTTGTCATTATTTCCTGCTGAGATATGGAGGGAAATTGTTCTTTTTAAAAATATTAATTTATTTACTTTACTGCACAGGGTCTTAGTTGTGGTACTTGGGATCTTCAATCTTCATTGCAACATACAGGTTCCAGTATCCTGACCAGGGTCAGAACCCCAAGGCCCCTGCATTGGGAGCATGGAGTCTTAGCCACTGGACCACCAGGGAAGGCCCTAATGAGGGAAATCTTAAAGCATGAAGTTAAACGTTAATTAAATCTTAAAGGATGGGTTAAATTGTGGTTTTGGAAGATGAAAGGAAGAGCGTCCCAAATTAAATATATACAGCCAAGACCTAAGTGGTCAAGATCTAAATGGATAAAACAGTGCTTACCTGTATAAATAGTGACTAGTTTATTGAAGCTATGCAGACATAATAGGAGGAGGTGATCAGAACTAGACTTATCTGTTTCATATTTTATTATGTTGGCCATTTAAAAACTAAGAAAATCTTTGACTCAAGGTATTCATGTGATCATAGTTTTTGCATTAGAAATTGTTAGCTATAGAGGTGATGATAAATTATATGTGGAAGGAGATTAACAATAAGTTGATACAAGAGTTCAAACAAAAGATAATAAGAACAACATTATTTTTTAAATGGAAAGAATTGACTTTTAGAGAATGCAGAATTGATTGAGAATTGAATACATGCATAAGGAGTAAGGGGCTTCCAATGTGGCACTAGTGGTTAAGATCCTGCCTGTCAATGCAGGAGGCATAAGAGATTCAGGTTTGATCCCTGGGTTGGGAAGATCTTCTGGAAGAGGGCATAGCAACCCACTCCAGTATTCTTGCCTGGAGAATCCCATGAACAGAGGAACCTAGTGGACTACAGTCTATAGGGTCACAAAGAGTTGGATATAACTGGACGGAATTAGCACACACACACACATAAGGTAAGGGAAAGAAAAATGGACTCAATGTGTCCAAGTTTGACTGGCTGAAAGATGTAATCCTCACTCTTAGACATTGTTTCAATTTAATATTTTAATTATATGTATTAAATATGGTTGTGTGGTTCCTAATAATAATATAATTTCAAATTCCTGTGGAAGAACACTCCACATAGTAGTTTAACATAATTTGTATATACTGTACATACACTTCACTCAAATAGTAAGTACGAAGAATTTTCTTAAAGGAGATGAATATATTTTAAACTTTAATAGGCATTTGCTTAGAAAATTACAGATGTGTTGGGATTCCCTTAAAATTATGCAATGATATGAGACATAAAACTATTTTCTCTTAAAAATCGAAGAAAATCTGAAAAACCTTTGAGAACTTCTCAACCCAACTGTACATGCCTATGGATGGGCAAATTGAAATACTTAATTAAAGACTTCATGTATTTTTGCTTGGAATGTATATGGTTGAGAAGAAACATCTGCAATATGTTGTGTGTTGAATTTTCTTACATTTTAATTTTATATCTTTTATGTAGGCCTCCGCATGAAACAAAATGTTTTTCTGTGGTTAAGCAGTACAGTACTATTTGGAAAATATGTATCTCATCAAGATCTAGCCAAGAAAGGGAGAAGAGGACCGGGCAATGCCTTAAATAGAATAACTCCCAACAACTAGACATTGATTACCAGAGAGCCAACAAACAACATGCCAAGCAACAGAAACAGCTCCATTACAGCTGTGTCCCATGCATGGCTGGAATAAAGAAATCCAAAACTGGAGCTGGTTCAGCCTGAGTGCAGGCAGAAGACACTTTCACTGAAGTGCCATCACTGGCCCTGTTAGAATGCAGAACCTGAAAGCGGCGCAAGGTGTGTGTTTAGTTGATCAGTCATGTCTGACTCTTTGTAACCCTTTGGACTGTAGCCTTCCAGGCTTCTCTGTCCATGGGATTTTTCAGGAAAGAACACTGGAGTGGGCTGCCATTTCCTCCTGACCCAGGATCAAATCTTCCTGACCCAGGGATCAAACCCATGTCTCCTGAATTATGTGTCTCCTGCATTGCCTGTGGATTCTTTACAATGCTGAACCACTGGGGAAGCCCCTGAAAGCCAGGCTAGGCATTGGCATAGGAGAAGGACTAAGACAAAACTCTCTCATGTGTGTAGAAAACTATCAAGATAAGTAGGCTGCCCATTTATTAGTGAGTTTGCTTTATGTTGGCCTGTGCTTTGAAGTCCTGAAAATATTCTGAGGGTGCAGAAATGACTCCAGGTGATATAGGCACAAGAGCATGGGGGTGAAACTCTACCAAACACTTTCCTTTTTCAGTCAGAGAATCTTTTGTTAATGTCTTCTCTGTATTTGGTTTTCCTAAAGATTTTGTTTGAAGGAAAGCTTCAAAGGCTAGTGTTTTTGTTTTTTGGGTTTTTTTTTTTTTTGGTCTTGTTTTCTTGGAGAACACTAGTTTAGATGGCATAGTGCTGGGAAAACTAATCAAGACATTAAAATGTAAAGAGGTAATATTTTCTAATCTCTACATTTGACTTAAGTGAGATGGTGAATTCTTTGGAGAGACAATTAAGGAGATTCAAGGGGTGAGTAATTCCCGATATTCTTGTACTGTATTGTACTTTTTAAATGTTTACAATTTTGTACAAAAGAAGACAAAGTTATTAACTTGAAGAGTTTTTTTTTTTTTCTCCTGAAAGTAGAAAATGATAATCAGAATTACAAGAGTATACTTAAGGTATTAAATATTTGTTTCTTTGTTCAAAAGTAAGCAGCTGAATCTTGTCAGTTTTTATGCCAAGAACATTTTCTAGCTCCTCTTTGTCAATTATAATTTTTACAGAGTGATACACACAAGAACACACTGATGCAAATACACACGTAGATACAGACACAGGCATTTGCATGCAGGAAAGGAAAGGGAAGAAGGCAGGGAGGACAGAGGGACAGAGAAAGACAGAGAGAATAGGTGAGGTTTAAAGCCATTATTTTGAGAATAAAAATACATTTTTCATTTGCACATTTTGTTTTCTTTCTTCTCAAAAGAGCACTTCTGCAGACATGTAGCAGAGTACTGAGGAAAGATAAAGCCAGAAAAATATTTGGTTCCATGAACTGTGACTAGTAATTTAAGAAAGATTTGTAAACATGAAGCTTAAAACTTTCATTTAATTTTATTATTTGCTTTCATTTAATTTTATTATTTACTTTCATTTAATTTTATTATTTACTTCCCTTTTCAAAATTAATTTTTACTGGAGTATAGTTGCTTTACCATGTTGTGTTAGTTTTACTGTACAGCAAAGTGAATCAGCTGTATGTATACATATACTCCCTCTTTTTTGGATTTCCTTCCCATTCAGGTCACCACAGAGCACTGAGTAGAGTTCCCTGAACTATACATATATACATATATACAAGGTTTTCATTAGTTATCTATCTTATACATAATATCAATAAGGTATATATGTTGATCCCAATCTTCCAACTCATTCCACACCCTCTTCCCCCCTTGATGTCCATACATTTGTTCTCGATATTTGTGTCTCTATTTCTGCTCTGCGAATAAGGTCATCTATATCATTTTTCTAGATTCTACATATACACATTAATATATATTTGTTTTTCTCTTTCTGACTTTGTTCTGAATGACAGTTTCTAGTTAGACAATGTACAGTGTCACAATATATTCCCCATTATCCATTTCATTCACTAGGAAAAGCTACTCTTACAGTTTGATCTTAAATGTAGGCAAAAGAATGGAAATGTAGAAGGAGTCATTGGGATGATGTGTTCAAAGTTCACACGTAAGAGTGATTTTAAAAGGACACAAACAACTAGAGGGAAACACCAAGTGGATGAGGTGTTTGTTGTAATCGCTGTAATCCCACTACTCCAGTGCCTCGGTAGCTACCCTCAGGACCCATTTTCCTGCTTGTTTTCTGAGTCTGGCAAAACCTATCACTATTAACATACAAACAGAGGAGATCATGGGCCTTTCCCCCCTCAAAGTAGTTCTTCAGTACATATTCAAACATCTGTGAGAAAAGAAACAGAAAGAACATCTTTTCTGCACCTACTTGTGCCAGAGGCTTCCATTTTACTGGTTTAGACATTCCCTCTGAGAGAAGTCTCTTGCCCAATGCACACAATTTAGAAGAAGCAGAATCTGGATTTGGGCTCAGAACTTGCCTAAGAGAAGGTTCATCTTTTACATGGACTCCCAGTTCAGTTCAGTTCAGTCACTCAGTCGTGTCCGACTCTTTGCGACCCAATGAATCGCAGCACACCAGGCCTCCCTGTCCATCACCAACTCCCAGAGTTCACTCAAACTCACATCCATCGAGTCCGTGATGCCATCCAGCCATCTCATCCTCTGTTATCCCCTTTTCCTCCTGCCCCCAATCCCTCCCAGCATCAGAGTCTTTTCCAATGAGTCAACTCTTCACATGAGGTGGCCAAAGTACTGGAGTTTCAGCTTTAGCATCATTCCTTCCAAAGAAATCCCAGGACTGATCTCCTTTAGAATGGACTGATTGGATCTCCTTGCCCAGTGCCAATCAAAAATAAAATTCAACTAGAAACGAATAATTCTAATAATAGGTAACATACGCACTGCTGCTGGCTGGTTGTTACGTTTGGTTTTGGAAGTGTCCCTCCAAGCATTTTATACATTTTCATCTCTCCTCATCACGTACCATGTCATTCTGAGGGAGACATGTGTTCATAGAAGAACTGGAAATGGGATGTACTTCCTTGATAGAACTACCAACAAAAGTTTTGTAAAGTCTCAGGACAAATTAAAAATGCATTGAAATGATATTTTGTTAAATTAAAATGACATATTGTTCATGGTGTTGCTTTACTTTTAATTAAGTTTATACATGACTGATGGGTTTAAAAAAAAAAAAAAGACAACAAAGATTTCATGCTTCTACCAAGATATGATCATCTAAAGCTTACTGGTTCTCTGTTGCAAAATTGAACTGACATGCTTTCATTAAACATAATAATTTCCTTAAATTAAACAAAAAAAAAAAGTTTTATGCAGTTCCAAATTGCTTTCCTGGGTATTTTCAGCTTGAGAACAGCAGGTGAATATGAGCAAGTTCAAATCTATTTTTATTTTTCAATAAATATCAAATGCCTTAGATTTGCAAACTAATAGCATCCAGAAAGCACGCTGATCTCGGCAGGAAGGAGAATCCTGAGAGAGACCAGGCAGAGTGAAGGAGCACAACTCTGGGCTTTTGTGAGAAAATTTAAAAGCAATCAATGCAAATATGAAAAGTTTAAGGCTTAACTCTTCCTAATACCAATATTTGAAACAATATGGGCTTCCCAGGTGGCGCAGTGGTAAAGAATCTGCCTGTCAGTGCAGGAGACGCAAGAGACATGGATTGGATCCTTGGGTCAGGAAAATCTCCTAAAGGAGGAAATTGCAACCCACTCTAGTCTTTTTGCCTGGAAAAATCCATGGACAGAGGAGCCTGGTGGGTTACAATCCATAGACTAGCCAAGAGTTGGACATGCCTGAGTGCTGAGCACACATACATACTAAATGAATTAACCTTAATTTCTTTTCAAGCTAGATCAAAATACATTTCAGACTAAAACAAGGTGAAGTGACACAGCAACAAACGTCAGGTACACACAGTATCATGAAGAAATAAATAAAATACAGTCATCCAAATCAATATATACATTTTAAAATCAAAGTAACGAAGACTAAGTGTAAAACTATGGAAATTACACAAAATCATTTCCTACTATGACACTCAGAGTCTAATTTCTAAATTCACACTACTTTGGTGAGAATGTGTTGTTTGAATTTCGTGACTCAGAAAAACTTATCTTCCAAAAAACTGAAGATTTTATTTATTTTATGCTCCTTCTGTTTTATGTTTCTAAAAGTAACGGTCATTGTGATTAAATACCTTTTCTCAGTTTGATGTTTGTTCAATTATTTTGGTGCAAGAAAATTTCTTGTAACTGTAATATAAATAATATATATTTTAAATGACCTGAATTTCCCATTGAAAGATTGAATGAATCTTCCCATTAGAAGATCGATATTGCTGATTTTTTCCTCACATATAGCTTGGAGTATTGAAATTCCTGGCTGTATTAGGAATAATTCCTTTATTAAAAATAGCACATTACTCTTTTATGACAGGGGAAGTATTTATTTTACATATTTTGAATGCCTAGCAGAGAACCATTCAAATGAGACTCCTTTACCTTTTGATAAAGATGACAATGATGATGATAAAAATTAATTTTCTCTTTGAAAAAGCCATATGGATTCTTAGGAAAGGATACATCTTCAATAAAAGCTACAAAGTTAGAGTAAGTAAAATTATAAGTGTTCATAAGAGTAATGTCAAAGCAAATTCTATAGCAAAGGATGGACAGCACAAAGATATTCCAAGTGAGACAATGGAATTTTTTCTTCAACCCCTATTTGGGGCATATTTCAAGGTTGTAAAGAAAAATGAGGAACAATTCAGTTCACAGCTAATGTTTCAGAAGGTGAAAGCCCAGTTCCATTGATAGATGACTTGGAACCTTATCTTTCAGACAGATGACCTGGGAATGAGCCATGACCTTACCAGAGAAGCCAGGGAGGTATAAGAGCCCACAATGCTGCTCCAAACAGAAATTTCACTTTTTTCATTATCATGTTTGTCAAAATACATGAATCTCCTTTTGTATAGTTCCTTGACACACACTCAAAAATATGTTAAATATATACTGTTCTTCCCTTCTATGAGTAATATATTAATGTTTATAAAAGAATTACTCACAGCAAAGGGAAATTATTTCAGTGCATCAAGTTACATATAAAGTAAAAATCACCAGCAGCAATCACTTATTCACCCAGTGGGGAATTAGATTTACTCTAAAATTATTATTTAGGTTATACTTTCAAGAGAATTTCTTGGAGAAGTTGCAAAGGGAATTTATTGCACCAAATAATTACATAAGCGGTGAGTCCATGGGAGCATATAAAGATCAGAAAAGGTATGTAATATTTGATCTGGATTTATGCCTTTTAGGTCTTTGGTACATTCAGGTTGCTGTTTGCAAATGGTTGTAGATATTCAGTTATGGAAGTCAAGGTTCTGTTCAACAGTTAACAAGCATAGCTAAATGTCAGAAATGTGCCTAGAATGCTAAAAACCATTGTGACACACTGGTGAATTCAATGGACTTGGCACTCCGTATACTAACATGCTAGTGGTAAAGATACGGTAGTGACCATACAACTTGAGAAAAGAGCTATGATTTTAAAAAAATAATTACATATTGTAGAATCATGAGGCCCAATTCATCTGGAAAATATGAAAAGGCATCTCTGAGGATCTAGCATTTATAATGGGGCCAGATAGAGAGAAATGTGGACTGGCAGTATTTATTTGTGTGTTCAATGTCGAGGCCTCAAGCATTGATGGGATTGCCCAGTAATAATGTTCAGAGTGACGACAAAGAAAAGACAGATAAAATAGTTATTGCCTATTAAGAATATTGTACACAGGAAAGAAAGTGAGTGTAGAACTAACATGTTACAATGTAGGGGGGAAAGTCAGAAATGTAAAGAAAACCAGGAGTGGAATTATAAAAAGGGAAGAAGAAATTAATAAGGAGGAGAGGTGCCACAGAATTTAAATAAAAACTGAAAAGAGGCCACTGGGTTTTACAAATGGAGGATAAAAAATAATTCTAATACTGAACAAGAAAGTGTGGGATGAGCGATGCTAAGGCTATATAGCAGTGGGTTGAGAGATGTGAGAGATGTGAAAGATGAGACGATAAATACAACTATTCTCTTCACAAACTTGACTCTCATGATGCTGCTGGTAGCAGCAGCAGTAGTAGAGGTGGAAAAATAAAGATGACAAAAGTCTACTTTTCCTTAACATGTAACAAACTGTTTCAAGTAATTCACATGCATTGATTTATTGAACCCTCAGAGATAAATTAAACAAATTAGATAATTTGTTTATAGATGAGGAAATTAAGGCATAGAAAGTTTAAGCAATTTTCCCAAAGGTTGTAAAGCTAGTGAGTGGAAGACCAGGAATTTGATCCAGATAGCCTGAGTCCAGAGTATGTGTTCTTAACTTCTATACCAGTAAAGAAAGAATTGCACAGACTAGTAATTTATTGAATACATACTATGCTAAGCACTTTACATGCATTAGTCACTCAGTCGTATCTGATTCTTTTCGATCCCATGTACTGTAACCCTCCCAGCCCCTCTGTTCCATGGGAATTTCCCAGCAAGAATGCTAGAGTGGGTTGCCATTTCCTCCTCCAGGGGATCTTTCCGACCCAGGGAAAAAATCCACCTCCTGCACTGAAGGTGGATTCTTTACAGCTCAGCTAGAAGGGAAGCCCTAAGTACTTTACATACCGTATCTCAATTAATACTCAGAAGAATCCCATGTGGAGGTGAAATTAATATTCCCACTCTAAAAATAAAGAAACTAAAGCTTAGGAAAGTTAGATGAGTAAGTACAGAAGTCATATTCAGGTTTGTCTAATGTCTTATCCACTCCTCCTCCCTGTGTCTTCAAACTCTCTACTCCAACTTTACTTTGGCATAAGAACAAGCTCAAGTACTTTTCATATTTAAATACCCTCCTTACACACAATATCTCATAATGCTTCTTTTCTTTAGCTTAATGCTACCATTCATCTCTACTAAACTTTGGCTTGCTTGCCTCTAACTGAATTGTTGAGCAAGTACTAATTATGACTCTCTGAAGGGACATTATGTCTCTTCGTACCATCATATTGCAATCACTCCTGTAAACTTCAGAAACCATTACAGATATGTAACAGGTACCATATTATCAAATATGCAGATGTTATCCAACATAAATTATGCAATGGGTATGATGAGTGCGTATGTCACACATTTCTGAGCATACTACCATGAAGTATTACCTAGTACCTGCATGCTGCTGCTGTTGCTAAGTCGCTTCAGTCGTGTCTGACTCTGTGCAACCCCATAGATGGCAGCCCACCAGGCTCCGCCATCCCTGGGATTCTCCAGGCAAGAACACTGGAGTGGGTTGCCATTTCCTTCTTCAGTGCATGAAAGTGAAAAGTGAAAGTGAAGTTGCTCAGTCGTTTCCAACTCTTCGAGACCCCATGGACTGCAGCCCACCAGGCTCCTCCGTCCATGGGATTTTCCAGGCAAGAGTACTGGAGTGGGGTGCCATTGCCTTCTCCATAGTACATGCATACATGTGTGCTAAGCTGCTTCAGTCCTGTCTGATTCTTTGCGACCATATGGGCTATAGTCCGCCAGGCTCCACTGACTGTGGAGATTCTCCAGGCAAGAATACTGAAGTGGGTTGCCATGCCCTCCTTCCCAACCCAAGGATCAAACCCATGTCTCTTATGTCTCCTGCACTGGCAGGTGGGTTCTTTCCCATTTTCAGTTGAGTGATAATAAAATCTTAGAGAATTCCCCTCCCTTGTAATTTTGAATTAAATATAATAAGTAGGAGACACTAACTATAAATTTTCAGATGAGATTCACTTTATCCTCTGAAAGCCAATTATCAGTGATAAAAATATTGGAAAAGAAATTGATTTATATGGAATTTAATTTTGTTTTAATAGATGAACCTTTTGGACATTGAGATAAATCACCTGAAAAAAGTGATTAAGCCCTAAATTCAGTGTTATCATATAAATAATTTGCTTTTACAGTAAATTATCACTTGACCTTTTAGATAGCCTATAAATAAGGTTGTATCTCTACACAGATAACAAGGGAGATAATGTAGTATATTTGTTAAGCAAATATGTATATGATGCTAGTGATAGTTAATTTGTCAGATGAGCAGTTTAATAAAATAATTGATTATAGGTCAATTAAAATGACATTCTTTATAAAGACATTTTGACAGATACTTAAACATAGAAATTACAGTACTGAGCAGAAGGTATATATTTCTCCTAAAGGTTTTATTTATTTATAGCTATGGGAGAGGAGAGTCTACAAAGACATGCTCCAAGAACTTGTGAGATCCCAGGCTTGTTAAGCAACTGTTCATTTTTGGCTCATTCCAGTTATTAATCTGCAAGTCAAGTATAACACATAAATTCATTACAAGGAACAAGGTGAATGTTGTGTAATATTTAACTTCTGTTTTCCAGATGAGAAGGGTGAAATAGTACAGAAAGTCACATTTGGCAATGTCGCTGAGTGGTGAGCTAGACAGGATGACCTTTTCAGTCAAAGCACATTAAAATTCTATGAAAGTCAATTGTTTGCAATGGAAATGGAATAGGCTTTAGCTTTGATGTTTACCAGCTAGAAAACTTTTTGAATCTCAGATTATTCATCAATGAAATGGGGTAGCAATAACAGTCAGGGTTGTTGTAAGATTTATAAATTTTGGTAGAAACTTAAAACTGGGTTTTGAATATTAAATGTTCAAGAATAGCTACTATTGTGTTTTCACCCAGTGGCTTAATCATTTTAGCATTACAAATTTTCACCTATCTATACTTATTTAACGTAATCTCATACTGGTGGTGGAAGTTTAGTTGCTAAGTTGTCTCAGACTCTTGTGATACCTTGGACTGTAACCCACCAGGCTCCTCTGTGCATGGGATTTCCCAGGCAAGAATACTGCAGTGGGTTGCCATTTCCTTCTCCAGAGTATCTTCCCAACCCTGCATTGCAGGTGGATTCTTTACCAACTTAGCCACCAGTGAAGTGAAGTCACTCAGTCGTGTCCGACTCTTTGCGACCCCATGGACTGTAGCCTACCAGGCTTCTCTGTCCATGGGATTCTCCAGGTAAGAATACCGGAGTGGGTTACCATTTCCTTCTCCAGGGGATCTTCCCGACCTAGGGATCGAACCTGGGTCTCCCACATTGGAAGCAGATCTTTAACCTCTGAGCCACCTGGGAAGATTTCAGCCACCAGGGAAACCCCAGATTTAGAATCCATTTTAAACCCCTGTTTAAGATTTTGAGTTACATTTTAAAAATAACCTCTTATTTGAAAGTTTAAGACTTTTGCTGCTGCTGCTAAGTCGCTTCAGTCGTGTCTGACTCTGTGCGATCCCATAGATGGCAGCCCACCAGGCTCCACCATCCCTGGGATTCTCCAGGCAAGAACACTGAAGTGGGTTGCCATTTCCTTCTCCAATGCCTGAAAATGAAAAGTGGAAGTGAAGTCACTCAGTCATTTCTGACTCTTAGCGACCCCGTGGTCTGCAGCCTACCAGGCTCCTCCGTCCATGGGATTTTCCAGGCAAGAGTACTGGAGTGGGGTGCCATTGTCTTCTCCATTAAGACATCTAAGAAATTGTAAAAATAATAGAGTTCTCATATTCCTTTTAATCAACTTCCCCAATATAATATCTCAAATAACAATAGTAACTTTGTCAAAACAAGGATACTGATGTTGGTATAAAACATCTAATTAAACCAAATAGTTTTCTACCATGAGCCAAAAATTGTATGCATTTTAACATTATTTTAGTATTGCCATTCCAACATAAAATGCTCGATATAAAATATCAACACTGTTATTTACCAGCTGTGTAAACCTGAGTTAGGGATCTTAATTTCCTTTTGCTTTAGCTTCCTTATCTATGAAAAGAGATCATGATAGCCTGCTGTCAGTTGTGTTGGTAAAATGAGTTAATATGTGAGTGCTGGTAATTTACCTATTGTTTTTCTGCTCCAAAATATTCTATCCTCTGCTTTGCGATGCTGAAACAAGAGCTCTGTAAAGTACGTTTCTTGAACTTTTACACCAAAAGAAGGCCAAACATACACACATGCTTCTTTAGGTTCTACCAATGGAATGTTCACAAAGGGGATTGGAAAGTGGAATGACGGCAGTACTCCTAAGGAAGACACTCCTTCCTGTTTTTAAGTCCCCATCAGAATCATTTCATCAGCCAGCTTATAGCAGTCTTAGCCTTCATTGTACCTCTTTGTTAATCAGAGTGCAGTCTTGCTCATCCCTCTTCTTCCAGAGTCTGACACAGCCTCCCAATGAATATCTGATGGGTCACATCTCTTCTTCAATGTTTGAGCATCAGCTACCCGGTTTTCCCTAAAGAGCCAAGCACTATCCCTGCAGGTCTCCTGAGTTCCAGGTTCTGGTCAAGCAGATTCTGTCATGTCCTTGTGGTGGTAGATGTTTCATGCAGTTCTCTCTGTGAATTCAGCATCCCTTTTGCTCTTTCAGCCTGCTAACACCCTGCAACAAATTCCGTACATGGAATATCCTATTTTTGAGATACCTAGTATTTCTTACAGGAAAGGCAATGCAACGCACTCTAGTACTCTTGATTGGAAAATCCCATGGATGGAGGAGCCTAGTAGGCTGCAGTCCATGGGGTTGCTAAAAGTCGGACACGACTGAGTGACTTCACTTTCACTTTTCACTTTTATGCATTGGAGAAGGAAATGGCAACCCACTCCAGTGTTCTTGCCTGGAGAATCCCAGGGATGGGGGAGCCTGGTGGGCTGCCATCTATGGGGTCGCACAGAGTCGGCCCAACTGAAGTCAGTCGCACACAGTCTCAAGACTGAAGTGGCTTAGCAGCAGCAGTATTTCTTAACTGGGCCTTAACTACTATAATTTGTGGTAGAAGAGTCTTCCAGGGGTAGTATTGATTTGCTTCTGTCTTTGACCTTGAAACAAAAATCAGTTTTGGCTCAGCCCTTTGCCAATGGAAAATAGGATTCTGGTAATCTCTTACATGCAGTGTCCTCACATAAATTATCATCACAAGTAATTTGGATACAGTAACTGTTAGAATCAAGTCTTTAGGAAAGCAACTGGTCCCAGAACTCAACTATTATGGTAGGAATTCTGATGCTAAGGACTGTGAGGTGTGATGGCTGCCACTAACTACAGTAGAGAGTTTTTTAAAAAGAAAACAAGAAACCAAAGGGTTTAAACTGTTAATATTATGTCAGAGAACTGGAAGAATTCTATGACAACTTTAATCTCTAACTTTTTGTAGCCACAATAAATTTATAGCTAAAAGTCGACCTGTATTTTAAGGTACAGTTTGCAGAAAATAAATTGATATGCTTCTTTTGTGAATATTGGGGCAATGATTAGGAGTAATGAATCATAAGACTTGGAATAGTAATATGTAGTTGTTCTAGGATAGAAATGATAACCTTGAACTGCTAAGCTTTCCTGACCCTCTCTTTTCCACTGAAGCAGCCCAGCTTTTTCTCAGTTGAATGTGGATTTCAATCTTCTTCTGCTTGAAGATCCTTGTAATAACTGCAAAGGGAAGATTATTTTCCCTAAGGCATATCCCCTTCCCCATTAACTTTCACCAAATACTCAAAAATAAAACACCAAAACCAACTAAATAACAAGAACCAAATAAAACAATACTTCAATCTATCCTTTACATTTATCTTATCTCATAACCCAATGTTAAAATGCTATTGACTCTACCTAAAAATATATATTAAAAATACATCCAAATCCAACCACTTCTACTCTTGTTCAAAAACACCTCTCTCTCTCACTTTCTCTCTCTCTTTCCTAAATGATTGCAATACGCATCTAACTTATATCCTTGCTTCTTCCTTTGTCTCTGAATGTTTATTTTTAAATAGCAATGACCTTTTAAAAACATGTTAGACCATGACCTGCTGCTGCTCAAAATCCTCCTCAAAATGGCTCCCCTTTTCTCTATATTGGGATAAAAGCAAAAGTCTTTAAAATGGTAAATGATGCCTTATGTCATTAGCTGTGGCCATGTAGGGCCATAGCTGTTTACAATTACAAAGGTTCACTCTTCCCAACAGTACTCCTCACAGCACTAGTATCCAAGACCCTGCTTTATTTTTTCCGCACAGTACATACTTAGGCTTCTCAGAGCAAAGTTTCCACTGGGCAAGGTTGAATAGGTAAGAAAGACTTTATTTTAGGCTATTGCAATAGGGAAGAGAGACCAAAATGATCATTTAAGCATGGAATATATGGAAAGCATTTGTATTGAAAATACTTTACATTTAATATAATATTTTAGAGATTAAGTATTAGTAGGAAAACATCATATGCATTACCTGAACAATCTTCTTGGTGGAAGTTCTTGGTATTTTATAAGAAAGAAAAACAAGGCTCCCAAAAAATCAAATATTTTGCTCAAGATCAAATAACCAGTTAAATGGGAAAAGGGACTAGGACAAAGGTTTTCCAAAGTGGTACTGAGGTAGTTGTTGCAGAGCTCTTAATTAGAGTTGGAGTACATACCTATGTGACTCAGGAAAGCTTATGCCAGAACTGACTTCTCATTTGTGTGCCTTATCTACTTTTAAACCTCTCTTCTGGTCCTTGATGTAAACGCATACTTCATTGGGAGAAATTTATATTATCACTGTCATTGAATATTATCTTCATGAAGCAAAGCAATCCCCATTATTCAAATCCTCATAAGCTTATATTCAGAGTAAGCATATTCCACTTATGTCTACAAAGAGTTAATCTTATAGATTCTGTTTTAATTTGTTCTAATTCTTAATCAATGAGCTATAAATACTCAAAAGAGCTTTTAAATGAGAGCTACACTTATTTCTCCTTGAGAAAAGAAGTACTGCAACATAATCTGACACGCTATGAAATATTCATCATAAACTAGCCTCTTTGCCTCTAAAAACAAAAAGGACTAAGGCTTGAATCCCACTTTTTAGCTACAAAAATGAATTTCAAACACATTTTAAAATGCTTAAATATAATTCTTTCTTATTCTCTGAAACTCTTTAGAGAACACCCTTTGTGAGTTATAGAGAAAAGACTATTAAAATCACAAAATTGGCCTGAAGTTCAGCAACCAAGAGGACTTTCACCAGATGCTTTCTGATTATTCAAACCACTTGAAACAACATTTTAAAAAACAAACATATGGAATAGTAAAAAAATTATTTTAGAAGCGATTTTTATCCTTTGAATTTTGAGAAACAAAGTGATGTCTAATAGGTGATAAGAAGACATATGGAAACAAATTAAATAAAACCACTGGAACTGAATGAAATTTTTATTAGATATATAAATCTTCTGTTCTTTTATTAAGTCCTACAAAAATTTATTAAATTTTCCTTGATTTGAGAAATACTGCTGAATTGTAATAAAAAAAGATGGATGGATTTTAATCCAGTTTTCATAATGATCCAATGGGTTGATTGCAGCATTTTGATGTAGAGAATATGAAGATATTATAAAAGAAGATTTATTTTTAAAGTACAGTTTTTGAAACTTATGATAGTTTCTTCAGTATATTCAGTGGCATTAGCCACTAGGTTTTCTCCCTAAAGTCCTCCTATCAATGATCAATTTTTAATTCAGATGAATTATAAGGGACACATTTATTTTTAAAAATCTATCAAAATTTAAATCACATGGAAACATTGCATTCTTGATGTATACACTATCATAAATATTATTGCTGTTTACTGTCATTATACTATATAATCTTTTTATTTGATCTCAGAGAAAAACATTTTCTCCATTTTCAACCCAAAATTAACTGTGCTTTTTACAAAGCTCTTATTTATTTTTTTATATCAACATTGTATATCGTGCATGTGTGTCCCTTAGTCATGTTTAAAAATTTAGTTATGTTTATAATTCTAGTAACAGTAAAAGATTATAATATACACCAGAGCAGAGCACTGCCCTGCCCTGATCATACTGTTTTCTACTAATTACCCAAATCACTCATACCAGATTCCATTTGGAAGAATCTCCTCTCCTCTCTAGTAGCTCATTAATTCAATGATACAGACTGAACTGTAACTGTCATCTTCTTTCATCCATCTCCTCTCATTCATTCAACAAATATAAGGTGTGAGCCTTCTACCTGTCAAGCCCTCTTGGAGGTCTTGCAGCTCAGAAATAAAGAAAGCAAAGTATCTCTTCCCTTCATAAAGCTTACATTTTGGAAACAGAAGAAAGCCAATAAACAAACAAATATATATGCAAGTAATAATAAGTGCAACGACATTTACTAAAGAGGTTAAAGAAATATGGAAGTTTGTTGCACATGGTATTCTCAAAAGGTGTCTCTGATTCTGTGACTTGATGAACCTGTATAATAAGTGAAGGTTTGAACTATGTAGATATCTGGGGGAATATGCTTGACTTATTCAAGGAAAGCAAGGAGGTCAGTGTTGCTAGAATGAAGTGAAGTAGGGATAGGAATAGAAGAAAAATAATCAGGTCATGAATATTTTAATAGGCTATCATGAGTACTGGCTTTTCCTCTGAGTAGTTTAGTAAATTGTTGGAAGGTGAGCAGTAGAGTGTTACATTTGACTGATGTTTCTAAGGATCATTCTCAGCACTATGTAGAAAATAGATTTTAGGACAGCAGGTGTGAAGAATGGAGATCATCTAGGGTACTACTGGAACTATTCAGGCTGCTAGAAATAAAGATAGCAATATGTGGTTGAATCTTGAGTAAAATTTTGAAATTTTGTTGATTGATTACTGGAATTTAAAGGAAAGAAAGATGTCTCAAAAAAGAAAAATATCTCAAGGATCGCATTAGTTTTGGAGCCTGAACAATTAGGAAAATGTAATTGCTGTGTATTGAGATGGGGTGGGGGGGTACTGTGGAAAATGCAGGTTCAGAAAGAGTACTGAGAGTTTGGCTTTGGACGTGCTAAATTTGAGATGCCTACTAGACTGCCAAGTGACTTCAGATAAGCATTCAAAAGTCTGAAGTACAAGCAAGAATTCCCAAATACAAATGATTTTTAAAGACATGAGACCACAATGACATCATTCAGGAATGTGTATAAAAAGAGAAGACATGGAAACCACATTCAAGCTTACAGTTGGTGAATAAAGGGGAATAAGAAGTATTTTTTTCAATTATGGTTATAACTAGAAGAACCAAGAGAAAACTAATTTCCTGGATACAACAGTTGATTAAGTGATGGACATCTTAGTTTGTGTTCCCTTGAAAACAGAGTCTGAGGTAAGGGTTAGGTAAGGCTAGTTTGTTTGGGAGATAATCATGAAGCCAGAGTACAAGAGTGGTAAGAATCAAGGAAAGATCTACATAAAAAGTGAAAGTGAAAATGAAGTCGCTCAGTCTTGTCTGACTGTTTGCGACCCCATGGACTGTAGCCTACCAAGCTCTTCCATCCATGGGATTTTCCAGGCAAGAATACTGAAGTGGGTTGCCACTTCCTTTTCCAGGAGATCTACATAAAGGGGTACTATTAATCTGGTTACCTCTGTGGGGAACTAGGGCTTCTAAGAATTAACTAATGATGGCTAGAGCACTTACACATCGGCTTACTTTTCTGTTGATGGAGGGGAGTTCCCTGGGACACTAACTCACCTATCTCATGAGGCTTCTTATGTGTATGGCTCCTGTGACTTCATGGAGGGTCCTGAGAATGAAAGCAGGAAAAAAATCTGGATTTTGCCCAAGGAGGGATAGTTTCAGAATAAGTCTAAACTTGCATGGAATTGTTTACTGCTATCACAGATGAAACCAAAAGTCACCAAGGGAATTAGATCCAGGGATAGGAAATGCCCAAAAGAAATTGCCAAAGTATCTGACCCAAAGTAGCCAGCATTAGTATTTTAGCCCTACAGTCACACTAATGGTTTTATGACTGGGTACATGACCCAACTTGAACACCAATCTTCTCTAATTTTATTTTAATTTAGTTTACCTCCTTTGCTTTCTGGTTGTGGATTTTTGAGAATATAAACCCTTGGCCAGGTTAAGCCATTCTGCTAACATGTGAAAAAAACTATTTCAGTAGAAAAAACAATCAATAAAAAAAGAAACAACTATGAGTGATAAGATAGTCCTTAAAATATTTCTGTCCCATGATCTATTAGCTGAGGATTTTAGACTTGCTCTTATCTTGATGCTTCATGATGCTGGTTTTCTTTAATCTCTGACGTACTCCAGTGTTCTTAAGTCATGATTAGCTCAACTTGAGCTGTATTTCTGTGATCAACAATTAAGAATCCTGACTTATACAAATACTTCTGTGATACATTTAAAACTTTTTTCTACTTTTACTTTTATCCTTGTACCAATTTCCTTAGCTCCTCATTCTTATTTAGTACTAATGACATATTTTGAAAATTTGCATAAGCCCACTTATTTGGTAAATAATTTAGATTATAAACAAATGATTAAAAATTAACTGTTTCCTTCATGATAATAACTTTAAATTAAAATGAAACACCAAAAATAAAACTCACATGTCATATTAGCTACAGCTTTGTATTGACTCTAGGGGAAAAAACTGTTTAATTTATAGGCAATGTTTTTATTATACACATTATATAAATTTATCATTAAAAAAATCGTAAGATAGGTCTCTTCTTGAAGGCACACAAGTGAGTTAATTTAGTCATTGAGGATAAAAAAAAACCCTCATAATGCAGTCCCACAGACCAGGCCTGAAAGCTGCATAATGTTGAAACTTTAAATACTGGAGAAACAAGTATGCTATAGGAGACTTGATCCTGCAAAGAGAAAAAAAAAAAAAAAAATCTGCCCCCTCATGGATAAGTTGTTTGTGTAGTTAGACAAGCAAATTATTTCAAGATAATGACTATTTTTTCCTGATTAGCCAAATCAGAGTTACATTATGTTCAGTTTTAATCCAAATTTAGATAACTTAATTTTATTTATTATTTCTTTTTCTTGGGGTTAGTTATTTACCCAGGTGATTTATGATGTATTTAAATGATATGCCAGCTCCTGGATGATACTGATGAAGAGGCCTGGAGCAGAGCTGCTCAGAATGTGGTTTCTGGAATTAGACTGCCTGGATTGGTGGCCTGGCACCCCCAACTACTAGCTGTTTTCTAAGGCAAGCTCCTTACCTTCAGCAATATTTATAGGAAGGTGTGGGTATTTAATGAGTTAATACATGTAAAACAGTGTCTTCAGGATATACATAAGTAGACAATAAATGTTAGTCATTATGTGCTAATGATTAATGATAATGGTGATCAAGAACATTTTAATTACTCTATATCACACTGGGCCTTAGGACATTTATTCACTAGACTTCTGGCAAAGATTCACTATTTTCTAAATTCTATCCTTTTCTCTCTCTTGATTTACTCCCTTATTATATGCCGCTTATCTTCCAGTAACGTATTCAGAAAGGATCTATGTGCGGTAAACTTTTTGAGAGTTGGTATCTCTAAAATGAGTTTCAGAGAAGGCAATGGCACCCCACTCCAGTACTCTTGCCTGGAAAATCCTATGGACGGAGGAGCCTGGAAGGCTGCAGTCCATGGGGTCGCTAGGAGTCGGACACGACTGAGCGACTTCACTTTCACTTTTCACTTTCATGCATTGGAGAAGGAAATGGCAACCCACTCCAGTGTTCTTGCCTGGAGAATTCCAAGGACGGGGGAGCCTGGTGGGCTGCCGTTTATGGGGTCGCACAGAGTCGGACACGACTGACACAACTTAGCAGTAGCAGTAGCAAAATGAGTTTAATGTGTTCTCTCACTTGAGTGGCTGTTTTCTGGTTGTAAATCCTTGTATCTGTATGTTTTTCCGATATATTTGAACTCCTGCATCAGGATCCTGCTATGTTCCATGTGTTTGTTTACTCGGGTTCCAGTATATCACCTTGTTATCAATTTTTCTGGAGAATACAGACTTCCTTTGTCACTGTTCAGAACTTGGATCAGAGAAAGGGAAACATGGAGGTATATTAGGTGAACCTGTCTTCCAGCTCCTACACCACAGCTGACACATGGCATGGACATAGTGTTTAAATGAAGTGGCTCATGCCTTTGCTACAGTCTGCATACATCCCAGACTTTGTACCTGGGAGTTTCTGATCAATGCTTCAAAATCCTCTTTGCCTATTTCTTGCAGTACTGAAATGTACCCAAGAAAGGGAAACTGTGTCTTGACTGATTATATACCATTTGGGGGGCTGGGGACCAAATAGGTTATTTGTGCAGAATCTGGAGACTGAAGATTACATCTGTTCTAAGTATAGCATAGATGACATAAACCTTTCTACTTCCATTTGTGCTAAGTCATTTCAGTTGTGTCTGACTCTTTGCAACCCAATGGACTACGGGATGCCAGGCGTCCCTGTCCTTCACCATCTCTCAGGGCTAGTTCAAACTCATGTCCATTGAGTAGTGACACCATCCACCTCTGTATGTCCCCTTCTCTTCCTGTCTTCAAACTTTCTCTCTTTCCCAGTATCAAGGTCTTGTCTAGTGAGTCGGCTCTTTGCATCAGATGGCCAAAGTATTGGAGCTTCAGCTTCAGCATCAGTCCTTCCAATGAATATTCAGGGTTGATTTCCTTTAGGATTGACTGGTTTGATCTCCTTGCAGCCCAAGGGACTCTCAAGAGTCTTCTCCAACACCACAGTTCAAAAGCATCAATTCTTTGGTGCTCAGCCATCTTTATTGTCCAACTCTCACATCCACACATAACAACTGGAAAAACCACAGCTTTGACTATACGGACTTTTGTTGGCAAAGTAATGTCTCTGTTTTTTAATATGCTATCTAGATTTGTCATAGCTTTTCTTCCAAGGAACAAGAGTCTTTAAATTTCATGGCTGCAGTCAGCATCAGCAGTTAGGATACTCTTTTATATTACTATATAAACACTTCTCACTTTAAAAGAGAATCTGGACTCTTCTAGATGTGAACCTAATGAAATGTTGCTGTAGATTGGGGTTTATTTACTTACAAAATGCCTCAGTTTCCTGCTTATGGAGGGAATATTTCCATTGCTATTGTGTATTGCACATACTAGATCATTTCTATGACAATACTGGCAGAATACAGGGATGTAGGGCTACTTCTTAAAGTATTATAAGGAGCAGTCCCTCAGCCTTTCAAAAATGTCCTTGACATTTGTTGATCACCTACTATAGCAAAGTCTGTAAGATAGCTCGCAAAAATATTTGAAGAATATCTGTATTCTGGCAAAAAGTATCAGTAGTTTTATAACTTTCAAAACTACTTTTGTTCATATTCCTTAGAAAAGAAAACAGTGATGATCAGTTAAATTTTAACAGTGGCTCAGATATATACAATAGTACCACTAAGAGAAAATGTTGGAATGATAATTTGAAGAAATGTTTTTTTTTTGTTGTTTATTTTATTTTTAATGTAACATTGTATGTTTAAGGTATACAACATGTAGATTCGGTTCATTTATATATTGTGATATGATTATCACCATAGCTTTAGTTAACACCTCTACTGTATCAATTATCATTTCTTTTTTGAGGTGAAAACATTTATGGTCTAGTCTCTTAGCAACTCTGAAGTACATACTACAATATTAATGATTTTAATCATGATACTGTGCATTACGGAGAAGGCAATGGCACCCCACTCCAGTACTCTCGTCTGGAAAATCCCATGGACAGAGGAGCCTGGTGGGCTGCAGTCCATGGGGTCGCTAGGAGTCGGACACGACTGATTGACTTCACTTTCTCTTTTCACTTTCATGCATTGGAGAAGGAAATGGCAACCCACTCCAGTGTTCTTGCCTGGAGAATCCCAGGGACGGGGGAGCCTGGTGGGCTGCCATCTCTGGGGTCGCACAGATTCGGACACGACTGAAGTGACTTAGCAGCAGCAGCAACTGTGCATTAAATATCTAGAACATTTTTATCTTCCAGTTGCAATGGCACTTTTTAAATATCCCCAGTTCTCCCATCTCCTAGGTCTGGTAACTACTATTATTCTCTGTTTTTGCAAGTTCAACCTTTTTATATTTCACATATAAGTGATAACATACAATATTTGTCTTTCTCTGTCTGATTTATCTCACTAAGCATAATGCCCTCATGGCCCACCTATGTAGTTGTAAATGGCAGGATTTTCTTTTTCTCATGGCTGATTATATCCTATTGCACCACATAGTTTTTATTTATTCATCCCTAGACAGACACATAGGTTGTATTCATATCTGTGATATTGTGAATAATGCTGCAAGAAACAAGAGAAAACATTTAACTTTTCAATATCCTGTTTTCATTTTCTTTGGATATGTACCCAGAAGTGGGATTGCTGGATCATATGGCAGTTGTATTTTTAATTTTGGGGGGAACATCTACATTGTTTTCACAGTGGGTGAACCAGTTTACATTCCCAAGAACAGCATACAAGAGTACCTTCTATTTTGTTAAGAAAATAGATCTTTAAAAAAAAAAACAAAAACTAATCTTATACCACACATAACTAGAAAAAGAAGTATAAACTAAGTCCAAAGTGAGCAAGAGAGGAAAAAATAAACATTAGAGCAGATGTAAGTTCAAGAACATATTTAAAGCTTCATACATCATGACCAAGTGGGATTTATCCCTGGGATGCAAGGTTGGTTCAGCATACCAAATCAATAAATGTGATATCAGTTCAGTTCAGTTCAGTCACTCAGTCGTGTCCCACTCTGTGACCCCCATGGACTGCAGCATGCCGGGCCTCCCTGTCCATAACCAACTCCCAGAGTTTACTCAAACTCATGTCCATTGAGTCCGTAATGCCATCCAACCATCTCATCTTCTGTCGTCCCCTTCTCTGCCTTCAATCTTTCCCAGCATCAGGGTCTTTTCCAGTGAGTCAGTTCTTCATAGCAGGTGGCCAAAGTATTGGAGTTTCAGCTTCAACATAAGTCCTTCCAATGAATATTCAGGACTGATTTCCCTTAGGATGGACTGGCTGGATCTGCTTGCAGTCCAAGGAACTCTCAAAAACATCAATTCTTCGGCACTCAGCCTTCTTTATAGCCCAACCCTCACAGCCATACATGACTACTAGAAAAACCATAGCTTTGACTAGATGGACCTTTGTTGGCAGAGTAATGTCTCTGCTTTTTAATATGTTGT
Organism: Bos indicus x Bos taurus; assembly: GCF_003369695.1. NCBI lineage: Eukaryota > Metazoa > Chordata > Mammalia > Artiodactyla > Bovidae > Bos > Bos indicus x Bos taurus. Next base: position 33,525,262 of record NC_040085.1, on the reverse strand, counting down.
CTAGGTGATATAATACCACATTAGTAGAATAAATACAATAGAATTAGTAGAATAATAAATCATAAAAATAATATAATCATCTTAATAAATACAGAAAGAGCATTTGATAAAATACAAATCAGTTGATAATAAAAATTCTCAACAAATTATATATAAAAGGAATATTTCTCAGCATCATAAAGGCCATACTTTAGAGCTAACATCATACTCAATGATGAAAAGTAAAAACTTTTTCTTTAAGATCAGGAATAAGACATGAGTGTTCATTCTCACAATCCTTATTTAACATGATACTGGAAGATCTAGTTAAAGCAATTAGGCAAGACAAATAAATAAAAGGTATCCAAATCAGAAGAGAAGAAATAAAATTGTCATTATTTGCAAATGATATGATCTTATATATAGAAAATCTGAAAAACTCAATGAGGAAACAATTGGGACTAATCAATGAATTCAATGAAATTGCAGGATATAAAATCAACTTAAAGATATCAGCTGTGTTTTCATACATTAATAATGAAATATCTGAAAAGGAAATAAAGAAAATGATCCCATTTATAATAGCATCAAAAATAATAAATTAGTTAAGAATAATTTGACCAAAGAAATGAAAAATGATACAACAGAAACTACAAAACACAGATGAAAGAAATTGAAGAAGGCACAAACACATGTAAAGATATCCTGTGTTGATGGATCAGAAGAATTGATATTGTTAAAATGACCATACTACCCATAGCCATCTATAGATTCAATGTTATCACTATCAAAATCCCAATGGCATATTTCAAAGAAATTTAAAAAATAATAATCCTAAAATGTATATGGAGACAGGTTTTGAGAGTCCTTTGGCAGAGGAGTTTAAATCAAAACTAGAAATTAATGAAGGGTCATTAAAAACTTTTGAGAATAGTGTTGTGACGAGATTAATTAGTACAATTAAACGTAAGAAGTGATACAGTGTGAAATAGACCTCATACCTCATAATCTAATTGAATACATAAATGTTATGTTTAAAAGTCAGTCAAGAATTATTATATAGCAGGTAAATGAAGATACATAGTGTTTTTATTCAATCAGAAGAAGGATGGTTATATATTATAACATTCTAGTACAAAATACATACACTAAAACATAATGAAAATAAATATTAAAAAGAAAGCAAGAAAATATGTTAGAAACATAACAAAGAATTGCCATTATTCAAATGTAAAAAAGTATTCAAATATATTAGCTAAATTCAATTATATTTAAAAGTCAGAAAAAGAAATGTTTAGTTGGAATGTATTTGTTATTGTTAGATATTTGCATACCTGATTATGCAAATATGTAAGTTTCCTGACTCAGAATTTATATCATGTTAGATTTTTGCCTCCAGTTAATAGAATGTTGTATTATATTAGAGTACAAAATAACTAGTTGAATTGAGTATGATAAGCTTAATGTAAAAAGTAACTTGATATCCTCATTAGCAATATTAAATAAATAAATAAACATATATGTACATATATGCGTGCATGTATGCTAAGTCACTTCAGCAGTGTCCAACTCTGCGACCCTGGGGATCATAGCCTGCCAGACTGCTCTGTCCATGGGATTCTCCAGGCAAGAATCTGGAGTAGGTTGCAATGCCTTCATCCAGAGAATCTTTCCAACCCAGGGATCGAATCTGCGTCTCTCGCAACTCCTGCATTGCAGACAAATTCTTTACCAATGAGCCACTGGGGAAACCCTACATACATACATAAATCTCTGTATAAAATTAGATAATTTTCTTTCAAACAATAGAAAGCTACTGACAAATTTAGGTAAATAAAGGATCATTATTTGTATATTCAAAAAATTACTCATATATTCAAAAAATTACTCATATATTCAAATGAAAAGCTACTGACACAGGCTCAAGAAAAACAATGTGATGCAGCTCTGGAGATTTGGATGTCCAGATTTAAGCACAATCTTACCAATATTCACCCATCAGGATGAATCAATTGCAGTCACTTTTAGTCTTAAGCTCAATGCATAATGTTTAGGTAAGAGCCAATGTTAGGTCTGTCCACCCAAACACATGGACTTAAAAGTAGGTGATTGATTCTGCAGAACATCTGACTTATACCAGAACAATGGGACACTGGACAGCTCAAAGCCATACCAGTCAAGTACAGATATCATTATTCACCAATTAAAATAAAAAAAGTAAATCACATATAATTTCTTGTTGTGATGAGAGAATGAATATACTTATGTGTTGATAGTAATTTGTCTCAGTATTTTAGAATGGCAATTTTACTATGTTTTATATGAAATATACAGTCATGTATTTCACCAATAAAGTGTTACTTGGAAGTGTACTCCAAGGAATTTAGGCTTCCAAGGTGGCTCAGTGATAAGAATCCACCTGCCAATGCAGGAGATGCAGGAGACATGAGCTCAGTCCCTCATCAGGAAGATCCCCTGGAAAAGGGAATGGCAACCCATGCCAGTATTATTGCCTGGGAAATCCCATGGACAGAAGAGCCTGGGGGTTTATAGTCCAGGGAATTGCAAAGAATTAGACATGACTGAGCATGCACTTCAAGAAATTTATCCCCCACTTCCCTACTCTGTCCTTTGTTTATTGAAATGCTCCTAGAAGTGATATTATTACTGTAAATTAAAAAAAAATACTCAAATGGCCAATGATAAGACTTGGCTAAGCAAACTACAGGCTTCACAGGTGGGGCTAGTGGTAAAGAACCTGCCTGCCAATACAAGAGACACCAGTTTGATCCCTAGGTAGGGAAGATCGCCTGGAGGAAGGCTTAGGAACCTACTCTAGTATTCTTTCCTGAAGTAGCCAACGGACAGAGGAGCCTGGTGGGACACAGTCCATGGTGTTGCAAAAGAGTCAGATATAACTGAAGCAACTTTTAATGCATGCAAGCTATTTTTTTAATATTCTGCATAATATGAAATTATGCCTATGTGAACAATGAAAGTCCTACAAAATAAGTGACTATACTTTTGTTATTTTCTCTTATTTTCTTCTTATAAGTAAATATTTTTATTCAATTTTTTGGGTAATGCAATGTAGTCTGACTTCTAGTATGGCCTAGTAATCTTTTAATAGACTAATCCTCTCTTAGACAGCATGTATAAACACCTGACAAATTTTAAATAGCAACTACTTGAAGACATTCAAAAGTAAACCTGTAAAAGTAGATACTGAGAAGAATTTACTCTTGGATAAAGGAAATGAAAGGAATTGAAAATCGATTGTTATAACTCTTATTCTTAGGTTAGTTACCAGTCTATGCCATGTGGGTTATCTAAAACTTCAATGAAAAATGTGTGGTCTTACTGGCTTAAAGAACCACAGAATAGAACTTGAAAAAATGCATAACTATACAGAAGATAGTCAGAGAGGAGCAGCACCAAATTCTGTGTCTAATCTATACCTCAACATCTGGCTGATATCTGACCATATTTATCAGCTTCCAAGTCCTTCTTATATAAATCACTGCACAATGAGTGGTTCAAAACAATGTAAACTTAATGTCTTACAGTCACAGATGTTATAGGTTTGAGAAGTGTCTCACTACACTAAAATCCAGTATTGTTGCTGTTCAGTCACTAAGTTGTGTCTGACTCTTTGTGAACCCATAAATTGCAGCACACCAGGCTTCCCTGCGGAGAAGGCAATGGCACCCCACTCCAATACTCTTGCCTGGAAAATCCCATGGCTGGAGGAGCCTGGTGGGCTTCAGTCCATGGGGTCCCTAAGAGTCGGACACGACTGAGCGACTTCACTTTCATGCATTGGAGAAGGAAATGGCAACCCACTCCAGTGTTCTTGCCTGGAGAATCCCAGGGACAGGGGAGCCTGGTGGGCTACCGTCTATGGGGTCGCACAGAGTCAGACACGACTGAAGTGACTTAGCAGCAGCAGCAGCAGCAGGCTTCCCTGTCCTTTACTATGTCTCAGAGTTTGCTCAAACTCATGTCCATTTTGTTGATGATGCCATCCAACCATCTCATTCTTTATCTCCCCCTTCTCCTGCCCTCAGTCCTTTCTAGCATCAGGATCTTTTCCAATGAGTTGGATTGGAAAAGACTCTGTATCAGCTTCAGCATCAGTCCTTCCAATGAATATTCAGGGTTGATTTCCTTTAAGATTGACTGGTTTGATCTCTTTACTATCCAAAGGACTCTAAAGAATCTTCTCTAGCACCACAATTCAAAAACATCAGTTCTTCAGTGCTCAACCTTCTTTATGGTCCAATTCTCACACCAATACAGGACTACTGGAAAAACTACAGCTTTGACTAGATGGACCTTTGTCAGTAATGTGATGTCTCTGCTGTTTAATATGCTGGAGAAGGAAATGGCAACCCACTCCAGTATTCTTGCCTGGAGAATTCCAGGGATGGGGGAGCCTGGTTGGCTACCATCTATGGGGTCGCACAGAGTCAGATAAAACTGAAGTGACTTAGCAGCAGCAGCAGGTTTGTTATAGCTTTCCTTCCCAGGGGCAAGCATCTTTTAATTTCAGGCTGCAGATACTATCTGCAGTAGTTTTGGAGCCCAATAAAATCTGTCATTGCTTCCATTTTTTCCCCATCTATTTGTAATGCAGTGATGGGACCAGATGCCATGATCTTAGTTTTTTTTTTTTTTTTTTAATGCTGAGTTTCAAGCCAGCTTTTTCACTCTCCTCTTTCACCTTCATCAAGAGTCTCTTTAGTTCCTCTTCACTTCGTACCATTAGAGTGTTGTCATCTGCATATCTGAGGTTGTTGATATTTCTCCCAGCAATCTTGATTCCAGCTTGTGATTCACCCAACTTGGCATTTCACATGATGTACTCTGCATATAAGTTAAATATGCAGGGTGACAATATAGAGCCTTGACATACTCCTTTCCCAATTTGGAACCAGTCCTTGTTCCATGTCCAGTTCCGTTGCTTCTTAATCTGCATGCGGGTTTCTCAGAAAGCGAGTAAGGTGGTCTGTTACTACCATCTCTTTAAGAATTTTCCCCAGTTTGTTGTGATCCACACAATCAAAGGCTTTCAGCTACTGAAGCAGAAGTAGATTACTTTTCTGGAATTCCCCTGCTTTTTCTATGTTCCATGAATGTTGGCCATTTGATCTCCGATTCTTCTGCCTTTTCTAAATTCAGCTTGAACTTCTGGAAGTTCTCTGTTCACATACTGCTGAAGCCTAGTTGAAGGATTTTGAGCATTACCTTGCTAGCATGTGAAATAAGCACAGTTGTACCATAGTTTGAGCACTTTTTGGCATTGCTCTTCTTTGGGCTTGGAATGAAAACTGATCTTTTCCAGTCCTATGGCAATGTTCTAGAGGAGAATTTACTTGCTTGCCTTTTCCACTTTCTAGAGGCTGTCCACATTCCTTGGTTCTTGGTCATCATTTTTTATCTTCAAAGTCAGCAATACTGCACTTCTTCGACCATTTTTCTGTAGTAACATCTCTGACTCTGATCTAGCTGGGAAAAGTTCTCTGCTTTCAGGCTGCATGTGATTAGACCAGGCATACTTTCAGAAAGTCCTGTACAATTTCTGTAATATATGTAGCGGAAGGAGTTAAGTTGAAAGAAAAGGCCATCAATGCTGGAATACCAAAGACCTCATGCCAGAACAGCAATGATTCCCACAGAAATATGTAAATAATGCCCCACCACCACCAATATATCCCAACCTAAGGACAATAGTCGTTAAGAGTAGAGTTTCAGGTGGGGAGCTGTGTGAAAATTGTGTGGGGACAAACTGAATAAAATTGGGTGACCTCAGCAAGTTTACCACACAGGCTACTCATCCTTAGATTTTACTGAATCACTCAAAAGGCAAAGCAAGGAATTAGCTATTATAAGATTCTGATATTGCTAATATGAAAATGAGAAGAGGTGAAATCTCTAATTTTATGTTGTTAAAAATCAAGAGCGAAAGCCACCAAGGTGATTTAGTATATCTATTTCCCCTAATAACTATAACTATAGCTCTTGCTGAATGCAACTACTAAGAAACCACAGCAGAGGCTCTAGGTGCAAGCAGGTAAGGGTGTCATCATGATGTAAAGAGAAAACTGAATGACTTTAGGAAGTTCTAAGGACCTAGCCACCAGAGAGCTGGGCTGCAGCATTTAATTTCCAATTATACTTGTTAAGGAAAAGACATTGAATGAATTAAGCTTTAATATTAAACAAGTCTCACTGCCACTCCCTGAAGACAGATGAGATCATCTTGAGACTCACAAAGGAAAATCAATGAAATATTGATTTATGCAATACAGTAGTCCACAAAAGTTATCACTATGTCAACGTGACCTACTTTTCCTTAGTCAGAGGTATTCATAATGCCCTGAGCAAGTTTCTCAAAATATACTGGCTCGTAGGCCTCTCTGGGCATTCTGATTCTTAAGACAAACCAGTTGTGTCCAGGACATGATTTTGAAGTACAGTGTATTTTGAAAATTACTGATATGAATTTTCATTTTCAAATAGAAGCAGAAAATGAAAAATCAATTTAATTCCTGTGTCCAGAAGATCACCTGGAGAAGGAAATGGCAACTCACTCCAGTATTCTTGCCTGGAGAATCCCATGGGCAGAGAAGCCTGGCAGACTTCAGTCCATGGGGTCACAAGAGTTGGACATGACTTAAGGACTAGACCAACTAACACCATGAAGAAAAACGAGGATTCAAAAGAGGAAAACTTAGCTAGTATAGCAGTTGTGGTCCTCAGAGAAGGAGAGATGACACAAAATGGAGAAGATAATTTTAATAGTTTATGTATTCTTATATGGCTCAAGACGTCACTAAATTAAATAACTGGTAAACGCTAGTAAAGTGATGGTTAAAATTCTCCAAGCCAGGCTTCAGCAGTACGTGAACCATGAACTTCCAGATGTTCAAGCTGGTTTTAGAAAAGGAAGAGGAACCAGATATCAAATTGCCAACATCTGGTGGATCATTGAAAAAGCAAGAGAGTTCCAGAAAAACATCTATTTCTGCTTTATTGACTATGCCAAAGCCTTTGACTGTGTGGATCACAATAAACCGTGGAAAATTCTGAAAGAGATGGGAATACCAGACCACCTGACCTGCCTCTTGAGAAACCTGTATATAGGTCAGGAAGCAACAGTTAGAATTGGACATGAAACAACAGACTGGTTCCAAATAGGAAAAGGAGTATGTCAAGGCTGTATATTGTCACCCTGCTTATTTAGCTTATATATAGGTACATCATGAGAAACGCTGGACTGGAAGAAACACAAGGTGGAATCAAGATTGCTTGGAGAAATATCAATAACCTCAGCTATGCAGATGACACCACCCTTATGGCAGTAAGTGAATAAGAACTAAAGAGCCTCTTGATGAAAGTGAGAGAGGAGAGTGAAAAAGTTGACTTAAAGCTCAACGTTCAGAAAACTAAGATCATTGCATCCAGTCCCATCACTTCATGGCAAATAGATGGGGAAACAGTAGAAACAGTGGCTGGCTTTATTTTTCTGACCAACCTAGACAGCATATTCAAAAGCAGAGACATTACTTTGTCAACAAAGGTCTGTCTAGTCAAGGCTGTGGTTTTTCCAGTGGTCATGTATGGATGTGAGAGTTGGACTATAAAGAAAGATGAGTGCTGAAGAATTGATGCTTTTGAACTGTGGTGTTGGAGAAGACTCTGGAGCATCCCCTGGACTGCAAGGAGATCCAACCAGTCCATCCTAGAGGAGATCAGTCCTGGGTGTTCATTGGAAGGACTGATGTTGAAGCTGAAACTCCAATACCTGGTCACTTGATGCAAAAAGCTGGTTCATTTGAAAAGATCCTGATTCTGGGAAAGATTGAGGGCTGGAGGAGAAGGGGACAACAGAGGATAAGATGGTTGGATGGCATCACCGACCGACTCAATGGACATGGGACTCCGGGAATTGGTGATGGACAGTGGGGCCTGGCGTGCTGCAGTTCATGGGGTTGCAAAGAGTCGGACACGACTGAGAGACTAAAATGAACTGAACTGAAGGTTAGCCTAGCTGCCTTATGGCTTCCAGGGTGGTGATAGTGGTCAAGAACTCGCCTGCCAGTGCAGGAGATATAAGCAATGTGGGTCCAATCTCTGTGTCAGAAAGATCCCCTGGAGGATGGCATGGCAGCCCACTCCAGTTTTCTTGCATGAAGAATCCCATGGATAGAGGATGCTTGCCGGCTGCATCCATAGGGTTGCAAAGAACCTAATACAACTGAAGCAACTTGGCATGTGCACATCTAGCAGCCCCACGGGGTTTCAAAGGATGAGAAGTGGAGGCAAAAGTGGAAAATACATGATCAGTAAAAAAGATTCTGCAATAGTCCAAGAGAAACGATGGATGTTTTTGGTTATATGGAAGCAGTAGGGTGGGAATACTTGGATGAATTAGAGATGAATGTGAGAAGAGGTCATGGTTATCTGTTGGTTATAAAAAATGAGAGAGGAGAGAAAACAAGCACCTAGGACCATTCACTGAAACATAAATCTAGGAAGAATAACATATTCTGGTAAATGAAGCCACAGTTTATTTTGGAAATATTGAATGTGTGATCCTAATTAGACATTCAAATGGGAATGTCAAGTAGACTGTCTCGATTTCAGAGGCAATGTCTGGCCTGTGGATATAAATTTGGGAACTGTCACCACCTAAAGTCATAGGAATAGACTTCTATTCCTATAAACACTATGCTAATGTTTAGCACATCCTTTTTATTTCCCTATGATTAAGAAAGTGTCTTTGAGTAATACATATGTACAAATGCATATAGTTAATGAAGTTAAGATGTCATGATCTTAGAATTTTATCATTAGGCTCTACATTGCCTTACACCTGTTAGATTGACAATAAATATTTTTTTTGTTTTATGAGAAAATAATTAATTTCACTCTTTGTGGGGAAGACTTTTTTTAAGCCTAATTATGACACTTTTAAAGTATATTATTCTACCATCACACAGTTAGCAAAAAATAACTTCTTGCAAATTATTTATTTGATACCTATCTGAATACTCAAGTAGTTTTTATCTTATTATAAAATTAAAAAGTACTTGGAGAACTTTAATCTTACTTTCTGTGTTTGAAAGACACAACCAGTTGATAATACTAAAGTTATGATAGCTTCCTTGCTTTACACTCAGTAGAATCTATTCCTGAGAGGAAAGATTTTAGGTAGGTTTGTTTGTAGTCTCCTTCACTGCTTTCGAGGACAGCTCCCAAACTGGCTTCCCAATAGGAAATTCAATTCTCTACTTGACCAGCATCCAGACCCCAACAACTCAGTTCCATATCTCCCTCCGACACCACTCAGCAGTCTGACACCATATTTCAAGTCTGGTTATTGTTGTTCATTTGTTATTGTTATTGACAATTATAGACATCAGATTAGTTTCTGGTGTTGTTCCACCACACTGCTGTAGGTCTGTATATTAATCCTAGTCCACAGAAAACAATGACATGTTTAGGAATTTCAATTTTTACTATCTTCAGAAAAAAGATTTACTTTCATAACAAAAATGTCAATATCCAAGACAAAGTCCAGTGAGATGGATCCTCACTGTCCATCACCAACTCCTGGAGTTCACCCAAACCCATGTCCATTGAGTTGGTGATGCCATCCAACCATCTTATCCTCTGTTGTCCCCTTCTCATCCAGCCCTCAATCTTTCCCAGAATCAGGATCTTTTCAAATGAAACAGCTCTTTGCATCAAGTGGCCACTGGAAGCTGGACACTCTCTTGTGCTGGTCCAATATTCTTCTATTCTCATGGATGACTGCCCATAAAATCCCAGTAAAAAGGCTTATTATTTGTTTAAGCAAGAATACCAACACTTTCCTGAGACATGTTTGCTTAATGTTTACAGAAATACACTATGATTTATGAAGAATTTTAAAACAGCTTATCTCTACTGTTTTGAGTTATCCTTTTTATTTCATATCTACAAACCCAAAGAAGTATTCTAAAAAGTAGGTGCTTTCAATATGCTTCTATTTCATTCTTAGGTATGCCAGAAGTTTAGTTCCAAAAAGGAATTTTCCTTCTATTTTTACTTAATGTGAAAGAAGGTAATCTTGTTATTGATATTGCTACTATAGCAAATGTTGCAAATTACAAATTCATGAAGGTAACTTTTGTTATAAAGCTTAAAGGCCTTTGCTCTTTGTTTATTCAAAAATTAATACTGACACAAATATAAACCAGATTATCCTGAAAAAGTTTTCTGAATTATTCCCATGGATATTTTAAATAATAAAGTATTGTTATAGCTAAGTTTCAGCTGACATGTACAAGTTTTAGATTAACTGTTATATATATATTATACATATAATATACATAATATAATATATGTATATAAAATATGATATATACAATATAATATATACATTATAATATATATACAATATAATATACATGTTAGATTTAGTGTTAATGGCCACAGAATGCATTATTCAATTACAAACACTGAAAGATGAACTGGTAAACTAATTATGGAAGTTCTATTTTGAGATTTTTTTCTTGAAATTTAGAAAAAGTAAACTGTTAGCTGTTTACTGAATAATTTTTTGACCCTCTATGCTGTTCTGTGAATCTGCTAGACATATCAGTTATGTGTTTTATCATGCTGAATTCCTTATTGCAGCATTATCAAGTGTCTACCACTATATTAAATTTTTCACCCTCTGATGTTACAGTCATCAATAACTACAACCCATTGGTTTTATCACCTTTTCCCTACCCTCCTAAGCCATCTTAAATTCCATGGCCAATTACTATAATAGCTCCCTTACATGTACTCTTAACTTGGTTGTCTTATTCTCACTTCGCCACATTTACTTGGCAAAACTCAAGCCTTTATTTGTACCCCCCCCCCCCACACACAGCCAGACTGATTGCTTTTACCTTAAATTCAAGGACAATCACCTCATAGAGGTCCCTAAGGTTGCTCAGCAAATATGCTCTCTTGTGCTGGTCCAATATTTTTCTATTCTCATGGACAACTGCACACCTTCTGCTCCTTAAACTACTCACACTTCCCCCGCTCCATTCTAATCATCTTCCAACTTTTGTGAGAATATAGGGTAATCAGAGGAGAACATTCTTAACTTCCACTATCATAGTTACTGAATAACCAGAATCTGTGCCCATTTCCTTCTTGACCATGGTTGTATTACTGTTGTACTTATCCAAGACCAACTCCTCTACTTGTGCCTTCTCATATAACCAAGGACATTGTTCAGAAATTTCTTATGTATTGTTTCCATTAGCGTACACCTATCCTATAGTTTCTTCCATCTTAAAAAATATATCTATTTCACTCTATTTTCTATTAACTGTAGTTCCACATCTGTGCTCTTATTACACCAGTTCCCTTGAAAAGAGTGGTCTATATTCACTCTTAAATTTTCCTGCCCATTATCTCTTAAAATTTTACCAGTCAGGCTTTCATCCTCACAACTCACAGAAAATGTTGTTTTGGGTGTCACTAGTTCCCCAGGGCTTCCCTGGTGGCTCAGCCGCAAAGAATCTGCTTGCAATGCAGGAGCCACAGGATCCCTGGGTCAGGAAGATCTCCTGAAGGAGCACATAGTAGCCCACTCCGATATTCTTGCCTGGAGAATCCCATGGACAGAGGAGCCTGGTGGGCTACAGACCATGGGGTCACAAAAAGTTGGACATGACTTAAGATACTTAGCATGTGTGTGTGCGCACACACACACACACACACACATACACAGTGTCTTCTCCATTGATAGACAGATCCAGTGGTTATTTCCTGGTCTTCATCTGGCTTGACTTCAGCAGCCTTTGACACAGATAATCAATCTGCTCCCTGAAATATTGTGTTCACTTCTTACACAGAACACACAATTTTATATGGACTTGGTTTTACTTCAGTGACTACTTCTTCACAAGCTCCTTTACTGATTCTTCTTTATCGCCTCAATCATTTCCTTTGTCCTGCTTCAGGGTTCAGACTTTGAATCTCTTCTCTTTGGATCTCTAATGAATCTAGATAAAGTGGTTGATTGGCTCTTGTCCCATTGCTTTAAATGCTGTCTGTACAGTGAAGACTCAAAAAAATTACATCCCTAACCCAGACCTCTCCTTTAACTTCCCAACGTATATAGCTATCTGTCTGCTGAGCAGATTGGATGATCTCAATTGTTTTGTCATTCCGTATGAAATTATGCTACCTTGAAAACATTATTTTGATAGAGTCTCATAAGAAGCAAGTAACAAGTATTTTAGATGATTTAGTGAAACATATGCAAGATAGATAGATATTCACAGAAAAAATCACACAAAATCAGGGTCCTTCACCACAGTGGATTTTCTGATGTTCCAATGATAAAAGAGTACTTACTTCTCTACAATTTAAAAAACAGAATATGCTTTCTATAATTTGAATTTTTAGTTTGCTGATGTGAGAAAAATGGTATCTTACAATAGTTTTCATTTTAATTACTTCTATAATAATTGAATTTTAAATTTCATCTCAGGATTTTAGCGTTTTTATTTTATTTTTTATTTTAAGAACAATATAGAGTTTTACATTTTTAAAATATAAATTATGCTGATTATACCAAGGGAAGACAATTTGTTCTCACACATGGACAAGAAATCTAAAAGAGAAACATTCAGGGTTCTTGTCCTGCACAGTAGATATTTCAAAGGAAAGGAGAAACTCGGAGAGAGAGGAACTCTTTGATCAGCTTCTTCCTTCCACATGGAAATTCTTCTAAAAGTAAAACTTGGACTTTGTGGATATTATTTAATGCAAGAGGTTTCTTTTAAAGATTCCAAACATAGATATTGTATATAGCTGCAATTCTTTGTATGGCAAATTTATTTAGTGAGTTGTTTGCTGCAGGTATTTTCCTGGAGGATTTAGTTATTCTCTGGACATTATCAGCAACTTTAAAAATAATATATTATGTACTTCTCTCTGATGACTCACTGCCTCTGGAAAATGCTGTGATCAACTGATCTATTATTTACAAAGAAACAGTTCTTCAAAATGTGATGCCTAAACTTTATAGTTGAATGCTGGCGTGAAGTCACGAGCTTTTGTGGTTTGAATACTCATAATCATGTATATATTAAGAAATACTTCAGGAGTTTCTATACTCAGTATTGCAAGTATCCTTGGATTCTAACTGCTTATTTTTTCTTCTATTTATCAGCAGAGCTATTTGAAAGCATAATCTGGAAACAAAGGCAAAAAGAAGTCAGGTTATATCTAAGCCACATTATGCATCTTGCAAGGGTGGGGCCAGAACACTAAGCCAGATACCTGATTACAAAATTCATGAGATAGTACTACATAAAAGAAATACTTAAAGAAAAGGTAACATGAATAAAATTTGGGGGTAGCACATTTTTTGATTCATCACTGATGTAGTTCAAGCTGCTGAAACAAATTACCATAGACTGAGTGGCTCATAAATAACAGAAATTTATTTCTTTCAGTTCTGGAGACTGGAAGCCTGAGATCAGTCTACCAGCAGATTTGATGTCTGATAGGAAACTTCTTCCAGGTTGCAGACTGCTTACTTCTTGCTGTACTCTCACATGGTGGAAAGAGCTCCCTAGAGTTTCCTTTATAGGGGAATTAATCTCCATAAGGGCTCTACCTTATGACCTAAACACTTCCAGAAGACCTCCACCTACTAATACCAACACACTGGGGGCTAGGATCTAAACACATGAATTTTAGGGAGAAACATACATTCAGGGCTATAATAATCACTCAAATGACAATCACTGAAACCAATTCAACAGTAATTTTAGCTCTCTCTTGTAGATCACTCTGTGCCAGTTAGTTTGGTGAATATGGGAATAAACATGACAGAAATCCTTGATCTGAAGGATACAAAAGGAATATAAGACAATTGCAATAAACTATGCACGCTAAGTCACTTCAGTCCTGTCCAACTCTTTGCAACCCCATGGACTGTAGCCTGCCAAGCCTCTCTGTCCATGTAATTCTCCAGGCAAGAATACTGGAGTGGGTTACCATTTCCTTCTCCAGAGGATCTTCCCAACCCAGGGACCAAACTGGCGTCTGTAGGCAGATTCTTTACCACTAGCACCAACAAACTATAATGCAAGCATAATCTGTCACACACTAGTGACAAACTGATGGCACTTCATATGAGGGAGGTATCACTAATGAAAGGGAATTATGAACACATAAAATGTACAACATATACCTCTATAGAGGCAAACATCTGTACAGAAAAAGATATAGGATAAAAATGATGAGCAGAGAATATCAGATACAAAAATATAAAAATGTATAGGAAATTGTGAGTACTTCAGTTGTTCTGGAGTCTCAAACACATGTGAGTAGAAAGAGTTTATGAAAGGTTGAGGGGCACAGTTGTGGAGGGCTTTGGATATGAGACTGAAGACTGTTTCCTTAAATTGGAATGTGGTAGAGAAGCAACAGAGAAGGCAGTGGCAACCCACTTCAGTACTCTTGCCTGGAAAATCCCATGCACAGAGGAGCCTGGTAGGCTGCAATCCATGGGGTTGCTAAGAGTCGGACACGACCGAGCGACTTCATTTTCACTTTTCACTTTTCACTTTCATGCACTGGAGAAGGAAATGGCAACCCACTCCAGTGTTCTTGCCTTGGGAATCCCAGGGACGGGGGAGCCTGGTGGACTGCCATCTATGGGGTCGCATAGAGTCTCAACAAGTGGCCTGACACCCCATTAACAACTCGAGAGGCAAGCGGAGTTCCGTGCCTCAACACATAGCATATTTTTTCCTATCCTTTTACTTTTAATCTTTTAATTTTTTTTTAATATTTGAAGTGCACTTCCCAAAGACTCATATCAGTGGGTCTTGCTTTTTATTCAATCTCCCTGAAGGATTCCCTTTAAATTTCTTATAGTAAGAATCTGATGTGATAGAGTCTATCTACATTGTATATCTAAATAAGTCTTATATTGCATTTATTTTTAAATTTATTTTTAATTGAAGGATAATTGTTTTACAATATTGTGTTGATTTCTGCTATAAATCAGTAAGTCATAGGTATAAATATATTCTTTCCCTCTTGTACCTCCCTCCCATCTCCCACCCCATCCCACCCCTCTTGTTGTTACAGAGCTCTGGTTTCAGTTCCCTGAGTCATACAGCAAATTTCCATTGGCTATTTATTTTGCATATTGTAGTGTATATGTTACCGAATTTTACTCTCTCCATTCATCCCACCTTCCACTTTCTCCCCTGACCCCTGTGTCCATAAGTCTGTTCTCTATATCTGCATCTCCATTGCTGCCCTGCAAATAGGTTTATCAGTATTATCTTTCTAGATCCCATATATATTTGTGCTTAGTCGCTCAGTCATGTCCAACTCTTTGTCACCCCATAGACTGAAGCCTCTCAGGTTCCTCTCTCCATGGGAATTCTCCAGGCAAGAATGTTGGAGTGGGTTGCCATGCTCTCCTCCAGGGGATATTCCCAACCCAGGGACCAAACCCAGGTCTCTAGCACTGCAGGCAGATTCTTTACCATCTGAGTCACCAGGGAAGCCCCCATATACTATTTATATTGCATTTACTTTTGAAAGATATTTTCAATGGATGTCTTGGTCATTTTGTGCTGTCATAGTAAAATAACATGGATTGGTGATTGAGCAATAGAAATTTATTTTCTCACAGTTCTGTAGGCTGAAAGCCCAAGACCAAGGGGATAGCCTGGTTGGTTTCTGGTGAAGTTTATCTCCTTGACTTGCTACATTTTTGCTATATCTTCCCATGGCTGAAAGAGAGCACAAACTTTCTGGCATTTTTCCTTATAGGGGTGCTAATCTCATCATGAGGACTCCACCCCTGTAAACCTAGTTTAATCCTAATTATCTCCCAAAGGCCCCCATCTCCAAATGGCGTCACATTGTGGTGGGAATCCCTTCAGCATTTGTTATCTGGACACCTGTAATCTTTAGTGGCCTTCCTTCCTTCTTTCCCTCAGTCTGGTCTCTCATTCTTACTCCCTAGGATCCACGCCCAATTAAAATACTTGCACGCAGCATTTCTTTCAGTTCTGCTTTGGGGGAACCTGGGGCAAGACAGGAGGGATATAGACCAAATAATCCCCCCAGTAAATATGCAATTAGAAAGAACATACATGTAAAGAGTTTATATCCTCCACATAAATGTATTAATATGATTACAAAGAATATTTTGGAAAGCTATATGGCCATACTGCTGAAGTAGTTCACCAAGTCTAAAGGGTCATGGAAGGAATCTGAGGAAACGATGCCTGAGCCGAGAGTTGAAGAAGGCCTTGAGGTTAACAAGGCAAGTTAAGGGGAAATCCAGGCAGAGGGAACAGTATGTACAGAGACCCTGAGGACAGATGTAGCATTACAGTGCTGGGAGAAGGAGAAGCAGTCAGTGTGACCGAGATGTAGGAAGCCAGTAATTAGAGAGGAGACCAGGCCCTGCAGGCAGTAGGAGTCAATTAAAGATGTTGATTATTTTTTAAAAGCCTAAAAGTTCACTTAAGGATTTTAAACAAAGAGCTTTGAAATTTACTATTTTGTTTGTTTGGTTTAAAGTTATTATGGCCACCTAATATGTACAAAGATAGTAACCATAGAACAACACAAAGCAGTTTCAAGACAAAAATCACTATATATTCTCCAATACTATAATTAAACCAAACGTTCTTATTTGCTAATTCTCAGCTTCTATTTCCCCATCTGTAAAAAATGGGGGATCTTTAAAGCTTCCAATTCTGTCAGCTGTTTTCATTTTTTATACTTCAATATATGATTTTATGACCTGAAAAAAATTATTTCCTTATTACCTGTATGCGTATTTCAGTCATGTTTGACTCTTTGCAACCCCAGAGACTGTAGCCACCAGGCTTCTCTCTCCATGGGATTTCCCAGGCAAGAATACTGGAATTGGTTGCCATTTCCTTCTTCATATTACATGTAGAAACCTAAGTAAAAGTAAATACTAGTTTTGAGTTCCTGCCCTATCATAGCCCTTAGCAACTGCAGACACTAATTAAGGTAACAGTTTACTTTTCAGCCTAGAGTTTTTGAATCATTTATATTAGTCTTTAAGCTCGTGAACTTTCAATAAATATAAGCTTTTATTAACAAATAAATAACACAAATTTTAAAATTATTTTTCTACTAGATTTAAAACAAGTTGAAGATAAATGGTGTTTGATATACTTTTATCTTTAGCATGTAGCATAATTTCTTATACGTGGTAATCTTTTAATAGGTGAATTGAATAAGTGAGTAACTGAGTGAATGAATTCTTGCATGTCTGAATAAGGACAACCTATTTGGACCTCAACCAAGTGGGCAGAAATTCATTTATTCACATATAGAGTCACTATCAGAGCCATATAGCTTAGTCAGCCACCGCCTTAGGTTCTTCCTACTTCTTTCTGTCTTTTCTTTTCCCAGATATCTTATTTGGCTCTGCCTTGCCAAAATGCATAGATGATCAGGAATCTTTATTTCAAATGCTATCTACAAATTATGATGGTCCTATCATTTTATAAATGCCAATACTTTTCACTTTTGTGTCTGTGGTTTTTTCCCTTCTGCCAAGTTAAAATAGAGACCAGAGACACTATCTTTGATTCCATATTTAAAATCACCTTTTCTCTATGTGATGCTTTTAAACAAATGTAACAAATATTTTAAAAGGTTGTCTATAATTCAAAGCATGTTTTACACTTCCATAATATTAACATTAATCCAAAATCTTTTATGATTGAATTGCAAAAGTGAAATCTTTTGTGCAGATGTTTTCCAGATCTCTATCTAGTTCTACACTCTTGTCTAATATATCTAGTTGTCCACTAGATGTTTCTGCTTGATTAACTCTGCTCATGTTCAACGGCAGTGCTCTTGGAGAGAGGTGTATCCATTTATGTCCCACTGTCACAAGCTGAAGAGAATCCAAAGTATTATTCAGAAAGCACTTCCTATATGATCCTCACAATAATTCTGTAGGGTAACTTATTTCTAGTTATATAAATAAGTTATGATGAAGAAATAAGTATTTAAGTGATTTCTTTGAGAGACCATAGATATTAATGTAAAATTAGCAAATAAACAGGGTCATCTATTTGTAGCTCTTTTGTTCTAGATTCCCCATCCCTCATTACTTTCAAAGAAGACACCAAATGTTTGAAGACACCCAGAAACCTAATGCTACTCACAGTTCCCCAAACTCATCACATAAATTCTCCTTCGTATATCACTAGTCAAAAGAGGCCCTTTCTTTGGATTTAAAATCCTTGAAAAACTTTTGGATTTAAAGTCATAATGAACGTGTATGAAAAACTGTGAACACCAGGTAAGAAAGGTTTTGAACTAGGTGTGGGAACCATAGGAATTCATGAGTGTTCACATTTAATCTTATGAAACATATAAGTGGGCTCATAGTTCAATTAAAATTTCTGATGAAGAGATTAGGTTCCACAATGAAGATTTGCTTTAGAGAATCATGTTTCAGATATTTTAGAAAATGTTGCCAATCCCTGCATCATCTTTCTCTCTCCTTGTAAAATCTGGCATGATCTGCAATGAACTCAAATACCAGACTTGCCAAGATTTCTGTGTAAATTAGAATCAGGACTTACATTTCTCACCTCGCTGTTTCATGCCTGGCTTCTAATTAACAGAGAATTGTATCTCTGTGGCTTTGACTTCCACTTGACTTTGAACCAAAGGGCTCTCTCATGGTTTACAAATATGGTGTGCAAAGTCCTGAGTCATAAAAGAAACTATAGTCCTGAGGTCCTACCCACTTCTTAAAAAACCCTGAATCTAGAAGGATCTGATTCTGCTCCCCATATTCTCTAACCACTAAGTGATTATTATAGTAGATAGGTGAATCCTTCATTCCATTCCAGAGCAAGACTGGATGACTCAGAATTTTAGCATTTTCAAAGCTGCCACTACCATGTCTGACTTAGAAGATTAGACTTCTCACAGAAAACTGTAAGTACTGAATTAACTTGAAACCACTGTGCCCGTAGAAGAGTGTGTATGTTGAATAATGATATATTGAACTCTGGCTATCTTCAGGGAACTGAAGTTTTTATGTAGTTTTTATGTATGTTAAATTCATTCAACCCAGATATATTAGCTCTGGCTTTCTTCATTACCTCTGCTTCCATAAGACAATGACTTAGACATTTGACATCATCTTCCTAGACATGCATAAATTATATTAAAATAGTTGTTTTAAAACATGAAGGTACATAAAATACATTAGTGAGGCTTATATAAAATGACAAATTTTGGACATTGTATATAGATTATGATTATATAGTACTGGGTATAGTCTGATAATCCGTATTTTTTAATGAGTACCTCAAATGACTCCAGTGGACATGTTCTAGGAACACAGTTTAAGTAACATTAACCTGAAAGTTATATAGTTTAGATATAGAAGTTTCAATAAACTGATTAATCAAATAATAGCTTATTTGCAAAGTATATCTGTTCAGCATAACTCTTTTTAGATCTCATAGGAGGTATCAAGAAAAACATATATTCCAACATGATAGTAGGAGATTTTATAAAATGTCATCAATTTCCTTATACATTTTTAGTCATAAACCACCACTAGAAAATCCATATTTTGTTCTTTAATGAAAACATGCAATGGGTATTTAGTGGGTCCCTAGTATATGTCTAGCACTATGGTAAATTCTGAACAAAGCTGAAGGATGATGCTGAAAGTGTTTATTTTAGCCAGATACTTAAAATGATAGAATGTAAAATTTTGGTTCAAGTGTGAAGAAATACAAAAGATGCCCCCCCCACGCCGAAAAAATCCATCCTTCCTGAATCTCAAGACTATTCCAATAAAGTAAATGATCTAATCTTTCATTTGAGAGTGGCTGCATGCTGTTTAAAAATATAATTAAAATTAGCAAGTAAGAGAATTACCATCTTCATTATCTTTCAGATAGGCACACATATTTAAAACAAGGATATGATTTAACATATAAGAAGAGAAAAGCTGACTCTAATCTTTATGAGTTCTAAGAAATTACACAGTAAAGCTTTTATCAGTTTGGCTTACATGTATATTTAATCTCCTTCCTTATTCACTTTGAGTTATTTTTGTTCATTGACATTCTCTTAAATGTTTGTTATTATTATATTTCAATTTTTCTCATCTTCTTTCAATGGAGGAACTTTTTCTGAGCAGTAGAAGTTTGACTATTTAGATCTCATTGCTACACAAATGGCCTCAATATGTACACACCTTCTGTGAACATCCCCAAATTTTCCAACAAACTATAGTATAAGGAAACAAATACTATAACAAATATGACAAGAATTATGCACAATTCTTAGCATATCTACTGTGAAATAACTGGAATCACTCATTATTCACCAAATGTAAAAATGATTTCCAGAGTAACAGTTTTATAGAGATGACAGTCAATACAAGACAACTTCACAGTAATCTGATTAATTTGAGATTATCTAGAAAAGCAATCCCAATAACTCAGGCAAATAAATTGTATATTTGCCATCACACACCAGAGTGATATAGCTACAACCAAAGTCTGATTATGAAATAATTTTAGGCCAGTGACCAGGAAGGGGGAAGTCTAGCCTGTGTACTCCGGAAAACAAAGATTTTTCTCTTTCCATTGATGAAAGATAGATTAATGTTGTACACTTTATTCAAAATCTCCATTTGTAGCTAAGAATCATCATTTTTTAAAAAGGTCACATTACAGTAGTTAAATTACTAAGTTGGCTAATTTTCATAGAAATAAAGTTTCATGGTGGTGTGAATTGAACTAATGCCTCCCACCCTCAAAAGATAAGTTCAAGTCCTAACCCTCCGGTACCTGTGAATGTGATCCTATTTGGAAATAGGTCTTTGCAGCTGTAATCAAATTAAGATGCCACCATACTGAATTCAGGTTGGCCCTAAATCCAATGACAGATTTCCTTAAGACTCAGACACATAAGGAGGAAAGATGGCCCTGTGAAGATGGAGACAGAGATGAGAGTGACACAGCTACAAGCCAGGAGATGCTGGGGCTGTTAGCAATCACCAGAAGCTAGGGAGATGCAAGAAAAGATTCTGGCCTAGAGCCTTCAGGCAGACCCTGTCATGCTAACACCTTGGTTTCAGATTTTTAGCTTCAAGAATTGAGAGAGAATAAATTTCTGTCTTAAGCTACCCAGTTTGTGGGAATTTGTTAGGACAGCCCTAGGAAACTAATACAGGTGGTTTCTTCTTGCACTTCACAGAAGCATCATATATTCAACAGAGCATCAGACTCACATTGAAATGTAAATACTGACCAGTAAACAAGGCTTATTCACTATCAGAAGGATGAGAAGGATTCAATACATTAGGCAAAGCAATAAAAGCCAAATTTGTGCCTCAATATAATTTACTGCATATCTTAGAACTTTAATAATGACTATTCCACAGAACAGACGTTAGACATAGACTCGTTATTTTCCATCCAATGATAACCTTGTTATAATTCAAGAATCTGTGTGACTTTTCTGATGACAAAGGACTAAACCTTCAATTCTGAAAATTCTCTAATTATCCTATACAATTAATTACTATACTACCAATGGAATTTTATAACTATAAAAATAGATCAGTTATTTATCCTAATTATGATGGTCAATTTAGATTCATGAACTTTAGAGAAAAAGAAAATAATATTTAAATTTTACTTCAATTTTTCATAAATTAAAACTAAAAGCCAATCTAAACAGATATTAAAGATATCTCCAAACACAGTCTCAATAGTTATATATATATATATATATATATATATATATATATATATTTTTTTTTTTTTTTTTTTAAATAAGGCTTCCCTGGTGGCTCAGAGAGTAAAAAATCTGCCTGTTTGGAGATATCTTTAATGACTGTTTAGATTGGCTTTTAGTTTTAGTTTTAGTAAATGATTTACCATGATCTGACGCTTTTAAAACATTTTTAAAAACTTATCTGACAGAAAAAAAAATCATTGTGAATTTTTATTACTTGGTAATAATAAGAATACTTAAATGGCTCTGTCATTTAGCATATGAGTAATGATCATAATTAGGATAAATAACTTATTTATTTTTATAGTTATAAAAATTCCATTGGTAGTATAGTAATTAATTATATAGGATAATTAGAGAATTTTCAGAATTGAAGGTTTAAGTAAAGACTTCTTTAAAAATTCTTGAAATTTAGTGATCATTAAATTAATGCTATGGCAAAAATTTACTTCTTTTTTTATTAAAAGTCAAAACTTAAGGTCATTATCCCAACAGAATATTATAACTTTCTTCTAAAGGAAATAAATAGGCCCACTGAGGACTGGCAAGGGTATCCTACAAAGTCAAGGCCATTAGCATTGCCAAAGAGCTAAGTAATTCTTTCAAAGTATTCATGAGAGACATTAATGTTGCAAATTAATCATGTAAGGAATCAATTATTTTACAAGTTACTGAGGGTTAGGACCACCTCTATGATAAAGGAGAAATATAAGACACATGTATGCATCCAGAATTTGGGATGATTCAATCTTGGGATAATAAAGGAACACAAAGAGTGTCTTTTTTATAACAGTGTATTTAGAAAAAAGTTATGACATCTGACCAATAAAACGTTTATAACTAATCATTGAGAAGATGAGATAAAATGTATAATCATGAAATTATAAAAATAAAAATTAACATAAAAGTGACATACCATGAAGAAGATCATATGAAGCTCACAAAATATGCTGAAAATATACATGAGACTTTTAAAGGTTAAGCTTAATGCTTAAAGATAATTAAGGAAATACTGCACTAATCATCAACGATAGGAGAAAACCACTCTGAAATTAATCACATTATTCTGATTCCCTTCTTTATTGGGATTTAGGCAATGATATGAACATTATGCATCTGGATTTTGGGAAAGTATTTATGAAATACTTATGAACAAGTGGAAAATTGTAATCTGAATATGATATAATTATGTAAATAGTTTTTACTTAATTGGGGCTTAAGAGTTCTAGTAAAAATGGATAACTTACACACTGTCACTTCAGCGTTCTCCATTCAATAATTTTCCAAATTTTTGAATGACTATGTAAGATATATGATTACTAAACGTTAAGTTTACTCAAAAATAGAAGTGTTAAAAAATAGGTATCAAGTATTAAAAAAAGGGATCAGTGTGGAAGCAAAGCAAATTTCTTACTTTTGTGTCCTAAAAGCCAATCATTACAGTCATTTTTGTTAAGAGATTTATATGAGCTGTTTAACTTGAAATGGAGAAGGCAATGGCAACCCACTCCAGTACTCTTGCCTGGAGAATCCCATGGACGGAGGAGCCTGGTAGGCTGCAGTCCGTGGGGTCGCTAGGAGTCGGACACGACTGAGCGACTTCACGTTCACTTTTCACTTTCATGCATTGGAGAAGGAAATGGCAATCCACTCCAGTATTCTTGCCTGGAGAATCCCAGGGATGGAGGACCCTGGTAGGCTGCCGTCTATGGGGGTCGCATAGAGTCGGACACGACTGAAGTGACTTAGCAGCAACTTGATAAATTTATGAGTCTCCCAAACAGCCAATGGATTTTTAGACTTCACAATTAGAAGACTATACATAAAAACATGGTAATTTCCTCTACTCTAGACTGAATGTGCAACTTCGATATTTTTAGTACCCAATAGACAGCCTTAAATGGGGAAGGAAATGGCAATCCACTCCAGTATTCTTGCCTAGAGAATCCCACGGCCAGAGGAGCCTGGTGGGCTGCTGTCCATGGGGTCGCATAGAGTCCGACATGACTGAAGCAACTTAGCATGCATGCATTCATTGGAGAAGGAAATGGCAACCCACTCCAGTATTCTTGCCTGGAGAATCCCAGGGACAGAGGAGCCTAGTGGGCTGCTGTCTATGCGGTCGTACAGTCAGACACGACTGAAGTGACTTAGCAGCAGCAGACAGCCTTAATGTCACCCTCAGATTAACTAAATAGTAGACAGGCTTCTTTCTGACTGTAGGTTCCTGACTTCACTTTTCTTAGAACATAAACTTTAGAAAACTTATTGTAAATTTTTCTCTGCTCCTTTGAGATGTAAATCTTCTCATAGCCTCTTGCTAGTTTTATTACCCAGGAAGTCTTTTGCAAGGACCTGGGAGTCAATAGAGTGAAATTTAACTCTTAAGATGGCACTTCTATCTTCCAGTTTCTATAGGAGAGTAAGGGCCTATCCTGTGAGCACCATTTAGCAAACATAGATGGCTTCTCCTCATTGACCAACCTTTCCTCAATGTACTCCAGGACTTTTTCACCAGCTCACTTTAGTAGTTAAAAATAAACTTTAATGCCTTTTGTTTCAACAGAGCCTCTCTCCTGCTATAACAGCATTGAATAAAGTTTTCTTGCTATTTTAACTTGCCTGGTACAATTTGTCTTTGGTAAAAGCTCTAGGAACCATATATCCAAAAAACCTTTAAACAAATGTATATACACAGAAAACAGACAAAACTGTAGTTAAGAAGCTGAGTGAAATAGCACTGAAAACAATGAATATTTCTTCCCTTCCTCATGTCAGCCTTTTAGTTTTAGTGTAACCTGAGGAAATCCAGTCTCACAAGATCACTTGAGAACATGTTGTACATCAAGAACCCTAAATTGGTTCATCTTTAAATTTAACTAGAAGTGTATACCCTGTGTCCAATCTCCCTTCATTTCCCCCACTTTCAATACCTGGCAACTACTCTATTTCTCTGAATTTGTTCTTTTTAGATCCCACATGTGAGTGGTATCATACAGTATTTGTTCTTCTCTGTCTGACTTACTTTACTTAGCAAAATGCCCTCAAGTTTCATTCAAGTTATTGCAAACAGAAGGATGTCCTTCTTTCTCACTGAATATTATTCCTTATTATTATGTATCTACATATAGATACATATGTATATCACCTCTTTATCTACGTATATCACCTCTTTCTAATGGAGCTAAGTTGAAAACAATGATTGAATATAGAAATAACTAGCTTGAAATACAAGGGGTGGAGATGGTTACTGGCAGTAAAAATGAATTAGGAATTTTTTAGGTTCTGCTTGTTTCTGTTTCATGCAAGTGGTAATACTAGAGCACCCAAAACTCTCAATTTCATTGGAAACTTTGACTCCATAACAAATGATGTACAAATGTCTAGTAAATGTAGATGTTGACATTGTGATGGAAAGGCTAGGATCCACTTTACTATTATGCTACAATGGAATGAGGGGTCCCAGTCAGAACCTGAGCAATGTCTTGCCTGGAGAGGGAATGCACTGAACTAATGTGTCTTATTCTGGGATCTTTATAAGGACAGAGAGTGATAGAAGATAAGCATGGAAGCACTCTCTTTTTAGACTATTTTTCTCTCCTTGAAAGTTGAAATGGATTCTTTGTGAACACAACGATATAGTAAAGTAGTAATCCTTTCTAAATTTATTTCCATGATAGGATTTGTGGAGTTATTTTAACAGTTATTTTGTATTCATAGTAAATAGTAATACAAAGTTTCCTCCTAAAAAATGCAAACAATATAACAGAGAAACTTGGTGAGCTATAAAAATTAGATTATAATAATTTTAAATTATTTTAACCACTTTGTGGTCATTTAAAAACATGAAGGTAAAGTAAAATTTTCAAGCCACCAGAGACTTTTTAAAAATTTATGCACCACAAAATCAAGTTTTGGCACTTTTATTGATCTGTGGTAAAGACAGAGGCTCACTGATTTAAATGTCTTACCCTTGCTTTTAGCATTTTAAAAATATAATAGCTTTTAGCCACTAGATATAAACACATAGAGCAATTGAATGAACTGAAATAGTTATTTTTAACAGAATGCACAGGTGTATACACATGTGTAAACCCAAGTATAAGACACAGAGGCTGTTGCATAAAATGATGGGTGCATATTGTCAATTATAAAAGTAAAATAACAGGAAAATGACAGCCAAATTATTTTGACATTTTGTCAGATAACAGTAAAAGTAAGTACTTTATAACACTGAAATGTTATGATAAGCAAACAACTCAATAATTCTAAAATTTTCAGTGTCAAGTGAGACATTCAATATACTTTGATGAAATATAAAGTGAATTATAGATATTATTTCCAGGCCAGGGCATGAGTGTGCATGGATGTGTGTATTCACGGGCAGCAGATTATGTAGCATTTAGTCACTAACACATGAGGGACCATGTGTGAACTTGGTAGATCAGATGCTGTATCACCCTGAGATTTGGAGTCTGACTTTGGATTGTTTACCTTGAGGTGGGGGTTGAACGCTTCTCTTGTTAAAGAAGGCTCTAAAAGCAAATGATGACCAGAAGAACAGATGGTTACATGTTCCCAGTTTCTCTTGCATTTGTGTGTGGTCATGTAACTTGTGCTCACTAACAGACTATGACTTAAGATGTGTGCATCAAGGCTAAGGATAAGGCTTTTAGAGGTGAATACGCCTCCTCCATATTCTCTTGGCCTCCTCTGCTTTGCACTGATGTTTGATATTAAAATGTGTCTGAGGTTTATTTGATGGCACTGTAATGGGAAGAAAATAACTGGTAAAACTGTTCTTCCAACTTCTCAGAAAGTAGAAATAACTTCTCAGGAAGAATATGATTTAGGAGAAAATATAGTAAAACTAAAAGGCAAAAAGAATTGCTGAAGAATGAAAGGAAACATATTTGACTTAATACTAGAAGTATTTTTATGAATATAAACCCTTCATACTAATAATAATTTTATTATTTTTAAATTAATTTATTTTAATTGGAGGATAATTACTTTACAATATTGTGATGATTTTTGTAATACATAAAGATGAATTGGCTACAGTAAACATGTGTCCCCCCATCCTGAACACCCTCCCAATTCCCTTCCCACCCTATCCCTCTGGGTTGTCTCAGAGCACTGACCTTGGGTGCCCTGCTTCATGCATCAAACTTGCACTGTTCATCTATTTTACATATAGTAGTGTACATGCTTCAATATTATTCTCTCAAATCAGCCCACCCTCACCATCTCCCACTGAGTCTAAGAGTCGGTTCTCTACATCTGTGTCTCCTTTACAGCCCTGCATGTAGGATCATTGGTACTGTCTTTCTAAATTCCATATATATTCACTAATATCCAGTATTTGTTTTTTATCTTTCTGACTTCACTCTGTATAATAGACTCCAGGTTCATCCACCTCATTAGAACTGACTCAAATACATTCCTTTTTATAGCTGAGTAATATTCCACTGTGTATATGTACCACAACTTCCTTATCCATTCATCTGCTGATGGACATCTAGGTTGATTCCATGTCCTAGCTATTGTAAAAAGTGCTGCAGTGAATATTGGGGAAGATGTGTCTCTTCCAATTCTGTTTTCCTCAGGGTTTATACCCAGTAGTGGAATTGCTGGATCATATGGTGGTTTTTATTCCCAGGTTTTAAGGAAACCACACACTGTTCTCCATAGTGGCTACACCAATTTGCCTTCCCACTGACAGTGTAAGAGGCTTCCCTTTTCTCCACACCGTCTCCAGCATTTATGGTTTGTAGACTTTTTGATGATGGCCATTCTGACCAGTGAGAATGAGATGATACCACATAGTAGTTTCAATTTGCATTTCTCTAATAATGGATTATGTTTAACATATTTTCATGTGTTTATTAGCTATCTGTCTGTCTTCTTTGAAAATGTCTGTTTAGGTTTTTTGCCCACTTTTTGATTGGGTTGTTCATTTTTCTGGCATTGAGCTGCTTATGTATTTTAGAGACTAATTCTTTGTCAGTTGTTTTGTTTGCAATTATTTCCTCCTATTCTGAGGGGCAACTATAGACTTTGAGAACAAGTACAAGCCAGAACAAAAGATATCTGACACTGAACTGACCCCACACTGTTCCCAACAGTTCCAGAGAAATAATAATTTAAATAATATATTTATAATTTCTAAAGTATTAAACATATAGTATTATCATATTTATCAGCTCATGACTTGTCACCATAATGATAAAGTTAAGCAATGTGGCAGGAATGTTGCAATAACTGATTTGCTATTGGTGTTCAGTCACTCAATCATGTCCTACTCTTTGTGACCCCATGGACTATAGCGTTATAAATATAAAAATTTATTGTAAGATATCTTGTTTATATCTAGCTTGGATAACTCATTAAGACTACAGGGTTCAGAGGAACAAAAAATATTTGGAAGTAGCATAAACTTAATAAATCTTGATAATTATAGAAAGGTGTTTACCTAAATGTTTATCTAAACGTTAATTTAGACATAACCTATGCAGTTTTCGGCTCTAAACTCCAGTGATGAATGGACATAATTTTTAACATCAATATATCATTTAGTCATTCAATATTAAATAGCTTTCTGGAAAAACATTTAGAAGGAGTCCTTTTTAATTCTTTTATATTGCTTATATTGTTTGATTCTTTTATATTGTTTGAACTGTGGTGTTGGAGAAGACTCTTGAGAGTCCCTTGGACTGCAAGGAAATCAAACCAATCAATCCTAAAGGAAATCAATCCTGAATATTCATTGGAAGGACTGATGCTAAAGTTCTAATACTTTAGCCACCGGATGCAAAGGGCTGACTCATTAGAAAAGACCCTGATGCTGGGACAGATTGCAGGCAGAAGGAGAAGGGGACAACAGAGGATAAGATGGTTGGATGGCATCACTGACTCAATGGACATAAGTTTAAGCAAGCTCCAGGAGTTAGTGATGGACAGGGAAGTCGGGCGTGCTGCAGTCCATGGGGTCACAAAGAGTCAGACATGACTGAGCAACTGTACTGACTGATATTATTTACATTGTTATTCTTGACCAGTAGAAGTTGACTGAGCAGTCTTGTAATGTACTGTTTAGGTACAAGTGACATAAGATGTCTGCTACAATCCTTAACAAATTCCAATGGCATTTTTCACAGAACTAGAACAATTTTAAAATTTGTATGGAACCATAGAAAACTTGAACAGCAAACAAAATGTTGAGAAACAAGGAAAAAGGTAAAGGGATCACATGATTCCAAGCCATACTACAAAGTTATAGTATTACAATATTATGGTATTGGCATAAAAACAGATACAGAGATCTATGGAACAGAATTGACAGCCCATAAATAAACCTACACACATATGGCAATTATTTTACCACAAAGGAGTCAAGAATATGCAATACATGAAGGACAGTCTTTTCAATAAACGATGGTAGGAAAATTGGACATTTATATGCAGAAGAATGAAACTGGACTACTCTCTTATACCATACACAAAAATTAACTCAGGATGGATTAAAGACTGAATATAAGACCTGAAACCATAACACTTCTAGAAGAAAATATAGGCAGTAAGCTACTCAATATCAGACTTGGTGATGATGTTTTGTATTTGACATCAAAAGCAAATAAAAAAATTAAACAAGTGAAGCTACAACAAACTTGAAAACTCTGCACAGCAAAAGAAAAAAAAAATCAACAAAATGAAAAGGCAACTTCAGGGGAAAGGGACAGTTAAAGAGCTTGTGATGGGCAATATATACAATGCTATATTTTAAATGGATAACCAACAAGGACCTACTGTATAGCTCACGGAACCCTGCTCAATGTTATGTGGCAGTCTGGATGGGAAGGGAGTTTGGGGGAGAATGGATACATGTATATGTATAGCTGAATCCCTTTGCTGTCCACCCCAAACTACATAACATTGTTAATCGGCTATATCCCAATAGAAAATAAAAGTTCTCAAAATAATAACAACATTGATATACTTTAATAAAATAAAATGTCAATATTCAAAAAAAGAAAAGATAACCTATGAAATGAGAGAAAATATTTGCAAATTATATATCTGACAAAGGGTTAATATCCAAAATATATAAAGAACTCATACAACTCAATAGCAATCAAAAATAATTCAATTAAAAATGAACAAAAGATCTGAATAGATAATGTCCCAAAGAAAACATACAAATGGACAGCAAGTACATGAAAAAAAAGTACATCATTAATCATCAGTTCAGGTCAGTTCAGTCGCTCAGTTGTGTCTGACTCCTTGCGACCCCATGAATCTCAGCACGCCAGGCCTCCCTGTCCATCACCAACTCCCAGAGTTCACCCAAACTCTTGTCCATCCAGTCGGTGATGCCATCCAGCTATCTCATTCTCTTCTCCTCCTGCCCCCAATCCCTGCCAGCATCAGAGTCTTTTCCAATGAGTCAACTCTTCACATGAGGTGGCCAAAGTATTGGAATTTCAGCTTTAGCATCAGTCCTTCCAAAGAACACCCAGGACTGATCTCCTTTAGAATGGACTGGTTGGATCTCCTTGCAGTCCAAGGGACTCTCAAGAGTCTTCTCCAACACCACAGTTCAAAAGCATCAATTCTTCAGTGCTCAGCTTTCTTCACAGTCCAACTTTCACATCCATACATGACTACTGGAAAAACCATAGCCTTGACTAGATGGACCTTTGTTGGCAAAGTAATGTCTCTGCTTTTGAATATGCTATCTAGATTGGTCATAACTTTCCTTCCAAGGAGTAAGCGTCTTTTAATTTCATGGCTGCAGTCACCATCTGCAGTGATTTTGGAGCCCAAAAAAATAAAGTCTGACACTGTTTCCCCACCTATTTCCCATGAAGTGATGGGACCAGATGCCATGATCTTCGTTTTCTGAATGTTGAGCTTCAAGCCAACTTTTTCACTCTCCTCTTTCACTTTCATCAAGAGGCTTTTTAGTTCCTCTTCACTTTCTGCCATAAGGGTAGTATCATCTGCATATCTGAGGTTATTGATATTTCTCCTGGCAATCTTGATTCCAGCTTGTGCTTCTTCCAACCCAGCATTTCTCATGATGTACTCTGCATATAAGAAATGAAAATAGGAATCAGTGTGAGATACCACCTCACACTTGTTATAATGGCTATCATTAAAAAGACAATAAATAACAAGTGTTGGCAAGGATATGGAGAAAAGGAAACCCTTGTGCAGTATTGGTTGGAATGTAAATTGCTCCAGCCACTGTGAAAAGCATTATGGAGCTTTCTCAAAAAATTAAAAATAAACTTACCATGTGATCTAGCAATTCCACAGCTGAGTATTTACTCAAAGAAAATGGAAACATTAAAAGTTGTAAAAATATTTGCGTCCTTGTGCTTATTGCAGCATTATTGATGGATGAATGGATAAAGAGACTATGATGTGTATACACACACACACACACACTGGAATGTTATTTAGTCATGAAAAGAACAAAATTTTGCCATTTGCAACAATATGAATGGAGCTTGATAGCATTATGCTAAGTGAAATAAGTCTGAAAGAAGAAGACAGATATCATATGATATCTCTTGTATGTGTAATCTTGAAAAAAAAAAAGTTCATAGATACAGAGAACTGATTGGTAGTAATAGTTGCCAGAGATGTGGCGTGTAGAGTGGGAAAGAGGGTGAAGGTGTCAAAAGGTACAAACCTCCAGTCATAATATAAAGAAGTCATGGGGATATAATGTGTATGGAAACTATAGTTAATAATAGAGGCCTATTTCATTTTATTGTGTTTCACTTTATTGCACCTTACTGGTGCTGTGTTTTTCACAATTTGAAGATCTTTGGCAACCCTGCACCAAAAAAAACTGCATTTTTTTCCAACAGTATTTGCCTACTTTATATCTGTGTCATTTTTGTAATTTCTACAATATTTCTAACTTTTTCATTATTATTATATTTGTTATGGTGATCTGTGAACTTGGGTGTTAAATTTGTAATTGCTTGTTGGCACCAGAAGCCATACTCATACAAGGAGAACTTAATCCATAGATTGTGTATTCTAACTGCTCCATTGACCAGCATTCTCTCATCTCTCTCCCTCACCTTGGGCTACCCTATATTCTGAGACACAACAATATTGAAATTAGGCCAATTAATAAGCCTGAAATGGCTTTTAAGCATTCAAGCAAAGAGTTATATGTCCCTCACTTTAAATCGAAAGCTTAGTGAGGAAGACGTGTTGAATGCCCAGATAGGCCAAAAGGCAGCCTCTTGTGCTAGTTACCCAAGTTGTGAGTGCAAGGGAAAAGTTCTTGAAGGAAATTAAAAGTGTTGCTCCAATGAACACAGAATGACCAGAAAGTGGAACTGCCTTATTGCTGACACGGAGAAAGTGTTAGTGGTCTGGATAGGATATCAGATCAAACACATTACCTTAAAAGCCAACACAATATTGTAAATCAATTATATTCCAATTAAAAATAAATATAATAGAATTAATCCAGAGCAAGGCCCTAACTGTCTTCAATTCTAGGAAGGCTGAAAGGTGACAAAGCTGCAGAAGAAAAATTTAGGGCTAGTGGAGGTTGGTTAATGAGAATTAAGGGAAAAACCCACCCTCATATCATAAAAGTGAAAGGTGAAGCACCAAAAGTTATGATATAGAATCTGCATCAAGTTATCCAGAAAATCTAGTTCACTAACGAAGGTGCCCACACTGAAAAACAGATTTTCAGTGTAGATGAAACAGCCTTCTACTCCAAGACTTTCACTGTTAGAGAGGAGAAGTCAATGCCTGGCTTCAAAGCTTTTTTAAAGAAGTATGAGATGGTTAGATAGCATACTCTCTCAATGCACATGAATATCAGCAAACTCAGGGAGATAGTGGAGGACAGAGGAGCCTGGCATGCTACTGTCCATTGAATTGCAAAGAGTCAGACATGCCTTAGCAATTAAACAACAATAACGACAACCAAAAAACATTTAACAAAGTTCCATCAAAAAGTCTACTATTAAAATTTTTATTAAAAAATTAAAATTAAAAATACAGATCTTGAAATTGAAAATTAAGAAAATAGGAGAAAGATCAGCAGACTTGGGCGACTCTGAAGCTGAAATACAAAGCTGAATGAATAATACCTCAAAATATCAGGAAAAAAATTATTAACATAATTCCCTTTTAGAGTTGAAGTTAAAACTGCAATAAACCCATTTAGATCTAAGACTATCAGTGGGAATCATATGAGCCTAGGCTAATTCTCCACTCACAGTTCTGCAAACTTAAAAAAAAATCCTTGCCTTAGAGGCCTGAGAGTGCAAATTCAGCAGCTCAGTGATGAAAGTTCTTTCTCTTGCACATTCCTGTTAAGTGCTGCCTGGGTATCATTTCAGTTAGGGCAAATTCAATGGACCAGTGTGCCTTTTGCAATTTGATACGGTAAAATGGAACTGATTAATTCAGTGAGCTTTAAAAATGTCTAGTACAGATGGCTGATCAGTCTTGTCCATTTTCTGTCAATGTTTGCAACAGAGATTTGTTCTCTAAATATCTTGCTAGGTTTTCATTAGCATGAAGAGAAAAATCCATGTTTATGTTTCTGTAAATGCCTGATTTAAAAAACAAATTAAGAAAATATATTCATTCTTATATGTAAAGTAAACTTTGTAGTAATCAAATGAATAATTTCAATACATTTTATATACATAACATATAGTTGGAGTACGCTAGTACAGTTTATATTAAAATGTATTGAACTCAGAGAACAAGATGGCGGAGGAGTAGGTGGACGTGGAGTACATATCTCTCCATGGATACATCAGGAATACACCTTTAAACACAGAAGTGCATGCAGAACACCAGCTGGGAGCAGACAGGAGTACCTGACCAGCGGAAAAGAATATATAGAACCATGCAAAACTCTGTAGGATTAAGGAGCTAGGGGGGAAAACAGGAGTGTTAATAGGACTTAACCTGCCCTCAGCTGGTGGGGGAACTGAAGCAGGGATCCAATCCCCACATGGGGGCAATCGTCTGAGTCAAAGGAGAAACATTTAAGGATGAGAGTGAAAGAGCTGATCTGTGGCAGCCTAAATGGAATGAGAATCAGACAGTCCTTGCTGCAACCATACATACCCTGGACAGGGACGCAGATCCCCTGGAAGGTACAGTAGCTGGGAGCTGGGGTTTAGGGATTGTGGAGCAATCTCAGGGCAAGGGCTGCTGTTGACTGCAGAGTGACAGATTGAGGGGATGTGAGGGAGGGGATTGTGGTGGGAAATGCCTGTGGAGGAAAGCCAGGCAGCGATGGAAGCAAGGCAATACTGCTAAGTCATGCATAGGGGGTGGAGCCATCACCATAGCTTCTCTCTCCCCACACACCAGCATCAGCAGCTGAACAACAGGGAGGCTGGCCATCAAATACCTGACGCACTGAACTACACTGAACTACAGAGTAGGACCCCACCCAGGGTGCCCTTTTAAGTGCCTGATATACAGAGTAGGACCCCAGCCAGGGGAGCCCCTCTATGTGCCTGATGCCCTGAACAACAGTGAAGGATCCCAGGGAAGGGAGCCCTCTAAGTGCCTGAATGGAGCTACGGAGAAAGATTGGCCAAAGAGACCTTCTGATCGCCAGCTACAAGAGGCTCGAAAAAAAACTCTGATAGGGCCATAACTCCTGCAGTGGAGGCAGTTTGTGTCCCTGCACGTTTGGCACCACTAGGGTCCCCACAATCCAAGCAGCTGTACCACCTTCCTGTTCAACTCTCATTGGGGCAGAACTGCAACAGGCAAAAAAATGTCTTGGATCTATGCACGTAGGGTCACTTTGGTTGTGACCAACTCTTTGCAACCCTGTAGACAGTGGCCTGCCAGGCTTCTCTGTCGGGGGCGGGGGGTTCTCCAGGCAAGAATACTGGAAGGTATTGGCCAATACTAGTTGTCATATCCTTCTAGAGCACTGTATTTCCTGCTGCCCTAGCCATCAATGCCACCTGAGTACCTGGTGCTGCTAGAACCCCTGAAACCCAAGCAGCTGCACTACCTCCACACCTGGCCCTCACAGGGACAAACCCAAGTCCTCCAGGGCAGAAGAAAACCCTAGTGATGACCTACATGCAGAGGTGGAAATAAAACCACAATTGAAACCCAGGGGCAGTGTGGCTAAGGCAGAAGACCCAAAACCTTCCCACCAACTGTACAAGCTGCAGATTAAATCCACACAATCAACTAGGCAGACTCTATGTCTATGGAATATATGAAAGGACATTGAGAGCTTCCACGAAAGAAAATGCACTAATTCTGATAGCTGTAGACATTGGAGGCAAGAACACACAGGAGAAGGACCAAACTAGAATCTGAGATACCCCCGCAGCAGGTCCAGAGATCAGCATAGTGTTGAAGGGAATCCTAGGGAGGTGAGGTGGACTGTGACTCCCAGCGAGGGAAAGGAATCTGACAGTTGTGACTCCAAAAAAACATTTATTATTCTTATGTTTTGACTTCCTCTCCAGATTCTTTTGGATTTTTTTTTTTTCTTGTTTTCCCTTTTTTCCTCCCGCTCTGTTGTAGTTGTCTATTTTATTGACACTATGAAATCTAATTAAGCTTTTGAGCTTTTTCCCCCCCTCCATCACATTTTTTATTGTTGCCATAAATCTCTGCCTCTACTTTGGGCTTCTGCAGATCTGTGGAGTTTTTTTTTCTCTCCTTTTTAATTTTAAATTTTTAAACCTATTATTATATTTTCTACATTTATTTCTTTTTTTGCTTTTCCTACTGTTATTTTCCTCTTTGCAGTTCAGTTCAGTTCAGTTGCTCAGTCATGTCCGACTCTTTGCAACCCCATGAATCGCAGCATGCCAGGCCTCCCTGTCCATCACTAACCCCCAAAGTTCACTCAGACTCACGTCCATCGAGTCCATGATGCCATCCAGCCATCTCATCCTCTGCTGTCCCCTTCTCCTCCTGCCCCCAATCCCTCCCAGCATCAGAGTCTTTTCCAATGAGTCAACTCTTTGCATGAGGTGGCCAAAGTACTGGAGTTTCAGCTTTAGCATCATTCTTTCCAAAGAAACCCCAGGGCTGATTCTCCTTTTTTTTTTTTTTTTTATAAGAACTTTTATTTTAAAAGTTTGTTATAATGCAATTTTTTTTTAAATTTTTTATTGCTTTATTTCTCATGTGTTCCCCATCCTGAACCCTCCTCCCTCCTCCCTCCCCATACCATCCCTCTGGGTCGTCCCAGTGCACCAGCCCCAAGCATCCAGCATCGTGCATTGAACCTGGACTGGCATCTCGTTTCATACATGACATTTCACATGTTTCAATGCCATTCTCCCAAATCTTCCCACCCTCTCCCTCTCCCACAGAGTCCATAAGCCTGTTCTATACATCAATGTCTCTTTTGCTGTCTCGTATACAGGGTTATCGTTACCATCTTTCTAAATTCCATATATATGCGTTAGTATACTGTATTGGTGTTTTTCCTTCTGGCTTACTTCACTCTGTATAATAGGCTCCAGTTTCATCCACCTCATTAGAACTGATTCAAATGTATTCTTTTTAATGGCTGAGTAATACTCCATTGTGTATATGTACCACAGCTTTCTTATCCATTCATCTGCTGATGGACATCTAGGTTGCTTCCATGTCCTGGCTATTAAAAACAGTGCTGCGATGAACATTGGGGTACACGTGTCTCTTTCCCTTCTGGTTTCCTCAGTGTGTATGCCCAGCAGTGGGATTGCTGGATCATAAGGCAGTTCTATTTCCAGTTTTTTAAGGAATCTCCACACTGTTCTCCATAGTGGCTGTACTAGTTTGCATTCCCACCAACAGTGTAAGAGGGTTCCCTTTTCTCCACACCCTCTCCAGCATTTATTATTTGTAGACTTTTGGATCGCAGCCATTCTGACTGGTGTGAAATGGTATCTCATAGTGGTTTTGATTTGCATTTCTCTGATAATAAGTGATGTTGAGCATCTTTTCATGTGTTTGTTAGCCATCTGTATGTCTTCTCTGGAGAAATGTCTATTTAGATCTTTGGCCCATTTTTTGATTGGGTCATTTATTTTTCTGGAGTTGAGCTGTAGGAGTTGCTTGTATATTTTTGAGATTAGTTGTTTGTCGGTTGCTTCATTTGCTATTATTTTCTCCCATTCTGAAGGCTGTCTTTTCACCTTGCTAATAGTTTCCTTTGATGTGCAGAAGCTTTTAAGTTTAATTAGGTCCCATTTGTTTATTTTTGCTTTTATTTCCAATATTCTGGGAGGTGGGTCATAGAGGATCCTGCTGTGATGTATGTCAGAGAGTGTTTTGCCTATGTTCTCCTCTAGGAGTTTTATAGTTTCTGGTCTTACGTTGAGATCTTTAATCCATTTTGAGTTTATTTTTGTATATGGTGTTAGAAAGTGTTCTAGTTTCATTCTTTTACAAGTGGTTGACCAATTTTCCCAGCACCACTTGTTAAAAAGATTGTCTTTTCTCCATTATATATTTTTTCCTCCTTTGTCAAAGATAAGATGTCCATAGGTGTGTGGATTTATCTCTGGGCTTTCTATTTTGTTCCATTGATCTATATTTCTGTCTTTGTGCCAGTACCATACTGTCTTGATGACTGTGGCTTTGTAGTGTAGCCTGAAGTCAGGCAGGTTGATTTTCCCAGTTCCATTCTTCTTTCTCAAGATTGCTTTGGCTATTCAAGGTTTTTTGTATTTCCATACAAATCGTGAAATTATTTGTTCTAGTTCTGTGAAGAATACTGTTGGTAGCTTGATAGGGATTGCATTGAATCTATAAATTGCTTTGGGTAGTATACTCATTTTCACTATATTGATTCTTCCAATCCATGAACATGGTATATTTCTCCATCTATTAGTATCCTCTTTGATTTCTTTCACCAGTGTTTTGTAGTTTTCTATATATAGGTCTTTAGTTTCTTTAGGTAGATATATTCCTAAGTATTTTATTCTTTTCATTGCAATAATGAATGGAATTGTTTCCTTAATTTCTCTTTCTGTTTTCTCATTGTTATTGTATAGGAATGCAAGGGATTTATGTGTGTTGATTTTATATCCTGCAACTTTACTACATTCATTGATTAGCTCTAGTAATTTTCTGGTGGAGTCTTTAGGGTTTTCTATGTAGAGGATCATGCCATCTGCAAACAGTGAGAGTTTTACTTCTTTTCCAATCTGGATTCCTTTTATTTCTTTTTCTTCTCTGATTGCTGTGGCTAAAATTTCCAAAACTATGTTGAATAGTAGTGGTGAGAGTGGGCACCCATGTCTTGTTCCTGACTTTAGGGGAAATGCTTTCAATTTCTCACCATTGAGGATAACGTTTGCTGTGGGTTTATTATACATAGCTTTCATTATGTGGAGCTATGTTCATTCTATGCCTGCTTTCTGGAGGTTTTTTTTTTTTTATCATAAATGGATGTTGAATTTTGTCAAAGGCTTTCTCTGCATCAATTGAGATAATCATATGGTTTTTATCTTTAAATTTGCTAATGTGGTGTATCACATTGATTGATTTGCAAATATTGAAGAATCCTTGCATCCCTGGAATAAAGTCTACTTGGTCATGATGTATGATCTTTTTAATATGATTTTGGATTCTGTTTGCTAGAATTTGGTTGAGGATTTTTGCATCTATGTTTATCAGTGATATTGGCCTGTAGTTTTCTTTTTTGTGGCATCTTTGTTTGGATTTGGTATTAGGGTGATGGTGGCTTCATAGAATGAATTTGGCAGTTTACCTTCCTCTGCAATTTTCTGGAAGAGTTTGAGTAGGATAGGTGTTAGCTCTTCTCTAAATTTTTGGTAGAATTCAGCTGTGAAGCCGTCTGGACCTGGGCTTTTGTTTGCTGGAAGATTTCTGATTACAGTTTCAATTTCTGAGCTTGTGATGGGTCTGTTAAGATTTTCTGTTTCTTCCTGGTTCAGTTTTTGAAAGTTATATTTTTCTAAGAATTTGTCCATTTCTTCCAAGTTGTCTGTTTTATTGGCATATAGTTGCTGATAGTAGTCTCAATGATACTTTATATTTCTCTGTTGTTTGTTGTCTGATTTCTCCATTTTCAGCTCTAATTTTGTTGATTTGATTCTTCTCCCTTTTTTTCTTGATGAGTCTGGCTAATGGTTTGTCTATTTTATTTATCTTTTCAAAGAATTAGCTTTTAGCTTTGTTGATTTTTTGCTATGGCTTCCTTTGTTTCTTTTTCATTTATTTCTGCCCTAATTTTTATGATTTATTTCCTTCTACTAACCCTGGGGTTCTTCATTTCTTCTTTTTCTAGTTGCTTTAGGTGTAGAGTTAGGTTATTTATTTGATTTTTCTCTTGTTTCTTGAGGTAAGCTGTATTGCTATGAACATTCCCCTTAGCACTGTTTTACTGAACCCCATAGGTTTTAGTTGTTGTGTTTTAATTTGAATTCATTTCTATGCATATTTTTATTTCTTTTTTTATCTTTTGTGATTTGTTGATTATTCAGAAGTGTGTTGTTTAGCCTCCATATGTTTTTATTTTTAATAGTTTTTTTTCCTGTAGTGACATCTAATCTTACCACATTATGATCAGAAAAGATGCTTGAAATGATTTCAATTTTTTTGAATTTACCAAGGCTAGATTTATGGCCCAGAATGTGATCTATCCTGAAGAAGGTTCCTTGTGCACTTGAGAAAAAGAGGAAATAGATTGTTTTGGGGTGAAATGTCCTATAGATATCAATTAGGTCTAACTGGTCCATTGTATCATTTAAAGTTTGTGTTTCCTTGCTAATTTTCTGGTTTAGTTGATCTATCCATAGATGTGAGTGGGTATTAAAGTCTCCCACTAGTATTGTGTTACTGCTAATTTCTCCTTTTATACTTGTTAGCATTTGCCTTACATATTGTGGTGCTCCTACGTTGGGTGCATATATATTTATAATTGTTATATCTTCTTGTTGGATTGATCATTGTGTAGCGTCCTTCTTTGTCTCTTTTCACAGCCTTTATTTCAAAGTCTATTTTATTTGATATGAGTATTGCTATTCCTGCTTTCTTTTGGTCTCCATTTGTGTGAAATATATTTTTCCAGCCCTTCACTTTTAGTGTGCATGTGTCCCTCGTTTTGAGGTGGATCTCTTGTAGACAGCATATATGCTAATGCTAATGCTAAGTCGCTTCAGTCGTGTCCGACTCTGTGCGACCCCATAAACGGTAGCCCACCAGGCTCCCCCGTCCCTGGGATTCTCCAGGCAAGAACACTGGAGTCGGTTGCCATTTTCTTCTCCAATGCATAAAAGTGAAAAGTGAAAGTGAAGTCGCCCAGTCGCCTCCGACTCTTCTCGACCCCATGGACTGCAGCCCACCAGGCCCTTCCGTCCATGGGATTTTCCAGGCAAGAGTACTGGAGTGGGGTGCCATTGCCCTCTCCGAGACAGCATATATAGGGGTCTTGTTTTTGTATCCATTCAACCAGTCTTTGTCTTTTGGTTGGGGCATTCAACCCATTTACATTTAAGGTAATTATTGATAAGTATGATCCCTTTGCCATTTACTTTCTTGTTTTGGGTTTGAGTTTACACAACTTTTCTGTGTTTCCTGTCTAGAGAAGATCCTTTAGCATTTGTTGAAGAGCTGGTTTGGTGGTGCTGAATTCTCTCAACTTTTGCTTGTCTGTAAAGCTTTTGATTTCCCCTTCATATTTGAATGAGATCCTTGTTGGGTACAGTAATCTGGGTTGTAGGTTTTTCTCTTTCATCACTTTAAGTATGTCCTGCCATTCCTTTCTGGCTTGAAGAGTTTTTATTGAAAGATTAGCTGTTATCCATATGGGGATCCCCTTCTGAGTTATTTGTTGTTTCTCCCTTGCTGCTTTTAATATTTGTTCTTTGTGTTTGATCTTCATTAATTTGATTAATATGTGTCTTGAGGTGTTTTGCCTTGGGTTTATCCTGTTTGGGATTCTCTGGGTTTCTTGGACTTTGGTGATTATTTCCTTCCCCATTTTAGGGAAGTTTTCAACTATTATCTCCTCAAGTATTTTCTCATGGTCTTTCTTTTTTTCTTCTGGGACTCCTATGATTCAAATGTTGGGGGCATTTAACATTGTCCCAGAGGTCTCTGAGGTTGTCCTCATTTCTTTTAATTCTTTTTTCCTCTCTGCTTCATTTATTTCCACCATTCTATCTTCCACCTCACTTATCCTATCTTCTGCCTCAGTTATTCTATTGTTGGTTCCCTCCAGAGTGCTTTTGATCTCAGTTATTGTGTTATTCATTATTGATTGAGTCCTTTTTATTTCTTCTAGGTCCTTGTTAAACATTTCTTGCATCTTCTCAATCATTGTTTCCAGACTATTTATCTGTAACTCTATTTTGTTTTCAAGGTTTTGGATCATTTTTACTATCATTATTCTGAATTCTTTTTCAAGTAGACTCCCTATCTCCTCTGCTTTTCTTTGGTTTGGTGGGCATTTATCATGTTCCTTTACCTGCTGAATATTTCTCTGCCTTTCCATCTTGTTTACATTGCTGTGTTTGGGGTGGCCTTTCTGTATGCTGGAAGTTTGTGGTTCCTCTTTATTGTGGAGGTTGCTCCCTGTGGATGGGGTTGGATGAGTGGTTTGTCAAGGTTTCCTGGTTAGGGAAGCTTGTGTCAGTGTTCTGGTGGGTTGAGCTGGATCTCTTCTCTCTGGAGTGCAATGAAGTGTCCAGTAGTGAGGTCTGAGGTGCCTATGGGTTTGGTGTGACTTTTGACCACCTGTATTTTAATGCTCAGGGTTATGTTCCTACATTGTTGGAGAATTAGTTTGGTATGTCTTGTTCTGAAACTTGTTGGCTCTTGGGTGGAGCTTGGTTTCAGTGTAGCTATGGAAGCTTTTGGATGAGTTATTGTCAATTAATGTTCCCTGGACTCAGGAGTTTTCTGGTGTTCTCAAGTTTTGGATTTATGCCTCCTACCTCTGGCATTCAGTCTTATTCTTACAGTAGCCTCAAGATTTCTCCATCCATACAGCACTGATGGTAAAACATCTAGGTTAATGGTGAAAAGATTCTCCACAGTGAGGGACACCCTGAGAGGTTCACAGAGTTACACAGAGAAGAGAAGAGGGAGGAGGGAGATATAGGTGACCAGGAGGAGAAGAGGGGGAGTCAAAAGGGGAGAAAGCAATCTGGCCAGTAATCAATTCCCTATGTGCTCTCCACAGTCTGGAACACTTAGAGAGGTTCATGGAGCTACATAGAGAAGAGAAGAGGGAGGAAGGAGATAGAGGTAACCAGGAGGATAAGAGGTGGAATCAAAAGGAGAGAGACAGATATAGCCTCTAGATCTAGTAATCTGTTCTGTAAGTGTTCTCCACAGCCCGGAACACCCAGAGAGATTCACAGAGTTGGGTAGAAAAGAGAAGGGGGAGGGAGGAGATACAGGTGACCTGGGAGAAAAAGGAGAGTCAAAAGGGGGAGAGAGCAATCAAGCCAGTAATCACACTCCTAAGTAAAACTGTGTAATGAAGATTGGATTCTTAAAGGTACAAAATTGATAACAAATACCAAAAAGCAAAGATTAAAAATCTAGAGTAGAGGTTAGACTCTCAAAAATAGAATATTAAAAACAAAACAAAATCACAAAAATTATAAAAATATATATGTGAAAGTTGCTTTACAAATAGGGTTTTTTTTTTTTTTTTGCAAGGTAGTAGTACATTATAAAAATGAAAATTAAAGGAGTAAGAAAGAACTTAAAAATAAAAAAATGAAAAAATGATGATAGTAAAATATATCTAGGAATTTCTCTGGCGCTGTCGAGGGTGGTGTGGGGTTCGGTTTCAGATAGTTCCTTGTTCCAGCTTATACTTCTCAAGGTCTATGTAGTCAGTGCTAACTACAGAGTTTTAATCTGTTGCACCTTCAGATAGTTCCTTGTTCCAGCTTATACTTCTCAAGGTCTATGTAGTTAGTGCTAACTACAGAGTTTTAATCTGTTGCACCTGTCACTTCCAAAGCAGTTCCCTCTTCTTTGTTTATTTTGGCTTCCTCTGTTTGAAAGTCTCTTCAGTGTCTAATTTCTGCCCTGACACAAGGGAGCGAAGGTGGTCACTTATTTAGGCTAACTTGTACAGTTGTGCTGTGGGGAGGGAGAACACTGCAAAAAAAAATCACTGGCATGTGTGTGGGGTGCTTGCAATGTCTGGGCCACACTGGGTTTGCCCCTGTTCACAGTGTGTGTGCTTTCCCAGTCTATACTGCTCAGGATCCAAGTTGCTCTGCAGGGGAACTGTTTAAAGCAGGCCCTGAGTTGTGTGCACTTCCCAGGTCTAAGCCACTTAAGTTCAGGTTCTTGGGTACTCCACAAAGGCACAGACTCAGTTGGGCCTGTGTTTTGTGTCCTTCCCAGTTCTCAGCAGCTCAGGCGACCAGCTGCTTGATGAGCGCACTCTTCCAGGTGGGTGGTGCATCTTTTCACCTCCCCGGTCCCTAATGGGTGTATTTTTAAATAGGTTGAAGTTCATATGATAGTCCAGTCAATAGAAAGGGAATCAAAGGAGGTCTCCATGTTAGCTTGAAACCCACAGTTCGGTTCAGTTCAGTTGCTCAGTCGTGTCCGACTCTTTGCAACCCCATGAATCACAGCATGCCAGGCCTCACTGTCCATCACCAACTCCTGGAGTTCACCCAAACTCATATACATTGAGTCGGTGATGCCATCCAGCCATTTCATCCTCTGTTGTCCCCTTCTCTTCCTGCTTCCAATCCCTCCTAGCATCAGAGTCATTTCCAATGAGTCAACTCTTCACATGAGGTGGCCAAAGTATTGGAGTTTCAGCCTCAGCATCAGTCCTTCAAATGAGCACCCAGGACTGGTCTCCTTCAGAATGGACTGGTTGAATCTCCTTGCAGTCCAAGGGACTCGCAAGAGTCTTCTCCAACACCACAGTTCAAAAGCATCAATTCTTCGGTGCTCAGCTTCCTTCACAGTCCAACTCTCACATCCATACATGATCACTGGAAAAACCATACCCTTGACTAGACAGACCTTTGTTGGAAAAGTAATATCTCTGCTTTTTAATGTGCTATCTAGTTTGGTCATAACTCCTTCCAAGGAGTAAGCATCTTTTAATTTCATGGCTGCAATCACCATCTGCAGTGATTTTGGAGCCCAAAAAAATAAAGTCTGACACTGTTTCCACTGTTTCCCCATCTATTTCCCATGAAGTGATGGGACCAGATGCCATGATCTTCATTTTCTGAATGTTGAGCTTTAAGCCAACTTTTTCACTCTCCTCTTTCACTTTCATCAAGAGGCTTTTGAGTTCCTCTTCCCTTTCTGCCATAAGGGTGGTGTCATCTGCATATCTGAGGTTATTGATATTTCTCCCAGCAGTCTTGATTCCAGCTTGTACTTCTTCCTGAAATCCACAGGTCTGGAGCAATAATAGAAAGCACAAAATTAGATTGCTTGATGACTATGCCTAGGATATTTGGAAACCTTTAGCTTTGAGTATGAAAGGGAAGCTCCATTATGTACTGGCCATCCACACCCATTGAATTCGATGGGTTTCTTTAACAGCCTCGGCTTCAATGAATCAACCAAAGTTCTGGCAT
Organism: Bos indicus x Bos taurus; assembly: GCF_003369695.1. NCBI lineage: Eukaryota > Metazoa > Chordata > Mammalia > Artiodactyla > Bovidae > Bos > Bos indicus x Bos taurus. The sequence continues at coordinate 33,480,827 of NC_040085.1, read as the reverse complement.
AAAGTCAGGAGTAGTTCCAAAACAAATTCTAGAATAGGTAGTATTGTATATAAACAACTGCAAAAGTTTTTTAAATTGGAAAAGTAAAATGAAAAGTGGGTAGATATTGTACCATGTTACAAAATTGTGAAAATTAAAGAAAGAACACAAACTGGTATTCATGTAAAATACCATTTAAATAGTATGTTAATTCTGACTCTTGTCATAATTCTATTGCAAAAGTCAGTGAACAGAGTTTCAAAGGTGATCTTCAATATTTATTAAACTCATAAGCAAATCATATTGTGTTTTAATTTCCTACTTTTATTTTTAGGAATTTTGCTTTCACTATATTTCTTATATTAACACACAAATTATTGAATTTAATGTTTCTGACCCACAACAACTTTTAGTCATAATATTTTGTGGTCGTTCAGTCGCTCAGTCATGTCTTACTCTTTGTTACCCCATGGAACACAGCATGCCAGGTTTCCCTCTCCTTCACTATATCCTGCAGTTTGCTCAAACTCATGTCCATTGAGTCAATGATGCTGTCCAACCATCTCATCCTCTGTTGCCCCTTTTCCTGCCCTCAATCTTTCCCAGCATCAAGGTCTTTCCCAAAGAGTCAGCTTTTTGCATCAGGTGGCCGAAGTATTGGAGCTTAGGTTTCAGCATCAGTCCTTCTAATGAATATTCAAGATTGATTTCCTTTAGGATTGACTGGCTTGATCGCTGTATAAGCAGAATCAAATAGATGTATCTGATTATTGAAAGTGAAGTGAAAGTATTAGTCACTTAGTCATGTCCCACTCTTTGAGACCCAATGGACTGTAGCCTGCCACTCTGCTCTGTCTATGGGATTCTTCAGGCAAGAATACTGGAGTGGGTTTCTATTCCCTTCTTCAGGGGATCTTCCCAACCCAGGGATCAAACCAAGGTCTCCTGCGTTGCCGGCAGATGTTTTACCATCTGAGCCACCAGGATTATTATCTATCATAAATGTCCATTTTTATTGGGCTATAACAGAGGACTATATAATTAACATTATAAATGAAAAGTTAAATAACAAACAACACATATTGAAGATAATCCTAAAACTATTTATGGGTAAATCACTTCTCCACTGAAACTTTTAAAATTTTCCTATGTAATATAAAAATTAAAATACTAGAAATTAACTAGAAAATGAAATTTCAGAACTAAATAAACAAGTCCTAGGGTAATTGAGTTAAAATATCCATGTCTAATCATCCATGTAAATCACTGGAATAATATGTGTAGGGAGAAATCTAATATTATGAAAGACCAGCTTCAAATGAGTGCACAAAGAGAAACTAATACTACAAAGCAAAAACTGGAAGCATGAAGACAACAGATCCCACTGGGATGATGTTAGCTAGAGTATATTAAATAAGAACAATAAAGCTAAAGAAGCTCTTGTAAAGTTCTTAGACAAGGATAAATGTGTTATCAGTGGTCAGCAATGAACTCTGATGTGTCTGGAATGAGCTGAGACATCATGTATAAAACATAAGATCAACAATGCAGTATACTAGATTTTTGGTGTTCTTTCATTGTTACATTGCAAGGTTCCTTGAATATGTTGAACAAATCTATTAATCATTGCTGCTGAGAGGGCCATTCTACCAGACATGTGAAAGACTGAATGACTTGTCCTCTGGCTAATGCAAATAGAATTATATCCAGTAAACAAATAAACTTTTAAAACTTCCCTTTAATAAATAATAGAGACTTGTTGAAATATAAACTTAGCAGAGGTTTTGCATTATTCTGAATAGATAACAAAAAATGTCAACTTGAATATATTCACTAGGCATCTAGTCTAAGGAATTTTTGAATAGAACAAATGGGTGTGAACATGAATTGTAAAATACAAAGCTTTATTCAAACATTAGTCATGTATTGTAAAAAGCTTCAGTGGTTACTGACCCTTGGGCAGTGGATGGTATGTTTGAATGCAGACGTCAAGATGACATAGTCTGTACTATCAAACGCCTTAATGAATAATCAGAGAGACATACACATTAATCAACAGTTGAGCGAGTTTGTGGGACTTCCCTGGTGGTCCAGTGGCTAAGACTCTCCTGGGGGCCTGGGTTCAATTCCTGGTCAGGGAACTAGATCCCACATGCTGCAACTAAGACCTCATGCAGCCAAATAAGTAAATACTTAAAAAATTGAGAAAGCTTATGAAAAATGTTGTCAGAGACGTGTGCAAAGGGTGCCCTGGGATACAGAGAAGTGACTATATTGGGCTCAGGGTGAGGGAAAGCTTCCTTGGAGAAGAGAGACTGCTTTAGGAGTTATAGTCATAGATAACTGGGTATAAGCATTGTGAGTTAATACCAAAATTTCTGACCTGAATATTTCCATGTCATAGTGATATTTACTTAACCACGAGTATTGGAACCTGTTGCTTCAATTACACTTTCCAATTTTACCTTTTTATAAGCAAGAAGATTCATGGACTCATTAAAATCCTACCTGGAGTGAGAAGGCACTTGCAGCTGGACTATGTATAAAATACAGATACTACTGTAGAAAACATCTGTGCTGCCTTATCTGGGGCCCCTTCAGATTACAACTCCATTTACAGTTTAGACTTTGCCATCTTGCCTAGACAACCAGTAATCCATGCCCCAACTCACCACTTCCCATCATACACAGCACTTAATACTGTTTCCCCTCAAAGGAAAACTTAGAACTAAGATGATTCTACTTCCAGTTTGCCTTGAGGAATGCTAGTTAACCCTGGGATGTTCCAGCCAAAGTATTAATAAAAACACCTCACTTTCTCCTCTGGAAAATCTTGGGTTAGTCAAAAACACTATATGGCCACTCCATGTAAAATTAACTTGAATTCCTGCCCATTATGTAGTCTCCAGGATGCTGGGGAAAAAAATAAATGCATCCTCACACTCCTGTTTTTGTTCTGCTGTGCTCCTCAACTGCTGGACCAATTCATTGTTCTGAGGCTTACCACTGGTATTTTATTTTCTTCTAATCTAATGCCAATCACCCAATCTCCACAATAGTAATAAATAATATATAATATGCTAAGAGCATTCGGGTTTGCCTTAGGATAGCAGTCCAGTGAACTGTTTACAAGTAGTAAAGATGGATTTTACAATGATGATACAGCTTAATCCTCCAGCTATATGAATTAAAAGTGACACAATATTATCCTTCAGGCTGTTACATAGAATTTAGTGTTATGCCTGAAAACAGAAATAAAGGGGGCTATTTCAATGTCTTTTCCTCACAGCACTGTCATAAACTACATTTTAGTACCATGTTTTTATGTACATAACTGCAAGAGAGAAATAAAGCACAAAAAGATAAGACTGCAAGTTATTAGGATGAACAAAAGAAGAAAAATTGCCACGGAGGTTATATATACACACATATATATAGAATATTCTTCAGAAATGTAAATATGCATGTATTGCACAATTGGTATCTTTTGGAATGCATGCATGCTAAGTCACTTCAGCTGTGTCCTATTCCTTTTGACCCTATGGGTTGACTCCACTGACCATGGGATTCTCTAGGCAAGAATACTGGAGTGGGTTGCCACTTCCTCCTCCAGAGGATCTTCCCAACCCAGGGACTGAACCTGCGTCTCTTACGCCTCTGCACTGGCAGGTGGGTTCTTTACCATTTGCACCCCCTGGGAAGCCCATATTTTAGAATAAGACTATCTAAATTTATCCATGTAATTTCTGGTTCTTAGTATTCTACATGTACAAAAATACATTCTCAATAAATGTGAATAGTAGGTGATAGTTAGTATGGGAAAACTAAAAATGAGAAAAATAAATGATTTGCCCAAGATCACAGAACTTATAAGTTGTAGGACAGAACATTCAACTTCCAGACTGTATTTCTAACTACCACAAGTATGATAATTTTTATAGTAAATACTTGGAGTATGATACACAAACAAAAATGTACAGCTCAATGATTTTGTAAAACTGATTTAAAAAAAAACAAATATATTTGCTTTTCCAGTACCCCAAAAAAGAATGAACACTATCTGCACCAGAGAAATTCTGCTTATATTCATTCCTGGTTATATCTAACTGTACTCAGGTATAATTACTAGATTAGTCTTGTCAAGTTTTTTTATATTGATGTATAATTGATTTACAATGTTGTATTAATTTCTACTATACAGCAAAGTGACTCAGTTATATACATATATGCATTCTTATTTTATGAAAATACTCTTTTCTATTATGATTTGTCCAAGATTGGATACCATTGCCTGTGCTATACAGTAGGATGTTGTTTATCCATTCTAAATGTAATAGTTTGCATCTGCTAACCTCAACCTTCCACTCGATCCCTCCCCTCAAGCACCTCTCCCTTGGCAACCATGAGTCTGTTCTCTATGTGCATGAATCTATTTCTGTTTCATAGATAGGTTCATTGGTATCATAGATTCCACGTATAAGTGATATCATATGATATATGTCTTTCTCTGACTTACTTCACATACTATGATAATCTCTAGTTGCATCCATGTTGTTGCAAATGGCATTAAAATGGCTTGTCAGTTTTTTAACTTTATAAAACGGAATTGAATCAAGTATGACTTTTTTTTCTTAACATTGTGAAAATCATCCATTTTGTTTATAACAACAAGGGATGTCCAGGTTCCAGAGTGTTCCATGTACATTTTGGTAGTTCCATATCTGAGAAAGATGGAGATAAATTAGGACCCTAATTAGACCTGGGATTAGAACTTAAGAGGAAAGGGGGAGGAAATAAGGAAAGAGAAGATATTAGCCTAACAGGAACATGTTCATACACCTGGGTGGTATGCCCCACCCCTGGTGGTGGTGGTTTAGTTGCCAAGTCATGTCTGACTCCTGCAACCCTATGGACTGGAGGCCACCAGTTTCCTCTGTTCATGAGATTTCCCAGGCAAGAATACTGGAGTGGGTTGCGATTTCCTTCTCCACTCCATCTGCCCCTCTGTAAGAATTCAAACTGTGTACATTTAAGCATGCAAGCAGCAGTGCCCTACAGGCTACTGATGCTCAAGAAAGAAGAATAGAATGGAAAAATAAACCCCAAATCTGGAGTTCTTAAATGCTTTGGTTTTTGCTTTTCATAGGGGAGGGAGATTTTGTGACCTGCAGAATAGTTCTGGCTGGAGGGTTTGCAGGAAAAGGAGTAGTGGATGCCAGGTAATCCAGCTGCTTCTCTGAGCATTTCCTTTGCTCCTCACTGGGTACAGGTGGCAGTGATAAAACCAACTGTCAGTGGCTCTGGCAGAGGCTGGAGTGGGTGAGAAAGAAGCCTGAAAGGCAAGGTACCTCCAGGATAGTCTCCAGGATAATTAGTGATTGTGCCACACAAAGATCCATTCTTTGGTTCTATGATTTGACTATTTAAGACAACTCAATCAGTGGGATCATGTAGTATTTGTCTCACAAACACTGGCTTATTTCACTTATCATAATGTCCTTGATTTCATCCACATGCAGAATTTCCTTCTTTTATTATTGCTTAAAAATATGCATATATAGATATAGATATCTATATATATATCACATTCTTTTCATCATCTTGAAGTTGTTTTCATATCCTGGGTATTGTGAATAATGCTACAATGAACATGGGAGTAAAATATCTCTTTGAGATACTTTTATTTCCTTTGGATAAATATGCAGAAGTGGAACTGCTAAATCATATGGTATTTTTACACTGAATTTTTGAGGAATCTCAATACTATTTTCCATAATGACTGTACCAATATTTTATCAATACTTCTTAAAACATATTATCTGCTAGTCTATACATTGATCTGGCAATATTTAACTCCAGAAATTAGATGTATAATGTGTGAAAATGTCACCAGGAATTTTTATCTAAATTCCAGCTCTCTGTTCCTAATTTTCATACTTAAATGCCATATAAAAGCAAATAGCTTCTGAGAGAGTAAGCTCAGGGAACCAGCACTTCATAATTCAGTATTCATTTTCCTCCTGTCAAGAGGAACTCAACCGGCCACTAAGTGAGTTTTATGAAATAATTCACCAAATATGATCTAAAAAAAGTTCTCATACTTCACTTGTCAAACACTTCATTTTGCTAGGGTGACTATGTGATCTTTAGAAGCAATACATTTACAGATTATTGATGCCAGTAGTGCTTGATGCTATGGAAGCACATACGTCAGTCTTGTCAAATATCAAAACCTTATAACTAAATAGTATATGTGGCAAGATGGTGTTGGCTTCCCATCATGGTGTCATATGCAGGTCTATTGGAAAACCAGGTCTTTCAACTTTGAGAGACAATAAAGCAATCAAATTGTCAGGAGATCACTCCAAGTTATCTCACCCTGTATAGATGCAACCCTATCTTAACATCATTTGTAACAGCCACTAATCTAATGCACAACTAAATCATCACCAAGGTAGCAACTTCTCAAAGGGAAAATAAATTCTTTTTCCTGAAGAGCTGTGCAATACCTGAAAATTGAATTGGAAAGATAAAAGAAATAAAAGAGTAAAGGAGCATCTAGAAGAAAACCTAAGAAGGCAATAAAGGGAAACAGAGTTTATTTGAGGAATATTAGGAGCCCTTCGAGACACTGATCGAAAGGTAAGCAAAAGCTAAATCCTGTGCTCCAAGGCAAAAAAGCTGATTTAGTACTAAAGACTTATGTCAAGGGCTGGTAATGGTAAAAAGTGAGGAATTTCAATATTAGAAAAAGAAAGGAGGAAAAGAACATTTTCAAAGGTAAAGTAAGTGGAGAAACATATAAAGATAAATTATTGTGCAGTAGGTATAATACAAGACCTTAGATTGCATAGAAGTATTCTTAAAACACAAAGAAATTTGGGGCCTAGATTGACTTTAGATATACCCTAATCTAATTGTTTTTTTTTAATTTTATAGATAAAGGCAACACATCCTCAAGAGAATACATCACTCCCTGAGGCACTAAAATTAAAATATATCAATAACACAGTTGAGACCACAATTGACCCAGAATACTTGGTCACACTTTCAACCTGAAAAATTTATAATTATTCTTTTTGAGTTATCTTATGCATCTTCTCCTCTTTGACACCTAGATATGCTACTCTTTTTAACACCACTATAACCAGATGATATTTTGTATTTGGGTTCTGATATTGCTTAGTACTATGCTGTTTACTGCCACCTGATCTGCCTCTTGAGAAATTTGTATGCAGGTCAGGAAGCAACAGTTAGAACTGGACATGGAACAACAGACTGGTTCCAAATAGGAAAAGGAGTTCGTCAAGGCTGTATATTGTCACCCTGCTTATTTAACTTATATGCAGAGTACATCATGAGAAACGCTGGACTGGAAGAAACACAAGCTGGAATCAAGATTGCAGGGAGAAATATCAATAACCTCAGATATGCAGATGACACCACCCTTATGGCAGAAAGTGAAGAGGAACTCAAAAGCCTCTTGATGAAAGTGAAAGTGGAGAGTGAAAAAGTTGGCTTAAAGCTCAACATTCAGAAAACGAAGACCATGGCGGTCCCACCACTTCATGGGAAATAGATGGGGAAACAGTGGACACAGTGTCAGACTTTATTTTTCTGGGTTCCAAAATCACTACAGATGGTGACTGCAGCCATGAAATTAAAAAACGCTTACTCCTTGGAAGGAAGATTATGACCAACCTAGATAGCATGTTCAAAAGTGGAGACATTACTTTGCCAACAAAGGTTCGTCTAGTCAAGGCTATGGTTTTTCCTATGGTCATGTATGGATGTGAGAGTTGGACTGTGAAGAAAGCTGAGTGCCGAAGAATTGATGCTTTTGAACTGTGGTGTTGGAGAAGACTCTTGAGAGTCCCTTGGACTGCAAGGAGATCCAACCAGTCCATTCTGAAGGAGATAGGCCCTGGGATTTCTTTGGAAGGACTGATGCTAAAGCTGAAACTCCAATCCTTTGGCCACCTCATGCGAAGAGTTGACTCATTGGAAAAGACTCTGATGCTGGGAAGGATTGCGGGCAGGAGAAGGGGATGACAGAGGATGAGATGGCTGGATGGCATCACTGACTCGATGAACGTGGGTCTGAGTGAACTCCAGGAGTTGGTGATGGACAGGGAGGCCTGGCGTGCTGCGATTCATGGGGTCGCAAAGAGTCGGACACGACTGAGCGACTGATCTGATCTGATCTGATGCTGTTTACTTTCAAAAGACTACTTGCACCTTGAAGTCCAGAGTTGGTTTATTAATCTTTGATTTTGCTAGAATCCGACATCATATGTGACACATAGCAAGTGAGCAAGACGTTTGTTAAATTTCTACATGTTATTATTTAATTTCTATTTAATTTCGTATATTGCAGCCAGGTGAGCCACTTTGGGTTTGCTGACTCCATTAGCAACTTGGGCTTTGGCAGCTTCTTGGAGACCTGTTGGTTACTGTCCATACTACCTTAGCACCTATCACTGCTGGCTCTCGGCCACACTTTAAGTGAGGGCTGGTCATCTTCAGGGAGTCTAACCATCAGGCACTTAGAGAAGCTAATGGTCTCTCTTACTACTTCTGAGTTATGATCAATTCTCCCAACATGGGGCATGAAATTTGGCTTCTGTAGTAGATGCCCCAAGGTATCAGGCAACACAAACTGCAAATGAAGCTGAGGGATAAGATGAATGTCTCTTGAAATAAAATATGTAGTAGAGCCTGAAGTCAGGTAGGTTGATTCCTCGAGTTCCATTCTTCTTTCTCAGGATCGCTTTGGCTATTCGAGGTTTTTTGTATTTCCATACAAATTGTGAAATTATTTGTTCTAGCTCTGTGAAGAATACTGTTGGTAACTTGATAGGGATTGCATTGAATCTATAAATTGCTTTGGGTAGTATACTCATTTTCACTATATTGATTCTTCCAATCCATGAACATGGTATATTCCTCCATCTATTAGTGTCCTCTTTGATTTCTTTCACCAGTGTTTTATAGTTTTCTATATATAGGTCTTTAGTTTCTTTAGGTAGATATATTCCTAAGTATTTTATTCTTTCCGTTGCAATGGTGAATGGAATTGTTTCCTTAATTTCTCTTTCTGTTTTCTCATTATTAGTGTATAGGAATGCAAGGGATTTCTGTGTGTTGATTTTATATCCTGCAACTTTACTATAGTCATTGATTAGTTCTAGTAATTTTCTGGTGGAGTCTTTAGGGTTTTCTATGTAGAGGATCATGTCATCTGCAAACAGTGAGAGTTTTACTTCTTCTTTTCCAATTTGGATTCCTTTTATTTCTTTTTCTGCTCTGATTGCTGTGGCCAAAATTTCCAAAACTATGTTGAACAGTAATGGTGAAAGTAGGCACCCTTGTCTTGTTCCTGACTTTAGAGGAAATGCTTTCAATTTTTCACCATTGAGGATAATGTTTGCTGTGGGTTTGTCATATATAGCTTTTATTATGTTGAGGTATGTTCCTTCTATTCCTGCTTTCTGGAGAGTTTTTATCATAAATGGGTGTTGAATTTTGTCAAAGGCTTTCTCTGCATCTATTGAGATAATCATATGGTTTTTATTTTTCGATTTGTTAATGTGGTGTATTACATTGATTGATTTGCGGATATTGAAGAATCCTTGCATCCCTGGGATAAAGCCCACTTGGTCATGGTGTATGATCTTTTTAATGTGTTGTTGGATTCTGATTGCTAGAATTTTGTTAAGGATTTTTGCATCTATATTCATCAGTGATATTGGCCTGTAGTTTTCTTTTTTTATGGGATCTTTTTCAGGTTTTGGTATTAGGGTGATGGTGGCCTCATAGAACGAGTTTGGAAGTTTACCTTCCTCTGCAATTTTCTGGAAGAGTTTGAGCAGGATAGGTGTTAGCTCTTCTCTAAATTTTTGGTAGAATTCAGCTGTGACCAGTTATCAAGACTGTATGGTACTGGCACAAAGACAGAAATATAGATCAATGGAACAAAATAGAAAGCCCAGAGATAAATCCACACACATATGGACACCTTATCTTTGACAAAGGAGGCAAGAATATACAATGGATTAAAGACAATCTCTTTAACAAGTGGTGCTGGGAAAACTGGTCAACCATTTGTAAAAGAATGAAACTAGAACACTTTCTAACACCATACACAAAAATAAACTCAAAATGGATTAAAGATCTAAACGTAAGACCAGAAACTATAAAACTCTTAGAGGAGAACATAGGCAAAACACTCTCTGACATACATCACAGCAGGATCCTCTATGACACACCTCCCAGAATATTGGAAATAAAAGCAAAAATAAACAAATGGGACCTAATTAACCTTAAAAGCTTCTGCACATCAAAGGAAACTATTAACAAGGTGAAAAGACAGCCTTCAGAATAGGAGAAAATAATAGCAAATGAAGCAACTGACAAACAACTAATCTCAAAAATATACAAGCAACTCCTACAGCTCCACTCCAGAAAAATAAATGACCCAATCAAAAAATGGGCCAAAGAACTAAATAGACATTTCTCCAGAGAAGATATACAGATGGCTAACAAACACATGAAAAGATGCTCAACATCACTCATTATCAGAGAAATGCAAATCAAAACCACTATGAGGTACCATCTCACACCAGTCAGAATGGCTGCGATCCAAAAGTCTACAAATAATAAATGCTGGAGAGGGTGTGGAGAAAAGGGAACCCTCTTACACTGTTGGTGGGAATGCAAACTAGTATAGCCACTATGGAGAACAGTGTGGAGATTCCTTAAAAAACTGGAAATAGAACTGCCTTATGATCCAGCAATCCCACTGCTGGGCATACACACTGAGGAAACCAGAAGGGAAAGAGACACATGTACCCCAGTGTTCATCGCAGCACTGTTTATAATAGCCAGGACATGGAAGCAACCTAGATGTCCATCAGCAGATGAATGGATAAGAAAGCTGTGGTACATATACACATGGAGTATTACTCAGCCATTAAAAAGAATGCATTTGAATCAGTTCTAATGAGGTGGGTGAAAACTGGAGCCTATTATACAGAGTGAAGTAAGCCAGAAGGAAAAACACCAATACAGTATACTAACGCATATATATGGAATTTAGAAAGATGGTAACAATAACCCTGTGTACGAGACAGCAAAAGAGACACTGATGTATAGAACAGTCTTATGGACTCTGAGGGAGAGGGAGAGGGTGGGAAGATTTGGGAGAATAGCATTGAAACATGTAAAATATCATGTATGGAACGAGATGCCAGTCCAGGTTCAATGCACGATACTGGATGCTTGGGGCTAGTGCACTGGGACGACCCAGAGGGATGGTATGGGGAGGGAGGAGGGAGGAGGGTTCAGGATGGGGAACACATGTATACCTGTGGTGGATTCATTTTGATATTTGGCAAAACTAATACAATTATGTAAAGTTTAAAAATAAAATTAAAAAAAATAAAAAAATAAAACTGTACAAAGGAAAAAAAAAAAAAAACACTAACGTGGCAAAGCTATAAATTTAGGTTAAGTAAATGTGTAAAAGCAAATTATTGGGTTATTTGCTTTGGCAGCACCTCATATGAAAATATATATGTGATTAGGTGTACATAAGCCAGTCTCTAACTTAGTGGCAACTAATAAATATTTGTGAATGGACAAATAAAAAAAAAAAGAAATAAAATATGGAGATGAGAAGGGGCTGACAGTACATTTTCCTTCCTTCCTTTCCCTGATGGACTGTTCTATGGCACAGCGGTTCCACATGACCTGTTGGGAAAAAACACAGCATTTTTTTGTGATGCTCTTGGCCAGCTTGGGAACACACCATCTTGTATTTGCTTTCCATTCTTCCCTACTTTATATCCCTTCTCTCCCTAGATCTTGCTGCTCTAGATTATACCTCCCAATATACCTTAGTATTTATATGTTTGCCACAGGCTATTTCTCAGGGAACTTCATCTATGAAAATTTCAATCTCTAATGATTTTTGTCATTTGAGCTTCGTGAAATTTATGACAAGTTAGTGATATGTCACAATTGAAAGTGACCCCTTTGTAATTTTCTTTGGAAGACGTCAGTTGGATTTTTGTCAAGGTTTTCTTAAAATGGGGATGAACCAACCCTTAACAAGTTTTTTATGTTCTGTTGGATTTCATTTTATTCCTAAAAAAAAATGTGATCATTCTTCATAGTTCTTAATTGGAAAATAAAACATATTTCAGATTGTCTCCCCAAAACTATAAAGAGTGATTCCCTACTTCACTATTTTAATCTTCTTGAAAAATGTAATATACTGCTTGAAGCATGAATGCCATGTTTATTGAAATAAGTTGTCTCGTGAAGTCATATATATTTTTTTAACAAGTACTCCTGCAGTTTGTAACTTATTTATATTGAAGTCTTGCAAAATAGCCCATGGCTGTACAAAGGGAGATGAGGATGGAAGATATCATATCTTGCATAGTCTTTGTCACTTCTCAGTCTCTGACAGTTTCATCCTTATAACCTTTAACTCCAGCTTCCATTCTCACTTTCTACAGAGTGCCCCTCCTAACTCTCCTCTGTAGAAATTTTGAAGCTACCCTTGGCAAGAAGACTAAGCCCTGAGTCTCATTTATCTCATTTAAACAATAATAAAGGGTGCTTTGCAAACAAGATAGCTGTAAGATATCATATATTTAAGATATCAGTTGTGACATATCTTGTCACAACTCTCATCACAATGAGGTAAAATATATGAAGATTTTTTATAACTATACAGTACAATTTAATATTATTATTTTATTGAGTTGTTGGATATTCTGAGTGTGTGTGTATGTGCTCAGTCATATCTGATTCTTTGCAATCCTATGGACTGTAGTTCACCAGACTCCTCTCTCTATGGAACTTTCCAGGCAACAATCCTGGAAAACCATTGCCATTTCCTACTCCAGGAAATCTTCCCAAGACAGTGATCAAACCTGTGTCTCTTGCATTTCCTTCATTGGCAGGCAGACTCTTCACCACTATGCCACCTGGAAAGCCCTCTTGGTTCTTCTAAGTTCTTTATTTACCCTTCTGGTATCATTTCATTAACTCTCAAGTATTCAGTCATCTGCAATATGCCATAGAATTAAAAATGTGCCTCTCAAGATATCTTTACTTCACAATCCACAGAAATCTAAAGCACTTGCTTAAAACAAAGATAATTATATTTTCATCCATGTTGCCCCTCCTTCTCCTCACTTTTTGTTCCAGTGAAAAACCCTAGGTATCACTCTTGTCACAACTCTCTCTTACCACTTCTCTCGCTCATATAAGCAATCACCAAGTCCTGTCAACTCTACTTTATATATAGATTTCAAATCTGGGCATTTATCTCCATCCTTGTGGTTTCTATATTTCATGCCATGATGAATCAAACCCAAATATCACAACATTCTTCTAAATTTTCTCCACAAAATATTTGAGGGATTATCTTAAACACAGGTATGTATCACTTTGCCTGTTAAAAATTACCTTTTAATAATATCAAACTCTAATATAGTGCTTAACATATGCCAGGCACCATTATAAGCTGCTTAAATATCATACTTTATGTAGATTTCTTGACTATGTGGAGTGGGTACTACTGTCTTTTTTTTGTAAACTGATCAACAAACTAAAATACATAAATAACTTGGCAAAGGACACAGAGATCAATTAAAGTGAACAAAGTCAGGATTCCAAATCAGACTGTATCCACATGCACTATTCAATAAAGCAGCCATACAGTCATAGGTACACATGTATGTATGTTATGTGTAGTGTATACATTTGTTGTTCATTCACTAAGTCATATCTGACTGTTTGCAACCCCATGGACTTCTCTGTCCTGCACTATCTCCCCGAGTTTGCTCAGATTCATGTCCATTGAGTCTGTGATGCTATCTAACCATCTCATCCTCTGCTGACCCCTTCTCCTTTTGCCCTCAGTCTTTCCCAGCATCAGGGTCTTTCCCAATGAGTCAGCTCTTCGCATCAGGTGGCCGAAGTATTGGAGCTTTGGCTTTAGCATCAGTCCTTTCAGTGAATATTCAGGGTTGATTTCCTTTAGGATTGACTGGTTTGATCTCCTTGCTGTCCAAGGAATTCTCAAGAGCCTTCTCCAGCACCACAATTCAAAAGCCTCAATTGTTTGGTGTTCAGCCTTCTTCATGGTCCAACTATCACATCTGTACATCACTACTGGAAAACTATTGCTTTAACTATTTAAACCATTTAAACCATTACTTTAACCATTGCTCTAACTGCCTACAGATCTTTGTAGGCAAAGTGATGTCTCTGCTTTTTAATATGCTGCCTAGGTTTGTCAATATATACAGGGTAAGTATATATGCTGCTGCTGCTAAGTCACTTCAGTCATGTCTGACTCTATGCAACCCCGTAGACAGCAGCCTACCAGGCTCCTCCGTCCATGGGAGTTTTCAGGCAAGAGTACTGGAGTGGGGTGCCATTACCTTCTCCAAGTATATATGCATATGTGTATATATTTAAATATATGTCTAAGTGTATATATACATTGTTGCTATAAGGACTCATATAACACACACACACACACACACATACACACACACACATATAAATGATGGATTGTGACAATAGTTTTTATGCCAGGTCATATATTCACCTCTACATCATATGTTTTTAGTTTTTTCATGTATATATTATTCTCTGTTACTAATACAAGATTTAATTATTTAAAAAATTAATATAAAATCATCTGTAAAGAATGAGCACATGATTTTCATTCAATATTTCAATCAGTTATCATAACAACATTGTTAAAGTTGGCACTTTTACCTATATATTACAGATGAGGAATCTGAGAAGGAAAGTTAGCTTTTCAAAGGTAACAGAACTAGAAATGTTGATATAAGGTTCAAGAATATGATTTCAAAACTTGGACTTGCTTTTGCTTTTTGCTAAACATCATTTTAACTTTGTTTTAGAAAGTTTTGATTTCTAAATTCATCTTTTTATTTTATTAAAAAGACTTATTATACTTATAAAGTGGTATTTTTAATTATTCGGCTTCTCAATATAATAATTTTAAAGTTTAGTATTTGTATTATTTGTAGCTTATTTAATTGCTACTATTTTATAGCTAATTTTTTTTTTTACAAATAAAAGTACTTTAATAGGCATTAGCGATAAAGAATAATATAGAAAGATAGAAAATGGAAAAAAGTAAAAAAGTATACTGGGGCTTCCCTCGTAGCTCAGCATTAAAGAATCTGCCTGCTGTTCAGGACACGCGGGAGACACAGGTTTGATCCTTGGGTTGGGAAAATCCCCTGGAGGAGGCCATGGCAATCCACTCCAGTATTCTTGCCTGGAAAATCCCTGGACAGAGAAGCCTAGTGGGCTAAGTCCATAGGGTCACAAAGAGTTGGACACAACTGACATGAGCATGCATACAAGAAATTTTATTACTCCATTAGTCCAGGGAAAAACCTATTATCTAGATCTGCACTCTTCAGTGTGGTAGCTACTACCTATAGCAGCTATTGGGCATGTGAAATGTGGCTACTCCAAAATTGTGAATTGTGAAGTACTGGTACACATAGGTCATTAAATGTACCATGGATCATATTTATATGATTAATTTATATTCATTACATGTTGAAAGATACTATTTTAGACCTATTGAATTAAATAAAACATATCATTAAAACATATAATTTTAATAATTATATATTGATGCTTTAGAATTGTGCTGGAGAAGACTCTTGAGAGTCCCTTGGACTGCAAGTAGATAAAACCAGTCAATCCTAAAGGAAATCAACCCTGAATATTCACTGGAAGGGCTGATGCTGAAGCTGAAGCTTCAAAGCTTCAAGCACTGATGCTAAAGTTGAAACTCCAATACTTTGGCCACCTCATGTGAAGAGTTAACTCATTGGAAAAGACCCTGATGCTGAGAGGGATTGGGGGCAGGAGGAGAAGGGGATGACAGAGGATGAGATGGCTGGATGGCATCATCGACTCAATGGACACAAGTTTGAGTAAATTCTGGGAGTCGGTGATGGACAGGGAGGCCTGGCATGCTGTGATTCATGGAGTCACAAAGAGTCGGACACGACTGAGTGACTGAACTGAACTGACCGAACTGAGTAGCCACATTAAAGATAGTAAAAACAAACAGGTGAACATTATTTTAATAATTGTTGTTGTTCAGTTGCTCAGTCATGTCCAACTCTCTTTGTCCCCAAAAGAAGACTCTTTTGTCTTCTTTGGAAGAACACCCAGGCCTGATCTTCAGAATGGACTGGTTGGATCTACTTGCAGTCCAAGGGACTCTCAAGAGTCTTCTCCAACGCCACAGTTCAAAAGCATCAATTCTTCGTCCCTCAGCTTTCCTCCCAGTCCAACTCACAGCCATACAGACCACTGGCAAAACCATAGCCTTGACTGCTGCTGCTACTGCTGCTAAGTTGCTTCAGTCATGTCCAATTCTGTGAGACCTCATAGACAGCAGCCCACCGGGTCCCCTGTCCCTGGGATTCTCCAGGTAAGAACACTGGTATGGGTTGCCATTTCCTTCTCCAATGCATGAAAAGTGAAAGTGAAGTCACTCAGTTGTGTCCGACTCCTAGTGACCCCATGGACTGCAGCCTACCAGGCTCCTCCATCTGTGGGATTTTCAAGGCAAGAGTACTGTAGTGGGTTGCCATTGCCTTCTCCTAGACAGACCTTTGTTGGCAAAGTAATTTCTCTGCTTTTGACTATGCTACCTAGGTTGATCATAACTTTCCGTCCAAGGAGTAAGTGTCTTTTAATTTCATGGCTGGAATCACCATATGCAGTGATTTTGGAGCCCAAAAAAATAAAGTCTGACTCTGTTTCCACTGTTTCCCCATCTATTTCCCATGAAGTGATGGGACCAGATGCCACGATCTTAGTTTTCTGAATGTTGAGCTTTAAGCCAACTTTTTCACTCTCCTCTTTCACTTTCATCAAGAGGCCTTTTAGTTTCTCTTCACTTTCTGCCATAAGGGTAGTGTCATCTGCATATCTGAGGTTATCGATATTATCCCAACAACCTTGATTCCAACTTGTGCTTCTTCCAGCCCAGTGTTTCTCATGGTGTACTCTGCATATAAGTTAAATAAGCAGGGTGACAATATACAGCCTTGATGTACTCCTTTTCCTATTTGGAACCAGCCTGTTGTTCCATGTCCAGTTCTAACTGTTGCTTCCTGACCTGCATACAGGTTTCTCAAGGGGCAGATCAGGTGGTCTGGTATTCCCATCTCTTGAAGAATTTTCCACAGTTTATTGTGATCCACACAGTTAAAGGCTTTGGCATAGTCAATAAAACAGAAATAGATATTTTTCTGGAACTCTCATGCTATTTCCATGATCTAACAGATGTTGGCAATTTGATCTCTGGTTCCTCTGAGTTTTGTAAAACCAGCTTGAACATCTGGAAGTTCACGGTTCACGTATTGCTGAAGCCTGGCTTGGAGAATTTTGAGCATTACTTTACTGGCATGTGAGATGAATGCAATTGTGCGGTAGTTTGAGCATTCTTTTGGATTGCCTTTCTTTGGGATTGGAATGAAAACTGACATTTTCCAGTCCTGTGTCCACTGCTGAGTTTTCCAAATTTGCTGGCATATTGAGTGCAGCACTTTCACACCATAATCTTTCAGGATTTGAAATAGCTCAACTGGAATTCTATCACCTCCACTAGCTTTGTTCGTAGTGATGCTTTCTAAGGCCCACTTGACTTCACATTCCAGGATGTCTGGCTCTGGGTGAGTGATCACACCATTGTGATTTTCTTGGTCATGAAGATCTTTTTTGTAGAGTTCTTCTGTGTATTCTTGCCACCTCTTCTTAATATCTTCTGCTTCTGTTAGGTCCATACCATTTCTGTCCTTTTATTGAGCCCATCTTTGCATGAAATGTTCCCTTGTTATCTCTAATTTTCTTGAAGAGATCTCTAGTCTTTCCCATTCTGTTGTTTCCTCTATTTCTTTGCATTGATTGCTGAGAGATCTTTCTTATGTCTCCTTGCTATTCTTTGGAACTCTGCATTCAGATGCTTATATCTTTCCTTTTCTCCTTTGCTTTTCACTTCTCTTCTTTTCAGAGCTATTTGTAAGGCCTCCTCAGACAGCCATTTTGCTTTTTTGCATTTCTCTTCCATGGGGATGATCTTGATCCCTGTCTCCTGTACAGTGTCATGAACCTCCATCCATAGTTCATCAAGCATTCTATCAGATCTAGTCCCTTAAATCTATTTCTCACTTCCACTGTATAGTCATAAGTGATTTGATTTAGGTCATAGCTGAATGGTCTAGTGGTTTTCTCTACTTTCTTCAATTTAAGTCTGAATTTGGCAATAAAGAGTTCATGATCTGAGCCACAGTCAGCTCCTGGTCTTGTTTTTGCTGACTGTATAGAACTTCTCCATCTTTGGCTGCAATGGATATAATCAATATGATTTCATTGTTGACTATCTGGTGATGTCCATGTGTAGAGTCTTCTCTTGTGTTATTGGAAGAGGGTGTTTGCTATGACCAGTGTGTTCTCTTGGCAAAACTCTATTAGCCTTTGCCCTGCTTCATTCTGTATTCCAAGGCCAAATTTGCCTGTTACTCCAGGTGTTTCTTGACCTCCTACTTTTGCATTCCAGTCCCCTATAGTGAAAAGGATATCTTTTTTGGTTGTTAGTTCTAAAAGGTCTTGTAGGTCTTCATAGAACCATTCAACTTCAGTTTCTTCAGCATTACTGGTTGGGGCATAGGCTTGGATTACTGTGATATTGAATGGTTTGCCTTGGAAACGAACAGAGAACATTCTCTCGTTTTTGAGATTGCATCCAAGTACTGCATTTTGGACTCTTTGTTGACCATGATGGCTACTCCATATTCTAAGGGATGTAGAAGGCCCACAGTAGTAGATATAATGGTCATCTGAGTTAAATTCACCCATTCCAGTGCATTTTAGTTTTCTGATTCCTTGAATGTCAGCGTTCACTCTTGCCAACTCCTGTTTGACCACTTCCAATTAGAAAAGGCAGAGGAACCAGAGATCAAATTGCCAACATCCGCTGGATCATGGAAATAGCAAGAGAGTTCCAGAAAAACATCTATTTCTGCTTTATTGACTATGCCAAAGCCTTTGACTGTGTGGATCACAATAAACTGTGGAAAATTCTTCAAGAGATGGGAATACCAGACCACCTGATCTGTCTCTTGAGAAATTTGTATGCAGGTCAGGAAGCAACAGTTAGAACTGGACATGGAACAACAGTCTGGTTCCAAATAGGAAAAGAAGTACATCAAGGCTGTATATTGTCACCCTGCTTATTTAACTTCTGTGCAGAGTACATCATGAGAAACGCTGGACTGGAAGAAGCACAAGCTGGAATCAAGATTGCTGGGAGAAATATCAACCTCAGATATGTAGATGACACCACCCTTATGGCAGAAAGTGAAGAGGAATTCAAAAGCCTCTTGATGAAAGTGAAAGTGGAGAGTGAAAAAGTTGGCTTAAAGCTCAACATTCAGAAAATGAAGATCATGGCATCTGGTCCCATCATTTCATGGGAAATGATGGGGAAACAGTGGAAACAGTGTCAGACTTTTACTTTTTTGTGCTCCAAAATCACTGCAGATGGTGACTGCAGCCATGAAATTAAAAGACGCTTACTCCTTGGAAGGAAAGTTATGACCAACCTAGATAGCATGTTCAAAAGAGGAGACATTACTTTGCCAACAAAGGTCCAGCTAGTCAAGGCTATGGTTTTTCCTGTGGTCATGTATGGATGTGAGAGTTGGACTGTGAAGAAAGCTGAGTGCCGAAGAATTGATGCTTTTGAACTGTGGTGTTGGAGAAGACTCTTGAGAGTCCCTTGGACTGCAAGGAGATCCAACCAGTCCATTCTGAAGGAGATCAGCCCTGGGATTTCTTTGGAAGGAATGATGCTAAAGCTGAAACTCCAGTACTTTGGCCACCGCATGCAAAGAGTTGACTCATTGGAAAAGACTCTGATGCTGGGAGGGATTGGGGGCAGGAGAAGAAGGGGATGACAGAGGATGAGATGGCTGGATGGCATCACTGACTCGATGGACATGAGTCTGAGTGAACTCCGGGAGTTGGTGATGTACAGGGAGGCCTGGCGTGCTGCGATTCATGGGGTCACAAATAGTCCGACACCACTGAGTGACTGAACTGAACTGAACTGAATTTGCCTTGATTCGTGGACCTAACATTCCAGGTTCATATGCAATATTGCTCTCTTTAAATCACAACTGTGGTTGCATTTATGGCTTGCAATCTCCTCCTATTGACAGTGCTCACTAAATTAAGAAAGTTAAGCTGACATATCAATGTTTATTAACAACCATTTTTAGAGGATAAAGGGAGACTGAGTCAATCTAGAGCAACTCCTTTATTAACAGATGGTAAAAGTTAACTCCAGAGAGGTTAGCTTTGATCATGATGACATTGATAGCTAAGGAAGAATCATTTTGATGAAACTAAAAGCAATCTCTTCAGTGGAAAATATTTCTCTTCTGGTTATTTGTTATCACAGATCATCTCTTCTACATTTTGATCTCACAGTTCTGAAGTGGAAAGACTCCCAGGCTTGCCAAGTGGCTTCTTATTATCTAATAGCAATGGGAAGAGATTTTTGGTGAAGAGAGGTTGGGAAAAAGGAAGACAAATTCTGCTTCTGGTCTTTGTTTTAGTATAGGCTCATGATAGCAGTAGGGGTAGAATGTGACCTCAAGACTACTGTCCTTCAGCAGTTCTGGCACGTCCAGTGGCTGTGGCTCCAGCTGCATCACAGGTGGTTTAGATTCCTACACCGTCATCTAGAGGTTTTAGTAGGTTTCTGATATCTGGATGTCACCAGATGCAAGGCTGTGGGAGACGAAGTGTGTGCTGAATATGAAAATAAAACAGACAACAATGGCTTTAACACTATGAGGTCTTCTGGACATTTTTAGTTGCACTCTAAGCTTACGAAAAAAGTATCAAACTCAGGGCTTACTATTAAGCCCAAGGTAGAATGAGAACACCAGATAGCTTCTAATCACATATCTTCTGTAGATATGGGGCTAAAATATCTGGAAAATGAAATGTCAAAGTTAATGTTGAGGGTTTCAGAATTAAAATATTTGTTTTAATTTTTTATGTGTCTTTGGTGAAAATTAGTGCATTACCTGGAAATCAGTGGAACCCAGTGAGTAGAAAGGTAACTATTTGGGTAGATTCTGGTGACTGAACATCTTGGAATGTTAAACCCCTGCTATGACCCTCTTGCAGCAAAAGCAGACTCTCTTGCCTTTTTTGAAGAGAATACATTTTTCTTGTGTTTCAGTTATCTTTTGCTTCCAAAAAGACTTTGACTTCCAATGCAGGGGGTGCAGGTTTGATCAGAAGCTAGGATGCGTTGGGGCCAAAAAACCAAAACGTAAAATAAGAGCAATATTATAACAAATTCAATAAAGACTGTAAAACTAGTCCACATCAAAAAAAAAAAAAAAAATCTTAAAAGAAAAGTTGACAAAGGGGCGGACTGAGCTGGCTGTATGTATCTCACCTGTTCTACCCTCGTCCTTTTACATTTGACACTGAACTGTTACAGTTAAAAGTCTGCAAGCTGCATGTCCCAGACTCCCTTCAGCTTTCTGATGTTCTGTCATTGTCAGACCCTGGCAGGTAATTTGAAAGCTGGAAGGATGGAGAGGTTTTAGCTCAGACAGCGGTGATAGATGCTGGTCATTGCTAATGTTGCTACAGGACAGATGAGACACTTTGGCTGAGAATTCCATGAGTCCCATCATAGTTGAACTTTGGTGCTTGCTTCCAGCTCTGCTCTCTGTGGAGCTCTACCAGCTTCAGCCCTTGCACAGCTGCCCTCCAGCAGCCAGGCAGTAGGTGCTGCTTCATGGATTCTAGTCCAGTGGCATTAGTAGCGTTCTGAACTCAAGGTAACATATATGATCCTTTTTGTTCTGCCAGCACCTCTCCTTTTCCCTAAAGCAGTGTCTTTCTAACATTGTAACCATTTTCCTGTTTCACTTGCCTTTGTTTTAAATAGATAGCATGTTTCTAATTTCCTAGCTGCACCTTGGTGGATATAATTTCTAAATCATAAAA
This sequence comes from Bos indicus x Bos taurus, assembly GCF_003369695.1. Lineage (NCBI taxonomy): Eukaryota > Metazoa > Chordata > Mammalia > Artiodactyla > Bovidae > Bos > Bos indicus x Bos taurus. Next base: position 33,458,720 of record NC_040085.1, on the reverse strand, counting down.
TCATGTTTACATTGAAAGAAAAGCACAAATTATAATCAAATCATTTATACCTGATATAATCAGTATATTTTATCATTTTAAGAATGCCAGAACATGCTCAAGAAAAGAATAGACTTGATAGACCAATATTTGATGCGTGCATGTGAAACTTGGATGCCCCTAACTTCCCATAAGTTAACATCCTTCATTCTTAGGTGAAAGTGAGTAAGTTTATTTATTTTTTTAATATAGATACTGCAATATAAACTTTGTCTTCATTGCACGGGTTTAAGGGGAATGTTAAAATCCTCAGTAGCAGAGCTACTCAAATGGGGTCTGCAAACCAGTGCCCATCTGCAGACTATTTCTAACCTGTGAGGAAATAGCTTATTTCAGAATGGAATTACACGTACTCTAGCCTTCATAGATGGACTCCCTTGGTGGCTCAGTGGTAAAGAATCCTTCTATGACACAGAAGATGCAGGAGACCCAGATTCAATCCCTGGGTTGGGAAGATCCCCTGGAGGAGGGCATGGCAACGCATTCCAGTATTCTTGCCTGGAGAATCCCATAGACAGAGGAGACTTGCAGGCTGCAGTCCATAGGGTCACATAGAACTGGACATGTCTGAAGTGATTTAGCATACATACATCCTTCATAGACAGTCTCTCTCTCTCTCCTCGAAATATTAATGAAATAATCAATTTACATTTGTTGTAAGCTCTAAACCTCCCAGAACAGTAAAAATCAGTTCATAAACTAGTGACTAGGTCTATTATTTAAAAAGGGAATTAAATTTGGTATCACTGAAATAGCAAAAAGTAGAACACAGGTAGATTTCCTTTTAGAAAAAATTTATTTTATAAATGTATATATACTGTGTTTTTGGAAAAAAATAATAAGTGCACAATGAAATGTGGAATGACTTACCCCTGAAAATAAACTAGTATCTTAAAACCATATGCTTAAGTGATCAGATTGCAGTCCATAATAGTCATCTTCACTATTCTACAAGGAACAGAAATGATTTGATAAAGAGGTAGATACTCAAGAAAAAAAGATTTAAATGTCACTTTCTTAAAAATACAGTGAAAAACTGATTTGATTTCACAGAAATGAAACAAAAGGATATGAAAAATAAAAACCGAGAACAAGGTTGAAAGAGTTATTTTTTTACTCAAACATTTCTGTACTTAACTCAGAATGGGATGAAAGAATGGACAGGATATTTGGAAAAGAATGAAGAACTTTAAGTATTAGGATCGGGGAAAATCTTTATGGTGCATTGTAATACAATAAAAACAAATCAGAATTTAAGTGGATTGTTATTTTTATATTCTATTATAGTGGAAGATTCCTACTCACAATTTAAATAAATTATCTTGATCACATGTTATTTCTCTAGAAACAAAGTACCAATACTATATTCTGTATAAGGTAAATTGTTGGGAATACAGTATCACAGTTAAGTGAAAGCTAATTTTCCTAACATATTTGATGTTTGTGTTGTCCCTTTGTATTCATGAGTTCTTTTTCTGAAAATTTGTTCCAGATGCTAACTACAAACGAAGCCTGTAATTCTTAAATAATTTCAGCCTATTCTATAAGCTCAAATAAATAAGGCTTTTGATTTAAGATTGTTTAATCTCAAAGAGACCAGTATAGAAAACAGATTAGAAATATGGATGTAGTGGCATTCAAAAAGAAACTCTATTCATTTACAAAGCTAAGCAATGGAAGTTCTCAAAAGATGGCCTCATGATGTGAAATGGAATCAAAGAAATACCACATTCCTTTGAATTTAAGTGAGCTTTTAAATCAGAGGGTAAGGGTATCAAAAACTGTTCTTTGTGAAAGAATGAATATGAGCCAATGCTAATTTTACATCTCTGTTCTCTCAGGAAACTTTAATGTTTAGAGTGAAAAGGAAAATGAAGCTCTCCTCATGTTTTAAAATTAAAATTCATACTGACAAAAATATTTTATTGCAAAGTCTGTGTTTCACTGCCAAGTTATCTTGGTGCCAAAGAATAACAACAACAATTATGACTGCAAAAACTGACAACATTTATTGAGTGCATACTATATGCCAGGCATTCCTTTCATACATTTTGCATGTATTAATCCTCAAAGCAACACTGAACAATTATCACCATTTTACAGAAAAAGAAATAAAGTAATGAACATTTATCCTAGAAATCATTGAGTTATATTCTTCTGGAAATTGACTGCAAAAATCTTTGCTTCCCTTCCTCAGAATTAGAATGATGTGATACATAAAAAAATAAAATGTATATGCTTCTAAAAGGTTTAACGTAATAGAGCTGTTAAACTGAGACAGGAAAGAAAATCTAAATCATAGAAAGAAGTATATGTATTTTTGGAATTAATAACAGAAAATATTTCATATGAATGCATACTCAACAGATAGCTAGAATTGATGCGTGTCTTAAAAAAATTAAAAAAGACTTTTAGTGAGTGTCAAATTAGATATATAAAATACATCTATTTCATAAAAGAATAATTTAACCACATTAAATCTATTATAAGACCATGAAATATTTTTATGTTTAGACATTAAATTTACTCTATTTCCAAGCATTCATAGAAGAAATGTAAATGAAGGATGATGTCATTCTAACTTTTTCAGGAAAGCCAAATCTTACAAAATAAAGTACTTTCTAGTTTTAACCCTTAAAACAAGTATCTCTTGAAAGATTTATGTCAGAATGACAGGAACATAGATTTGTAGACTTGCTTCCCAGTGAAGAAACCATTAACTGGTGAAAATTTCTTAAAAATAAAAACAACAGAAACAACCATTCAAAAATCTCTGAACTGTCACAAAGGAATAGAACAAATGAAAACCATTTAATCGTGAAAATCTACTAAATCTCTGTAAGAACAGCTAGTGCATCAGACTAGAGCCATGACCTTCTCCTTCTGCTCCCCAGTTCAGCATGATAGAACCTCCACCTTAGGAGAGCTGACAAGAGACAAGGCTCTTTCTCTCCTCAGCTCCCTGTCAAAGACTAGTATCTCACCAGGAAAAGCAGGTTGCCAGAATTTCTCAGTCTTTCCATGCTTGTTTCTCAAAGGCTAAATTCAGTGTGTTTGGCCAATATGTCAGACTCCATTCTTTTACCCAGTGCTCATTCATAAGGCAAAGACTACCACAGTCACCACAGGCCAAGAAAAATGAGGCTCCAACATCTTCACCTCAATTTCTTACAATATGAAAGTTCCACATAGGAGAGGCAAGCTGGGAAGACCAGAGGATACTGCTCCTACTCAGCACCCTGCTCAAGATGTAGGGATGTCACTCCATGAGACTGGCCACTGTCTTGCCCCTAGCTCTGGGAGAATGAATCAGAAATTTTGCTCAAGGGGAATCATATTATAGGAACAGAATGCACTGAATCTCACTCCAAAGGACTTGACTTTGCAATGGCACCCGACTCCAGTACTCTTGCCTGGAAAATCCCATGGATGGAGGAGCCTGGTAGGCTGCAGTCCATGGGGTTGCAAAGAGTCGACTTCACTTTCACTTTTCACTTTCATGCATTAGAGAAGGAAATGGCAACCCACTCCAGTGTTCTTGCCTGGAGAATCCCAGGGACGGGGGAGCCTGGTGGGCTGCTGTCTATGGGGTCACACAGAGTCGGACACGACTGAAGCAACTTAGCAGCAGCAGCAGCAGCAGAGCAGAGCAAGGGGGATTTCAAGCCTAAGGGCCTCTCAAACACAATAGAGATTTAGGTGATAAGCAACTAAGAGGAGGCTAGTAGGTCTTTGAGCTCAGAAAGCTAAACTGCTAGTTGATAAGAGAAAACCATTGACCAGGGAATGATATAGCTAAAAACTGCCATCTGGGGTCAGAACAAATCCCACAGAATGACTTCAAAACCTACTCCTGCAATGGTGTCAACATTTAATTGGATCAGATTGTGAAATCATTTATGCTTCAGAGAAAGGTTAGGAAAAAAGAGAGAGAAACCAGCTGGAAAATATGAGGGGCTTAGCCCATTTTGAAATGTTCAGTGTATCAAATGAGAAATCATATGTTAGAAATTAATATAAAAATAGAAATTTAGAAAACATTTTGGGTTAAATGAAAATAAAGACATACTATATCATCAACTGATAACAGGTCAATAAAATGTGGTATATTCATGAAATAGAACAGTATTTATCAATAAAACGTGATTAAGTATTCATACATGCTACATCACGAGTGAACCTTGAAAACATACTAAGTGAAAGAAGCCAGTCACTAAGGACAGTATTGTGTGATTCTATGTATATGAAGTGGTCATAGTACGGAAATATATTAAGATAGAAAGTGGATTAGTAGTTGCCACATGTGTTGGAGATGTTAGCGGAGATGAGGAGTGACTGCTAAGCTTTTTTTTTGGGGGGGGTAATAAAAACATTCTAAAATTTATTGTGATAGTGATTACATGACTGTGCTTATATTCAAAAATCACTCAATTTTATATAAATGTCTCAATAATATGTTTTTAGAATAACTATACAAGGGCAATATTGAATTAAATATCTAAATTTTACATAGTATAGATATTATCCACAATACACAATTTGTGGCCTACTGAAGCTTAGTTTTAAACAAATGCACTGAGTCAATTAAGATTTTGTAGTTAATATCTAGACATTGTAAGAAACATAATGAAAACAAAACAGTGGATTTTTGCTTTTAAATGTTTAATACTGTTAAATGAATTGCAGAAGAATATTATGTTTATCCTCATTGTCCTAGAAATTATCCTTTTTAGTATTGTTCTAGGACTTCACTAGAATTTTATAAATTATAGTAAATATTCATAGTTCTTCTGAGTATTTGAGATAACAAAGCCTTCCTCAGTGATCAATGCAAAGAAATAAAGGAAAACAATAGAATCGGAAAGACTAGCTATCGCTTCAAGACAATTAGAGATAGCAAGGGAACTTTTCATGCAAAGATGGGCTTAATAAAGGACAGAAATGATATGGGCATAACAGAAGCAGAAGGTATTAAAAAGAGGTGGCAAGAATACACAGAAGAACTATACAAAAAAGATCTTCATGACCCAGATAACCACAATGGTGTGATTGCTCACCTAGAGCCAGACATCCTGGAATGTGAAGTCAAGTGGGCCTTAGAAGCATCACTATGAACAAAGCTAGTGGAGGTGATAGAATTCCAGTTGAGCTATTTCAAATCCTAAAAGATTATGGTGTGAAAGTGCTACACTCAATATGCCAGCAAATTTGGAAAACTCAGCAGTAGCCACAGGACTGGAAAAGGTCAGTTTTCATTCCGATCCCCAAAAAAGGCAATGCCAAAGAATGTTCAAACTACCACACAATTGTACTCATCTCACATGCTAGCAAAGTAATGCTCAAACTTCTCCAAGCCAGGCTTCAACAGTACATGAACCATGAAATTCCAAATGTTCAAGCTGGATTTAGAAAAACCAGAGGAACCAGGGATCAAACTGCCAACATCCATTGGATCATCAAAAGAGCAAGAAATTTTCAGAAAAGCATCATCTACTTCTGCTTTATTGACTATGCCAAAGCCTTTCACTGTGTAGATCACAACAAACTGTGGAAAATTCTTCAAGAGATGTGACTCCTGAGAAATCTGTATGCAGGTTAGGAAGCAGCGGTTAGAACTGGACATGGAACAACAGACTGGTTCCAAATCAGGAAAGGAGTAGGTCAAGGCTGTATATTGTCACCCTGCTTATTTAACTTCTATGCAGAGTACATCATGAGAAATTCTGGACTGGATGAAGCACAAACTGGAATCAAGATTGCTGGGAGAAATATCAATAACCTCAGATATGCAGATGACACCACCCTTATGGCAGAAAGTGAAGAACTAAAGAGCCTCTTAATGAAAGTGAAAGAAGAGACTGAAAAAGTTGGCTTAAAACTCAACATTCAGAAAACTAAGATACGGCAGATGGTCCCATCACTTCATGGCAAATAGATGGGGAAACAGTGGAAACAGTGAGAGACTTTATTTTTTGAGGCTCTGAAATCACTGCAGATGGTGATTGAAGCCATGAAATTAAAAGACGCTTGCTCTTTTCAAGAAAAATTATAACCAACCTAGACAGCATATTAAAAAGCAGAGACATTATTTTGCCAACAAAAATCCATCTAGTCAAAGCTATGGTTTTTCCAGTAGTCATGTATGGATATGAGAGTTGGACTATAAAGAAAGCTGAGAGCTGAAAAATTGATGCTTTTGAAGTGTGGTGTTTGTCAAGACTCTTGAGAGTCCCTTGGACTGCAAGGATATCCAACCAGTCCATCCTAAAGGAAATCAGTCCTGAATATTCATTGGAAGGACTGATGCTGAAGCAGAAACTCCAATACTTTGGCCACCTGATGCAAAGAACTGACTCACTGGAAAAGACCCTGATTCTGGGAAAGATTGAAGGCAGGAGGAGAAGGGGACAACAGAGGATGAGATGGTTGGTTGGCATCACTGACTCAATGGACATGAGTTTGAGTAAACTCCAGGAGTCAGTGATGTACTGGGAGACCTGGCGTGCTGCAGTCCATGGGATCACAAAAAGTCGACAAGACTGAGCGACTGAACTGAACTGAACTGAACACTAATGATCCTAGTTGTTATTAATATTTATGTTACCAGTGATAAGAGGATAAAAATCAGAGAAACAGTAATTGCACATCAAATTAATCAGATAGTGAGTTAAACATGGTTGCTTAGACACATATTTGAATCCTGGTCTCCTCAAACCAGGCTTCCCACGTGCCTCAGTGGTAAAGAATCTGCCTGCCAATTTCAGAGACACACGAGATGCCAGTTGGATCCTGGGTCAGGAAGATCCCCTAGAGAATGGAATGTTAACACACTCCAGTATTCTTGCCTGAAAAATCCCATGGCAAAGGAATGTGGAGGGCTAAAGTCCATGGGCTCACAAAGAGTCAGACACGACTGAGCGTACATGAACATACCCTCCTCAAACCACACTAATGTGAGAACATAGTTTTCAAAGGTCAAATTCACAGGACAAAGAGATCGGGAAGGAAAAAAAGAAAAGACATCTTTAGAACCCAGAAAGAGGAAATGCAGTGGTTAACTTTGTAGATTGGAAAAAGTGATACCCAGAATCTATGTGGAAAGGATTTTGTGTGAAAGAAATTAATGTTTTCTTGTTTTTTTTTCCCCCAGAGTAAGATTTAAAGGGAGAAAATCTAAAACTGAGAAACAGGATTTGTCAGTAATCCACAGCTATCACAATTGAACACAACTGTTGGGTACCACTTTGATTAGGCTGGCCACTGTGAATGCATTTTTGGTCTTTGTTATTCTTTAGCAGGGATCTAGGATTCAGTGTCCCAGATAACACGCACATGCTCTAGCTGTCAAGTGGTAGAAATAGGGCATATGGGGCCCTCCTTGGTGGGTGAGCCATGTCTATTCCAACATTGACACAAACAGAAAGCAGAGGTGGATGCTGAGAAGCAAACATGATGACAGATATTCATGACATGCAATTGTTAGGAAAGTGAAAGTCACTCAGTCGTGTCCAACTCTTTGGGATTCCATGGACAGAGGAGCCTGGTGGGTTACAGTACATGGGGTCGCAAAGTGTCGGTCATGACTTAGCGACTGAGCACACACAGCACATTATGGAAAACAGATGCAAAGGAACGATGCTTTAGATCTTATTCCTTTATTTGAGGACTTTATCCATCTCTACTTATTGTACCTACCATCCTGCCCTGGTGCCAATAGAACTAGGAAATATCAAAGCAGGTATGAAGGATCCTGAGGATGGCAAGCTAGTGGCTGACTTCCTCTGGCCTTGCCTGAACGGGTTGCAGGACTGCAGAAGGCAGATGCATTCACATGGGTATCACTCACTCATCACTGAGGGAGAGGGATACCAGATGCAATGTTCCATAATGATTAACCCAAGACAGAGGAACTCTCCATAAGCACCATCATCTATGTTATTTCCCCAAGTTCACATGTACCTCAAAAAGTGCTGAGAGGAGAGGGTGAACTAACAGAAACCTGGTTTTAGCCATATGTAGGGATTTTTCAGTAAAAAAAAGATCAAAGTCTTCAGTGGTGTGTGCCAGCACAGTGATCAAAAAGACTAGTTGAGTCCACTCACATCCCAGCTATTATCAACTTGATGGACCAAACCATACCTTGTAACTGTTGTAAAAATTACCTATATACCCAGACAACCTCTCAGAAAGGAGGAGGTAGAGAAGAGATGAGCAGTGAGGATGTGAGAGAGAGCATAGCTAGGAATTATCTGAAATAAACAGCCAAATAAAACAGATTAGTTACCTTCAAATGATGCTGATACCATTAACTGGCAAGTTTAAATGTGTTTCTCCTACTTTCCCTATTGACTGTCAAGGCATATTTAAAAGGAAAGTTTAGTTTGATCATAAAAAAGAAAGCATATTTTCTGAGTATGGAGTAGTAAATGTAGTAGATTTGCCATCCCATTACATTTAAATATTGTATTTCTTAATGCTGATTCAAACATACTAAATAAATCCTATGATATCTTTAAAGGCACTTAAGTAAAGAAATCCTCTGGTTATTTCTTTATATAGAGATATCTGGACTGGGAATATCTGATCTGATTATTGAAGCCTCTAGCAATATCAGGGCTTCCCTGCTGGCTCAGTGGTAAAGAATGCTCCTGCAATGCAGGAGACACAGGAGACTTGTGTTTGATCCCGAAGTGGGGAAGGTCCCCTGGAGGAGGGCATGGCAACCCACTCCAGTATTCTTGCCTGGAGAATCCCACAGACATAGGAGCCTGGCGGGCTATAGTCCAAAAGGTCGCACAGAGTCAGACACTGCTGAAGTGACTGACGCTAGCCGTATCCAGCTAAATTTCCATTTTGCCAAGTTGGATAGTTTTTCCCTCTCATTCTCAAAAATAGCTTTTTCAAATATTCTTCATTTTCCTTAACTCAGAGCCCACAATAGCTATCAGCACCTGCCATGCCCTCATGGTTCTCAGAGAAAAGACCCATTCATTAGGAACATCAGAATTCCAGATTTATAAGCTTAACACATCTACATCCAAACTTTACTTCTTCTCCTATATTACCGTCATGACATTAGACAAACAATAACATCAAATATCATTCACTTGGAATCTCAATATATTAGTTCAGTTTGGTCGCTCAGTCATGTCCAACTCTTTGCGACCCCATGGACTGCAGCACGCCAGGCCTCCCTGTCCATCACCAACTCCCAGAGTTTACTCAAACTCACCTCTATTGAGTCCGTGATGCCATCCAACCATCTCATCCTCTGTTGTCCCTTCTCCTCCTGTCTTCAGTCTTTCTCAACATCAGGGTCTTTCCCAATGAGTCAGTTCTTTGCATCAGGTGGCCAAAGTATTGGAGTTTCTGTGTCAGCATCAGTCCTTCCAATGAATATTCAGGACTGATTTCCTTTAGGATGGACTGGTTGGATCTCCTTGCAGTCCAGGGGACTCTCAAGAGTCTTCTCCAACACCACAGTTCAAAAGCATTAATTCTTCAGTGCTCAGCTTTCTTTATAGTCCAACTCTCATATCCATACATGACTACTGGAAAAACCATAGCTTTGACTAGATGGACCTCTGTTGGCAAGGTAATGTCTCTGCCTTTTAAGATGCTATCTAGGTTAGTCATAACTTTACTTCCAAGAAGCAAGCGTCTTTTAATGTCATGACTGCAGTCACCATCTGCAGTGATTTTGGAGCCCCAAAAAATAAAGTCAGCCACTGTTTCCATTGTTTCCCCATCTATTTGCCATGAAATGATGGAACCATCTGCTGTATCTTAGTTTTCTGAATGTTGAGTTTTAACCCAACTTTTTCACTCTCTTCTTTCACTTTCATCAAGAGACTCCTTAGTTCTTCTTCACTTTCTGCCATAAGGGTGGTGTCATCTGCATATCTGAGGTTATTGACATTTCTCCCAGCAATCTTGATTCCAGCTTGTGCTTCATCCAGTCCAGAATTTCTCATGATGTACTCTGCATATAAGTTGAATAAGCATTGTGGTAAGGGTCTGGTTTTTCTGTCCCTGCATTTCAAGACCCTCCTTGGTTTCATCTGCTCTTTTGTCCTTGGGTCACTACACTTGCTGGAAATGCAGAGCCTCAGGCTCCACCTTAGGTGTACGGACTTACAATCTGCCGTGTACTAACAGACTCAGGTGATTTTCATGCACATTTTAAAGAACTGATAAATGGTGTAGTACCTTTAGGATGAACTCCTCCCACCTGAGACTGTGACTCTCAACCTAACCAATCACTACTTTTCCATCTTCCTTACTGCCACTAATGTAATTTTACAAACCTGTGTTGGGTGAGTTTCCCATTGACAAGGTGAATTATGACCAACACCCCATGATTGTGCAGGAACCCAGTGTCTCTGTGTATGTACATCTCACATTTGTTTCTTTTTAAAAAAATAATTTTTATTTATTTTTGACTGTGCTGAGTCTTCGATGCTGTGTGGGCTCTTTCTCTAGTTGTGGTGAGAGGGTGCTACTCTAGTTTGGGTGCAGGGGCTTCTCATTGCCATGGCTTCTCTCTTTGTAGAGTATGGGCTCTAGGGCATGTGGGTTTCATTAGTTATGTGCATGGGCTCAGTAGTTGTGGCTTCTAGGCTCAAGAGCACAGGCTCAGTAGTTGTGGCTTAGTTGCTTTGTGGCATGTGGGATCTTTCCAGATCAGAGATAGAACCTGTGTCTCCTGTATTGGTGAATGGATTCTTTACCACTGAGCCACGAGGATAGCCCCCATTGTTTCCTTGTATATCTTTTGCACAAGGTCATTTCAACTATGTCAGCATACCAAAGGAATATTTATTCATGCTTTTGGCCATGATCTGATGTGGACTTGCATGACAGGCAGCCTGAGGATCCATGATGGATGAGTATACTCAAGTTCAATGAAACTATTTAGGTGCTTCATTAAGCACCTAATTTGGTCCACAGTAGGTGATCATCCAACACACATTTCATCAGCATTTATTATGGAGAAGGTGTTAAAATTAGACCAGTCTGGGTGAACTCAACCCAAGAACTTCTGTGGTGGGTAGGGCCAGCAGTACTGGTCTGGACAGTAACCAGTAAATGGTTTGTTGCCATAAATCCATCCCTGAAGGAGTAGGACTCCAGCCAGTGACTGAGTCCACAAGTTAGGTCCAACCATTGCAGGGAAGGGGCTAATAAGACAGAGTATCAGTCAGTAACTGCATACTGCCGGGGTCCAGCCCCGGCTGATCCAGGGTATTCGAAGGAGAGACGGCGTAGGCGAAGATCAGGAAACAATTGCTTAATTAAACGTTAATTACAGATATAAAGAGTAATAGAATGAGGATAGCTCAGTAGGAAAATTCAGTGGAGAAAAGAGGCTGAATAATTCAGCCAGAAGGTAAGAGAAAGAACGACATGGTGAGACCAAGTTTCGGTGAACAAGGCCTGCACTTTATTTTCCAAAGTAGTTTTTATACCTTAAGTTATGCATAGAGGATAATGGGGGAAGGGATAGAGTCATGCAGCAAGCCAGGCTTTCTTCCTGCAAACTTATCATATGCAGAAGCTTAGGTGATTTGCATCATCTTCTGGCCCGGAGGCCTGTTAACATTTTAAGACCCTTTCTTCAGAAAACTTATTTTTCTCTAAAGGTGATTGGTCAGGAGCCACCCTCCAAAAGCATTAGATAAAGTTGCATTCCTACAGAGCAAAGGTGTGGTGGGCTATAACAAGAAAAAGAATTAACTCAAGGGTCCCAGGTTACAAACATTAAAGCTACTATTTACACCAATTATATTAATCAATACACTGCCGGGGACACAGCAGGTAAGGGATATGGAAACTTAGCAGCAAACATTGGCCCAACAAGTGAAAATCCCTTCACCAATACAATTTCTAATCAATCTTTTAACTGCTCAAAAGAATCTGTGTTTAGACAGTTTAGAACATCTCCTGCCTCTCACAGTTGGGAGGCTCTGAATAATCACATGTGGCCGGAAAAACCTATTCAGGTAGGCTAGAGGATTTCCAAAGGAGTTTGTAGGTTGAAACACTGTCACACCCAGGAATTATTAACTGGAGCTGTAAGCTAACTCTTTTTTCAGAGAGGTAGTGGGGGACAGCCTCCCATAAAGTCAGAGGTGTAGGTGAAAGCACAAAGCAGAAAGTAGGCAGACTCTGGTTTTGGGGGTAAACGCTCGAGAATTTCCAGGGGGACTCCTGAGGCTCGATCCCGCCTTTGCGTATGCCGAGCCTCTTTCCTCATGACCTTTGTCATGGGTGGAGCTCCTCACACTGGCTCCCAGCAGTGATAGAATTCCAGTTGAGCTATTCCAGATCCTGAAAGATGATGCTGTGGAAAGTGCTGCACTCAATATGCAATATGCACTCAATATGCAATATGCTGGCTCCCGGCAGCATACATTCAGGATAGGGCTACATCCCCAAAAGGAGGAAACTGACACATTAACCTGGAGACCCAGGTAGACAAGCCTTTGGACCCAGGTGGATAAGCAGTGCCATAGAAGGAATATGGGTTCTAGAATCCATGGGTCTAGATGACTTTAAGTAACTTTTTCCTCAGATGATCTTCCTAGGCAAATGAAAATGCATGTCCAGGGTCTAATAAAGGACTTGAATAAGAGATGCTTAATTAAATGATAGTTACTATTTTGTTTATTTCAAGAGAAAATTATATTCATTTTTTAAATTTAGTTTTAACTGGAAGATAATTGCTTTACAATGCTGTGTTGGTTTCTGCTGTGAAACAGTGTGAATCAGCCAGAAATATACATATATGTACCTTCCGTCTAGAGCCTCCCTCCCATCCCCTGCCCCAGTCTCACCTTTCTAGGTCATCACGGAGCAGTAGGTTGAGCTTCCTGTGTTGTACAGCTTCCCAATAGCTATCTGTTTTACACATGGTAGTATATATGTTTCAATGCTACCCTCTCAATTTGTGCCACCCTCTCCCCCACTGAGTCTGTCTTTTCTCTCTGTCTGCATCTCTATTCCTGACCTGCAAACAGCTTCATCAGTACTTTTTTAAGAGGGAATCATATTCTTACATGAGCCTGTGGACCTCAGGATGCTCCAGGTTCTTTGAATTCTGACCTGACTGGTTGGAGGGTTGGGTGGCTAGGGTAACACCTTGTTAAGGATCTGAGCAGAAGGAAGCACACATGCTCAAAGAACAAGTGCTTAGTTAGATATATTGAAGGACTTTGATCTGCCCCCCCTTTTTTTTCTCTTCTGCTGTGATTTGATTACTGTTTTTAGCATAGTGTTTGGATTCTTTCTTTTCTTTTTGTGTGTATATCTATTATAGATTTTTGGTTTGTGATTTTGGTATAATATTCTGGATATAAATGTGGTTCTTTTAAGTTGCTCATCTGTTAATTTCACATTCATTGTATATATCTTGCATTTGTATGCACCTCATCTCCTGCCTGGAAAATCCCATGGATGGAGGAGCCTGGTAGGCTGCAGTCCATGGGACTGCTGAGGGTCGGACACAACTGAGCAACTTCATTTTCACTTTTCACTTTCATGCATTAGAGAAGGAAATAGCAACCCACTCCAGTGTTCGTGCCTGGAGAATCCCAGGGACGGGGAAGCCTGGTGGGCTGCTGTCTATGGGGTTGCACAGAGTCAGACACAACTGTAGTGACTTAGCAGCAGCAGTGGCATCTTACAATTACTGGTTTTGATATCATATTTGTTTATGGATGATTTCCTGTTTTACTGTTTGCCTTTGCCAGTGAGCTTTCCCATTTTGTAATTTTCTTGTTTTTAGTTGTGGCCTTTTCTTTTCTGTCTAGAGAAGTTTTTTTAGCATTTGTTGTAAAGTTGGTTTGGCAGTGCTGAATTATTTTAACTTTTTTTAATTAATACATTTTTTTAACTTTTAATTATTTTTTATCAGTTTTTTTAATTGAAGCATAGTTGATTGATTACAATGTTGTGTAAATTTCTGCTATACAGTGAAGTGATTCAGTTATACATATATATGCACATTCTTTTTAAAAAATATTATTTTCCCTTATGGTTAATCATAAGATATTGAGAATAGTTCTCTGTGCTATACAGTAGGACTTTATTGTTTATCCATTCTATATCAAAGCTTAACCCCAAACTCCCAATGCATCCCTCCCCACCCTCCCTTCCTCTTGGCAACCATTGATTTGTTTTCTATGTCCGTGATTCTCTTTCATAGATAGATTCATTTATGTCATATTTTAGATTCCACATACAAATGATATCATATGATATTTGTCTTTCTCTTTCTGACATTCTTCACCTAGTATGATAATCTGTAGTTGCATCCATGTTGTTGCAAATGGAATTGTTTTATTCTATTTTATGACTGAGTAGTATCTTTTAGCTTTTGCTTATCTGTAAAGCTTTTGATTTCTCCATCAAACCTGAATGAGATCCAGAGGCCAGCTGTTCCCAGGGTAGGTTCTGTCCTGAGATTACAGATTCAGTTCTGCAGGCTGCAGGAGTGCAGGTTTTTTGCTTCTGGGGGTCTACTCGCTGGTGGTCTGGAGGATGGTCTGGAGACTCCTGCAAGCCTCTTGGTGGGAGGGACCAGTGCCTACTCACTGGTGGGTGGAGTTACGTCTTGGCCTTCTGGTGGGCAGGGCCATGTTAAGGGGAATGCTTCCCTGGTGGCTCAGAGGTTAAAGCGTCTGCCTGCAATGTAGGAGACCTGGGTTCTATCTCTGGGTCGGGAAGATCCCCTGGAGAAGGAAATGGCAACCCACTCCAGTATTCTTGCCTGGAGAATCCCATGGATGGAGGAGCCTGGTGGGCTACAGTCCACAGGGTCACAAAGTCAGACATGACTGAGCAACTTCACTTTCTTTCTATGGGTTCAAGAAGTCTTTAGGAAGGCTGTCTGCTGATAGGTGGAGCCGTGTTCTCACTCTGTTGTTTGGATCCTTCAAGCTGTTGGGTGGGGCCAGGTGTTTATGACCCAGACAAGCTATCTGCCTTCAGTAAGAGTTCATGTAGATGACACTCTTTGATATCTCTGCCACTGGTGTCCGTGTCCCCAGGATGAGCTACCGCCACCTGCTACCTCCCAAGAAGACCTTCCAAGACCAGCATGTAGGTCTGGCCCAGGCTCCTATGAAGTCACTGCTTTTGCCCTGGGTCCTGGTACACATGAGACCTTGTGTGTGTCCTCCAAGAGTGGAGTCTCTCTTTCCCTCAGTTCTGTTGAGCTCTTGCAATCAAGCCCCACTGGCCTTCAAAGCTGAATACTCTGGGGGCTCTTCCTCCTGATGCCAGACCTCTAGGCTGGCGAGACTGACTCCCCAGTTCTGAGTGGGGCTCAGAACTCTCACTCATGTGAGAAAACTTCTGCAATCTAATTGTTCTCCAGTTTGTAGAGAACCCAGGTGGTATGGGATTTGATTGTATTGCAAGTGTTGCCCTTCTACCATCTTGTTGTGGTTTCTTTTTTGTGTCTTTGGACATAGGAGATCTTTTTTGGTAGGTTCCAGTCTTTTGTATCAATGATTATTCAGCATTAGTTGTGATTTTGGTGTGGTCATGAGAGGAAGTGAGTTCAGGGTCCTTCTACTCCAGCATATTGTCCTTCCCAGTTTCTATAGTACTCTTCTATATACTGACAACATACAAGTCCAATGACTCTTTATTCTTTTTGGTACTCATTGGATTGAGCCAATTCTAAGTTATCTTAAGAGGTAGTCTGGTCCCAGATTTTTGTAACTTTCTAGAGAGTATGGCTTGCTTAGTTCTTTTTTGTCTTCAGATTTATATCAAAATGATAGGAAAAGTCCTACTCAGTATCATAGTACATTTCCAAAAGATAAAAACTGGAAATAATAGACATGCCTTCAGTAAAATGGTTAAACAAATCCTTCGGCCTCAATGATATAGAATACTTTAAATAGTTAACAAGATTGAGGATAACATCTGTGTATTCACATGGAAGAATACTCATATAACATTATTGATAAAAATAGTAATTTAAAACAATTTGTGTCATATATTCTCGCTTTTGTAAATAATTCTGTACACTCATATTCATGCATGCACCCCTCTTCTCTACTTAATTATCATAAGGATTTGGGCAAAGTCTTCTCTCTTATCTATAAGAAAAACACATTTTCACAAGATGGAATAATGATAATAGCAAATTAACACATTATTTACTGGGAGATTTTCACAGAAACTAATGCCTGTGGCTGGCTATTTGTTACATAAGTGAATATTGAAACACTCCAGTCAATAACATTGGAATAACAAAAAACATATTAATATGTCTCTGGTCAGTAATGTGTTATAACAGTGAAAATATTCTGACCTATTATAATCAAGAATTAAAGAATATAATTAAAATCTTCCTTTAGAAATCAAAAATGACCACTCAGAAAGAAACATTTTTGCTGTTGACATGAGAATTGTCAGCTGTTTCCAGTACGAGATATGTTATCATTATTTTAGTTGAAAGAGGATTGGTTTAAAGCCACTCAGAAGTAAGAAAGAACTATAGAAAGCCTCAATAGCTGCATAGCTTCATGTATAATGAAGTAGAATAATTGTAATTAGATTGAATTATACTTCTAGCCACCTAGGAATCATACCTCACTTCACCAGCAGGTGTCCAATGCTGAGAGCTCTGTAGTTCCCAAGATGGTGATTCAGCAACTTCTGCTTCTGCTTTTTATGTCTGCTGCTTCTTTGAGTGTCCATCTCCTCTCTATTCTATTGATCCACTTTGTGGTTTTTGCTTATGGTTTTTTTGCTATGGTTTCTGAGGTTTCACTCCTTTGATTTTCTGCCCCTTCTGTATATGTTTCTTTGAGTCTGCATTAATTCACTTCCTGTTAAATCTCTTGGTCAAAATTTAACCCCTGCCCCAAAGAGAGATTCATTAGCTCAATCAGTACTAGGGTAATTTAGAATCTCTTTGTTTACCTATCAGTGTACACTTGGCTGCCAAGACCCATTGAGCATTGGCAAAGCCATGGTGTAAAGTACAAAAGCATTTTTATTTGCAAAATCCTTCAAAAAGGGATGTGGGTGTGGCAGATATCCCAAGGTTTCTAAGGAGAATTCCATTATCTAGGTTTTTTTTTTATATTACATAATAAAAGGTGTTTCACATGCTCCTTCCAGAAGATCATTCTTGAGGTTTATGTGGAAAATTTGTCCTGATATCTGTTTTTTGTCAATAAGGCAAAAATAATTCTAAAAACTCAATCGTGGTATTTGACTTAGCTTTAATTACTAATAAAAATAAATTCTTGTTTAATATCTGTATGTCAAAAATTAACCCCCTACCAAGGTAGATAATTTAAAGTCACTAAGCAGCATAGATTCTCTTTGTGAATACAAGAGCTCCCCCATCACTCCCAGAAATATTTGTTAATAGCAATCTACTGGACTAAATTTGGATTCAAATAAAAATTCTAATAGTTTGAACACAAAAAATAAATTCTCTTTTTTCTTCTGTGAATTTTATGGTTTTAAAATTTGATTTCCTTTCAAAAATAATCGTTAGAGATTGGTCTCTTAACTGCAGTGATTGGTAACCCAATGCCAAAATATTATAATATATTTCTGGTTGTTTAAAAGTTGAAGGAAACAACGGTTACTAAGAATCAATGCAAAACAGTGTTGATGGGAAAGTATTGTTTTATTTGTTTGAGGATCTGTTGATTCAGGGTTGGATTATTTTCAAAGCTATTAAATATTAACATCCAATAAGACCAAAGTGATAATATGAATATAAAATGTAGAAACAGAAACAGGATGGAAATGCCCCTTATCTCAGTTGGCACAATGAAAGTTTATTTCTCACACACAAGCAGTATAATTAGTTGTAAGGCAAAGCCAGGATAGAGGATGGGAAAAGGAATCTGCTATGGACCCCCAAGCTAAAGACTGCTCTACTATCTTCAACACAAGGCTCTTCAATGTGGCTCTGGGTGTGAACTTCTAGACTGAATAGAAGAAACAAAAGAATAGTAATCATTCAGAAGGTTTTCATAAGACAGGCTGCTAACATTCTGTCACCCCCTCCCCCTTAGGCCATGGCTATCAGTTCAGTTCAGTTCAGTCTCTCGATCGTGTCCGACTCTTTGTGACCTCATGGACTGCAGCATACCAGGCTTCCCTGTCCATCACCAACTCCCAGAGCCTGCTCAAACTCATGTCCATCACGTCAGTGATGCCATGCAACCATCCCATTCTCTGTCATCCCCTTCTCCTCCCACCTTCAATCTTTCTCAGCATCAGGGTCTTTTCCAATGAGTCAGTTCTTTGCATCAGGTGGCCAAAGTATTGGAGTTTCAGCTTCAACGTCAGTCCTTCCAATGAACAATCAGGACTGACTTCTAGGATGGACTGGTTGGATCTCCTTGCGGTCCAAGGGACCCTCAAGAGTCTTCTCCAACACCACAGCTCAAAAGCATCAATTCAGTTCTCAGTTTTCTTTCTAGTCCAACTCTCACATCCATACATGATTACTGGAAAAATCATAGCTTTAACTAGACGGACCTTTGTTGGCAAAATAATGTCTCTGCCTTTTAATATGCTGTCTAGATTGGTCATAGCTTTTCTTCCAAGGAGCAAGCATTTTTTAATTTCATGGCTGCAGTCACCACCTGCAGTTATTTTGGAGCCCAAGAAAATAAAGTCTCTCACTGTTTCCTCTGTTTCCCCATCTAGTTGCCATGAAGTGATGGGACTGGAAGTCATAATCTTAGTTTTCTGAATGTTGAGTTTTTTTTCTGAATGTTGAGCCCTCCCTGAAAAGGGGGCTAGAAAATGTTACCTTGTTTTTCCCAAAAGAAAAGGAAAACAGCCCATACTTTCATTTCATTCTACTACTGTAAAGGAGGGCTTCTCTGGTGGCTCAGACAGTAAAGAATCTGCCTGCAATGCAGGAGACCTGGGTTTGATCCCTGGGTTGGGAAGATCCCCTGGAAAAGGGAGTGGCAACCCACTCCAGTATTCTTGCCTGGAGAATCCCATGGACAGAGGAGCCTGGCGGGCTGCCGTCTATGGGGTCGAAAAGAGTCAGACACGACTGAGTGACTAAGCACACAAGCACTGTAAAGGAAGACCTACCCAGTTTTCTACCTGCATGTGGAAAAACTCAATACTTCACTACTCTGTGTCTTCCCTGTGACTCTCCTTTATGACTTATACCTAGCACTTCACTTCTGGTCACCAAATATTTGGAGGCTGTTCCCCACACCAACAAGCATGCCTCTGATACCAGTTGGGTGTCTTCCAATTCAACTCAATTTTACGCTATCTACCCAGAAATAGCATAGCACTAGATCACATAAATTAAGAGCTCAGTCCCACAAGACTATCCTCCCACCTCAATTCCCAGCCCCCCTCTACCCCTCAACACACACTTCAGAAGCCAGTCACAACCACAGACTGTCACCTCCTGGCTGTAGCTGAAAGGTTCCAACAGCTTCCTCCTTGGGTATGATTAATTTGCGAGAGCTGCTCACAGAGCTCAAAGGAACACTTGTTTACAAGTTTATTAAAGGATATGATAAAGAACACAGATAAGGGGCTGGATGGAAAGGTACATAGAACAAGGACTGGATGGATCCTGAGCACAACAGCTTGTATCCCCATGGAGTTGGGGTGTCTGATGTTGCATGTATGGAGGTATTTGCTAACCTGGAAGCTCTCTGAACCCTGTATTATTGTGATTTTATGGAGGCTTCTTCACCTAGGTGTGATCAATTATTAACTATTTCCAGTCCTCTTCCCTTCTCTGGAGGAAGGATGGTAGGTTGGAAATTCCAAGCTTCTAATCATAGCTTGCTAACGTCCGCTGGATCATTGAAAAAGCAAGAGAGTTCCAGAAAAACATCTATTTCTGCTTTATTGACTATGCCAAAGCCTTTGACTGTGTGGATCACAATAAACTGTGGAAAATTCTGAAAGAGATGGGAATACCAGACCACCTGACCTGCCTCTTGAGAAACCGGTATGCAGGTCAGGAAGCAACAGTTAGAACTGGACATGGAACAACAGACTGGTTCCAAATAGGAAAAGGTTGAAAAAAAAAGGTTGAAAAAGTTGGCTTAAAGTGACATCACTTATAGTGACGGGACCAGATGCCATGATCTTAGTTTTCTGAATGTTGAGCTTTAAGCCAACTTTTTCACTCTCCTCTCTCACTTTCATCAAGAGGCTCTTTAGTTCTTCTTCACTTACTGCCATAAGGGTGGTGTCATGTGCATATCTGAGGTTATTGATATTTCTCCAAGCAATCTTGATTCCACCTTGTGTTTCTTCCAGCCCAGCATTTCTCATGATGTACTCTGCATGTAAGTTAAATAAGCAGGGTGACAATATACAGCCTTGACGTACTCCTTTTCCTATTTGGAACCAGTCTGTTTTTCCATGTCCAGTTCTAACTGTTGCTTCCTGACCTGCATATAGATTTCTCAAGAGGCAGGTCAGGTGGTCTGGTATTCCCATCTCTTGAAGAATTTTCCACAGTTTATTGTGATCCACACAGTCAAAGGCTTTGGCATAGTCAATAAAGCAGAAAGAGATGTTTTTCTGGAACTCTCTTGCTTTTTCAATGATCCGGTGGATGTTATCAAGCTATGATTAGAAGCTTGGAATTTCCAACCTACCATCCTTCCTCCAGAGAAGGGAAAAGGACTGGAAATAGACGGTAAAGCGTCTGCCTGCAATGCGGAAGACCCGGGTTCGATTCCTGGTCGGGAAGATCCCCTGGAGAAGGAAATGGTAATGCACTCCAGTACTCTTGCCTGGAAAATCCCATGGATGGAGGAGCCTGATAGGCTACAGTCCAAGGGTCGCAAAAAGTCGGACACGACTGAGCGACTTCACTTTCACTTTCAAAATCACTGCAGATGGTGACTGTAGCCATGAAATTAAAAGACACTTACTCCTGGGAAGGAAAGTTATGATCAACCTAGACAGCATATTAAAAGGCAGAGACATTACTTCGTCAACAAAGGTCCATCTAGCCAAAGCTATGGTTTTTCCAGTAGTCATGTATGGATGTGAGAGTTGGACTATAAAGAAAGCTGAGCACTGAAGAATTGATGCTTTTGAACTGTGGTATTGGAGAAGACTCTTGAGGGTCCCTTGGACCTCAAGGAGATCCAACCAGTCCATCCTAGAGGAAATCAGTCCTGATTGTTCATTGGAAGGACTGATGTTGAAGCTGAAACTCCAATACTTTGGCCACCTGATGCAAAGAGCTGACTCATTTGAAAATACCCTGATCCTGGGAAAGATTGAGGGCAGGAGGAGAAGGGGACAACAGAGGATGAGATGGTTGGATGGCATCACTGACTCAATGGACATGGGTTTGAGTGGACTCTGGGAGTTGGTGATGGACAGGGAGGCCTGGAGTGCTGCGGTTCGTGGGATTGCAAAGAATCAGACACAACTGAGCAACTGAAATGAACTGAATCATAGCTTGACCTTTCTGGTGACCAGCCCCTATCCAGGAACCCACCAAGAGTTGTCTCGTTAGAATCAAAGATGCTCCCAGTGCTCTTATCACTAAGGAATTTAAAAGGGTTTTAGAATCCCTGTCAGGGACAAAGACAGTTATTAGAACTAAAGTGTTCTTAGAGTTCTTATTACTGAAGAAATTGCAAGAGTTCTTAGGAGCTCTGTGCCAGCAACTAGGGACAGAGATTATGTGTATATATATATATATATATATATATATATATATATATATATGTAGTTTTTTTCCCCTATTATCTCACACCCACCTACACTTAGAAAACACTCACTTTCTCTCTGGATGAGCCAATCCAGAAATCTATTCAGTCATTGGATGGCTCAGTGTCCTCTTTAACTGGTTAAGATGTGGCTCCATATGGCCCAGAAATCATCTATTTCTCCAGACACCCAATCCAATAATACTATTCAATCATTTAAACAATTCCATTTTGCATAAATATTTAGTAACATGGGGACATAATCATGATCTCTTAAGTAACAATTAATGATATATAACTATCTATAGTATGACCTCAGTTTTATTTGTATTAATGGGGAGAAAGTGAAAAATAGGCAACATGTGCAGTGATTCTTTATGTAATTGAACATTAAAAGTGAGTTTTCCTCTTTGTTCTGCATTTTGAAAGAGGCTACAGATTCTAAGAAGAGAAACTGAATTGTTTCTAATGTGCCTTGCATCCTTAAGAGTCACTGTACCACCTTTGCAGGATTCACAAAGGGCATAATTCAAATCCAGTTCTGCTAAACCCAGCCTATTGGGCCCAGCTATGTTTATGTAAGAGGCTGGTGTTTAGGAGGCTGAGAGGATGAGGTAAGGTAATCTTCTCTTCTGAGAGACTTGTTGTTATGCTGTGCACATAGAGATGGCTTCTCATTGCCTCTAGTGAACATTCAGAGCGTAATCTTAGAATGTGAAAGACAAAGTGTATGTCATTTGACACACTTTACAAACCAAGAGGCAAGGTTATGTGTCTGGAGCATCTCTGATCTGGTAAGGAATAAGAATGTAGTGCTATCCTCAGTGAGTTTTACACTTCCAATGAAGACTAGGCAAAGGCCTGTGGTTCCCAGGGTCCAAATGTGGACCCTGTCAAAGTGACTGTCTGCAGTCACCTTATAAGGGACATCGCCAACAAGACTACTAGGTAGTAAGGGAATGAAATGAAAGGGGCACTGCCAGAAAGCCTGAAGAGCAGGCTGAGAAGCCATACAGAGAGGAGGCAGGTCTATGTCAGAGATCAGAGTAGTCCCTCTGAAGATAATCTCTGAGAAATCCCAGGATAACTCGTGAAAAAGAGCTAGGAATTGTCCACCTGATATACAGAGAGCCAACCTCAGATTGCAATTGATCCAGCTAATTAAGAGCTTGATCTGTTCACCTGATGTTCTGCCCTGACTCTGGAGGAATCAAAAACAGTCTAAGCAGGAGGGAGAGAAGTCAGAGCCAGACAGAGGCAGCCATGCCCTTTGTCAGGATAGGCTCCCCAGTCTGAGGCAGGCAAGCATTCACATTCACTGAAAGTATGAATTTGGAATTTTCGTTTATGCACTGGATGGAGATTAATTACCTAAAATCTGCTTCTGCAACTAACATGATCAGAGTTGGTAATTTCGAAAAATAACAAAAAAGCCTGGTATTTCATTCTATGCCCAGAAATTGAAATTAGAGAAGTTTAAAAATTATTTTCTGCTTGCAACCTAAGAAGATCATCTCATGCTATGAACTAGTCATATTCACAGTTGCATGGAATTTTGTACTTTTCTACAATGAATAAAAACTATTATAAAGCAGAAAAACTGCTACTGTTTAAATGTGTATAGGTGTATGTGTATGTGGGCGTGTATGTATGTATGTGTGAATATCAGTGTATCTGATGTCAAGACAAACGATCAATTCAGACAATTTAGTCCAAAATGTCAGACTAGATGTTTGGCATAAGATGGGTATAAACAACTTCAGCATTGACTGAATTTTTAACATTTCAACCAGTTATCTGAATGTCATGGAGATCAAAATATGAATGTAGTGACCTAAGATCTTTAGCAGAAAGGTTGCGCTTTTTAGAAATTTACAGTCTATGCAGTATAGATTAATTTGCTAACTAAACAATTTCCCCCTGTTTTGCCTTTTAATAATTCACAGGAAGCTCATCGGTTGCAGATAAAATGTTCACAACATTTTGTTTCAAGAAAATATTTTAGCACACAATAGCCTGATTACTTTGCAATAAACATTTACTAAGATTAGAGTACATCTTTCATCCAGTCAAGGCTACAAATTAATTACCTAACATTTTTCTCTCTCCACAAACCACACAAGCTATTCTTGCATTCCCTGTTGAACTATTTACAAAGCCAGAGGTGGTGAAAACACTAGCAACCCTCATAGGACATACTTTTAAGATGTAATATGAGCTGTTTTTAGTCTCTAACCTTTGTCTTATACTTCACAGCAAATATATGAAAATATTAACATTTATGAGATTCTTAAATCTTTCCTTTCTTGTGTCTTTTATCTCTCAATAATTCTTTTTAAAACCTCTATTAAATGTGTGCTGGGCTTCCCAGGTGGAGCAGTGGTAAAGAATCTGCCTGCTAATGCAGGAGATGGGTTCGATCCCCGGGTTCTAATGATCCCCTGAAATAGAAAATGTCAACCCACTCCAGTCTTCTTGCCTGGAAAATTCCACGAACAGAGGAGCCAGGCAGGCTATAGTCCATGGGGTCACAAAGAGTTGGACACAACTGAGCATGTGCACACAGACACAAATACGTGCTGTTAGCATCTAATAAATACATCTTTATTTTAGGTAATAAGGATACATGAAGGAATACAGAAATGGCTCTTCTCACAAAATATTTAAAGTCTTATTAAGGAAAAAGGCATGCAAATAATTATAATTCAAGCTAATATATACTAAAACAGGGGTGCATGAAGAAGAAAGAGTAAACTCTTCATGTTTTCTAGGAGAACTGAGGACAGCTTCATAGGGGAGGCTATACACTGACTCTACATTTCACATCTTTTCAGTGAGACTGCTCCCTTTCATGTGCTAATTATTTTAGTTTTTTCATTAAATTATTTACATGGTAAACATTAACTCTTTATTCATTTATATTTACTGAGGCCCAGCTCTAGCCTAGACAAAGAAATAATGTACTTGCTGTCTTTTTATAGTTAATTTCAGTAATAATGGATTCTTAAATTTTTCCTGAAAGGTTAATATTAAACAACATATTTGAAAGCTATGAGTAAAGTTTGTTTCTAGGCAGCTTAAAAATATTACAAACTCCATATTTAACTCTAATTTTAGATCGAATTATTGATAATTTTTCAATATTTTACACATTCTATAATTTATTTCTTTTCCTTCATAAATGAACATATATATTTAATCCCAAGCACCATGTGACTGAGGCTAAAGATTGAAAAGCATGCGTATGTGCTCAGACATGTCTGATTCTTTGCGACTTCGTGGACCGTAGCTGGTCAGGCTCCTCTGTCTTTGGGACTTCTCAGGCAAGAATATTGAAGATATTGCTGTTTCCTCCTCCTGGGGTCTACCCAACCCAGGGATCGAATCCATGTCTCTTACATCTCCTGTATTGGCAGATGGGTTCTTTACCACTAATGCCCCCTGGGATTCCCTTGAAAAGCACAGATTTCTGTTTTTGCTTAATTCACATTCGGATTATGAGATACTGCATACTATTAATACTTTTCACTAGTGTTGCTTATTCCTAATAAAGAAAAATACAATGTAATGTTCAAATAGTCACATAGACACTGTCTTTAGACAAATGCGTTGAAATTGATCTTTCTGCTGACAGACAGTAATGCAACATGTGAGTATCAGTTTGTCCTCTCTAAGTGGGTGGTATTTTTACATTGGTATAAAATCCTTTCTATCATTTAAGAGAATTTTCATCATCTTCCATATATTAATCATAGTAAAGCATAGCAAGTTGGATTTAGAGTAGAAGATATCCCTCAAATCAAACTAATTATATACATTCAGATGATTTCTACTGCATGAAATAAGGAATAATGTGGTTACAAAATAGTATGCTTGTCAAAAAGATTATTTTGATCATCCCAGTGGATAATGCCATATGATCTTAAAATATTTCTAATTCTTAATTTAATAAAAAATTTAAAAGTATCAAAGCTGCATAATTTAAAATCCATTAAACAAATATTTATTCACTAAATACTATGTAGGGATTAGCTAAACAGGAAAAAAATGCCCTGTTCTTACTTTCAAAGAAATTTCAGAGTAGAGGAAGATAAGTTAAATTCTAGGATTAAGAATTCTTTTCCACAGAAAAACATGAAGAGACTCTTCAGAGAATCTAGTGAAATTTCCTTAACAGTAGCATCAGATAGAGTTGTGGATACATTTCTGAAGTCATTTCCCTTTTCTGAAAAGAAGAATATATTTAAAACCAACTGATCTTGAAACTATTCAAATTGCTTTCCTGCCTAGCTTTTTTAATCTTCCATCATCTGTCCATTTCTGGGACAGTAATTGTTCTTATATGTTTGATCACACCTATTACTTTTATGCTTTAGTTCTTTTCCCTTCATAGTATCAAACAATCTTAAAGTTGTATTACAATCACTCCAGACATCTGTGATTGTATTTTCCAACAAAAAAATTTTAAACAAAATCCAAAACAACATCAAAAACTACACATTTTTCTCTATCAAATAACTGTGCTCTTTGTCACCATGTCCTATTTTCAAATCCTTCATATACCTCCCTATTTTACCCTTCCCTTGATCCTTTCCTGAAAATATTCTTTTCAGGAAAGATAATTCTAACGTGCAATTCCATTTTTATTCTAAGCCTTTATTCAGAAAACAATTGTAAAGGAAGACAAATTGTCTAAAAATTGTTTTCAATTATTTAAAATGTAATGCTTTTCTCTTCAGAAGAACTTTTAATCATTCTCTCTCTGAAGACAAGAGGTATTTCACATGATTGATTTTTCTATCAAGAGTGTTCAATGTCATGAAATTTAGTATAAAATTAAAATTATCTAGCTCTTTGCTATTCATTAATCAGAACCTAATTCATTCTTTGAAGAAGACATACATTTTCTTTCTTTGGACTAACTAAATATCTGATTGCTTCAAAAAACATTTTGAGTAAGTGAAGTTCCTAACCTAAATGGAAAATGCAATCCATCTCAAACTTGCTCATAGTTAGCTTTTATCTTTTTTCCTGTAATGCTACAAGTTCATCTATTTCTCTTTCTCTCCCCCTCTCTTCTGATTCTCCATCCCTCTCTTTCTTCATCCTTATTAACTTTTTTTTCCCCCCACTCATGGCAAAAGACAAAAGATTTAGAGTTAGAAGGATGATGTTTTCTATTTTAAGCCAGGAAAAAAATTAAAAATAAGTGAATAATACATTGACATTTTCAGAATCCCTTGTAAGCATTTTATTGAATGTAATAGTCTTCAAGCGCAAAGGGATTGTTTTTTACATCTCTGACTAGAAAAGTCAGAGATTCAGTTAGAGACTATTCATAGAAACTTAGGTGCATCAATTTTTCTTACTGGACAGGATTTTAAGAAGTGATATAATGACATCATTATAGAGATAAGGTCCTGGAGGTTCAGGGGTAAGACGTGCCTTTCCCCTTGTCATCCAGCTCACTGGCTCACCATCTGCTGGCAAACAAGATCCAGCTTTGTGCCCCTCCTCAGAGGAGACAGGTTTATCCAGGCTTGGCGATCACAGTTACTCCTCTTCTTCAGATCACGATTCTTCCATGAACCATGAGGAGCATTCAGTGAGAAGAATTTCCAGAAATTAACTTGGAGCAGTTTGACCCCCAACTTGTCCTGTATTGTGGGTTGAGCCCACATGGAAAAGGGCTCTGCACTGGTAACACTTGGCTTTGCAGAAATTGTCCAGAATTAAGCAAGTAAAGAATATTAGTGTGTTTTTGTGAATCTATACAGGTTTTACGATGATAATTTACTAGTTTCTCCTACAATAACTAGATAACAGTTTAAATTTTACTAAATATGCTCAGTCATGTCCAACTCTTTGGGACCCCTGGGACTGTAGTCCATCAGGCTCTTCTGTCATTTTTGAGATTGCACCCAAGTACTGCATTTCAGACTCTTTTGTTGACTCTGAGGGCTACTCCATTTCTTTTGAGGGATTCTTGCCTACAGTAGTAGATGTAATGGTCATCTGAATTAAATTCACCCATTCCCATCCATTTTAATTCACTGATTCCTAAAATGTTGATGTTCACACTTGCCATCACCTGCTTGACCACATCTAATTTACCTTGATTCATGGACCTAACATTCCAGGTTCTTCTGCAACATTGTTCCTTGTAGCATCGGACTTTATTTTTATCACCAGACACATCCACAAGTTAGCGTCCTTTCTGCTTTGGTCCTGCTTCATTCTTTCTGGAGCTATTAGTAATTGCTCTCTGCTCTTCCCCAGTAGCATATTGGACACCTTCTGACCTGTGGGACTCATCTTCTGGTGTCATATCTTTTTTGCCTTTTCATACTATCCATGGGGTTCTCCAGACAAGAATACTGGAGTGGGTTGCCAATCCCTCCTTCTGCTGCTGCTGCTAAGTCGCTTCAGTCGTGTCCAACTCTGTGCAACCCAGATGGCAGCCTACCAGGCTCTTCTGTCCCTGGGATTCTCTGGGAAAGAACTTTGGAGTGGGTTGCCATTTCCTTCTCCAATGCATGAGAGTGAAAATTGAAAGTGAAGTTACTCAGTCATGTCCGACTTTTCGCGATCCCATAGGCTACAGCCTACCAGGCTCCTCCGTCCATGAGATTTTCCAAGCAAGAGTACTGGAGAGGGGTGCCATTGCCTTCTCTGATCCCTCCTTCAGTGGACCACATTTTGTCAGAACTCTTCAATATTACCTGCCTGTCTGGGGTGGACCTCCACAGCATGGCTCATAGCTTCACTGAGTTACACAAGCCCTTTCACCATGACAAAGCTGTGATCCATGAAGGCAGTAATAGCCTATAATGGAGTATAGTCTGTCAAAATACAGCACTATGCTGTATACTTGAAACAAATATAATATTGTAAATCAACTGTACTTTAATAAAAAAGAAAAATATATATTGCTTTTATAATCAGAAAAAGCTATATATATATATATATATACACACACACACAAATGGGCTAATGCAGTGTTATAATTGTTCACACTTTTGAACATTTACTTGGAAGTGTGTTAGTTTCTCAATTATGTCTGACTCTTTGCGACCCCATGGACTGTAGCCCACCAAGCTCCTCCATCCATGGGATTTTCCAGGCAAGAATACTGAAGTGCATTGCTGTTTCCTTCTCCAAGGTATTTTCCCAACTCAGAGATCGAATTCAGGTCTCCTGCTTTGCAGGCAGACTTTTTACCATCTGAGCCAGCAGTGTAAGCATATTAAAAGATATAATGAAGTAACAGTGTCAGACTTTATTTTTTGGGGTTCCAAAATCACTGCAGATGGTGATTGCAGCCATGAAATTAAAAGATATTTATTCCTTGGAAGAAAAGTTATGACCAA
Organism: Bos indicus x Bos taurus; assembly: GCF_003369695.1. Classification (NCBI taxonomy): domain Eukaryota; kingdom Metazoa; phylum Chordata; class Mammalia; order Artiodactyla; family Bovidae; genus Bos; species Bos indicus x Bos taurus. The sequence goes on along the minus strand of NC_040085.1, from coordinate 33,429,598 downwards.
CCTAGATAGCATATAGAAAAGCAGAGACATTACTTTGCCAACAAAGGTCCGTCTAGTCAAGGCTATGGTTTTTCCTGTGGTCATGTATGGATGTGAGAGTTGGACTGTGAAGAAAGCTGAGCACTGAAGAATTGATGCTTTTGAACTGTGGTGCTGGAGAAGACTCTTGAGAGTCCCTTGGACTGCAAGGAGATGCAACCAGTCCATTCTGAAGGAGATCAGCCCTGGGATTTCTTTGGAGGGAATGATGCTGAAGCTGAAACTCCAGTCCTTTGGCCACCTCATGCGAAGAGTTGACTCATTGGAAAAGACTCTGATGCTGGGAGGGATTGGGGGCAGGAGGAGAAGGGGACGACAGAGGATGAGATGGCTGGATGGCATCACTGACTTGATGGACGTGAGTCTGAGTGAACTCCGGGAGTTGGTGATGGACAGGGAGGCCTGGCGTGCTGCAATTCATGAGGTCGCAAAGAGTCGGACACGGCTGAGCGACTAAACTGAACTGTTTTAGGAAAATGCACCCTCAAAGTCCAATCCAAACTCAAATAGCCCTTTGAACAGAAAACAGTACTTCCTTCTAGAGAAATCTTACAGTTGTAAACAATTTTATTTAAAATGTTATGATTTGGAAACTTGAAGCTGGTTAGTTCATTCCCTAGTCTGTGCTTAGTTATGTTACCTCAATCTGTCTATGCTCCTCTCTATATCAAGTCTCCCAGGGATTATAACTATATTATGGGTGGCTTTGGGTTCTATCTTCTAATCTCCCACTGTTTTTTAATAAACAGGTAATAATTATGATAATAACAATAATAGTAATGACAATAAAACATCTATTATTTACCATCTGCATTAGACATTCTAGTGTATCATCACTTAATTGTCATTACAACCCAGTGGAATATCATCATCATTTACAGATGAGAAACATGTGCAAGATAAATAATTTGTCCATGAGGTGGTAGAACCTAGATTCAAAAGAAATCTTTTTTGTGTAAAAGAATGTAATAAACATATCTAAATCCTTTAAATACAAAATTTCTCTTTTGGGAAACATTGAAATCCTTAATGATTGAGGAATACAAGATCTGGCAGGCATGTGTCTTCTGCTGAGTTATATGCTCTTTCTGTACCACAGAGCACACACAGAGATTTGAGTCTAATACTAGATATGACAGAACTTGTATTAAACATGAACATGTTTCATGGGGTGTAAAAGCTACTGATTTTACAATTTTACAATTTACTTCAACAATTACTGAAGTCAAATCTGCTTCCTTCTTGCACATTCCCCACAGGCACACCCTTGGCAAACACCACATCTCTAACACTTCCAAAAAGTCTCCAAGGAAGAATTATAATACTGTATGTTAAAATTCCAAATATTTAAAAATCATTTCTCTTCTTAAAATCATGTCTGACATTTATCTATGAGAATGTGCCACCTGCTGTAATGAACTGATCAGAAGAGAAGGAAGGACAAGTGAATCAACAGAGTGAGAATAATGTGTTATTATGAAAATGAATTACTTTGTAGAGCGCACTCAGGAACCTCAACACTGGGAATTAACCCCTGTGTGTATATGTGTATTCTTTGTATGCTCCCAAAGAATCCAAGCTACAGTGTGTGTATATGTGTGTGTGTGAATGTTCCATCTTAGAGAACTAGTTCCTTATCTGTTTCCTCACTACCACCTTGAGAGAGAGAGAGAGAGAGAGAGAGAGAGAGAGAGAGAGTGAAAGATCCAGAGAAGATTAGATTTGCCTTCAAACCTGTTCTGAAAATAGCTTGGCAGTAATTTCAGAGTCCCCAGTACCACTGAAATATAAGCAGTACAGATTTACATATTTAGAATTTCTCTTTAAAAAATAGATTTATTTCTTTGGCTGCATCAGGTCTTAGTTGCAGCAAGTGGGATCTTGGTTGCTTTGTGTGAGATCTTTGGATGCAGTGCTGGACACTCTAGTTGTGGAGTTGGGCCTCCGGAACGTGTGGGCTCAATAGTCGCAGTGCATGTGAGTTATTGTGAGAATAACTTTTCTGGATACCAGCAATAAAAATTTACAGTGAAAAAAATCTTCTCCATAACCCACCCACCAAGGTTGGAGATCTTGGTTCTCCAACCAGGAACCATCCCACATCCCCTGCACTGCAAGGGAGATTTTTAACCTCTGGACCAACAGGGAAGTCCCAGCTCTTTAAATTTTTTTTACTTGAATGAGTACCCTACATTGCCTGAGTTAGAAATGTTTTCTTTCCTGTAGGAAAAAAAATTTACTTTTCTTTCCCTTTTTGGGAAAAGATCAATAGACTTGTATAAATATCAACAAATTGTTTTCCAAAAAGTTTAAATTATTTTACTTTTGAACAAGCAGTATGATAGTTGACCTGTATCACTGAAGCTTTAAATATTGTTAATTATTGTTAATTTGATAGTTTAAAATTTTACTTCATTTCTGCTAATTTGCACTTTTTTTCTATCAGAATGAGTACATTTTCATGAATTTATTAATCATATGTATTTCTTCTTTTGTGAACTCTCTCCAGATTTGTCATTTCCATTATTTGTGGGTTTTGACACTTTCTTTAGAATATCCTCATAGACTCTAGGTATTATCTGATTGCTCTATTGATTACCAATAGTTAATATTTTATTTTCATCTTGTATTCTAATTTTTTATTCATACATTTTTAATGTTTTAGGTCAAGTCTATTAATCTTTCATTTTATGATACATTCTATCATTTTGACATACAGAGTGTTATTCCCATTCAGAAATAAGGCAAATATTCACCTACATTGTTTCCAGCTTTTTAAACTGTTCATTTTTTTTCAGTTAATACTTTTTACAATTGGAATTGTTTTGTGAATGTGAGAGAATGCATCAATTTCTTGCTAATTTCTCAATGTATTTTATTGAATGAAACAAAATTTCACCAACTATGATATTTACTAAAGAAAATCATGTGCACCAGCAGTCAAGTCAGGCATAGTCAAAAGAAAGCTATCAGGCAGCTCCTACAACTTTTCTTAGAAAGGCAATTCCATGATGAATTTGCTGTATTTCAGGGTCTGACTTTTTGCTTGCCATCGTCCAAGTCCTGATTTGTCAACACATCAAAAATAGGTTTTTCTTCTAGGAATGATATATCTAAATCAAATTCACACAGGATTGGTACCCAAAGTCATATGTCAATGAATTTATTTATAGTGAGAAGTGTTAACTGCCACAATGACCATGCACTCATGTCACCAGGATCAGTGCTTTTATTTCAATAAGGCAGAGGGGCACATAGCTCAGAAAAATGATAAAAAATGGCTGGGATGGAAATTTCCGGGAAGTCCAATCGTTAGGACTTTGGGCTTTCACTTCCTGGTGGTGGTGGTCACTAAGTCATGTATGACTCTTGAGACCCCATGGACTGTAGCTTGCCAGGTTCCTCTGTCCATAGGATTTTCCAGGCAAGAATACTGGAGTGGGTTACCATTTCCTTCTCCAGGGCATCTTCCTGAACCAGGGATTGAATCCGGGTCTCCCACATTCCACGCAGATTCTTTACCAACTAAACTACCAGGGAAGCCTTCATTTCCTGGGGCTGGGTTCAATCCTTGGTTGGGAATTAAGATCCTGCAAGCCAAGGGACATGGTAAAAAAACCCCAAAAACCCCCAAAATTGCTTGCTTTGTTTGTCATTAGTCAACTGATACTTTACAATGTACCAAATTGTATGACTACTTTACGGTAATTTTATATGCTTAAGTATATGCTAATTTCACAATTCAGCTCTTTGAGAGTAAGCTAATTTCCAAGTTCTTAAAAATACGATTAACTCTAACACAAAAATGCTGATAATAATGTTGCTTCTTCTTATCTTTTTCTGTTTGTGTTAAATTCCTGTTTATTCTTAAAATAGTTCAACTTTTTTTAACTATGTGTGTGTATGTGTGATAAGTCGGTTCAGTTGTGTCTGACTCTTTATGACTCTATGGACCCTATACAACGCTGTAACCTGCCAGGCTCCTCTGTCCATGGGGATTCTCCACGCAAGAATACTGGAGTAAGTAGCCATGCCCTCCTCCAAGGGATCGTCCCAACCCAGGGAAAGAACCCATCTCTCTTACCGCTCCTTCATTGTCAGATGGGTTCTTTCCCACTAGCGCCACCTGGGAAGCCCTCTTTTAACTACAGTATTGGTTAAATGGGCTTCCCTTATAGCAGTCGGACACGACCGAGCGACTTCACTTTCACTTTTCACTTTCGTGCATTGGAGAAGGAAATGGCAACCCACTACAGTGTTCTTGCCTGGAGAATCCAAGGAACGTGGGTGCCTGGTGGGCTGCCGTCTATGGGGTCGCACAGAGTCGGACACGACTGAAGTGACTTAGCGTATAGCAGTTGGTAAAGAATCTGCCTGCAATGCAGGAGACCCTGTTTCAATTCCTGTGTTGGGAAGATTCCTTGGAGAAGGGAAAGACTACCCACTCCAGTATTCTGGCCTGGAGAAGTCCATGGACTGTATAATCCATAGGGTCGCAAAGAGTTGTGTTTTCATATCTGGTAGGAAAATTTTAGTTTTACCCTGTTTCAAACTATTTGTAGCTATTTTTGCCTCTTATTTAAGAACAATTTTAGAAGCACCTTAGTTTTTGAATAAGAAAAAATGACATTTTGAGATTATTATTATTTGAGACACTTTGACCTCAAGTTAAATAAGTAAATACTAGAACTGAGATCTTTATATTCTTAGGCCTTCCATCCAGCAAAGCATGATTTGTCTTTTCATTGATTCAGTGCTTGTATATTAATAAAATCTTATTTCACTCAGGTTCTACATAATGTTGTACTATTTTATATATTTTATGAGGGTGGGTTATGGATAAGATTTTTTTCACTGTAAATTTTTATTGCTGGTATCCAGAAAAGTTATTCTCACAAGTAGTCATTTGAGATAGTCTTATATCCAGGCCATTTGTTAAAATGTCTCATTATACTTTATCCATTTATGCCTGCTACTGCTAAGTCACTGCAGTCGTGTCCGACTCTGTGTGACCCCATAGACGGCAGCCCACCAGGCTTCCCTGTCCCTGGGATTCTCCAGGCAAGAACACCGGAGTGGGGTGCCATTTCCTTCTCCAATTCCTTCTCCATTTATGCCTACTAGGTCCAATTTCATCCAGATATTTTTATTCATAAACTAAGATTTATGACCAGTTACCAGGTGCAATGTGAACATAATAAGGAACTTATAACCAGTACATGAAGGGAACTTGTCCTAGTGAATGCAAATAAATAAAAATAAAAATGGATAAAGAGATAACATTAAAAAGAGGAAGAATAAATATCTAGCCTAGAGATTCAGTACATTATTATGTGATGCTTTATGCATTTTCTTCAAGCAACTGTCCTCACCTTCAATTATAGATTTGCTTTTCCTGGCTAATACATGCAGTTGCTCTATCTCATTTGATTCAGTGTTGCACTTTTTAAAAGGCATAATTTTATAATATATGAAATATAATTTTAAAGAATCATTATCAAAAAGACTTGACTCTAGATATCACTGTTCAGATATCTGAATTTCAGGCAAACTGTGAATATTGATAGATCCTACAGGAATCACAGTTAATCCAGTAGAATACAGTAAACTAGTAAACACTGTTTTACTTTTGGCAAGGTTTAAGCTGTGATTGATCTCTTTGGATTGAAGATGTTGAAAATATAGAGTGTATAAAAGTAGTTCAAACCTTGGGAAACCATGCACTGTGAACTCAATGGACTTTCTAGGTATTCCCATGTAGTCCTAGTGGTAAAGAACCCGCCTGCCAAGCAGGAGATGAAGGTTTGGTCCCTGGGTCGGGAAGATTCCCTAGAGTAAGAAATGGCAACCTGCTCCAGTATTCTTGCCTGGAAAATTCCATGGCCGGAGGAGCCTGGCAGACTTCAGTCCAAAAGACCGCAAAGAATCAGACATGACTAAGCACACAAACACAAACGAAATTTTTCAAATCAAGGGCCTGAAGAGTACTACATTTTTTTTTTTTTTTTTTTTGCATCTCATTTCTTACATGATATTTTATGTTTCAATGTCATTTTCCCAAATCTTCCCACCCTCTCCCTCTCCCACAGAGTCCATAAGACTGTTCTTACAGAGCTAATCACATAAATACAGAACTTATCGAATATACAGTTTATTATTATTTCTGGTGACAATATAACATTTCAGAGACCCAAATTTGAAATTAAAGATTAGCATTTTGCTTTTTAATGAGGAAATTCCTCCTTAATGTATTTTTCCTGCACTTAGCTGTCTCTTCTTTATTTTTTCTTTTTTTTCTTTTTTTTTTCTTTAATAGAAAATTATTTAATTTGTATACATGTGTTCCCCATCCTGAACCCTCCTCCCTCCTCCCTCCCCACACCATCCCTCTGGTCGTCCCAGTGCACCAGCCCCAAGCATCCATCATCATGCATTGAACCTGGACTGGCATCTCGTTTCATACATGACGTTTCACATGTTTCAATGCCATTCTCCCAAATGTTTTAACAAACAGAATTGGGACTGTTTTCATACAGGAAATCTCTAAAGAGACTGTCTTAATCCATTTACGATGCTATAACAAAATACCACAGACGGGGAGGCTTAAAAACAACATTTTATTTCTTTCAGTTCTAGAAGCTGAAAGTCCAAATTTAGGGTGCCAGCATGGAAAAAGTCAGTTTTCATTCCAATCCCAAAGAAAGGCAATGCCAAAGAAGGCTCAAACTACCATACAATTGCACTCATCTCAGTTCAGTTCAGTTCAGTGGTTCAGTCGTTCAGTCGTGTCTGACTCTTTGCGACCCCATGAATTGCAGCATGCCAGGCCTCCCTGTCCATCACCGACTCCTGGAGTTCACTCAGACTCACACCCATCAAGTCAGTGAGGCCATCCAGCACGCATCTCACACTCTAGTAAAGTAATGCTCAAAATTCTGTAAGCCAGGCTTCAGCAATACATGAACCGTGAACTTTCAGATGTTCAAGCTGGTTTTAGAAAAGGCAGAGGAACCAGAGATCCAATTGCCAACATCCGCTGGATCATCAAAAAAGCAAGACAGTTCCAGAAAAACATCTATTTCCTCTTTATTGACTATGACAAAGCCTTTGACTGTGTGGATCACAATAAACTGTGGAAAATTCTGAAAGAGGTGGGTATACCAGACCACCTGACCTGCCTCTTGAGAAACCTATATGAAGGTCAGGAAGCAACAGTTAGAACTGGACAGGGAACAACAGACTGGTTCCAAATAGGAAAAAGAGTACATCAAGGCTGTATATTGTCACCCTGCTTATTTAAATTCTATGCAGAGTACATCATGAGAAACGCTGGACTGGATGAAGCACAAGCTAGAATCAAGACTGTCGGGAGAAATATCAATAACCTCAGCTATGCAGATGACACCACCCTTATGGCAGAAAGTGAAGAGGAACTAAAAAGCCTCTTGATGAAAGTGAAAGTGGAGAGTGAAAAAGTTGGCTTAAAGTTCAACATTCAGAAAACGAAGATCATGGCATCCGGTCCCACCACTTCATGGGAAATAGATGGGGAAACAGTGGAAACAGAGTCAGACTTTATTTTTCTGGGCTCCAAAATCCCTGAAGATGGTGACAGCAGCCATGAAATTAAAAGACGCTTACTCCTTGGAAGGAAAGTTATGACCAACCTAGATAGCATATTCAAAAGCAGAGACATCACTTTGACAACAAAGGTTCGTCTAGTCAAGGCTATGGTTTTTCCTGTGGTCATGTATGGATGTGAGAGTTGGACTGTGAAGAAAGCTGAGTGCCGAAGAATTGATGCTTTTGAACTGTGGTGTTGGAGAAGACTCTTGAGAGTCCCTTGGACTGCAAGGAGATCCAACCAGTCCATTCTGAAGGAGATCAGCCCTGGGATTTCTTTGGAAGGAATGATGCTAAAGCTGAAACTCCAGTACTTTGGCCACCTCATGTGAAGAGTTGACTCATTGGAAAAGACTCTGATGCTGGGAGGGATTGGGGGCAGGAGGAGAAGGGGACAACAGAGGATTAGATGGCTGGATGGCATCACTGACTCAATGGATGTGAGTTTGAGTGAACTCCAGGAGTTGGTGATGGACAGGGTGGCCTGGCATGCTGCAATTCATGGGGTCGCAAATTGTCAGAAACGACTGAGCGACTGAACTGATGGTCAGGTGAGGGCCCTATTCCAAGTTGCAGACTTCTCATTATATAGGTCAGAAGGGGCTGGGAGTCACTTGGAGTCACTTTTAATAAGGGCACTGACGTCATTTATGAGGGCTCTGTGCTCATGACCTAATCACCTCCCAAAGGGTGACATAAATATGCAGGGACTTCCTTGGTGGCTCGGGCTTCCCTGGTGGCTCAGAGGTTAAAGCATCTGCCCACAATATGGGAGACCCGGGTTCGATCCCAGGTCGGCAAGATCCCATGGAGGGAGGAGCCTTGTAGCCTACAGTCCATGGGGACGCAAAGAGTCGAATGTGACTGAGCACCTTCACTTTCACTTTCCCTGGTGGCTCAGTGGTAAAAAATCTACCTGCAGTGCAGGAGAGGTTCAATCCCTGGGTCAAGAAGATCCCCTGAAGAAGGAAATGGCAACCCACTCTAGTATTCTCGCCTGGGGAATCCCATGGACAGGACAGCTTGGTTGCCTATAGTCCGTGGGGCTGCAAGAGAGTCAGACATGACTTAGCAACTAAACAATAAATATTTAAACCATAGAAGATAGACTGATCTTTTTCAAATAAAATTAAACTATCCATTTAAGCAATATTATCTCTTTAAAAAAGACCTGAACCCAGAACGTTTTCACAGTTCGTTGTGCTTTTTTCCTGCAATTTCTCCTTTTGTATATTCATAAAGAAATATATTCATAAGCTAGAAATTGGTCCAGATAATTTACATTCAGCTTTCTATTTTCACATTTCTTTCTAGTCTGATGTGACTAGTATGGCAATTCATATTTGATGGGGTAATAGAATAGTATTATCTGCCCTTTTGTGCCTCTATTTTAGCTACAAATAGCAATTGCATGAAAAATACAGAAACAAATTTCAGATGGATGTGGGGAAGTATTTTTGAGGTATTACAGAACTAGTGGAAAAATTTTATCTGCTGGCTCAATGGGGATGTAATTCTTTGCTATATTATTGGTACTGCTGTGCTTCTAATTGAAAACAAAATTGAATAATGTTACTGGGCCAGCTTTTGAATGTATGACCAATTTGTATTTTAAAATTTCCTGGCTCAGAGAGGAATCCTATACATTTATTTACTATTTTGCTTTTGAAATTTCTAGAAATGTGTTTATCACCTGAGTGATACTACAGGTTTTATATTTTGTTATATTATACACGATGTATATTTTTTTAGTTCATGAATTATTTTCAAGCAACATTTTAAATTCTAAGCTGAAATCACAACACACAATCAAATGAGCCATCAAAGTGTAACATCAAGAGCAATGTCACCCCTTTGTTTTTGTTTAGTTGCTAAGTCATGTCCCACTCTTTTGCAGCTCCTGCATTGCAGGAGGAATTCTTTACCACAAAGCCACCAGGGAAGCCCCAGTGTAGGAAGCCCCTACACTGGGCTATCAGCTATCTGTCAAAGATTTAAGTAGCCCTCAAACGAGGAATTCATTTTCTTTTTCTTTTTAAATTACCTATTTGCATTTGCTGTTGTTGTTTGCCCAACTCTTTGCAACCCCATGGACTGCAGCAGGCCAAGTCCTTCCTTGTCTCTCACCATCCCATCTCCTGGAGTTTGCTCAAATTCATGTCCTTTGTGTTGTGATGCTGTCCAACCATCTCATCCTCTGTCACCCCTTTCTCCTGCTCTCAATCTTTCCAAGCATCAGGGTCTTTTCCCGTGAGTCTGCTCTTCACATTAGGTGGCCAAAGTGTTGGAGCTTCAGCTTCAGCATCAGTCCTTCCAATGAATATTCAGGATTGATTTCCTTTAGGATTGATTGGTTTGATCTCCATGAGAGTTCTCCTTGAGCGATCTCCTTGAGAGTTCAAGGGACTTCTCAAGAGTCTTCTCCAGCACCACAATTAGAAGGCACCAATTTTTCGGCACTTAGCTTTCCTTATGGTCCAACTCGCATATCTTTACATGACTAATGGAAAAATCATAGCTTTGACTATACAAACTTTTGTCAGCAAAGTGATATCTTTGCTTTTTAATAAGCTGTCTAGGTTTGTCATAGCTTTCCTTCCAAGGAGCAACAAGTGTCTTTTAATTTGATGGCTGCAGTCACTGTCTGCAATGATTTTGAAACCCAAGAAAATAAAATCTGTCACTGCTTCCACATTTCTCCCTTCTATTTGCCATGGAGTAATGGGATGCCATGATCATAGTGTTTTGAATGTTGAGTTTAAGCCAGTTTTTTTCTCTCCTCCTTCACCCTGATCAAGAGTCTCTTTAGTTCCTGTTCACTTTCTGCCATTAGAGTGCTGTCATCTGCATATGTGAGGTTGTTGATATTTCTGCCAACAATCTGGATTCCAGCTTATAATTCATCTATCCTGGCATTCGCATGATGTTCTCTGCATATAAGTTAAATAAACAAGGTGACAGTATAAACCTGATCACTCCTCTCCCAATTTGGAACCAGTTCACTGTTCCATGCCTGCTTCTCACTCTTGCTTCTTGACCTGCATACATGTTTCACAGGAGGCAGATAAGGTGGTCTGGTATTCCATCTCTTGAAGAATTTTCCAGTTTTTTGTGATCCACACAGTCAAAGGCTTTAGTCTAGTCAACGAAGCAGATGTGTAGATGTTTTTCTGGAAGTCCCTTGCTTTCTCTATAATCCAGTGAATGTTAGCAATTTGATGTCTGCTTCCTCTTCCTTTTCTAAACTCAGCTTGTATATCTAGAAGTTCTTGGTTCACTGCTGAAGCCTAGCTTGAAGGATTTTGAGCATAACTTTAGTAGCATGTGAAATGAACACAATTGTACCATCATTTGAACATTCTTTGGCACTGCCCTTCTTTGGGATTGGAAAGAAAACTGACATTACTCCAGAAAAATCACCATGTTAAGTCATCTACAGACTAAGAATTTAAAATAGTATCAAGATACAGTGTTATGTAGAGGAATAAATCTTAATCTGGAAATCAAAAGATGTAGGCTGTAATCATATTTTCACAGTGAATTACTTGATACTAGATAAATCAGTCCTTCCAGTATTCAGACATCCTCTACAAAATGAAGTGGTTGCATAAAGTAATTCATATAAAAATACTTTGACATTCTCATATATCCATGTTCAATAGCTGTTGGATGTTGTACAGCAGAAATCAGAAGTGAAGTGGTCATTAAATTTACCATAATGAATAATCATATGCTAGAGCTTATATTAGGAAATGTTTGAATAAAAAATTTTCGAGACTGTTGAACAAAATTATTTTAGCTTTTTTACTTTCATTTTCTTTTGTGATGATGACTATGTGATCACATGAATTATGATTAATTTATAAATAATTGTCAACATATTTTACTACACAGCAATATATGGAAAGTAGCCTTTAAATAGATTTCTTCTAATTGTGAGGTAAGTGTAATAAAATTCAAAAGACTGGAGTTTGAACTCCTATTGCCTTCTTGCATGTATAAATAGCCTTCTGAGAAAATGATTTGGCCCCTCTAGAGGCAAACTTTGGAATATGTAGTAAGATACAAGAGGACATTTTACTATTACAAAGCCCTGGTTTTGCTGACTGGAACTCTACCATAATACCTCCTGATTCAGAAAAGAGTAAACAGTTCATAAGTTGAGCTCTGCTGAAATAATTGTCTTCATTAGCAGGATTTTCATCTGACCCTGTATTGACCCTGGAGCTCTAATTACATTAAGTTTAAGCATAATCATGAACATACAGTAAATGAAGAATACATGAACCTGAGTGAATTTACAAAGTTAGCTATGTAAAAACAGACACTTAGAGGTCAAACTAAACTAATATGTAAATATATAATGATTTTCACCTCCAGAAATAGAGGTTATTCTCTCTCTGAAAAGTAATTGCTATCATTCTAGCTTCATAAGTACGTGTTGTTATCACTTTGTAAGTCAAGCTGATTTCAAATCTTACCTTTCTTTCTATTTTATAATCCTTATTATAGTATTTTACATTGATCTCTTCTCATTTAAAAATGTACCTATTTTCTTAATGCAGACACAATTGACCTTGTCCAGCACAATCCTGTTTTTATACAAAATTTTAAGCTGGTGAAGGCATATTTACAAGGAAAAATGCTTAAAGCAGTAAATGGTGCTCAGTTTACATTCTCCCAAACCAGAATCTCTAAATGTCCCTCCTTACCCCATAAGTATTCATCTATGCTTTCTCTATCCACAATGGTTTCAGCTTCTTTAACATCCAAACTGCTTACTATTCTTTCATAGGGTAGAATTCAAGTAAAATACAAAGAAATAATTGATGTAATCATAAATAATGATTATGCAATTCAATCTTCAATTATTATATATGGATGAGGATGTTCATACAGATGATTTTTATTTCTATTTTATGTTTTAATGTAAAGAGTATTTGTGGAAGTATTAAGTATATTTTAATTCCCTCCTTTACTATTTTCGAGTAATGTTTGGCCATGAAAAATGTGTATTTACTGACTAGCTCCTTTATTGTAAACAATTCAATGAAATTCTTTTGTACTTCAAATAGTTAACTTTCTAATATTCTTTGTATTATCTGATGTATGCTTATAGAGAAATCATCACAGTAGCTTACCACCAATTATGGTATTAGTGATATAGAAAACTAAAGAGCACATAAGAATGATTATAGGAAAGTAATTGTGAGACATTTGAAGTTACTTCTGATGGAATTATTAATTGAAAGACAAAGAAACTTGATTTAGATCAAGCAAAGAGAATCTTCTTAACTCAAAGCTTCAACCTCATTTATTTATTTATTTTTTTTAAATTGGGATATAGTTGCTTTACAATGTTGTGTTAGTTTCTGCTGTACAATAAAATAAGTCAGCTATATGTATACATATATCCTCTCCCTCTTGCACCTCCCTCCCACCTCCCGCCTCCATCCCGCCCATCTGGGTCACCACAGAGCACCAAGCTGAGCTCTCTGCTCTATACAGCAGGTTCCCAATAGATATCTGTTTCACACATGGCAGTTTACATACATCAATCTCAATCTCTCAAATCATCTCACACCACCTCTCCCCTCCCCCATTATTAAAACATTAAAGTACCTGACAGGAAGTTCCAAACCCGTTTGCCAACAATCTAGGCATGTTTACATTTTAACAAACTATGGCTTCTATTCTCTCCCAAATCTGAAGTCCAAATGCATTATCCAGCTCTTCAATTTTCTAGCAAAGCACCTGACAACAAAAGAAGACTGGGTTCAGAATGTGATAAAGCTAGAAAGCACATGCATGAATGATCACACACCTAACATTGTGCTTGGAACAGAGTTTATAGCATATTGCTCACTGAACTAATGACCAACACTGATACAATGACCATGAAAGAATGACTTACCCACCTAACAACAATGACCCCGCATGCAGTGCAAACACATTCAACCACGAGGTTGTTCTAATCCCCAGCACCACGGCAAAAACATAAATTAGAACAACTTATGAGCATCTTTGAATTATAATATTACAGATTTCACTCTTAAATTTTTGTTTCCTTAACTGAAGAATAAAGTGGCTTATTAAAATCTTAATTCATTTCAGCTACTAGCTTAACTCTAGATACTCAAATCTATCCAATAATAACTGTGTTAGTCCTCTGCAGTACTCACAATAAACAGTTTTATAAGGTCCTGTGAAACAGGTACACATAGAAATATGAAGGTAGAAAAGTCACTTCTGTCACCTAAAAACTATTTTACAGGGGGATTCCTGATTTTTAATAGTATAAAGAGAAATAATTCCACATGCCTTCATTCATACAATGTTTATATTTTATTCATACTGGCAAAAAGGATTATATTGAGTATGTGGAATGCTTTTGTAAGATTAAAAAAAAAATGTTTCTATAAATATGGCATTTTGAATTCTATCCTGAAGAGATATTTACAAGCAGTGATGTTTCATATTAAACTGTAATTTTTATTTTCCTTAAATTTCCTGTTAGGTATTCTCCCTGTAACTCATTTAAACATCTTAAAGTGTTCTAAGTGAGGATATTTTATAGTTTTCTGCTTCAGATAAAACTCATCTCTCTCTTATCTTCTGAATGTAGAATATCTGCCCTCTAATCTTTAGAATATATGCATAAATTCTTTGGTGAACATTATCAAGCAACACATTAGCCCTACAGTGCATGTGTACAAAAATTTGGGCAATGAATGAGACAGTTAAATCAGTTTTTTTTTTTTCCCTTATGTTGAATTTTGTATGTTCTAGCTATATTGTTCTTGGAAATAGTGATACTTTTCTTATTGGCTTTGTTTTCCCACTGGATTTCTTTTGCAATGATATTCTTTCTGATTTAACACTTTTTTTTTTAATTTTATTTTATTTTTAAACTTTACATAATTGTATTAGTTTTGCCAAATATCAAAATGAATCCGCCACAGGTATACATGTGTTCCCCATCCTGAACCCTCCTGATTTAACACTTTTTTATTTTATTTTTTAACTTTACAATATTGTATTGGTTTTGCCATATATCAAAATGAATCTGCCACAGGTATACATGTGTTCTCCATCCTGAACCCTCCTCCCTCCCCATACCATCCCTCTGGGTCGTCCCAGTGCACCAGCCCCAAGCATCCAATATCGTGCATTGAACCTGGACTGGTGACTCATTTCATATATGATATTATACATGTCTCAGTGCCATTCTCCCAAATCATCCCACCCTCTCCCTCTCCCACAGAGTCCAAAAGACTGTTCTATACATCAGTGTCTATTTTGCTGTCTCGTATACAGGGTTATTGTTACCATCTTTCTAAATTCCATATATATGCGTTAGTATACTGTATTGGTGTTTTTCTTTCTGGCTTACTTCACTCTGTATAATAGGCTCCAGTTTCATCCACCTCATTAGAACTGATTCAAATGTATTCTTTTTAATGGCTGAGTAATACTCCATTGTGTATATGTACCACCACTTTCTTATCCATTCATCTGCTGATGGACATCTAGCTTGCTTCCATGTCCTGGCTATTATAAATAGCGCTGTGATGAACACTGGGGTACACGTGTCTCTTTCCCTTCTGGTTTCCTCAGTGTGTATGCCCAGCAGTGGGATTGCTGGATCATAAGGCAGTTCTAATTCCAGTTTTTTAAGGAATCTCCACACTGTTCTCCATAGTGGCTGTACTAGTTTGCATTCCCACCAACAGTGTAAGAGGGTTCCTTTTCTCCACACCCTCTCCAGCATTTATTGCTTGTAGACTTTTGGATAGCAGCCATTCTGACTGGCGTGAAATGGTACCTCATAGTGATTTTGATTTGCATTTCTCTGATAATGAGTAATGTTGAGCATCTTTTCATGTGTTTGTTAGCCATCTGTATGTCTTCTTCGGAGAAATGTCTATTTAGTTCTTTGGCCCATTTTTTGATTGGGTCGTGTATTTTTCTGGACTTGAGCTGCAGGAGTTGCTTGTATATTTTTGAGATTAGTTGTTTGTCAGTTGCTTCATTTGCTATTATTTTCTCCCGTTCTGAAGGCTGTCTTTTCACCTTGCTTATAGTTTCCTTTGTTGTGAAGAAGCTTTTAAGTTTAACACTTTTGATAAAAATTAGGAGAGTTGTCAGACGGTGGCCCAGTAATTTATTACAATTCCATATATTTTTCTGTGATTTCTCAAATTTAAAGAATTGTAGAAAACTGAGTGCATAAGGAATCACTACATAAGGAGCACCTAAGACTTTGCCTTCTTTTTTGTTGTAGAAACCTTTTATGTTTTTAAGATGAGCATTAAATACAGCTTTACACAATAACATTATAAGCTATCTAAAAATATCTCAGATTCCTCCACTAAGACAATAATACTACTCCCTCCCTGTTTTTTTTATCTTACTAACTTTATTGATCATACTATATACTAATAAAATTATTAACATTTATTTTTAAAAGACATCCTATAAATAAAAATAGGCCATGAAGTCTGAAAAGAAGCAATGTCAGAAAAATAGAAATAAAAATTTATCAATTATAGCCACATTAAAATAAAGTAATATTTAGGAAAATCTTTGTCAAACTCATGAAAACTGTAGATATATATACTGCAAAAAATAAATTTATCACAAAATATTTTTGAAAACAGAAAATAACTACAAAAAATTTCACAGTAGAACAAGTTGAAAGAAAATTCATACAAGCAAATAATGTAGATAAAGCAGATATTAAAAAATAGATGCAAAAACAAAGATTAAATTTTATGCTTGTTCTTTGAAGAAAAAATTACAAATGTCCAGCAATAATAGTTATAGGGAATTAAAAGGAGAAGGCACAGATAAATACAATTAAGAATGAAAGAAATCAAATCAAAACTGGTAAATAGAAATGAAAATAGATTTGAAACAATAACCAGAATAAACTGTATGCCAATAAATTAGAAAACCTAAGTGCAATTGATAGCTTTCCAGGAAATTTTAAATTACCAAATTTGATTCAAAAAAGTACAGCACACTTAAATGAAATATGAGCATTAAAGAATTTGAACTTACATTCAAAAATTTCATAAGGGCCTTCAGAAAGAGTTTTCTTAAGCATTTTTATCATATCTTCAAGGGCAATTAATTCATAATTTGCACAAAATATTTCACAGAGGAAGTGTGAAAGATATCCAACTAATTTTCAAAGAAATGTACAACGTTTATGTAAAGTGAAAAATGTGCCAATAACTTGTAATCTTTTAAATTTATAAATATAAACCTAAAAAAACTCCAGATAAAAATGTCTTCGGACAAAATCAAGAAGAGTGCCAAAAACAATATATCAGGATCAGTTCAGTCGTTCAGTGGTGTCCAGCTCTTTGTGACCCCATGGACTGCAGCATGCCAGGCTTCCCTGTGCATCACCAACTCCTGGAGCTTGCTCTATCTCATGTCCATCCAGTCACTAATGCCATCTGACCATCTTATCTTCTGTCGGCCCCCTTCTTCTCCTGCCTTCAATATCAGGATAAAGTAGTACTAATCTTCTGACTATAAAAGCAATTCACCTTCACAAATCTATCAATGCAACTTACCTCATCAACAGAAAAATTATTCTACAAAATCCAACAACTCTTCTTGATATTAAAAAAATAAAAACTTAGCAAATCAGGCATATATGAAATTTCTACTAAAAATTGCAACAAATATACATTTTATACACTTTGTATAATTATGCATTTTTTTTACTGAGCTGAACATTTGTCTAATATATATATTTTAAATATCATTTAACTTGATTTACTCTCTTTGCTTCAGTAATGAGATTTTATCTTTATTATTTTTTTTATAATTTTCCCAAGTTTGGAGATTTAATTTGTCTTATATATATGTGTGTGTGTGTGAATATGTACATAGTATATGATTAAGTGTTTAAGGCTATGTTTTCCTATGATCATTGGCTTTATGTTTATTTATTTATCGTTGTTTGCATTGGGTCTTCATTGCCGTGTGGGCTTTCTCTAGCTGTGGCAAGTGATGGGTCCTCTCTAGCTGTGGTGAATGGGCTTCTCGTTGTGGTGGCTTCTCTATTGCAGAGCACAGGCTCTAGGCTTGGGGATTTCAGTGCTGCACACTGGTTCAGTAGTTGAGGCACGAGGCTCTAGAGCCACAGGCTCAGTAGTTGTAACACACAAGCTTAGTCGCTTCACAGCATGTGGAATCTTCATGGACCAGGGATTGAACCCATATGCCCTGCCTTGACAAAAAAATTCTTATCCACTGTACCACCAGGGAAGTCCCATTGGCTTTATATTTAAATATTAGATTCTGATATACAGTGTTTTAATTATTATACTATCATAGGAATTGGGATTCTCAGTCGTATCCAAGGAATTAGTCCATTAAATAGCTATCTTAAAAATTTTTTAAACAACTTTATTAAAACGAGTTAGTATTGATTGGTTTGAAAATATAAGCATAAATAAATGGAACAGAAATTGGGTCAGAAAGACATTCAAAGGCATATAAATTAGTTGACTATTTGGTAAATTGGCTTTTAAGTTTAGCTGGAGAAAGATGGACTATTTAATAATGAGAGTTTGGACATCTGATCGCATATTTGGAAAAAAACAAAAGCTAAACTGTTCAAAGCTTTATATCTTTAATTCATTAGAAACTTGTTATATACAAATAATAGAGCATAAATATACTAAAGGAAGCAGATGGCTTTATTTTGTAGTGCTAGAATGTGGAAAGTTTTCCTAAAAATGACCCTATATATACTATATGTAAATAAACATATGAGACTTTATAACATAAAATTATCCATCTTTACTTAAGAAAGAACTAATGATGAAATAAAAAACACTAGTGGAAAGCTTGCATAAAAATTTGAAATGTGTGGTGGATTCATTTTGATATTTGGCAAAACTAATACAATTATGTAAAGTTTAAAAATAAAATAAAATTAAAAAAAAAATTTGAAATGTGCAATTACAAAAATTATTTATATTAACAATATATAGAGATCTCTTACCAATGAATATAAAAAGAACAAACAACCCAAAAAAAACTGAGCAAAATGCACTAGCAAAATCAACTTCTGAAAAGTCACTATTTCAGCAATATTTGAGCATTTGCACAAATACATACCAAATGTGAAGTCAGTGGGCCTTAGGAAGGATCACTATGAACAAAGCTAGTGGAGGTGATGGAATTCCAGTTGAGCTATTTCAAATCCTGAAAGATGATGCACTGAAAGTGCTGTACTCAATATCTAGCAAATTTGGAAAACTCAGCAGTGGCCATGGGACTGGAAAAGGTCAGTTTTCATTCAAATCTCAAAGAAAGGCAATCCAAAAGAATGCTCAAACTACCACACAGTTGCACTCATCTCACACGCTAGTAAAATAATGCTCAAAATTCTGCAAGCCAGGCTTCAGCAATACATGAACCGTACACTTCCAGATGTTCAAGATGGATTTAGAAAAGGCTGAGGAACCAGAGATCCA
This sequence comes from Bos indicus x Bos taurus, assembly GCF_003369695.1. Taxonomy (NCBI): domain Eukaryota; kingdom Metazoa; phylum Chordata; class Mammalia; order Artiodactyla; family Bovidae; genus Bos; species Bos indicus x Bos taurus. Next base: position 33,410,432 of record NC_040085.1, on the reverse strand, counting down.
ATTGCCAACATCCTCTGGATCATTGAAAAAGCAAGAGAGTTCCAGAAAAAACATCTACTTCTGCTTTATTGACTATGCCAAAGCCTTTGACTGTGTGGATCACAATAAACTGTGGAAAAATCTGAAAGAGATGGCAATACCAGACCACCTGACTTGCCTCTTGAGAAACCTGTATGCAAGTCAGGAAGCAACAGATAGAACTGGACATGGAACAACAGACTGGTTCCAAATAGGACAAGGAGTAAGTCAACGCTGTATATTGTCACTCTGCTTATTCAACTTATATGCAGAGTACATCATGAGAAATGCTGGGCTGGAGGAAACACAAGCTGGAATCAAGATTGCTGGGAGAAATATCAATAACCTCATATATGCAGATGACACCACCTTTATGACAGAAAGTGAAAAAGAACTAAAGAGTCTCTTGATGAAATTGAAAGAGGAGAGTGAAAAATTTGGCTTAAAGCTCAACATTCAGAAACCTAAGATCATGGTATCTGGCCCCATCACTTCATGGCAAATAGATGGGGAAACAGTGGAAACAGTGGCTGAGTTTATATTTTTGGGCGCCAAAATCACTGCAGATGGTGATTGCAGCCATGAAATTAAAAGACGGTTACTCCTTGGAAGGAAAGTTATGACCAACCTAGACAGCATATTAAAAAACAGAGACATTACTTTGTCAACAAAGGTCCATCTAGTCAAGGCTATGGTTTTGCCAGTAGTCATGTATGGATGTGAGTTGAACTATAAAGAAGCTGAGAGCAAAAGAATTGATGCTTTTCAAGTGTGGTGTTGAAGACCCTTGAGAGTCCCTTGGACTGCAAGGAGATCAACCAGTCCATCCTAAAGGAAATCAGTCCTGGGTGTTCATTGGAAGGACTGATGTTGAAGCTGAAACTTCAATCCTTTGGCCACATGATGTGAAGAGCTGACTCACTGGAAAAGACCCTGATGCTGGGAAAGATTGAGGGCAGGAGGAGAAGGGGATGCAGAGGATGAGATAGTTGGATGGCATCACTGACTCAGTGGACATGGGTTTGAGTAGACTCTGGGAGTTGGTGATGGACAGGGAGGCCTGGCATGCTGCAGTTCATGGGATCACAGAGTTGGACACGACTGAGCAACTGAACTGATAGTTGAGCATGTGCACAAATATATACAAGTATACATAAATATATCTACTTATATTCACATATATGGGCTTCCCTGGTGGCTCAGACAGTAAAGAATCTTCCTGAATGCAGGAGACCCAGTTCAATCCCTGGGTTGGGAAGATCTTCTGGAGAATTAAATGACAACTCACACCAATATTCTTGCCTGGAGAATTTAATGGACAGAGGACCCTGGAGGGCTGCACAGTCCCTGAGGTCACAAAGAGTCAGACATGACTGAGTGACTAGCACAAAACAGGATTGGATACAGATTGATGTATTAATATTTATGTGCTATGGTTACAATAAAAGAAAGAAAAAAATGAGTGACTTCTTCTGGGGTATACAGTGTGATGGGCAAGGAAGAATTTTCTTATCTGAATGTGTGTAATATTTAGTGTGATATTTTTACAACATAGATACATGATTTTAATTTTTTTAATTAAAGGATTAATGTTAAAATATTAGAATCAGATACTTTGTGATTCATTGTTACTTCCTATATTTCATATCTAGTGGATGTTATAAATCTTCAATGTCTTTATGTATGTATATCTAAATTTATATACTTCGAATTTGTAAGATCAGGGAATTAAAATGGAAGGGAGATACTTAAAACTTATTTTTATATTTAAGGAAAGGATCATCCATTTTTGTATCCTCAGCAGAGTCTGGAAAGGAGTTCATGATCCATGAGTTTTTGTTTGTTTTCTTTTGCTTTGCTTTATTTTGGTTCACTGCATAAAACATTCAGTTCAGTTCAGTTCAGTTGTTCAGTCATGTCTGACTCTTTGTGACCCCATGGACTGCAGCACGCCAGGCTTCCCTGTCCATCACCAACTCCCAGAGCCTACTCAAGCTCATGTACATAGAGTTGGTGATGCCATCCAACCATCTCATTCTCTGTCATCCCCTTCCCCTCTCACCTTCAATCTCTCCTAGCATCAGGGTCTTTCCCAATGAGTAAGTTCTTCACATCAGGTGGCCAAAGTATTGGAGTTTCTGCTTCAGCATCAGTCCTTCCAATGAATATTCAGGACTGATTTCCTTTAGGATGGACTGGTTTGATCTCCTTGCAGTCCAGGGGACTCTCAAGAGTCTTCTCCAACACCACGGTTCAAAAGCATCAATTCTTTGGCGCTCAGCTTTGATTATAGTTCACCTCTCACATCCATATATGACTACTGGAAAAACCATAGCTTTGACTAGACGGACCTTTCTTGGTAAACTAATATCTCTGCTTTTTAATATGCTGTCTAGTTTGGTCATAACTTTTCTTCCAAGGAGCAGGCATCTTTTAATTTCATGGCTGCAATCACCATCTGCAGTAATTTCGGAGCCCAAGAAAATGAAGTCTCTTACTGTTTCCATTGTTTCCTCATCTATTTGCCATGAAGTGATGGGACCGGATACCACGGTCTTAGTTTTCTGAATGTTGAGTTTTAAGCCAACTTTTTCACTCTCCTCTTTCACTTTCATCAAGAGACTCTTTAGTTCTTCTTCACTTTCTGCCATAAGAGTGGTGTCATCTGTATATCTGGTGTTATCGATATTTCTCCCAGGAATCTTGATTCCAGCTTGTCCATCCAGTCCAGTATTTCGCATGATGTACTCTTCATATAAGTTAAATAAGCAGGGTGACAATATACAGCCCTGACATACTCCTTTCCTGATTTCGAGCCAGTCTGTTGCCCCATGTTCAGTCCTAACTGTTGTTTCTTTACCTGCATACAGATTTCTCAGGAGGCAGGTCAGGTGGTCTAGTATTCCCATCTCTTTACGAATTATCCACAGTTTGCTGTGATCATGAAACATTACAACATAGGAGAATACGATCACTAATAGTATGAGAGTGTGAAATGAATGTGGTGAGTAACTGGAGAAAAGCTTTATGTTGAGCTTTGACAGTCACAAAACATTAGGAAGGTGTTTAAGTAAAAAAAAAAAAAAAAATTAAAATTCATTTAATAGCCTTACAGAATATTTGTTGCATTAAAAGGTCTCTATCAGTTCAGTTCAGTTCAGTCGCTCAGTCGTGTCCGACTCTTTGTGACCCCATGAACCACAGCATGCCAGTCCTCCCTGTCCATCACCAACTCCTGCAGTCCACTCAAACCCATGTCTATTGAGTCGGTGATGCCATCCAACATCTCATCATCTGTCATCCCCTTCTCCTCCTGCCCTCAATCTTTCCCAGCATCAGGGTCTTTTCCAGCTCTTTGCATCATGTGGCCAAAGGATTGGAATTTCAGCTTCAACATCAGTCCTTCTAGTGAACACCCAGGACTGATCTCCTTTAGGATGGACTGGTTGGATCTCCTTGCAGTCCAAGGGACTCTCAAGAGTCTTCTCCAACACCACACATCAAAAGCATCGATTCTTCTATGCTCAGCTTTCTTTATAGTCCAACTCTCATATCCATAGATGACCACTGGAAAATCCATAGCTTTGACTAGAAGGACCTTTGTTGGCAAAGTAATGTCTCTGTTTTTTAATATGCTGCCTAGGTTGGTCATAACTTTCCTTCCAAGGAGTAAGCGTCTTTTAATTTCATGGCTGCAATCACCATCTGCAGTGATTTTGGAGCCCAGTAATTTGCCTAAAATGTTCCTTTGGTTCTCTAATTTTCTTGAAGAGATCTCTAGTCTTTCCCATTCTATTGTTTTCCTCTATTTCTTTGCATTGATCGCTGAGGAAGGCTTTCTGGTCTCTCCTTGCTTTGGAACTCTGCATTCAAATGGATATATCTTTCTTTTTCTCCTTTGCTTTTTGCTTCCTTTCTTTTATAATTAATACCAAATGATTGTTAAAATAATTTTCTAAAGTATATAAAATTAAATGTGTGGCTATATAATTGACTAATTACATAAATAATCAAAGTTCAATAAAAATATAAAATTGAAAGATTTTAAATAGTTGATTATTAAATTAGTTTTTAAATTATCTGATACCTTGACTAATATGCAGTAAATGTTCAATAACATTAATTTAAAACTGAAAATAATGACTGGTGTTTACTCTACATTCATTCTGTGCTGGATTTGTGGTAATTATGATACGTGCATTTTCTTCTTGTCTCATCAGAACCATCCAAGGCATTGCTTTATGGATCAATGATCCCTGACAAGGCTACCATCTAGTGGTGATTAATTTAAGCTTTTGTCAGGTACCAGGGAATTATTCTGGCACCCAGGGAAGAAAACTAAGGAATTTTATTAAGTGGACGATAATCAGATTGCTGAATAATATCAGAATAGCATATTATACTCAATTAACAATGTTGTAGCCTATTTCTGCATATTCAAATATGCTCTATTTTAATAGATTGAGTTAATGGACCTGAACACTATGAAAATGGAAGATATCTAATGTTGGACACAAATTTTTCAAAAATATATTATTTTTATTAAATCTTTATCATTATTATCTAGACTACAACTATGCTCAATTCACTGGTCATTATAGAAGGTTAAAATAATTTTCTTTTATGGATAGTTAAGAGAAAGGAAAAAGGAAAAATCTGAAATAGCTGTTGGGATAAATGAAGAAAAAAAGAAGATGAAACATTCTAATGACACAGAAAACTGATAGTTTTCTCAAGCAACGTCTCTTGAAAGCAAATCTGTTGGTACATAGATTTTTAGGCATAGCGTATAACAAATTCATAAATGGTTTCCATGAAACAACCCAAATCCCACCCAAAACTCCATACACTTGGAATTGAGCAACTGATCTCATGAGACTTCACACTCAATTACAGAATACTCTGAAGGGTGCCTTTATGCTGGTTTTCTCAATTAACTACAGCAAGTGTCACCATGGACAGCTTGCTTCAGTTAATTGAATTTGACAGGCTACTTGAGAGCCCTATTCACTGAATGTACTGGCGAACTGGAATGAGCAAAAGGACTGACCAGGACAGAAAACAGAAGACTCAAGCGGAAAAAAGTAATAGTGGAGTCAACATTAAGTAGCTTAGAAATATGTATTCCCCAAAGAAGAGAATGACCAGAGAATACATCTGTGAGATGTCATTTCATTATTCTTAAATTCTTTAGGTTGCCCAATTTGCTTCTATTTTGGATATTTCTGTACTAAGATTGTGTAATTTCAGAGATTGAGAAAATATTTTAAGAGCTACATGAAATTAAAATATACTGTTATTTCATATTTCCAGTTGGCCACATCCAAAGGCCATACAGTTTTAAGTTCAAAATTGATCTAATTTTTCTTCAGCCACTCTAAAATTATTGTTTCCTGTTTCCTGATATTTGTCAAAATGCTAACATCAGAACAACCAATAACTCCAAACATCATTTTTGACTTCTTATTTTACTTTTAAAAGTCTTTCAGTAATTACCATTCCTTCTATTGTTTGAATCTCTCTGAAATCCCTTTTCTAATCCTATTTCCATTTCTCTGCTTCTGAATCTCAATTACACTGTGAATATAATAATAATTCTTTAAAGCTTTGTGTCTAATATCTTGCCTTCATTTTCTGATTCCTCTCTGCTCCTGCCCTTGTGTCCATCTTCTGCACAGTTTCAATGTGAGTCTTTCTAAATTGCAGAACTGATTGTTATTTCCATCTCCAGTGAGACTGTTATATTAAATTTAATTGATTAGTCCAGAATACTAAATAGGTGCACATGACTCTGCAGTTTTCCTAACAACATTTATTGAAGAAACTGTCTTTTTTCCATTGTATATTCTCGACCCTATTGTCAAAAATTAATTGATCATGTCTATATGGGTTTATTTCTGGGCTCTCTATTCTATCCCATTAGTCTATGAGTCTTTTTTTGTGACAGTATCTTACTGTTGAACTAGCTTTGTAATACTCTGTATTACAAGTACTCTGTAATACTTTGTAAAACTAACTTTAAAATCAGGAAGTGTGCTACCTCCAACTTTGCTTTTCTTTCTCTAAATCCCTTTGTCTTAAAAAAGGCAGCCTATGAAATGGAAGAAAATATTTGCAAATCATATATCTAACAAGGGGTTAATATCCAAAATATATTTAGAACTCATAAAATTCAACAGCAGAAAAACAAATTTTAAAATAGAGGATCTGAATAGATATTTTTCCAAGGAAAACATTCAGATGGCAAATAGGTACCTGAAAAGATGCTCAATATCATTGATCATCAGAGAAATGGAAATCAAAGTCACAATGAGGTACTACCTCAAACTTGATAGAATGGCCACACACAAATAATAGATATATTATGACTTCATTTATATGAAGATCAAAGACAGGAAAAATTAATCCGTTTGGCTAGAAATCAAAATGGTGGTTGCTCGAAGGGGACATGAGAATTTTTGTCATCAGAGAAAGCTTTTATACCTTGATTGTAATGGTGTTTATTTGAGTATATGCATTTGTTAACACTCAATATTTTGTATGTTTTTCTATATAAATTTAACTTCAGTTGTTCAAAAAGGTTAAGCTTTTAAAATTCTGAAAATACTAAAAAAGAAATATAAATTGCACTATGAAATTGCTGTTTTTGTACTAAAGGAAATTCGAGTGAAAAACAGAAATATGCCATTTTTATCTACTGAATAAAAAGATGTAAAATAACAATACTGTGTACATAGGAAGATACCATAATCTTTTAGCGAGACATTAAGTTCACATACTCTTTCTAAACAATACTTTTCTGAATCAGTAAATCAGCTTAAAAATACAATTGTTCATATTTCTATATATCCATTGTGGGCATTTTTTTATAATACTAAATTATCAACAGTTGAAATTTCTCAAAACTTTATTGATTAACTGAATTAATGCTAAATCATTTGGAAAAGTCATTAACTGGGTTTTTAAAAATTAAATTTTATTGTTAGAAATTCTCCTAATACAATGTAAAAAGAAAAAAGTTTAGAGATCAAAAAATACATTCAATATGATCATAATTTATGAAAAATTGTACATTCTGATGTTAAAATTTAAAAGCAACTGGAGCAAAACATTCAGTTTTTTGTGGGTGATAGAATTATAGTGGGTTTTTATATAATTTTCATATTCTTTTTCATATTCTGATATCTGAGATAAGTATTATTTTCCTAAATTCTTCTATTTATCAACTATTATAGATAAGTACATTTCAAAAACACTTTACTTTACTATTTATTGCTGAGATTATCTTTGGACTAAACACTGTTTAGAAATTTGTCATTGACCATTTTCCAGACAACCTATGTAATAATACATTGCATTAGTGGTTCTTGGGAGTTAATACTTATATAGACGTCATCCCAAAGTTTTATGGAAATCCAAATGGCTAAATTATAAAGGATCAAATTAAAAGACAAATGCCTATGTCAGTATATAAGGTAATAAGCAATCAATGGAAGATTTTCTTATAATTTCGATTTCTCTAATATTAAATTAATCCCCTTTTTTGACTTTTTTTATCAAAGTATAGTTGATTCACAATGTGAATTTCTGTTATACAGCTGCTGCTGCTGCTAAGTTGCTTCAGTCGTGTCCGACTACAGCAAAGTTATTCAATTATATATATATATATATATATATATATATGTATATATATATATATATATACACTTTGTTTTCTATATTCTTTTCCGTTATGGTTTATCTCAGGATTTTGAATACAGTTCCCTGTGTTAAACAGTAGGGCCTTGTTGTTTATCCATTCTATATGTAATAGTTTTCATCTGCTAATCCCAGCTCCCAGTCCATCCCTCCACCACTCTTCCTCACCTTTGGTAACCACATGTCTGTTCTCTATGAGTCTGTTTCTGTTTTGTAGAGAACTTCACTTGTGTCATATTTTAGATTCCATATCTAAGTGATATCATGTGGTATTTGTCTTTCTTTGTCTTTCTTTTTCTGACTTACTTCACTTAGTATAATAATTTACAGTTCCATTCATGTTACGGAAAATGGCATTATTTCATTCTTTTTATGAGTAGTATTCCATTGTACATATATATATATATATATATATATATGTATGTATGTATATATATATGTATATGTATGTATATATGTATGTGTATGTATGTGTGTGTGTGTGTGTGTATATATATATATATATATATGTATATACACCACATCTTCTTTATCCATTCATCTGTTGATGGACATTTAGGTTGTTTCTGTATCTTGACTACTATGAGTATTGCCGCTAGGAACATAGAGTATATGTATTTTTTTTTATTATAGCTTTGTCTGGATATATGCCCAGGAGTGGGATTGCTGGATCATATATTAACCTCCTCTTTTTGTTGAACTATTCTGTGTAGAGTTCAAGGTAAGATAATAAAATATTTTACTTTTTAAATGAATGTTTTTTCCTTGTGTTAAGAACACTTAGGATTTATTCTCTTAGTGATTTTCATATATAACTGACAGCAGTGCTAATAATATTTATACTGCAGTACATTCTTAGTACCTATCATATAACTGGAAGTTTGTGCCTTTTAAAAACTTATTTTTAACTGGAAGATAATTTCTTTACAATGTCGTGTCCATTTCTGCTGTACGATGAAGTGGATGAGCTATACATACATCTTCTCCGTCTTGAACCTCCCTCCCACTCTCCCACCCCCCACCCCCATCCCACCCATCTAGGTCACCATAGCACTAAACCAAGCTCCCTGTAGTACACTTCAGGTTCCCACTAGCAATTTGCTTTACATATGCTTTACACATACCTCAAACCCAATCTCTCAATTCATCCCACCCCCCCCCACCTGCGTCCACACATCCATTTTCTATGTCTGTGTCTCTATTGCTGCCCTGCAAATTGGTTCATCTGTACTATTTTCTAGATTCCACATACATGTGTTAATATATGATAATTGTTTTTCTCTTTCTGACTTACTTCACTTTGTATGACAGACTCTGGGTCCATCCACTCCTCTACAAATGACCCACTTTTGTTCCTTTTTATGGCTCAGCAATATTCCATTGTGTATATGTATGACATCTTTTTAATTCATCTGTCAATGGCCATTTAATTCGCTTCCATGTCCTAGCTAGTGTGCATAGTGCTGCAATGAATATTGGGGTGCATGTGTCTTTTTGCATTAGGGTTTTCTCAGGGTATATGCTCTGTAGTGGGATTACTGGGTCATATCGTAGTGGAAAGGAAATGGCAACCCACTCTAGTATTCTTGCCTGGAGAATCCTATGGACAGAGGAGCCTGACAGGCTACAGTCCATGGGGTTGCAACAGTCGGACATGACTTAGTGACTAAGCCACAGCCATTGTAATTCTATTTTTAGTTTTTTAAAGAGCCTCCATAATATTTTCCATACATTCCCAGCAATAGTACAAGAGGATTCCATTTTTTCCCACATCCTCTCCAGCATTTATTGTTTGCAGATATTTTGATGATGGCCATTCTGACTGGTGTGAGGTAATATCTGATTGTAGCTTTGATTTGCATTTCCCTAATAATTAGTGATATCTTGCACATCTGTTCATGTGCTTCTTGGTGATCTGTATGTCTTCTTTGAAGAAATGTCTATTTAGGGCTTCCACACATTTTTTGACACTGAACTTCATGTACCATGCCATGCTAAGTTGCTTCAGTTGTGTCCAACTCTCTGTGACTCCATAGACTGTCACCCGCCAAACTCCTCTGTTCATTCTCCAGGCAAGAATACTGGAGTGGGTAGCCATTTCCTCCTCCAGGGTACCTTTTTGACCCAGGGATTGAACCCATGCCTCCTGTGGCTCCTGCATTTTAGGCAGATTCTTTTTGAGCTTCATGGCTGTTTTTGTATTTTAGAGATTACTCCCTTATCAGCTGCTTCATTTGAAAATATGTTTTCCCATTCTGAGGGTTGTCTTTTCATCTCATTTATGGTTTTCTTTGCTGTGAAAACTCTTTTAAGTTCAATTAAGTCCCATTTGTTTATTTTTGTTTTTATTTTCATTACTCTAAGAAGTGAGTCAAAAAGATCTTCTTGTAATGTTTTCCTCTAAGAGTTTTATAGTATCCACTCTTACATTTAGGTCTTTAATCCATTTTGAGTTTATTTTTGTATATGGTGTTAGTGAGTGTTCTAATTTAATTCTGTTTTTTATATTTGGCTGCACCATGCCACATATGGGATTTTAGTTCCCTTACCAGAAACTGAACTCGTACTATCTATATTGGAAATATGGAATCTTAACAACTGCATCACCAACCAAGGAAGTCCCTATAATTTCATTCTTTTACATATATGGTTCAGCTTTCCAAGCACCACTTATTAAAGAGACTGTCTTTTCTGCGCCATATATGTTTGCCTCCTTTGTCATAAATTATGTGATCACAGTTGCATGGATTTCTCCCTTGGCTTTTTATCCTGTTCAATTGATCTGTATTTCTGTTTTCATGCCAGTAACATAGTGACTTGATTACTGTAGCTTTGAAGTATAATGTGAAATCAGGGAGCCTGATTTCTCCAGCTCTGTTTTTTTAAGATTGCTTTGGCTATTCAGGGTCTTTTTGTTCCCATACAAGTAGTAAAATTTTTTGTTCTAATTCTGTAAAAAATGCCATTGGTAATTTGATAGGAATTGCATTGCATCTATAAATTGCTTTGGGTAGTACAGTCATTTTCACAATATTGATTCTTCTAACTCAAGAACGTGGTATGTCTCCATCTGTTTGTGTCATGTTTGTATTCTGTCATCAGTATCTGATAGTTTTTCTCAGCACAGATCTTTTGCCTCCTTGGGTAGATTTATTCCTAGGTATTTTATCCTTTTTGTTGCAATGATAATTGGGGTTGTTTCCATAATTTCTCTTTCTGATCTTTTGTTGTGAGTGTATAGGAATGCAAGAGATTTCTGTGCATTATTTTTGTATCCTGCAACTTTATCAAATTCACTACTGAGCTCTAGTAGTTTTCTAGAGGCATCCTTAGGATTTTTCTTTTCTTTGATCCTTGATTATACTGGAATAAAAAATGAAGGTAATATGAACATTATTGGAATAGGAAACCTTTAAAATGTATGTTAGGTAATATTGTTCAAAGTTAAATTTCTTGACTATGATCACACTAGGATTATATAGATTTTTTTCTTCTTGGGAGTTAGTATGCTAAATTGTAAGGGTGAAATATTTATTATTTGGTCTGCTGCTCACTAACAAATGGCTTAAAATAAAGTATCCATTTGTTTTCTGTAAACAAACCACCCAAAACTCAGTGCATTGGCTTAATATAACAATCAGTTATTAATGTCCAAATTTCTGATTAGCAATTGGATCAAAGCTCAGATGGATAATTTTGCTCATTCTCCCTGGGTTATCTCATGACACTGACATGTATCACCTCCTCTGGGAACAGATGATCTGAGATCATCTTATTCACATTCCTAGTGGTTGTCTGGTTGTTGACTACAGCACCTTGATTTTCCTCTATTTGGCCTCTCAGAAGGTTGGCTAGAACAGGTTCAAATGATAGAAAAATTTTAACAGTAAGAGAGGAAATATCAAAGCCTAGATTCATAACTCACATGATAGCACTTATATGGAATTCTATTGGTCAAAACAAGACATAAGACCATCCTAGATTCACAGGTTTGGAAGCCAACCTCATCTCTTGACATGAGAAGCTGAAAACTTCTGTCATTGTTTTAAACTCACTGTATCATCTATTTGTCTGTTTATCTATTATCTGTGCATTATCTAAATACCCATTCATCCCTCTATCCATCTATCCATAGATAAAACAAATATGTTCCTTTTAAACAATTTGTCATTCTAAGTAGAGTTATGAATACTTATTGTAAAGTTTTGTACAATTAAAATTTTTAATTGAGGAAAATTAAAAATGAAATAAGATTTAAAAAAATCTTACCTCCTCTTATTATTTCGCTCTGATTAATTTTTCCCTCATTGATCCTCACATAATAAGAAAATCATTCAAAAGCTATCCTCATTCTGGGCTTCTAGTGAATACTTGTATAGGAGGATCTATCCATATACAGGAAGATGTGAATTGGACAAATGTAGTCTTCATTCTACTCTAATTCAATTGCCATGCAGAATCACCCTGTGGATCAGTTTGCCTAAGATAGTTTTTAGAGTAATTTCTGTAATAATTTTGCTAACTTGGAGTATATCAAAGAAACTATTTTCTATTAATTCTGTAATGTGACAGATAATAAATGTGCTTATTCTTTTAGACCTCACTGTAGCTGTCTCTACCTTTTTCTGTAATAGATTGTTTTCAGATACTATTAAATTCAGTCCAAATTTACTAACATCACACACATTTATATCATGTGTAAATTTATACTTTCTTATAAGTGCAAAAGCAGAAATGTGGTCAGTACAAGATAAATTTTAATGCATTTAATTATTACTATAAATACTTAAAAGTATTTATAATTTATATTTAACTTTGTGGCAGTTTGTACTCTTGTCAACTTATTAAAAGTTAAGGGAGCTTAGATGGTAAAGAATCTGTCTGCAGTTCAGGAGACCCAGGTTCCATCCCTGGGTTGGGAAGATCCCATTCCAAGAGGTTGGAATGGCTACCCACTTCAGTATTGTTGGCTGGAGAATTCCATGGACAGAGAAGCCTGGAAATCTACAGTCCATGAGGTCACAAAGAGTCAGACATGACTGAGCGACTAACTTTCAAGCTAAAATTATGTTTTTCAGAAGTCCGTGCCCTATATGTTCTATATTAAAGTTGGTAGATAAGGAATTGCTTGAGAATTGGGAGGCAGAAATGAAGCAGCTGCTTTTCCCCTTTGAAGATCATTGGATTAGATGCTGTGAGAGACAGAAAAAAGCAGGTTTCATCTTGTTTTAGTCTTATCATGGCGAGCCATGCTGATTAACAGCAATTAAAGCCCACCATCAGATGTTTGCCTAGAGACCTTTAAAAGGAACAGTAATGCAATTTGAATTTGCCCTATCCTTTTTCCTTAACTTCTTTTACATCCTCATTTTATTTTGTAGCTGGATGTGACTGGTTTCCCAGGATCCTCTGAAATTCCTGACTTTGTGCTCACGTCAGTTACGTAGTAGTACTGATTAGTGACTTCCCCCGATCTCCCAAATCTCCCTTTCATACCTTTCCTTCTCTAGTCTTTTCCACATGTTAGGTAGTTAAAATAGGAAACAGGAGTCCAAAATGGTGGTGGCTAAAAGACAAGGAAGGGAAAAGCCCATGAAAATAGAACAAACGAAGGTCAAAGGTCTGAGGACCTGAGTGAGGACCTCAGGTAGAACAAACAGCACTCCTGGCTAGCCCACTTTACATAGGTCAGGCCGGGGGAGCGGGGGGAGGAAAAAACACAAAAGAGGAGCCAGCTCTCTTTCTCCCACAGGTGCGCACTCTTTGTCTCTCTCTGTCTGCCCCCCGCCCCACGCTCTCATGCACTCCCCTGACTCTAATCTTCGCGTCTTTGGGTCAGCATGCCCTCACGCCTCGAGGATGGATTTTCCTGCTATTTTCTAAATAAAATAGAGCTGTAACACGGAGCTATAACACTGATCTGTTGAAGAGCTATAACACTGTCCGTCCAAGACCTGAGAGCTGTGACGTGCCGAGGGCTTTAACGTCTGTCACTCCAAATCTTTGCTATGACGAGACAGAACCATGGAGAATACACTCACCTGACACATAATTATGTAAGGTCTTATTCTCATAGTCAGACTCTAACAGGTAATTCTCATGATAATTTTTTTCCTTTTTCAAATCCTATTTATAGTTATTTTATAAACAATAATTTAACATTTCAGAGTTTTACACAGTGTTGGGTTATAAGATGCTGTACAATATAAAATATAGCAACTGTTCTACTGTTTTTTGTTTTGCTAGATTTCTTCAGAGTATGATTATTCCCATTTTATGTATGGAAATAATTGTAAACTTTTCCTTTCTATAAGTTTAAGAAATAATTCAGCAGAAAAATCCTGTCATTTAATAAACTTTATTTCAAGTGCGATATGGATTGGAAACTTAACTTTGTAAGGCAAATAGTTATGGGAATTTCTACTTGATAATTAGCAAAGGAGTCAAAGTTCATTTTTACAAAGCCTTAAAGATTCACTTTACTTTAGATAACTTAAAGAAAATCTTTTATTGTTAAGACTAATTCATTTTTTCTCCTTTGTGTACATTCCTTTGTGATTTTCAAGGTCGTAGTTAATACACAATGAACAATACCTTTATTTCACTGGAGGAACATAATAAATGGTAAATTTATACTTAAAAGCAAAAGCTCTGTCTTCAGTATGGTGAGATTCAGCTTCCTTCTTTGTACTTCAATTCCCAGTTCTTTGCATTTCCTCTCCTATACAAGTATTCATTATCACAGGGAGGAAGTCTTGTCACATGCAGTGACAAATTGTTTCATTTATTTAAAACGGACCCTTTGTATTTCACTCCATATGCTAATGCAAACACATCTTTAATGATTAAGAAAAGATAAAATCCTTAACTAGTAGGAGCAGAAATTTCTCAGTGTTCACAGGCTTATAAGCAAACCACATACTGAGTTGCCAATCCAGCTGCCTGAACAGCAATTCCCCTTTAATCAGTAAATCAGTGTGCCAGTAACAACATCAACAGCAACAAAAAGTTGTTCCATCTAGTTTCACACTTTGCTTTGTACTTTCACAAAATTTATCCTGGAGGGAATCCCATCATCCCACTGAATCAAAAATTAAGACTTTAGAAATCAAGGCAAGGGTCCTATTCTATCTTTAAATCCAGGCCCAAACCATGCTGCTTATGAATTTGCTAAATCACGATTGTCAGACATACCTTTGGCATTGAATCTTGTCAAATGGTTGCTCCCTAAGCATCATCAATACAAGCTGTCAATAAGAAAAGGTGTTTAAGAGTTTACTACTTCTTGTGATCAGGGAAACTAACACTGGAGGGGGATACATAAGGCAAGAAGTTGCAGTAATCACAATTAGTTTTGATGTCCCTTGGTTTGTAAGCTACTTTTGTCAGTCTGATATGCACCACTTGTCTTTTTTTAAATACATTTTTAAATTTTTATGTACTTATTTTATTGTTTTTGGCTGTGCTACATCTTCATGGCTGCACGTAGACTTTCTCTAGTTGCAGTGAGGGCGGGGTGCTACTCCGTTTTGCACCAGCTTCTCTTGGTGCTGGTTTCTCTTGTTGCTCAGCATGGGCTCTAGGCACAGAGGTTGTAGTTGTTGAGGCTTGTGGGCTCTAGAGCTTGGGCTCAGCAGTTGTGGCACACGTGATTAGTTGCCTCGCAGCATGTGGGATCTTCCCAGACCAGGAATTGATCCAGTGTCCCTTACATTGCAAGGCCGATTCTTGATCAACAGGGAAGTCTAAGGTGTTTGTTTTTTTTTTTTTAATTTCAAAAAGGTTATGGGAATAACAGTGTCCATAGGTCAAGATGTATTATTAATATAAAAGAAGTAAAGCATTGCCTAGGCAATGGCACCCCACTCCAGTACTGTTGCCCGGAAAATCCCATGAATGGAGGAGCCTGGTAAGCTGCAGTCCATGGGGTCACACAGAGTCGGACACAACTGAAGTGACTTAGTAGTAGTAGCAGCATTCTTCCACTTCCCTTAAATACCTTCTGCTACATCCTTCCAGATCTTTAGCTTCTGAAGGTAACCAGGCTGATCTGTGACTGTTCCAAAGACCATCCCAGATCTGGATGGGAAAGAATAAAGTGTTAGAGTTACTTTTTTTTTTTGTAGTCAAACTAAAGTACCATTGTTTTAAAATAGTAGATAATGGCCAAGGAGCATTCAGCAGTGGAGGAATTCCTAATTGCTCTTTCATACCTGCTTCAAGAGGCTTCCCAGGTGGGCTAGTGGTAAAGAACACACCTGCCAATGCAAGAAACATAAGAGAAACAAGTTAGATCTCTGGGTGGGGAAAATCCCCTGAAGGGAGGGCATAGCAACCCACTCGAGTATTCTTGTCTGGAGGAGCCCATGGACAGAGGAGCCTGGCAGGCTACAGTCCATAGGGTCACCAAAAGTTGGACACAACTGAAGTGACTTAGTGTGCATGCACACACACACACAGGCACACATACATATATATATACATACCTGGAGAGCCATCTCCTCTAGGAAATCTTGAGTCCTTCACCTTGAATTAGGAATTCCCCCTATGTTCTCTCATGGATTTGTAGTTATCCAACTACAACTTTTTTTTTTTATAACCATAAGTATATTTCTTCATATCCCTTACCAGTCTGCTAATCCTTGAAAGTAAAATATGCCTAATGATGCTCAGTATCCACAATATCAAGAAATGCTTCTTGAATAAATAAATGAAGTAATTCATACTGATTTGTGAGATACTAATTGTCTCCTATGAATCTAACAGTGAAAATACGTCTACTAATTGGAAAGGGAGAAGTTATATACAAATATTTCTAGATAGTTTTATATTATTGGATTCATCTGAATGGAAGTATAAAAAGCATGATCACAAGTCAATTTTTAGAAAGACAAGATAGTATTTAAGGATAAGGGAATAATGAATCCAGTGGGAAAGAGGAATCCTGAATTTAAAATATCAAGTTAGAAATAAGACTGATACAATACTAAGACCTTAGGGTGGTTACTTTGAAAAAGTAAATACATATATCACAACAGAGGTTTTTACAAACTGACATCAAAAGTTAAAAGACACTACATACAAGATTTAGACTTTTATCTCTGTTACTCAAACAAGAATACATCCTCTTATAGAACTGAAAAATTACAAGGCAGCTTTATTAGAAAACCCTCTAAAACAATGGTGCACATTGTTCTGCTCTGTGAACCATTTTCAGTCTGCTACAAGGTAGACAGCTTACACCAGAATGTAAATCACTTATATTTCTAAGATTACTATTTGTTTTCAACTGACATGTTCTTCCTAGCAGGACTTTCTTGGTAAAGATTTAGATTCTGGTGAGAGCTCCTTATCCCAGTGAGAACCAAAGACTTCATGGACCAGCAAGTCATATGGTAGAGGTGGAAGTGCTTTTTAATTGTCTTTTGCTTTTTCCTCATCTGGGTATGGCTCTGGAAGTTTTCTTAATTATTATTATTATTTTTTGGAAAGTGAATATGGATAAAGAGCTTCATTAGACCTCAGATTGACAGTGAATTATAAGTAGAAGCAGACTAAAACAAAACTGTACCATAATATTTTTTTCTTTAAGAATCATATGAGTTCTTCAAAATAAATCCAGGACTACTGTTGTTTAGCTGTTGTGTCCAATTCTTTTGTGACCCCATGGACTATAGCCTGCCAGGCTCTCTGTCCATGGAATTCTCCAGGCAAGAATATTGGCGTGGGTTGTCATTTCCTTCTCCAGGAAATCTTCCCGACTTAGGGATTGAACCTGGGTCTCCTGCACTGGAGACAGATTCTTTACCACTGAGCCACCTGGGAAACTCAGGACTACTGTAGTGGACTGAATAATAGCCCCCACAAACGTATGCTCATGTCTCAGTTCCCTAAAGTAACATGTTAATGTTGCCTGGTTTGTATTAAAAAAAAAAAGGATTTTGCAAATGTAATTGAGGTAAGGATTTGAGATGAGGATATCATTCTATATTATCCTGGTGGGTTTTAAATCCAATGACATGTATCCTTTTAAAAATACACACAGAAGAGAAAACAGACATAGGAGAGAAGGCAATGTAAAGACAGAGGCAGAGATAGGAGATTAGTCTCAAGTCAAGGAAGCTGGCAGCCACCAGAAGCTAGAAAAATCTAGGACCAGATCTGACCATTCTAAATTTCAGTCTTCTAGACCAGAAATGTGAGACAATAATTTTTTTAAAATTGTTTAAAGCCACAAAGTACATGGTATTTTGTTACAGCAACCTCAAACATCTAATAAACTAGTTTTACATATTTTCCAGAATTGAAACTCTGTAACTCGAGATTAACACTAAACAGGTGTAGACAGTTGTACCCAGTAGTATAAAAGACATGTTTCCTTCATGACAGATATCCTATTATGATTCCTTAAATAAAACTTAGTTTCACTTTTATAACCAATGCATTTATCTCATGGCTAACATTCATTTGTGACTGTTATGCAGATAATACTTCTGTTATTACTGGTTTCTCATACTGAAATGAAACACTAAGAACCATCAGCATTGGACAGACTGAAATCTGATAAATTACTTTAAATGATATAAAGTTGCCAGTTTTTGTAGTTTCAAAATGGTTGCACACTGGCATTTTCATGTAGCTCAAATTTAACGATAAGTAGGATTTATTCAAGGGAATAAATAAAACATGGTCTGTAAATACAGTGATAGCTTGATTATTATTCCCTTTCTTTAATGGGTTTTGTCAAGATTTTTTAGTGGTTTGAGAGTACAATCCTTCAACAGTGACAGTGTCTTCTATGAATAAATCATACACTTCACAACACACTACACAGAGGAGAAATAGAGCAACAGATAAAATAAGCTAGTGAACCGTTAGAGATGCCTGTTCTTGTTCATGAGTTCTCATCACTGGCTGATTTAATTTTCTCTTGGCCAAAATGCTCCTTATTCTGGCGATGTTCTGAAATAAAACCATAAACATTGATGCATGTACAAACAAAAGTGAGGTCTGGTTCATTAAAAAATGCTTACTAGCTGACAACATACACTCAGCTGGTTGTTTTTATATATGATTCAGAGACAAGATATAAACATGAATCATAGAAGGAAAACAACTTGGGATAGTTATCTTCTGGAATACCAAAACACTGCCATCCACAGGCCATTTTCAAAGATTCTTCTGCCTATTATGTATAACTCAAATAGAGATTTCTTTTATCTCAAATGTTAGCAATTCTACCCACTAATGGAAATCCCCATTTTTTTAAAATAAAAACTTACAACACAATAAAGCAGTTTGAGAATTTGAACGATACACAAATTTTCAGAGCTAAACTATTTCACATATTACACTGATCTGAATTTTTCCAAATATAGATTTAAATAATTTTTGGACTTACAAATGTAGGTAAATTATAAAGGGTTTGCCATACGTATTTAACTATGGAATTCATGTCTCAAAATATAGCTAAAGTAATTTGAAAAAACACATTTGATAGTAACTATTATATCATATTGGAAGATGTACACTGAGAAACTAAATAGGTGTTTGTGTTCTTTGAAAAAGGGAAATTATAGCAAGACATAGAAAATATGTTGTAAAATGAATGGAAACCATCATACCACAAATTATTATTTGGTATTTTGTGATTAACTCAATGAGTTTCTATGCACTTATCAATTGAAATTATTTACAGATATCTGATTTTTTTTTAAACTCAATCCTTATTCAAGTTAATTGTATGAGACAATTAGGAGGGGTAATCAGAGTCAGTGATGCCATCCAGCCATCTCATCCTCTGTTGTCCCCTTCTCCTCCTGCCCCCAATCCCTCCCAGCATCAGAGTCTTTTCCAATGAGTCAACTCTTCGCATGAGGTGGCCAAAGTACTGGAGTTTCAGCTTTAGCATCATTCCTTCCAAAGAAATCCCAGGGCTGATCTCCTTCAGAATGGACTGGTTGGATCTCCTTGCAGTCCAAGGGACTCTCAAGAGTCTTCTCCAACACCACAGTTCAAAAGCATCAATTCTTCGGCCCTCAGCCTTCTTCACAGTCCAACTTTCACATCCATACATGACCACAGGAAAAACCATAGCCTTGACTAGACGAACCTTTGTTGTCAAAGTGATGTCTCTGCTTTTCAATATGCTATCTAGGTTGGTCGTAACTTTCCTTCCAAGGAGTAAGCGTCTTTTAATTTCATGGCTTCAGTCACCATCTGTAGTGATTTTGGAGCCCAAAAAAATAAAGTCTGACTCTGTTTCCACTGTTTCCCCATCTATTTCCCATGAAGTGATGGGACTGGGTGCCATGATCTTTATTTTCTGAATGTTGAGCTTTAAGCCAACTTTTTCATTCTCCACTTTCACTTTCATCAAGAAGCTTTTGAGTTCCTCTTCACTTTCTTCCATAAGGGTGGTGTCATCTGCATATCTGAGGTTATTGGTATTTCTCATGGCAATCTTGATTCCAGCTTGTGCTTCTTCCAGCCCAGCATTTCTCATGATGTACTCTGCATAGAAGTTAAATAAACAGGGTGACAATATACAGCCTTGACGTACTCCTTTTCCTATTTGGAACCAGTCTGTTGTTCCCTGTCCAGTTCTAACTGTTGCTTCCTGACCTGCATATAGGTTTCTCAAGAGGCAGGTCAGGTGGTCTGGTATTCCCATCTCTTGAAGAATTTTCCACAGTTTATTGTGATCCACACAGTCAAAGTCTTTAGTGATCTGAAAGTTTTCTTATTAATACAGATATTTATAATGACTTATCATTCTATTTTCCTTTTCCTTTTTATTTTGTTGCCTTTATGTCAGTTTTTATGGCTTTCTACGTTTTACTTAGGCTAACAGCATTGTAATTTAGTGGTCCCCAAACTTTTTGGCACAAGGCACCAATTTTGTGGAAGACAATTTTTCTACAGACCAGGGAGGGGAGGATGGTTTTGGGATGATTCAAGCACATTACATTAATTGTGAACTTTATTTCTCTTATTATTACATCAGCTATACCTCAGATCATCAGGATTAGATCCCAGAGGTTGGGAACCCCTGCTATAATTCATGCTTGAAGGAAGTTGATGCAACAAATGTATTTTCTCCATAATGCATATAACAGATTCCTTGTGCTTAGAACCATGGACAACACTTAATCACTATGCTTGGAGGTCATTGTACATAGCTGCTATGCTGTGCTTAGTGACTCAGTTGTGTCTGACTCTTTGCAACATCATGGTCTGTAGCCTGCCAGGCTCCTTTGTCCATGGGATTTCTCAGAGAAAATACTGGAGTGAGTTGCCATTTCCTTCTCTAGGGGATCTTCCTGGCCAAGGGATTGAACCCAGGTCTCCCACATTGCAGGTGAATTCTTTATCGTCTGAGCCACCAGGGAACCCTGGTGTACATAGCTAGGTCACCATTAAAAAACACATAAAAATAAAAATCATGACACTAAATAGACAAGAAATAAGATTCTTATTATTGTTGTTTAGTCACTAAATCATGTCTAATTTTTTGTGCATACAAGACTGTAGCTCCTGCAGGTTCCTCTGTGTATGGTATTTCCCAGGCACAAATATTGGAGTGGGTTGCCATTTCCTCCTCCAGGAAATCTTCCAAACCCAGGGATTGAACTTGTGTCTTCTGCATTGGCAGGTGGATTCTTTATCACTGAGCCACCTGGGAAGCCCACCTATTTATAGTTCAGTTCAGTTCAGTCACTCAGTCATGTCTGAATCTTTTCAACCCCATGGACTGCAGCACACCAGGCTTTCCTTGTCTATCATCAACTCCTAGAGCTTGCTCAAACTCATCTCCATTGAGTCGGTGATGCCATCCAACCATCTCATCCTCTGTCATCCCCTTCTCCTCCTGCTTTCAATATCTTTCCCAGCATCAGGGTCTTTTCCAATGAGCCAGTTCTTTTCATCAGGTGTCCAAAGTATTGGAGCTTCAGCGTCAGCATCAGTCCATCCAATGAATATTCAGGACTGATTTCTTGAGGCTGGACTGGTTTGATCTCCTTGCAGTCCAGGGGACTCTCAAGAGTCTTCTCCAACACCACAGTTCAAAAGCATCAATTCTTTGGCACTCAACGTTCTTGATGGTCCAACTCTCTCATCAATACACCATGTGCTTAGAACCCTGGAAAAACCATAGCTTTGACTAGATGGAGCTTTGTTGGCAAGGTGATGTCTCTGCTTTTTAATATGTTGTCTAGGTTTGTCATAGCTTTTCTTCCAAGGAACAAACATCTTTTAATTTCATGGTTGCAGTGACCATCTGCAGTGATTTTGGAGCCCCCCAAAATAAAGTCTGTCACTGTTTCCATTGTTTCCCCATCTTTTTGCCATGAAGTGATGGGACTGGATGCCATGATCTTCGTTTTTTGAATGCTGAGTTTTAAGCCATCTTTTTCACTTTCCTCTTTCACCTTCATCAGGAGGCTCTTTAGTTCTTCTTTGCTTTCTGCCATAAGGGTGGTGTCATTTGCATATCTGAGGTTATTGATATTTCTCCCAGCAATCTTGAGTCCAGATTATGGCTCATCCATCCTGGCTCTTTGCATGATGTACTTTGCTTGATATATTTATAGTAGGAGATATAAAAATAAGAAGGAAGAATGTTGTTTTGACCTCTATTGGTAGTGTGCATGTTAGAAATGAAGTTTTGCTGTGTTCTGTGTGTATCTGCAAATAGTTATTAAAGTCCTGCAAGTATGGATTTGGGGGTTACACATAAATTTAGCAAGTAGGCAAAATCACAAATATTGAATCTATAAATAATGAGTATCAAATGTACATTGTTTTCCATTTAACTACTTTCTAGCTCTTAGCTTGCTTGTATTTGAAGTGTGTATTTTGGAGACAGCATAAGGTTTGGTCTTTCTTTTTTTCTAGTTCATTTGGATAATCTCTTTTAATTGAAGTTTTATTTTGTTACTGTCGTAGTTACTAGTATGGTGGAGTTTTATCTAACACTCTATTATTTGTTCTCTCTTTAACCTCTTTTTTTTGTGCTCCTCTCTTCCATTCTTCTGCATACTTTTAGATGAATTAAACATTAATGTAGAATTCCAAATGGGAATTTATATATTAGAGTTTTAGCAGTACTTCATATTATTTTAAAATTTGCTTTTGTGATTACAGTATGCAACCTTATTATTTCAGTCTACTTAGACTTATTGTCATACCACTTCTTGTAAAGTATAGCAACATAACAATTAAATAGGTTGTTGGCCTCCTTCCATCTTTTATTCTAGAGGCACGTAAATACAACAGGTTTATTTTTTGCCAGTTTGTTTGTTATTGGTGCACAAAGGTGGCCGTAGATAGCATATCAAAGAATGGGCATAGCTGCGTTGCAATAAAAGTGTTTATAAAAATAGGCCCTAATATGCTGACCCCTGCTTCACACTTCATGTTATTTGTTGTTGTTCAGTTGCTAAGTTGCGTCTGGTTCTTTGCAACCCCATGGACTGCAGCACACAAGGCTCCTCTGTCCTCAACTATCTCCCAGAATTTGCTCAAATTCATGTTATGCTGTAGTTTTCATATATATTAATTCTACATATTGCATAAACCCTACAAGGCCATGTTTTAATATCTCTAATGTATAATATGTATTTTAAAGAAATTAAGAAAAAAGCAGTCTTTTATACTTGTGTGTGTGTGTGAAAGTTGCTCAGTTGTGTCTGACTCTTTGCGACCCCATGGACTGTACAGTCCATGTAATTCTCTAGACTAGAATACTGGAGTGAGTAGTCATTCTCTTCTCCAGGGGTCTACCCAACCCAGGTCTCCCAAATTGCAAGTGGATTCTTAACCAGCTGAGCCACCAGGGAAGCCCAAGAATACTGGAGTGGGTAGCTTAAACCTTCTCCAGTGGATCTTCCAGGCCTAGGAATAAACCTGGGTCTCCTGCATTGCAGGCAGATTCTTTACCAACTGAGCCTCTTTTCTGGCTTACCAACCAGGGAAGCCTCTTTTATACTTACTTACATCTATATGTTTACCATTTCTAGAGTGATTCATTACTTCCAGAATATCTGAGTTTTCACTAGTATCATTTCCCTTTAGCCTGAATAACTTCCTTTCATAATTTTGTAGTGTAAGAATACTGATTACAAGTTTTCTTATTTTTTGTTTTAACCTGAAGACATCTTTATTACACTTTCATTTATAAAGGACATTTTATTAATATAAGATAGAGAATTTTGGTTGTTTTTGTGTTGTGTTGTTTCTCCCCAATTCACCTTTTATTATATTTCTTTCACAGTTTCTTGCGTTCATGGTTTCTGATAAGAAGCAATTGTTAATTCAATTTTATTTTTTTCGTATGTCATATGATGTAACTTCTGGTTGCATTTTCAGTTTTCTCATCATTTGGATTTTAGCCATTTCATTACAATGGGTCTAGGCCCAGTTTTATTTCTGGTTATTCTTCTTGGGATTTCTTTACTTCTTGAAACTATTAGTTTGTGACTTTCACAAATTTGGAGAATTTTAAAATATTACTTTTTTCAGATGTTTTTTCTACCTCACTGTATTTCCCTTCTTCTGGGACTCCAGTTAAACATATAATAAATCTCTTTTGAATTTTTAATTTTATCCTTTTTTCTCTCTGTCTTTAGATTAGGTAATTTCTAATGATCTATCTTCAAGTTTACTGACTTCCTCTGTTGTCTCCATTTTTGTGGTGAGCCATGCAGTGAAATTTTCCTTATTGGCATCTTTTTGGAAATTTTCTTTGTCTTCATTCATTATGAGGATATTTTCCTTTAGAATCATTGTGCAGAGTTAACAGAACTACTTTAAAATCCTTGTCTGAATAATTAAAATAATTCATATTGAGGCTTTCTATGTTGATATTTAAGTTACATATTCCTGCTTACTTTATTGCAAGTAATTTTGGATTGTGTCTGTAACATTGTGAAAATTATGCTGTGCACACCCAGATTATGCTATATTTCTCTGAGAAGTATTGCTATTTATTTTTATTTCAAGAAGCAACTTGATTATTTACAAACTATACATTATGCTTTTGGGGTAGCAGCTAAAATTTTAGTTCAGGTCTTTTATTTTTAGTTAGATCGCCGAGAGATTGTTTCCTGTGAGTCAGCCAAAAATTTGAGCACAGTTTATATCCACAACATGCAGTCCTCCTGCCCAAGCTGTCTCTTTCCAGAAGCTTGGGTTCACCCAAAGTTCCTACTCACCACTGTTTTACTCTCCAACAGATATTGTTGCCCCACACTCTGTTCTTTGATTCTTCCTTTGGAGTCTTAGACTCTGAATTGTTAGCTGCAGCTTTCTTCTAGTCTAAAAGCCATAGAAATTAGATTTTCTCCATTTCCTGTTCCCCTTTACTGTGTGCTTATTTTCCTATAGATGTTGAGTGCATTTTTTCCACTTTTTAGTAATTGGAGAAGCGTGTTTTGTTTTGAATTTTTCTTTTTATTTTTTTCCTGTCCAGAATTCAGCATTTTTATCTCTAGGTGGATCAGTCCAATAAGAGCTTGTTTAGTCATACTAAAAGCAGATTTCAGAAACCTGGATTTTTGTTTTTAAACTTTTTGAACTACCCTAATGTTCTCCAGAGTAGCTCCTTCTATTGCAAGATTATTCTTAACAGGGTTCAAAAATATTTTTTGAATTTATAAGTCTCTTGTTATATTAAAAGTGAATATGATTTGCATGTCTGTTAGAAGTCCTACTCAATATTCTTCCCACACACCAAAATATTTTTTCCCTTAAAACTTAGAGTAATCACACAGTCTTTTGGACTCTGGGGGAGAGAGAGAGGGTGGGATGATTTGGGAGAATGGTATTGAAATATGTATAATATCATATATGAAATGAGTTGCCAGTCCAGGTTCGATGCACGATGCTGGATGCTTGGGGCTGGTGCACTGGGACGACCCAGAGGGATGGTATGAGGAGGGAGGAGGGAGGAGGGTTCAGGATGGGGAACACATGTATACCTGTGGCGGATTCATTTCGATATATGGCAAAACCAATACAATATTGTAAAGTTAAAAAATAAAATTAAATTAAAAAAAAAAAAACTTACAGTAATCCAGAGTGATATAAGGCAATGATGAAATTAATAGCTAAGTTAGAGTTACATGGTGAAGAAGTTTGGTAAAGTGGGAATAAAATGGCTTCGGAATCAGAATGCTTATATTGTGTTTCTCTGTTCCCACTTAATTATTGCATGACATTAGGTGAGCTTCTAAATGTTTCTGAGCCTCAGTTTTCTCACTATGAGAGAGAGGAGAGGTATTTTAAGGAATTAGCTTAGACAA
Source organism: Bos indicus x Bos taurus (assembly GCF_003369695.1). Lineage (NCBI taxonomy): Eukaryota > Metazoa > Chordata > Mammalia > Artiodactyla > Bovidae > Bos > Bos indicus x Bos taurus. The sequence goes on along the minus strand of NC_040085.1, from coordinate 33,384,411 downwards.
CAGGGCAGGGGACTGGAAAGTTTGAAATTCATAGGGAAGGTTGGCAGACTAGAAACAGGCAGTTGCTGATGCTTCAGTTTTGAGGGAGAATTTCTTCTTCTGCAGGAAACTTGTTTTTGTTCTAAGGTCTTTTAGTTGATGGGATGAGGCCCACTTACATTACTGACATTAATCTCCTTAAAGTTAACTAATTGTAGATGTTAACCACAACTTCAAAATACCTTTACAGTAACACCTAGGTTAGTTTCTGATTAAATAACTGGGTATGATTGATAGCCTAGCCAAGTTGAAAAGTGAAATTAACTATCACACATGCCATGTAAAAAATTAAATATACTATAAAATATATTGGCTTTTAATGTCATAGTTCTAATGAAGCATTGAGGCCATTATGGGAAAGATTAGAGAGAATTAACAGAGTTATTCGCTGGCTTGACTTGCCCATGTTTAGAACAGCAGCAGAGCTCCAAATAACTGCCTAGAGCTTGAACAACCCCACAGGCTCTCCTTTTCTAAAACCTGCATTACTCACCTCTTCCTCAGTACTGTAAAGCTGTTTTTACTTGGATAATAGCACGAATGAGTAAGAGGGTACTGACTTTGACCTATTTAGAGTGGAACAATAATCAGAAATTAAACGATGGTCAGTTCCCAAGATTAATGGAAACCAGTCTAGCTTACCCATTAGACTTGGGTCAGCTTGCATATCTGAGCAGACTATAAGAGAGGTGTGATTCATTTTCAGGAGATTTTTATGGAATGCTGCTTAATTGCAGTAGATATGCCAACCTTGAAAATGGCCACATAAGATGCTTCATTTCAGAAAAATAATGAAAGTTGCTATCTGAATTAAGTATTGAAATTATTTGGAGGAATGTCAAATTAATACAAATGTCAAATTAATTTTGATCAGATAAAATAGACAAAATGAAGACTATACCATTTAAAAAATAAGGTGAAAACTCCTGATGATTTTAATATTGTTTCTCTTAAATTTTTCCATAGAGTGGTTTGCTTATTATATTCAGTTGATGCATGCACTAATGTTGTCAATTCCTAACACAGTAGATGTAAAAGAGGAATGAAATATTGAAGGAATTCATGTTTGCTTTTTTTATGAAAATCTTCATATAAGTCATTAAAACTACCAAAAGTATTTCTCAAAAACATCTCTAATACTATCCATAAATATCAAGTGAAACACTTTGAAAAACTCCATGCATCAGCACTCCTGCTGTCACTTAACCCTCTTAATCTCCAGGTAGCCCAATGCTCCAGCATATTTTTACTGGGCTTATAAAGTGTCATGTTCTATAATATATCAGCTGTGTCAATTATTTGGATATTTTAAATGCTTGAATGGCAGTTTACATAATACGTATTAGAACTCTATGATAAAATCAATATTGAATGGAACTTTTGGAAAGAACTGATGTTTAAACATAAACAACACAGTTTAAATAATAGGTATATGTATGCATGGTTATATGTATATATAAAAACACAACTAATTTTTTGAGAGTCAGACACAACTGAGGGACTGAAGTGAATTGAACTGTTAATGTAGTATATTAATATATTTTTTAATATGTTCAACCATCGTCACATTCCAAAAACAAATCTCACTTGATAATTGTGTATAATTACTTTAATGTGCTGTAGAATTCAGTCTAGTATTTTATTGAGAATTTTAAAACCTGTATTTATCAAGGATATTACAGTTTTGTTTTTTTTTCTTAGACTATTTGCATCTGGTTTTGGTAACAGGGATATGTTGGCCTAATAAAATGAATTCTAAGGTGCTCCATCTTCAAATTTTTGGAAGACGTTGAGAGGGATTGGTGTATTTCTTTAAAAGTTTCATTAAATTATCCAATGAAGGCACCATGTCCTGGGAATATTTTTTCTAGGAAATTTTTGATTATTGATTTACTCTCCTTACTAGTGTAGTGACAGGTCTGTTCAGGGTTTTATTTCTTCTTGATTAAATCTTTGTAGGTTGTATGTTTCTAGGAATTTATTAATTTCTTCTAACATCCAATTTGTTGGTACGTATTATTTCCCCTGTGGTATCAGTTGAAATAGCTCCTCTTTCATTTCTGATATTGTTATTGAAATCTTCTGTTTTTTCAGTCAGCTTTCTAAAGGCTTGTCAATTTTTTTTTAACTATTTTGTTGATTTTTTGTTGTTGTTTTGCCTTTCTAGTATCATTTTATTCCTTCTGCTGAGCTTAATTTATTCTTTTTCTGACTGTATGAGGTTTAAAATTAGCTTGTACAATTGAGATCTTTTTTCTTTTTATATGTAGGTATTTGCTGATAGAAACTTCCTTCTTAGTACTGCTTTTACTCACTTATGAAGCTCATAAATTTTGTTGTTATTTTCATTTTCATTTATCTCAAGATAGTTTCTAAAGTCCCTTGTGATTTCTTCTTTAATCCATTGGTTGTTTAACTGTGTTTTTTTTTAATTTTCACATATTTGTGAGTTTTTCTTCCAGTGTTGCTTTCTAGTTTCATGCCGTTCTGGTCAGAAAAGAACTTGGTATGATTTTAATCTTCCTAAATTTCTTAAGACTTGTTTGTTACCTAACGTGATTTATCATGAAAGAAGTTTTATGTGCACTTAAGAAAAAAAGTGTATTCTTCCATATTAGAGTGGAATATTGTGTAACTGTGTTCAGTTCAGTTCAGTTCAGTTGCTCAGTTGTGTCCGACTTTTTGCGACCTCATGAATTGCAGGACACCAGGCCTCCCTGTCCATCACCAACTCACGGAGTTCACTCAAACTCATGTCCATCGAATTGGTGATGCCATCCAGCCATCTCATCTTCTGTCATGTCATCCCCATCTCCTCCTGACCCCAATCCCTCCCAGCATCAGAGTCTTTTCCAATGAGTCAACTCTTCGCATCAGGTGGCCAAAGTATTGGAGTTTCAGCTTTAGCATCAGTCCTTCCAAAGAACACCCAGGACTGATCTCCTTTAGGATGGACTGGTTGGATCTCCTTGCAGTCCAAAGGACTCTCAAGAGTCTTCTCCAACACCACAGTTCAAAAGCATCAATTCTTTGGCACTCAGCTTTCTTCACAGTCCAACTTTCACATCCATACATGACTACTGGAAAAACCATAGCCTTGAGTAGACGGACCTTTGTTGACAAAGTAATGTCTCTGCTTTTGAATATGCTGTCTAGGTTGGTCATAACTTTCCTTCCAAGGAGTAAGCGTCTTTTAATTTCATGGCTGCAATCACCATCTGCAGTGATTTTGAAGCCCCCCAAAATAAAGTTTGACACTGTTTCCACTGTTTCCCCATCTATTTCCCATGAAGTGATGGGACCAGATGCCATGATCTTAGTTTTCTGAATGTTGAGCTTCAAGCCAACTTTTTCACTCTCCTCTTTCACTTTCATCAAGAGGCTTTTTAGTTCCTCTTCACTTTGTGCCATAAGGGTGGTGTCATCTACATATCTGAGGTTATTAGGTCCAATTAATCTACACTGCTGTTCAAGCGTCATTTTACCTAACTGACCTTATAACTGATTGTTCTATCCACTATTAAAGTGAGGTGTTGAAATCTACTGCTTTGTGTTACTCTCTATTTCAATTCTGTCAGTGTTTTCACCATTTATTTGGGAACCCATGTTAGGTTCACATAAATCTATAATTGTTATATTTTCCTGTTGAATTGATCCTTTTATCATTATATAATATCCTTTGTCTCTTTTTAGTTTTTGACTGAAAGTCTGCTTTGTATCATATAAGTATTATCACTCCTGCTTTCTTTTGGTTACTATTTCTATGGAATATCCTTTTCCATCCTTTCAATTTTTTTCTGCACGTGTCCTTACATATAAAGTTAATCTCTTGTAGATAGTATATAGTTAAATATAAGTTTTTTATCTATTTAGTCTACTCTGTGTTTTGATTAAGGAATTTAATCCATATACATTTAGGATAATTACTGCTGAGAAAGAGCTTACTATTGCCATTTTGTGGATTTATTTCTATATTGCTTGCTGGTTATTTGCTTTATTGTTCTTTCACCACTTTCCTGATTTTCTGATTTTCTTTAGATATCTATCTGTGGTCTCTGGGTAGGTCATTGAGCTTCTTTCATACTTATTAAAATTTTTTAATTAAATATCCACAACGATTTTGGAGTCAAGAAAATCAAGTCTAACACTGCTTCCAATTTTTCCCCATCTATTTGCCATAAAGTGATGGGACCAATTGCCATGATCTTGGTTTCTTGAATGTTGAGTTTTATGCCAGCTTTTTCATTCTCTTCTTTCACCTTCATCAAGACACTGTTTAGTTCCTCTTCATATCTGAGGTTGTTGATATTTCCCCCAGCAATCTTGATTCCACCTTGTGCATCACACGATGTTCTTTGCATATAAGTTAAATAATAAACAGGGTGGCAATATACAACCTTGATGTACTCCTTTCCCAATTTGGAACCAGTTTATTCTTCCATGTCCAGTTCTAACAGTTTCTTCTTGACCTGCATACAGGTTTCTCAGAAGGCAGGGCAGGTGGTCTGGTATTCCCATCTCTTGAAGAATTTTCCACAGTTTGTTGTGATCCACACAGTGAAAGGCTTTAATGTAGTCAATGAAGCAGAAGTAGGTATTTTTCTGGAATTCCCTTGCTTTCTCTATGATCCAGTGGATGTTGGCAGTTTGACCTTAAGTTCCTCTGCCTTTTCTAAATCCAGCTTGTACACCTGGAAGTTCTCAGTTCATGTATTGTTGAAGCCTAGCTTTAAGGATTTTGAGTGTTACCTTGCTAGCATGTGAGATGAGCACAAATTGTGTGGTAGTTTGAACATTCTTTGGCATTGCCCTTCTTTGGAATTGGAATGAAAACTGACCTTTTCCAGTCCTGTTGGCACTGCTGAGTTTTCCAAATTGCTGGCATATTGAATGCAGCACTTTCACAGCATCATCTTTTAGGATTTGAAATAGTTCAGCTGGAATTCTGTCACCTCCACTAGCTTTGTTTGTAGTAATGCTTCCTAAGGTCCACTTGACTTCACATTCCAGGATGTCTAGCTCTAAGTGAATGACCACACCATCTTGGTTATCTGGGTCATTAACACCTTTTTGTACAGCTTTTCTGTGTATTCTTGCCACCTCTTCTTAGTATAATACCAGTCTTCTGCTTAATATATTCTGCTTCTGTTAGGTGCATATCCTTTCGTAAGTTTCTTCTTAGGAGCTTGTAATTTCTTGCTCTCTCTTGTGTTTGTCTATGGTACTGCAGGTTCTCTGATGCTGCAACAAGCTGCAGAGCTCTCTGTTCTTAGTTCCTTCTGGGCATCAAAACATGCTAGTTTACAAGCAATGCTCTGTGCTAGATGAGGCAGGAACCAGTCCCTCAGGCAGCCCCCTGAAAAGCTGGAAAGTGCATTTCTTTTTTCTTCTTGTCAACAATGGAAGAGGCACCAATTGGGCTTTTTCTCCCCATAAGCTCAGATTTGTTGGCTTGGGGAAAATGAGATCATGTGTAAAAAATAATAGTTGTTTTATTTATTTATTTATTTTCAGCATTTCAATGTGGCTATTCTTGTCTGGGGCTATTGTGACTTAGCTGGTGTCTGGAGTTCTCATAAATTCTTTTTAGACAGTATATTGTTATTAAGTTGATGCCTCTCAGGAGAAGAATGTTTGCGAATTCTTTCTCCCATCTTGTGATGCTACCATGAAAGAACTTCAATATGCATAATCAAAATGTGGATAATATTGAATACTTTCTTCCCTAATATAAAATACTGAATGGTATTGAGCAAAGTAGGTTGTATAGAATTAAGCCACAAAGAGAGATATAGTGGCCACAGTGGCTGATCTATTGAATTTCAATCTTTAAAACTGATGTGAAGAGCCAACTCATTAGGAAACGCTGATGCTGGGAAAGATTGAAGGCAAAAAGAGAAGAGGGTAGGAGAGGATGAAATGGTTAGATAGCGTCACCAACTTAATGGACATGAACCTGAGCAAACTCTGGGAGATAGTGAAGGAGAGGGAAATCTGGCATGCTGCAGTCCATGGAGTCACAAAGAATCAGACATGACTTAGCAACAGAACACACACACACACAAAATCACCCCATGAAAGAGTAAGTAAATAACATTCCTATTTCTGTTTTTGATTTTTGACAGAGAACCCAGTTCAGTCAGACGCTCAGTTGTGCCCGACTCTTTCGATCCCATGGGCGGCAGCATGCCAGGCTTCCTTGTCCATCACCAACTCTTGGAGCTTGCTCAAACTCATATCCATTGAGTAGATGATGCCATCCTACCATCTCATCCTCTGTCATCCTCTTCTCTTCCTGCCTTCAATCTTTCCCAGCATCAGGGTCTTTTCAAGTGAGTCAGTTCTTTGCGTCAGGTGGCAAAAGTATTGGAAGTTCAGTTTCAGCAGCAGTCCTTCCAATGAATATTCAGGACTGATCTCCTTTAGAGTTGACTGGTTTGATCTCCTTGCAGTCCAAGGGACTCTCAAGAGTCTTCTTGAACACCACAGTTCAAAAGCATCTGTTTTTCAGTGCTCAGCTTTCTTTATGGCCCAACTCTCACATCCATACATGACTACTGGAAAAACAATAGCTTTAACTAGAAGACTTTTGTTGGTAGAGTAATGTCTCTAGTTTTTAATATGATGTCCAGGTTTGTCATAGCTTTTCTTCCAAGGAGCAAGTGTCTTTTAATTTCATGGCCACAGTCACCATCCACAGTGATTTTCAGTTCAGTTCAGTCACTCAGTCATGTCCGACTCTTTGCGACCCCATAAATCGCAGCACACCAGGCCTCCCTTTCCATCACCATCTCCCGGAGTTCACTCAAACTCACGTCCATAGAGTCAGCGATGCCATCCAGCCATCTCATTCTCTGTCATCCCCTTCTCCTCCTGCCCTCAATCCCTCCCAGCATCAGAGTCTTTTCCAATACATCAACTCTTCGTATGAGGTGACGAAAGTATTGGAGTTTCAGCTTTAGCATCATTCCTTCCAAAGAACACCCAGGGCTGATCTCCTTTAGAATGGACTGGTTGGATCTCCTTGCAGTCCAAGGGACTCTTAAGAGTCTTCTCCAACACCATAGTTCAAAAGCATCAATTCTTTGGCACTCAGCTTTCTTCACAGTCCAACTCTTGCATCCATACATGACCATTGGAAAAACCATAGCCTTGACTAGATGGACCTTTGTTGGCAAAGTAATGTCTCTGCTTTTGAATATGCTATCTAGGTTGGTCATAACTTTTCTTCCAAGGAGTAAGTATCTTTAATTTCATGGCTGCAATCACCATCTGCAGTGATTTTGGAGCCCAAAAAAATAAAGTCTGACACTGTTTCTACTGTTTCCCTATCTATTTCCCATGAAGTTATGGGACCAGATGCCATGATCTTCATTTTCTGAATGTTGAGCTTTAAGCCAGCTTTCTCACTCTCCTCTTTCACTCTCATCAAGAGGCTTTTGAGTTCCTCTTCACTTTCTGCCATAAAGGTGGTGTCATCTGCATATATGAGGTTATTGATATTTCTCCCGGCAATCTTGATTCCAGCTTGTGCTTCTTCCAGCCCAGCGTTTCTCATGACGTACTCTGCATAGAAGTTAAATAAGCAGGGTGACAATATACAGCCTTGACATACTCCTTTTCCTATTTGGAACCATTCTGAGCCCCCCAAAATAAAGTCTGTCACTGTTTCCATCGTTTCCCCATCAATTTGCCATGAAGTGATGGGATTGGATGCCATGATCTTAGTTTTTTGAATGTTCCCAGTTTTAAGCCAGCTTTTTCACTCTCCTCTTTCATTTTCATCAAGAGGCTCTTGAGTTCCTCTTTGCTTTCTGCCTTAAGGGTAGTGTCATCTGCATGTCTGAGGTTATTGATATTTCTCCAGGCAATCTTGATTCCAGCTTGTGCTTCATCCAGCCCTACATTTAACATGATATACTCTGCATATAAGCTAAATAAGCTGGATAACGATATACTGCCCTGATATATTCCTTTTCTAAATTTGAGGCAGTTTGTTGTTCCATGTCCAGGTCTTACTGTTGCTTCTTGACCTGCATACAGGTTTCTCAAGAGGCAGGTAAGGTGGTCTGGTATTCCCATCTCTTTCAGAATTTTCCACAGTTTATTGTGATCCACACAGTCAAAGGCTTTAGCATAGTCAAGGAAAGAGAAGTAGATGTTTTTCTGGAATTCTTGTGCTTTTCTATGATCCAACGGATGTTGTCAATTTGATCTCTGTAACCTCTGCCTTTTCTAGATCCAGCTTAAACGTTTGGAAGTTCTTGGTGGCATACTGTTGAAGCCTAGCTTGGAGAATTTTGAGCATTACTTTGCTAACGTGTGAGATGAGTGCAATTGTGTGGTAGTTAAAACATTCTTTGCCATTGCCTTTCTTTGGGATTGGAATGAAAACTGAACTTTTCCAGTCCTGTGGCCACTGCTGAGTTTTCCAAATTTGCTGGCATATTGCATGCAGCACTTTCACAGCATCATCTTATAGGATTTAAAATAGCTCATCTGGAAATCCATCCACCTCCAGTAGGTTTGTTCATAGTGATGCTTCTTAAGGTCTACTTGACTTTGCATCCCAGGATGTCTGGCTTGAGGTGAGTAATTGCACCATTGTGGTTATCTGGGTCATGAAGATCTTTTTTATATAGTTCTGTGTATTTTTGTCACTTCTTAATATCTTCTGCTTCTGTTAAGTCCATACTGTTTCTGTCCTTTATTGTGTCCATCTTTACATGAGACATTCCTTTGCTGTTTCTCATGGTCTTGTAGGATGCAACTCTTAACCTGTGGAAACTGATGCTATCTTCAGATAAACAGTGTTAGAATTGAGTTAAATTATAGGATACACAGCTGGTATATCCTATAATTACTTCATGTGGGGAAAAAACCCTACACATCTGGTGTCATAAGTGTTATGAGTATGGTAGTAACGTGAGACTTAAAGGAGAAACACATAGGAGAAAAGCTGCGTTTTTTCTATGCACATCCTCAGGCAGAAATTGCCATTTTTCTAAGCAGAGGAGTGAAATTCAATGTACTGTGTGATTTTCTTTATTACAAATTCTGTAAAAGGAGCTCAAGCAGATTACTAAATAATTGGAATTTCTTAACTTCAAGCTTACAAAATCTTTTTATATGGCCATAAATTGAATTATTTTTTTGCTCAGTGCTTTTATTTTTTTAATTTGTTTTATTTTGTAGTTGACTTACAATATTTAGTTAGTTTCAGGTGTACAGCAAAATGATTCACTTATACATTTACATATATGAATTCTTTTTCAGATTTTTTCTGTTATTAAAGGTTATTGAGTAGAGTCCCTTGTGCTATATACAGTAGGTCCTTGTGGATTATTTTATATGTAGTAGTGCTGCTGCTGCTGCTGCTGCTGCTAAGTTGCTTCAGTCATGTCCGACTCTGTGCGACCCCATAGACGGCAGCCCACCAGGCTCCCCTGTCCCTGGGACTCTCCAGGCAAGAACACTGGAGTGGATTGCCATTTCCTTCTCCATGCATGAAAGTGAAAAGTGAAAGTGAAGTCGCTCAGTCATGTCTGACTCTTAGCAACCCCATGGACTGCAGCCTACCAGGCTCCTCTGTCCATGGGATTTTCCAGGCAAGAGTACCAGAGTGGGGTGCCATCGCCTTCTCTGATGTAGTAGTGTGTATTTATTAATCCCAAACTCTTAATTTATCCCTCCTTCCACCTTTCTCCCCTTTGGGAGAAAGACTTGTAAGTTCTCTAAGCCTGTGAGTATGTTTATTTTGTAAATAAGTTCATTTGTATCATTTTAATTAACTTCCACATCTTAGTGATGTCATATTTGTCTTTCTCTGTCTGACTTCACTCAGTATAACAATCTCTAGGTCCATCCACGTTGCTTCAAATGGCATTATTTCATTCTTTTTCATGGATGAATAACATTCCATTGTACATATATGTGGAGAAGGCAATGGCACCCCACTCCAGTACTCTTGCCTGGAAACTCCCATGGATGGAGGCACCTGGTAGGCTGCAGTCCATGGGGTTGCTAAGAGTCAGACATGACTGAGCGACTTCATTTTCACTTTTAACTTTCATGCATTGGAGAAGGAAATGGCAACCCACTCCACTATTCTTGCCTGGAGAATCCCAGGGACAGGGGAGCCTGGTGTGCTGCCATCTAAAGGGTTGCGCAGAGTCAGACACGACTGAAGTGACTTAGCGGCAGCAGTTACATATATGTACTACATCTTTATCCATTCATGTATCAATGGACATTGAGTTTTCTTCCATGTCTTGGCTGTTGTAAATAGTGCTGCAATGAACACTGGAGTGCATGTATCTTTTTAAATTATTACTTAATTCAAAAAGAGTAGGATTTCTGGGTCATGTGGTAGTTCTTAGTTTTTTAAGGAACCTCCATATTATTCTCCATTATTGTAGTACCAATTTACATACACACCAAGAGTGTTCAAGGGTTCATTTTTCTCCACACCCTCTCCACAGTGTGTTGTCTGTATTATTAATTCCTATTTATTTTATCCTTTTTGATGTGATGGTAAATAGGGTTGTTTCCTTCATTTCTCTTTCTGACCTTTCATTGTTAGTGTATAGGAATGTAAGATATTTCTGTGCATTGACTTTAAATCCTGCAACTTTACCAAATTCACTGATGAGTTCCAGTAGTTTTCTGGTGGCATCTTTAGGATTTTCTATATATATTATCAGGTCATCTGCAAACAGTGATAGTTTTACTACTACTTTTCTAGTTTGGATTCCTTTTCTTTTTCCTTGCTGATTACTGTGGCTAGGACTTCTAAAACTATTATCTTGAATAAAAGTGGTGAGAGTGTACATCCTTGTCTTGTTCTTTATCTTAGAGGGAATGCTTTCAGATTTTCACCCTTAAGAATGATGTTTGCTGACGGTTTATTGTATATGGACTTTATCATGTGGGGGTAGGCTTCCTCTGGGCCTGCTTTCTGAAGAGTTTTTATAATAAATGTGTGTTGAATTTTATGAAAAGCTTTTCCTGCATCTATTGAGATGTTCATATGATTTTTATTCTTCAATTTGTTAATGTGAAGAATAAAACTCTAATTCTATTTGTTAATATTTAAAAAAATCCTTATACCACTAGGATAAATCCCACTTTTAATGATTCTTTTACTATATTGGTGGATTTGGCTTGCTAGTATTTTTCTGAAGATTTTTGTATGTATGTTCATCAGTGATACTTGCCTATAATTTTCTTTTTTGTAACATATTTGTTTGGTTTTGGTGTCAAGGTGATGGTGATGGTGGCCTCATAGGATGAGATTGGGAGTGTTCTTTCCCCTGCAATTTTGGAAGAGTTTCAGAAGGACGGGTATTCACTCTTTTGTAAATGTTTGATAGAATTTGCCTGAGAAGCTAACCGGTTCTTTAATTTTGTTTGTTGAAAATCACAGTGTCAATTTCAGTACTTATGATTGGTATCTTTGTATTTTCTATTTTTTATGGTTAAGTCTTGGGAGATTACCTTTCTAAATATTTTTACATTTCTTCTTGGTTGTCCATTTTATTGGCATATAGTTGCTTGTAATAGTTTCTTATGGTCCTTCATTTGTATTTCTGTGGTGTCCATTGTAACTTCTCCTTTTTCATTTCTAATTATATTAATTTGAGCCCTCTCCCTTCTTTTCTTAATGAGTTTTGCTAAATGTTTATCAATTTTGTTTATCTTTTTGAAGAACCAGATTTTAATCTCATTGATCTTTGCTATTGTTTTCTTTGTCTCTATTTCATTTATTTCTCCTCTGATTTTTTATTTCTTTCCTTCTACTAACTTTGGGTTTTTGTTGTTGTTCTTTCATTAGTTGCTTTATTTGTAAAGTTTGGTTGTTTGAGATTTCTCTTGCTTCCTGAGGTAGGATTGTATTGCTTTGTTCCACAACCTTTGATCTATCTTGAAGAATGTTCATGTGCACTTAAGAAGTTGTGTATTCTGACATTCCAGGGGAGGTGGTCTAAGATGGCGGAGGAATAAGATGGAGAGACCACTTTATCCCCCACAAATTCATCAAAAGAACATTTAAACCCTGAGTAAATTCCACAAAACAACTTCTGAATGCCAGCAGAGGACATCAGGCACCCAGAAAAGTAGCCCTTTGTCTTCGAAACGAGGTAGGAAAAATATAAAAGACAAAAAATAGAGACAAAAGAGGGAGGGATGGAGCTCCATCCCAGGAAGGGAGTTTAAAGACAGAAGTTTCTAAACACCAGGAAACACTCTCACTGCCGTGTCTGTGGCGAGCCTTGGAAGCACAGAGGGCAACATAACAGGGAGAAAAAATAAATAAATAATTAAAAGTCACAGATTACGAGCCTAATGGTAACTCCCCCAGTGGAGAAGCAGCACAGATGCCTGCACCTGCCACTGGCAAACAGGGGCTGGGCAGGGAGGCCTGGGCTGCATTGCTTAGAGTGTGGACTGGGCCTGAATGCCTCAAGGGCAATCTGAGGGAACTAACTTGGGCTAGCAAACCAGACTGTTGGATAGCTACCACACTTAAAGCCAGCCCTAACCTAAGACACCGCTAGGCCCATGCAGAGAACAAAGGACTGAACAGAGATAGCCGGCTGCAGACCTGCCCCCTCCAGTGCCAGGAAGCCAGAGCCAGAAGGGGGCAATTGCAGCCCCAGAGAGACATTATCTACAAAACTGCAAGCAGGCTTCTTTGCTAACTAAGACTTCTTGGGGTTCTGGACTGTCAACATCTGTCTGAGAAGGTGCGCTGGTTGTACACCCAGAAAACCAAGTGGCAGGGACAGGGGAGGTAATAAGCCGCAGCGACCACACTCGCCAAACACCTCATCACCTGAGCTGCTCGGACCTGGGAAGGGCACAAAACGCAGGCCCAACCGAGTCTGCACCTCTGAGGACTACCCGAGTGCCTGAACCTGAGCGGCTTAGACCCGGGAGGTGCATGGAGCCCAGGGCTGGCCTCGGACGGTTCCCGGCAGAGCAACCTAGAGCCTGAGCAGTGTGGACAGGGAGGGCACATGCGCCATGAGCAGGGGCAGGCCCAGTGTGGCTGAGGCACTGCGAGCACACACCAGTGTTATTTGTTTGCAGCATCCCTGCCTCCCCACAGTGCGACTGAACAAGTGAGCCTAAAAGAAAGTGTCCACCACCGTCCCCTTTGTATCAGGGCAGAAATCAGGCACTGAAGAGACCAGCAAACAGAAGAAGCTAAAACAGAGGGAACCACCTTGGAAGTGACAGGTGCAATAGATTAAAACCCTGTCATTAGCACCAACTACATGGGAAGGGGCCTATAGATCTTGAGAAATATAAGCCGGACCAACTGCTACTGCTACTGCTATTGCTACTGCTACTGCTACTGCTACTGCTACTGCTACTGCTACTGCTAAGTCACGTCAGTCATGTCCGACTCTGTGCGACCCCATAGACAGCAGCCAGACCAAGGAACTATCCAAAAATGAACTGACCCCACAATACCCACAACACCACCAGAGAAAGTCCTAGATATATTTTTACAATCATTTTTTTTTAATTTTAAGTCTTCTATTACTCCTTTAATTTTCACTTTTATAACCTACTGTTACTTTGCAAAAAAAAAAAAGACCCTATTTTTTAAAAGTAAACTTCATATATATATATATTTTTTAAAATAATTTCTGTGACTTTGTTTTTTTCTCTTTCTTTTTTTTTCTTCTTTTCTTTAATATTGTATTTTTGAAATTCCAAACTCTAGATTTTTAATCTGTGCTTTTTGGTATTTGTTGTCAATTTTGTACCTTTAAGAACCCAATCTTAAGTGCCCATTTTTACTTGGGAGTGAGATTACTGGCTTGACTTCTCTTTCCCTCTTTGGACTCTCCTTTTTCTTCACCAGGTCACCTCTGTCTCCTCCCTGCTGCTGCTGCTGCTGCTAAGTCACTTCAGTCGTGTCCAACTCTGTGTGACCCCATAGACGGAAGCCCACCAGGCTCCCCCGTCCCTGGAATTCTCCAGGCAAGAATAGTGGAGTGGATTGCCATTTCCTTCTCCAACGCATGAAAGTAAAAAGTGAAAGTGAAGTTGCTCAGTCGCGTCCGACTCTTAGCGACCCCATGGACTGCAGCCTACCAGGCTCCTCCATCCATGGGATTTCCCAGGCAAGAGTACTGGAGTGGGGTGCCATTGCCTTCTCCGGTCTCCTCCCTACCCCCTCTCTTCTCTACCCAACTCTGTGAATCTCTGTGTGTTCCATACAGTGGAGAACACTTAGGGAACTGATTACTGGCTGGATCTGTCTCTCTCCTTTTGATTCCCCACTTTTATCCTCCTGGCCACCTCTGTCTCCTTCCTCCTTCTTCTCTTCTCTGTATAACTCCATGAACATCTCTGAGTGGTCCAGCTGTGGAGTGCACATAAGGAAGTGATTACTGGCTAGCTTGCTCTCTCCTCTATTGATTCCACCTCATCTCATTTGGGTCACCTCTAACTCCCTCCTCCCTCTTCTCTTCTCCATGTAACTCTCTGAACCTCTCTGGGTGTCCCTCACTGTGGAGAAACTTTTCATCTTTAACCTAGATGTTTTATCAATGGTGCTGTATAGAAGGAGAAGTCTTGAGACTACTGTAAAAATGAGACTGAAAACCAGAAGCAGGAGGCTTAAGTCCAAACCCTGAGAACACCAGAGAACTCCTGACTCCAGAGAACATTAACTGACAGGGGATCATCAAATGCCTCCGTACCTACACTGAAACAAAGCACCACCCAAGGGCCAACAAGTTCCAGAGCAAGACATACTATGCAAATTCTCCAGCAACACAGGAACACAGCCCTGAGCTCCAATATACAGGCTGCCCAAAGTTACTCCAAAACCATTGACATCTCATAACTCATTACTGGACACTTCATTGCACTCCAGAGAGAAGAAATCCAGCTCCACCCACCAGAACACCGACACAATCTTCCCTAACCAAGAAACCTTGACAAGCCTCCTGTACAACCCCACTCACAGTGAGGAAACTCCACAATAAAGAGAACTCCACAAACTGCCAGAATACAGAAAGGCCACCTCAAACTAAGCGATATAAACAAGATGAGACAGAGGAATATGCAGCAGGTAAAGGAAGAGGATAAATGCCCACCAAACCAAACAAAAGAGGAAGAGATAGGGAATCTACCTGATAAAGAATTTCAAATAATGATAGTGAAAATGATCCAAAATCTTGAAATCAAAATGGAATCACAGATAAATAGCCTGGTAACAAGGATTGAGAAGATGCAAGAAAGGTTCAACAAGGACCTAGAAGAAATAAAAAAGAGTCAATATATAATGAATAATGCAATAAATGAGATCAAAAACACTCTGGAGGCACAAATAGAATAACAGAAGCAGAAGATAGGATTAGTGAATTAGAAGATAGAATGGTAGAAATAAATGAATCAGAGAGGAAAAAAGAAAAACGAATTAAAAGAAATGAGGACAAACTCAGAGACCTCCAGGACACTATTAAACACTCCAACATTCGAATCA
The DNA here is from genome assembly GCF_003369695.1 of Bos indicus x Bos taurus. NCBI lineage: Eukaryota > Metazoa > Chordata > Mammalia > Artiodactyla > Bovidae > Bos > Bos indicus x Bos taurus. Next base: position 33,368,864 of record NC_040085.1, on the reverse strand, counting down.
TAGGAGTCCCAGAAGAAGAAGACAAAAAGAAAGACCATGAGAAAATACTTGAAGAGATAATAGTTGAAAACTTCCCTAAAATGGGGAGGGAAATAATCACCCAAGTCCAAGAAACCCAGAGAGTCCCAAACAGGATAAACCCAAGGCGAAACACCCCAAGACACATATTAATCAAATTAACAAAGATCAAACACAAAGAACACATATTAAAAGCAGCAAGGAAAAACAACAAATAACACACAAGGGGATTCCCATAAGGATAACAGCTGATCTTTCAATAGAAACTCTTCAGGCCAGGAGGGAATGGCATGACATACTTAAAGTGACGAAAGAAAATAACCTACAGCCCAGATTATTGTATCCAGCAAGGATATCATTCAAATATGAAGGAGAAATCAAAAGCTTCTCAGACAAGCAAAAGCTGAGAGAATTCAGCACCACCAAACCAGCTCTCCAACAAATGCTAAAGGAGATTCTCTAGACAGGAAACACAAAAAGGGTGTATAAACTTGAACCCAAAACAATAAATTAAATGGCAATGGGATCATACTTATCAATAATAACCTTAAACATGAATGGGTTGAATGTCCCAACCAAAAGACAAAGACTGGCTGAATGGATACAAAAACAAGACCCCTATATATGTTGTCCACAAAAGACCCACCTCAAAACAGGGGACACATACAGACTGAAAGTGAAGGGCTAGAAAAAGATATTCCATGCAAATAGAGACCAAAAGAAAGCAGGAGTAGCAATACTCATATCAGATAAAATAGACTTTAAAACAAAGGCTGTGAAAAGAGACAAAGATGGTCACTACATAATGATCAAAGGATCAATCCAAGAAGAAGATATAACAATTGTAAATATATATGCACCCAACATAGGAGCACTGCAATATGTAAGACAAATGCTAACAAGTATGAAAGGGGAAATTAACAATAACACAATAATAGTGGGAGACTTTAACACCCCACTAACACCTATGGATAGATCAACTAAACAGAAAATTAACAAGGAAACACAAACTTTAAACGATACAAGAGACCAGTTAGACCTAATTGATATCTATAGGACATTTCACCCCAAAACAATGAATTTCACCTTTTTCTCAAGCACACATGGAACCTTCTCCAGGATAGATCACATCCTGGGCCATAAATCTAGTCTTGGTAAATTCAAAAAAATTGAAATCATTCCAAGCATCTTTTCTGACCACAATGCAGTAAGATTAGATCTCAATTACAGGAGAAAAACTATTAAACATTCCAACATATGGAGGCTGAACAACACGCTGCTGAATAACCAACAAATCACAGAAGGAATCAAAATATGCATAGAAACGAATGAAAATAAAAACACAACAACCCAACCTGTGGGATACTGTAAAAGCAGTGCTATGGGGAAAGTTCATAGCAATACAGGCATACCTCAAAAACAAGAAAAAAGTCAAATAAATAACCTAACTCTACACCTAAAGCAACTAGAAAAGGAAGAAATGAAGAACCCCGGGGTTAGTAGAAGGAAAGAAATCTTAAAAATTAGGGCAGAAATAAATGCAAAAGAAACAAAGGAGACCATAGCAAAAATCAACAAAGCCAATAGCTGGTTTTTTGAAAGGATAAATAAAATTGACAAACCATTAGCCAGACTCATCAAGAAACAAAGGGAGAAAAATCAAATCAATAAAATTAGAAATGAAAATGGAGAGATCACAACAGACAACACAGAAATACAAAGGATCATAAGAGACTACTATCAACAATTATATGCCAATAAAATGGACAACATGGAAGAAATGGACAAATTCTTAGAAAAGTACAACTTTCCAAAAGTGGACCAGGAAGAAATAGAAAGTCTTAACAGACCCATCACAAGCATGGAAATTGAAACTGTAATCAGAAATCTTCCAGCAAACAAAAGCCCAGGACCAGACGGCTTCAAAGCTGAATTCTACCAAAAATTTAGAGAAGAGCTAACACCTATCCTACTCAAACTCTTCCAAAAAATTGCAGAGGAAGGTAAACTTCCAAACTCATTCTATGAGGCCACTATCACCCTAATACCAAAACCTGAGAAAGATGCCACAAAAAAAGAAAACTACAGGCCAATATCACTGATGAACAAAGATGCAAAAATGCTTAACAAAATTCTAGTAATCAGAATCCAACAACACATTAAAAGATCATACACCATGACCAAGTGGGCTTTATCCCAGGGATACAAGGATTCTTCAATATCTGCAAATCAATCAATGTAATACACCACATTAACAAATTGAAAAATAAAAGCCATATGATTATCTCAATAGATGCAGAGAAAGCCTTTGACAAAATTCAACATCCATTTATGATAAAAACTCTCCAGAAAGCAGGAATAGAAGGAACATACCTCCACATAATAAAAGCTATATATGACAGACCCACAGCAAACATTATCCTCAATGGTGAAAAATTGAAAGCATTTCCCTTAAAGTCAGGAACAAGACAAGGGTGCCCACTTTCACCACTATTATTCAACATAGTTTTGGAAGTTTTGGCCACAGCAATCAGAGCAGAAAAAGAAATAAAAGGAATCCAAATTGGAAAAGAAGAAGTAAAACTCTCACTGTTTGCAGATGACATGATCCTCTACATAGAAAACCCTAAAGACTCCACCAGAAAATTACTAGAACTAATCAATGACTATAGTAAAGTTGCAGGATATAAAATCAACACACAGAAATCCCTTGCATTCCTATACACTAATAATGAGAAAACAGAAAGAGAAATTAAGGAAACAATTCCATTCACCATTGCAACGAAAAGAATAAAATACTTAGGAATATATTTACCTAAAGAAACTAAAGACCTATATATAGAAAACCATAAAACACGGGTAAAAGAAATCAAAGAGGACACTAATAGATGGAGAAATATACCATGTTCATGGATCGGAAGAATCAATATAGTGAAAATGAGTATACTACCCAAAGCAATCTATAAATTCAATGCAATCCCTATCAAGCTACCAACGGTATTTTTCACAGAGCTAGAACAAATAATTTCACAATTTGTATGGAAATACAAAAAAACCTCAAATAGCCAAAGAAATCTTGAGAAAGAAGAATGGAACTGGAAGAATCAACCTGCCTGACTTCAGGTTCTACTACAAAGCCACAGTCATCAAGACAATATGGTACTGGAACAAAGACAGAAATATAGATCAATGGAACAAAATAGAAAGCCCAGAGATAAATCCATGCACCTATAGACACCTTATCTTTGACAAAGGAGGCAAGAATATACAATGGATTAAAGACAATCTCTTTAACAAGTGGTGTTGGGAAAACTGGTCAGCCACTTGTAAAAGAATGAAACTAGACCACTTTCTAACACCATACACAAAAGTAAATTCAAAATGGATTAAAGATCTAAACATAAGACCAGAAACTATAAAACTCTTAGAGAAGAACATAGGCAAAACACTCTCCAGCATAAATCACAGCAGGATCCTCTATGACCCACCTCCCAGAATATTGGAAATAAAAGCAAAAATAAACAAATGGGACCTAATTAACCTTAAAAGCTTCTGCACATCAAAGGAAACTATTAGCAAGGTGAAAAGACAGCCTTCAGAATGGGAGAAAATAATAGCAAATGAAGCAACTGACAAACAACTAATCTCAAAAATATACAAGCAACTCCTGCAGCTCAATTCCAGAAAAATAAATGACCCAATCAAAAAGTGGGCCAAAGAACTAAATAGACATTTCTCCAGAGAAGACATACAGATGGCTAACAAACACATGAAAAGATGCTCAACATCACTCATTATCAGAGAAATGCAAATCAAAACCACAGTGAGGTACCATTTCATGCCAGTCAGAATGGCTGTGATCCAAAATCTACAAGCAATAAATGCTGGAGAGGGTGTGGAGAAAAGGGAACCTTCTTACACTGTTGATGGGAATGCAAACTAGTACAGCCACTATGGAGAACAGTGTGGAGATTCCTTAAAAAACTGGAAATAGAACTGCCTTATGATCCAGCAATCCCACTGCTGGGCATACACACTGAGGAAACAAGAATTGAAAGAGACATGTGTACCCCAATGTTCATCACAGCACTGTTTATAATAGCCAGGACATGGAAGCAACCTAGATGTCCATCAGCAGACGAATGGATAAGAAAGTGGTGGTACATATACACAATGGAGTATTACTCAGCCATTAAAAAGAATACATTTGAATCAGTTCTAATGAGGTGGATGAAACTGGAGCCTATTATACAGAGTGAAGTAAGCCAGAAAGAAAAACACCAGTACAGTATATTAACACATATAACGGAATTTAGAAAGATGGTCATGATAACCATGTATGGGAGACAGCAAAAGAGACACAGATGTATAGAACAGTCTTTTGGACTCTATGGGAGAGGAGAGGGTGGGATGATTTGGGAGAATGGCATTGAAACATGTATAATATCATATATGAAATGAATTGCCAGTCCAGGTTTGATGCATGATACTGGTTGCTTGGGGCTGGTGCACTGGGACGACCCAGAGGGATAGTACGAGGAGGGGGGAGGGAGAGGGGTTCAGGATGGGGAACACGTGTACACCCATGGTGGATTCATGTTGATGTATGGCAAAACCAATACAATATTGTAAAGTAATTAACCTCCAATATAAATAAACAAATTTATTAAAAAAAAGAGAGAGAAGTTATGTATTCTGCTGCTTTTGTATAGAATTTTCTATAAATATCAATTAAGTCCATCTGGCCTAATTATCACTTAAGACCTGTATTCCCTTATTGATTTTCTGTCTTACAATTTTCCCACTGATGTAAGTAGGGTGTTAAATCCTCTACTATTATTGTTACTGTCAAGTTCTCTTTTTATGGCTGTTAGTGTTTGCCTTATATAGTGGATTGCTCCTATATTGGGTACATATATATTTAAAATCTTTTATCTCCTTAGATTTATCTCTTGATCATTATGTAGTGTTCTTCTTTGCCTCTTACAACAGTCTTTTTTAAAAAGTCTACTTTATCTGATATGAATATTGTTATTCATATCAGCTTTCTTTTGATTTCCATTTGTGTAGAATATCTTCTTCTATCCTCTTACTTTCAGTCTGTATGTGTTCATATGTCTCAAGTGGATCTCTTGTAGACAGTATAGATATAGGTCTTGTTTTTGTTTAACTTCAGCAGTTTGTGTTTTGATTGGAGCATTTTATCAAGTTAAATTTAAGGTAACTATCAATATGTATATTCTTATTGCCATCTTGTCAATTGCTTTGGATTTGTTTTTGTGGGTCTTTTTTCTTCCCTTCATCTTTTCTGTCTTTTGTAATTTGATGACTATCTTTAGTATTGTTGGCTTCCCTGGTGGCTCAGACAGTAAAACTTCTGCCTACAATGAGGGAGACCCAGGTTCAATCCCTGGGCTGGACAGATCTCCTGGAGAAGGAAATGGCAACCCACTCCAGTATTCTTGCCTGGAAAATCCCATGGAAGGAGGAGCCAGGTAGGCTACAGTCCATGGGGTCACAAAGAGTCGGACATGACTGAGTGACTTCAATTTCACTTTAGTATTGTGTTTGAATTCTTTCCCGTGTGTTACCTACTGTAAATTTTTGGTTTGCAGTTACCATGAACTTTTATATATATATTTCTTTAATTTATTTTTAATTGAAGGATAATTGCTTTACAATATTGTGTTGGTTTCTGCCATACATCAACATGAATCAGCCATAGGTATACATATGTCCCCTCCCTTTTAAACCCCCCTCCCACCTCCCACCCCATCCTACCCCTCTGAGTTGTCACAGAGCCTCAGTTTGAGTTCCCTGAGTCGTACAGCAAATTCCCACTGGCTATCTATTATTGCAGCCTTCCCTGATATCTCAGTTGGTAAAGAATCCACCTGCAATGTAGGAGACCTGGGTTTGATCACTGAGTTGGGAAGATCCCCTGGAGAAGGGATAGGCTACCCACTTCAGTATTCTGGCCTGGAGAATTCCACGGACTTATAGTCCATGGGGTTGCAAAGACTCGGACATGACTGAATGACTTTCACTTTCATCTGTTTTACAAATGGCCATGTACATGTTTCTATGCAACTCTCTCCATTCATTGCACCCTCTCCTTCACCCCCCTCCCCATGAACTTCTGATACGGCAGTGTATGTATATGTGTGCATATGTACACACATATGTACACACAAGATAGTTTTAAGTTGTTGCTGTTAATTTCGAATGCATTTCTAGTGTTCTTTACTCTTGGTCTTTAACTCCATTCTTTTTTCAAGATCTTGGATAATCCTTACTATTGTTACTATGGATGCCTTTTCAGGTAGATTGCTTATCTCCACTTCACTTTGTCATTCTTCTGGAGTTTCATACTTTCATTTGGAACGTATTTCTTTGCCATCTCATTCTGTCTACCGTTCTGTGTCTCTGGTCTCCATTCCTCAGGATTCAACATTGTGATTCTTCTTGGTTTTCTCACCCCTTTGTGGGTGAGGATGATCCAGGGGCTTGTGCAGTCTTCCCTGTGGGAGGGATTGGTGCATGCCCACTGCTGGGTGGGGCTGGATATTGTCCCTCTGGTGGCAAGACTGTGTCAAGGCATCTGTTTAGAGACAACTATTGGCTCAAGACAACTTTAGGCAGCCTATCTGTAGTGGCACCCCACTCCAGTACTCTTGCCTGGAAAATCCCACAGATGGAGGAGCCTGGTGGGCTGCAGTCCATGGGGTTGCGAAGAGTTGGACATGACTGAGTGACTTCACTTTCACTTTTCACTTTCTTTTCTGGAGAAAGAAATGGCAACCCACTCCAGTGTTCTTGCCTGGAGAATCCGAGGGACGGGGAGCCTGGTGGGCTGCCGTCTATGGGGTCGCACAGAGTCGGACACGACTGAAGCAACTTAGCAGCAGCAGCAGCATCTGCTAAAGGGTGGGGATGTGTTCCTACACTGTTGGTTATTTGGCTTGAATGCCCCAGCATTGGAGCCTGAAGGCTGTCAGTGTGGCCAGTTCCCGATATCAAAATGGTGACCTCTGTGGGAGCTCAGGTCAATGAACAATCCCTGAGGCATCTGCCACCAGTGTCCTTGCCTCCACAGTGAACCACAGTTGACCCTGGTTTCCCCAGGAGATCCTATAAGACCCCCAGGTAAAACTGGCTCAAGCTTTTGCCCTGGGTCCCAGTGCATTGAAACCTTGTCTGCACCCTCCAAGAATGAAGTCTCTGTTTCCCCCAGTCCTACAGAGCTCCTTCTCTCTGGCTCTGCTGGCCTTCAAAACCAAATACTCTGGGGGCTTTTCCTCCTCTTTATGCTGGACACCTTGGCTTGGGAGCCTGACAAGGATCAAAACTCTCACTCATTGGGCTTCCCTTGTGGCTCAGCTGGTAAAGAATCCACCTGCAATGTTGGAGACCTGGTTTGATCCCTGGGTTAGGAAGATCCCCTGAAGATGGGAAAGGCTACCCACTCCAGTATTCTGGCCTGGAGAATTTCATGGACTGTATAGTCCATGGGGTCTCAAAGAGTCAGACATGACTGAGCAACTTTCCCTTTCATGTGGGAGACCCTGGTAAATTGTTTTCCAGTTTGTGGATTTCCAATCTTGCAGGTATGGGATTTGATTCTGTTGTGAAAGTGCCCCTCCTGCTGTCCCATTGTGGCTGCTTCTTTGTCTTCTGTTGTAGAATATCTATTTTGGTAGGTGTGAGTCTTTTCTGTCAATGGTTGTTTAGCAGTTAGTTGTGATTCTGGTGTTTTCATGGGATGAGGTAAGCTCAAATCCTTCTATTCTATCATTGTGTCTCTCCTTCAAATATTTCTTTGAGTTATTTTAATTAACTCAGTGAGTAAACATTGTCAGCACCTACTTCATGAGAGATGCTGTTCCCAGTACTAGATCAAATAATAGTAGTAATGTATGACAGCTAGTTAAATAGACTTAAAACGTATTTATTTCATGTACCCAAAATTCTTTAAACCAATTTATATATCCCTTTTAATTTAATCAGGAAAACTCCCTTTAGATAAGTCCTATTATTATCTGTTTCATAAATGAGGAAATGAAGTGCAGAATAAAGTATAAAGATAAATATAATACAGTCTCCACCATCACAGACCTTACAGTATAACAAAAAGATTTACCAGAGACTATAATGGTTTAGTTTAGCCTGATGTGGCCCAGGGAAATCTTCACAGAAAATATGATGGGTAATCAGTTTAGCATCTGTAATGTAGGAAATTTCCAGAAGATGAGGTGGGAGTGAGGGTGAGATGAGCATGGATTGTGGATGGAAATGTAGGCAGTAGTTAGCATTATAAGCAAAGGAAGTTAGTTAACTGCCATCGAAGGAGAATGTAAGATAGTTTCTGATGTTACTGAGAAAACTTGTGTCACCTTGTTCTTCAGTTATTTTTTTAAAAATTCAAATGCTAGGTCAACATCCAAGAAATCTAGTAATCTTTTATCCTATTTTTTTAGTATCCATGAAACTTTGATTCACTTAGTCTTCAAAACAACATCTATATATTAATAGTACAACATTTGCAGGCTTTAATAAAGTTTTGTGTTGCAAGGAGGGTTGTATCATTGTCCTACACAGATAATTTATAGCATTTCGTATCCTAAAAGTGCTAACAAACCTCATATAGAAATTCTTCAGAAAACCTCTTATAGAAAATTCTTCATAGAAAACCTCATATAGAAATTCTGTATCTTTCAAGCAAGATCACATCTTTCAGACTTTGCTAGGGTTAGAATTGTTAATTTTTAATCAGAAGAGTTTTGCCAACTTTATGTGGTTATTTTCTCATATTGCTTATGAAACATGATTATGAAATCTCTTTAATCCACAGGAAGGAATCTAACTTTTTTTAGAAACACTTGTTTTTCTGAAGTGTTTGGGAAATGCTGGGTCAGATGAATGGTGGTATAATTTCTGGAAAAGAGCTTTGAGAGAGAAGCATAGTCATTTACATTAGGACATAAAACTGAGTTATACAGGGGCAGCCAAATCAAAATATCCTGTAGGTGGAATGATCTACAGCTCTTAACCAGATCAAAGTTTAAAATAAATTTGGAAAAAGAGCCATATTTGAATAAGATGAAATGTACTTATTTTTTCTCCTTTATAAGCATGACTTTTGTACTCTTTTAATGTTTATATTTTATGTAATATACAATTTTATAATATCCTCTTTTATCTGAAGAATTTGAAACTTTACTGCAAGAACAAACTTTAGCACAACCTAAGAAATGAAACTGGATATTTTTGGCTCACTAATTACCCATATAAATCCTTTCATTGCCCTAGGAATAGGGCCCTCTACCCAGTTCTAACTTTAGTTACAACTAGTTTTAACTTTAGTTCTTCACTTTAAAACTAAAGTTAATATGAAAACTAAAGTTCTCATATTGCTTACAAAACATGATTATAAAATCTCTTTTATCTGTGGGAATCTAACTTTTTAAAGAAACATTTGTTTCTCTGAAGCGTTTGAGAAACGCTAGGTCAGATGTCCTCTGCCTAGTTCTAACTTTAGTTCTTCACTTTAAAACTAACCTTCTCAGCTAGTATCTTGATAGGATTAAGACCAAAACTGGCTCTTATCAGGGTCTTACATAGGTTTTTGGACTTCCCTGGTGGCTCAGACCATAAAGCGTCTGCCTACAATGAGGGAGACCAGGGTTCAATCCCTGGGTCAGGAAGATCCCCTGGAGAAGGAAATGGCAACCCACTCCAGTACTCCTGCTTGGAAAATCCCGTGAATGGCGGATCCTGGTAGGCTACACTTCATGGGGTTTCAAAGAGTCGGACACGACTGAGAGACTTCACTTTCACTTTCACATAGGTTTTTAGGTACCAGAATTTACTGGGACAACTGCTTCATAAAAATATTTCAGGCTAAAATTCTGTCTTGTATAATTTATGGAATAACATAGTGGGTTCTTGAAAAATCTTTGTGCAGAAATTTAAAGTTGATTGTAATTTATATTTTATGAACTATACTTTTAAAGAATTACTTTCTCTTTAATTTTGTGCTCTGAGAGTAGAATCAGTGGGATAGTCAAACAATTGGTAAACTCTGGTAAATTAGCAAACATTTTATCATATGTATAAAATGATAAATCACTATATTTTTTATGTACAAAATGGTGAAAATTTACTTTGTTTCTTAGAATACTTACATTTAGGTACATTAATTAAATATTAATGCATTTTTTCAATTTATACTAGGTAGACATTTATACTAAGTGTACAACCACAAATAGAATAATCAAAAAATAAAATTACACAAGCAATAAATACATACACCATATACACCATTACTAATTTATTTTAAAACTCAAAAGAAATTTTGGCTATTCATATTTGTTTTAATTTGACAATTACCTTTTTAATTAAGTAATTACCATGCTACTACTTCCATTTTTTTTATTTTTTGGCTGGGCTGGCTCTTCATTGCTGTGTGTGGGCGTCCTATTGCGGTGGAGTCTCTTGTTGCAGGAGTAAAGGCTCCAGGGCAGGCGGGCTTCAGAAGTTGCTGCACGTGGTCTCAGTAGTCATGGCTGGTGAGCTCCAGAGTGCAGGTTCAAGTAGTTGGGGTGCACCGGCTTAGTTTCCTCACAGCACGTAGGATTTTCCTAGACAAGGTAGCGAACCAGTGTCCCCTGCATTGCAAGGAAGATTCTTAACCATTGGCTCACCAGGGAAGCCCTAATTCAATTTTAAATAAAATTTCAGATGATGGCAACCAAAATCTATAGAATGGATTTGTTTTAATATTTACATACGAAGAAAAAATGTTGAGTGAATAATTTTCCAAAACTAGCAGATTATTTTCATTCTTTTGCTAAATATTTGACAAACTAACCTGTTGCATATTGAGCAAAGATTAAATAAAAATCAGGAAGAGTATAAACTTATAAGGTAACTAGTTGTTCACTTTTAAAAATAAAAGCTCCTATTACCTAAACCTAGATACTAAATATTCCTCAAAATTTAAAAAAAAAAAAAGTTGGAGGTATTGCTTTAAAAGAATATGTCTTAGTCTAACTGAATTTAGAGTTGTGTGTTAAAATTTACCCCTGAAGACCCAATGAGTTGTCTTCTTGTAGTCATTATTTTCATCTACCCAAATGAAGTTTTTTTTTTTTTCTTTTTTTTTTAACTTAATAATAGTCACATTTTCCTGGGAATCTTCTACTTTGGTAACAAGTTTTAAATCTAAAATTTAATTACCAGATCTGAATTCAGATCTCTAAGAGGTGAGGATTTGGGTTGTCTCAAATCCTGAAGTTCAGACAAACTTTTATAGTTCTGTGTTAAAGTAAGTGTTACAGTATGTACATGAACAATGTTATGGTTACAGTGTAACAATAAAGCACAAGTATACTCAGTAACTAAAAAGCGGATAAATTGTGAAAATATTTTTGGACCCCAGATAACAGTAACAACTTAATTTTTCAGTCCTGTTTCTAAGTTTGAAAATAACCTAGGACTCCTACAGATTGCTCAATTATAATTTCATCCAGATTTAGCCCTAGGGTTTTCAGTAGCAGTTATGATTTTTTTGTGTTTATGTTCACTCATTGAAATAACTGTGGGAAAAATACTCAGTAGACTTGAGGTATATAGTGGTGAACAAAGCGTCAGTTTCCTTTCTTCAAAAGACTTAGACTGTTTCTGGTTAGTAAACAGATAACTCCAAAGGACGTGATAAATGCTCATTAGCTGTAACTATAGGGTGCTATGTGAGCACAAAGTGGAACACCAAACTCAGTCTGATATTGGCAGGTGCTTTTCACCAGCAATAATGTCTTAGTTGTAGCATCAGAACGTGGATGAGTTATCTAAGTGAAAAGAGAAATTAAAGTAGAATACTATGATAGGAGGAACATTATTCACAAAGCTATTGACATAACAGACAGGAAAGTGATTTCTGGAAAAATAAATTAATTCATTATCACTGAAAAATAATTTGAGGTGGATAATGAATGAGATGGAACTGGAGAGCTAACAAATAAGAGATTTGTATTTCATTTTAAGCTCAATGAAAAGATTCAAAGAGATGCCATAATGCATTTGAGGCTTTTAAAAAAGATTACTGTGGCTGTCATATGGAAATATATTTGAGAACAGGAAAATCAAATGCAGAGATTTTTCCTTGATTAAATCCAAAAGAAGAAAAGAACCAGCTAGGAAAAAACGGAGGAAATTTAAATATGGACGATATCCTGGATTACAGTATTCTTTCAGTGTCAAATTCTCAAAGCATGATGATTGCATTGTGGCTATGTAAGAGAATGTCCTAGTTCTTAAAAACAAATGATGGACTATTTAAGAAAGAACAGTTATTAAGTATGCAACTAAATCCCAAAAAATTGAGGGAGGAAAGGCAGGGAGGGGAGAAAATGAATATATTAAATCTTAACAATTGGTCAATCAAGGTGAAGAGAATGTAGTGGTCAAGAATAGAGAAGGCTACTCTGGTGATCCAGGCACGGGTGTGTGTGTGTGTGTGTACACTTTTTTTAAATCTGAATGCTAAGAAATTAGCTCCAAGGTAGTATGACATATCCCCTCTCTGCCCCGCCTTCCCTTATAAACCACTTGGATTATTTTTTTCTCTCTTATGGTTTGCTGAGAACAAAAGTTATTTAAGAGATGATTTAAGTATCTAAGGATATATCTTAGGACAACTGAAGTACCCAGCAGATGGGCTCAACTCAAAGTGACTCCATAAGCCTGTCATTTGACTTTGTACTGCATATTTTTGTAATTACTACACAGCTGTGAAAGGCCATCCTATGTACACGAGGAAAGTAAATGCAGTTCTGGCATTGTGATTGTGCCATTGGTGATTCTATTGTATAATATTTGGAGGAGGTCATTTTTGTTTGCTTCAGTAAATAGGAAAGTTTTCATTTGGGGTCTTGTTATCTTAGTCATTGAACAGTTTAAATATGTGAAAATACTGCTCTTCTGCTGGCAAGTAAAGCAGCACTTAGTGAATGAACTTCAGACGTTAAACAGAATCTGACTGTATCTCAAACTTGACATAAATTCACACTAAAACTTTCAAAAAATTGAGTTTAGAAATTGTTCACCATCTATTTGAAGAAGAATCAACAAAAGGCATTTTTTACAGACCAAAACCAAAAAATTTTCAAATTTATATAGAAATGTAACAGTATGAAGCTTCCTCAGAAAACTAAGAACAGAAATACCATATAATCAAGTAATCCCACTCCTGAGCTTATATGCCTGGGCATATAACCAGACAAAATTACAATTCAAAAAGATACATGTACCCCTATATTCATAGCAGTACTATTCACAATAATCAAGATATGAAAACAATCAAAGTGTCCACTGACAGATGAATGGATAAAGAATGTGTAGTACATATATACAATGGAATATTACTCAGCCATAAAAAAGAATGAAATAAGGTCAGTTGCAGCAACATAGATGCAACTAGGGATTATCATACTAAGTGAATTCACTCAGAAAAAGATTGACAAACACCATATGATTTCGTTTATGTGTGGAATCTATGAAACAGACTCACAGACATAAAGAACAGATTTGTGGTTGCCATGGGAGTGGGGTTGGAGAAGGGATGGAGAGGGAGTTTAGGCTAAGCAGGTGAAAACTATTGTGTATAGAATGAATCAAGCACAAAGCCCTACTGTATCACACAGGGAACTATATTTAATATCCTATGATAAACCGTAATGGAAAACAATATTTTTAAAATGTGTAAATATATGTATGTATATCAGAATCACTTTGCTGTATAGCAAAAATTAACACAATATTGTGAGTCAACTATACTTCAGTTATAAAAACAAAAAAGCTGAAAGTACATGGCAAAAGAAATGGGCAGAACACCTCAACAGAAGTTTTTTCCAAAAGACATACATGTGGCCAACAGGCACATGAAAAGATATTTAACATCTCTAATCATCAGAGAAACATAAATCAAAATAACAAGATATCTCAAATCTGTCAGAATAGTCGTCATCAAAATGTCTTTGTAGGATCCAGTAATCCCTATCCTGGGCATATATCTGGTAAAAACAAAAATTCTAATTAAAAAAGATACAGGTACTCCAATATTCACAGCAATACTATTCACAAAAGCAAAGACAGGGAAGCAACCTAAGCATCCATACACAGACACACACACACAAACACAATGGAGTATTACTCAGCCATAAAAAGACTGAAATAATGCCATTTGCAGCAACACGGATGGACCTAGAGGTTAAGATGTTAAGTGAAGTAAGAGAAAGAAATATATGATATCATCTATATGCAGAATCTTAAAAAGTGATACAAGTGAACTTATTTATTAAAAAAATAGATTCAGGCATATAAAACAAATGTATGGTTACCAAAGGGGAGGGGAGGGATAAACTAGGAATTTTGTATTAAAATTCCTATATATAAAATAGACAAACAACAAGGACATACTGTATAGGACAGGGAACTATATTCAATATATTGTAATAACTTTACAATGGAAAAGAATCTGAAAAGAATATGTATGTTTGTATATATATACCTCATGCGAAGAGTTGACTCACTGGAAAAGACCCTGATACTGGGAGGGATTGGGGGCAGGAGGAGAAGGGGACGACAGAGGGTGAGATGGCTGGATGGCATCACTGACTCGATGGACGTGAGTCTGAGTGAACTCCGGGAGTTGGTGATGGACAGGGAAGCCTGGCGTGCTGCGATTCATGGGGTCGCCAAGAGTCGGACACGACTGAGCGACTGAACTGAACTGAACTGAACTGATATGGATGTGAGAAATGAACAAGTTGACTGGTTCAAGACAGGCAAAAGTGGGAGGAAGGACATATCTGCTTACAACGTAATTTTAAAGATTAGAAACACTCACCCAACATACAATCTTTTGCCTGAAAGAGAAATATATTGCGTGTATCAAAGAGACATCTCACAAGTTATATATCACACAAGAATATACATGTATGTATATATATATATATATGTATGTACATATATATATGTATTTGCTGTGCATGTGAGACATAATATATCAAGTATACTTCACTAAGGGCTTCCCAAGTAGCACAGTGGTAAAGACTCTGCCTGCCAATGCAGGATACACAAGCGATGTGTGTTCAATCCCTGGGTCAGGAAGATCCCCTGGAGTAGCAAATGGCAACCCACTCCAGCATTCTTGCCTGGAAAATTTCATGGACAGAGGATCTGACAGACTACAGTCTAAGGGATTACAAAGAGTCAGACACAAACTGAGCGACTGAGCACATACACACATACTTCAACATAAAATGAACTAAAGTGGGAAATCAGTCCTGAATATTCATTGGAAGGTCTGATGGTGAAGCTGAAACTCCAATACTTTGGCCACCTGATGAGAAGAACTGACTCATTTGAAAAGACCCTGATGCTGGGAAAGATTGAAGGCGGGAAGAGAAGGGGACGATAGAGGATGAGATGGCTGGATGGCATCACTGACTCAATGGACATGAGTTTGAGTAAACTCCAGGAGTTGGTGACGGACAGGGAGGCCTGGCGTGCTGCAGTCCATGGGGTCGCAAAGAGTTGGACATGACTGAGCAACTGAACTGAACTGAACTGAAAATAAATTTTGAAAGAAGAATTTCGTCCCTCGGCAAGTTATAAAAGTTCATTATTAGTAGTAAAAAGACAGGAAAAAACATGTCATCTTAGACATTCAAAATTCAACTGGTAATCTTTTGTGTATGTGTGTGCCATATGTATACTAAAGATTCTACCAGTTTAAACAATGGTCCCGCCAGCGGGGGAGAGTAGTAAACACTTACAATGAATTTTCTACCTGCCAGGCATTCTTTTAAGAGCTTTACTTGAATAAATTCACCTAGTACTCACCACAAATCTACAATATAGATAAATTATTACAATTTTTATTTTACAGAGAATAAAGTTGAGTGTAGACAGTTTAAGTTCACAGAGAAAGCATTGGCGTGTGACCTCAAACTTGGGCAGTCTGGCTGCTGATTCACAATAGGAGGTAGGGTGTGTCTTTGACAGAGGCTGGGGAGTTATAAGAGAAAGATCTTGGCAGTTACATTTCCCAATTTTTAAAGATGTGATATGACTTGATAACTTGTGTGATGTCCCTTTGATACACGGAATATATTTCTCTTTCAGGCAAAAGATTGTATGTTGGGTGAGTGTTTCTAATTCTTAAAATTACATTGTAAGCAGATGTGTCCTTCCTCCCACCTTTGCTTCCTTGAACCAGTCAATTTGTTCATTTCTCACATACCTAACATCTCTTTACTGAGTTTTATTTTCTTGAAGATTAAGACTAACTTAACATAACTAACTTTGTTAATCTCTCCAAATAGTTTTCCACATAGGATTTGGTCTTTGGCTTGACAATTATGAATAACCATTTGCCACTGCTACGTTTTAGGGCCCACTGTAATAGAGCAGTAACTATCAATGTTCATGTTTTTGAATACAAATAATTCAAAAAAGTATGAAAATTGGATTCCTGAAATACATTTCTGAATAATTCTGTTTCATCATGCATGTCTTAAAAAAAAAACCCTATTGTTTATTTATTTGATTGTGCTAGGTTTTAGTTGTGGCATGTGGGATCTAGTTCCTTGACCAGAAATTAAACCTGGGCCCCCTGCATTGGGAACGTGGTGTCTTAGCCACTGGACCACCAAGGAAGTCCCCTCCATGTCTTTTTCATGGATCTTTATGGACTATTTAAATATACAAATCCTAATAATATGTCAAGTTCATTAGACATAATTAGGTGCAACTTAATATTACAAACATTAGAATATTTTAAAAGAAATTCATTTTCAAATTAAGCTATTCCTCTCAAAACAGTAAGCAAGAGAGTCTCATAATTCAATGAAATAGCTGTTAAAGCTTGTGAACAAAAACAAAACATAATATTGCAACATTGATGATCATTTTCTCATTCCTAAGCACAAGAGATCAAAATATGAATAAGACATGTGCATTGCTTGTCCATAAAGAAGCATAAAATAAATAGCAAGAATTGAAAAGAAGCAGCATGAGACATCAGAGGGGAATCTACAAGGAATATCCAAATCTATAGTGTGGACTCAGGAAGGGCATCCCAGAAGGAGTAAATACATACATTGAGACCAAGGCAGCTAAGCTTTGGACCTATGCTCTAAAAGTGTACAATATTATTCTGTTTGAATTAACACAGAACGATCAGAAAATAGTTAAAAGATTTGCACAATGTCTGCAGGAAGAAATTAAAATTTTCTAATTTAATCATTAAACTCTTCAACTTATTTAGTTCGAAGATATTTAAATCTTAGTTCCAAGGATTCTCATTAAAAGCAAAATTGATGCAAATAGTTACATATAGCATTTGAACAGAAAATAAATGTTCTTTCACACTGAGCAAGCAACCTATAATAGATTATTTTTGTCCAATTTAAACTACATAAAAAGTTAGTGTTCATTAATACTCAGTGCAAGATGAATGTCGGCAATTATAGGAAAATTACAGAAAGAAAAAATTCACTGATTAGGACCTCAATTTGTCACAGAAGATTCCTCTCACCAAATTGTAAAACTCTCTTTTCATTGCCATAGTGGACTAACGTGGAAGTCATAACTATGTGATTGCATGCAATCATTTAAGTAGAAAACAGAGTTTTAATTTATGAACTGTCATCTCTCCAGGGGAATAATATCCCCAGACAGTCAGAAATAATTAAATTTAGTTTCATGAAAAAGAGCACTTATCCACTTTAATTGTATTTTGTTAGTGTAGAAATCTTGAGGGCTGGATGAATGGTTACTCCTCCTCAGAGCCCCTGCACCAGCACACCTCCTAATACAGAAAATGCACTCAGTAAAACAAAACAGATTCATCAATTATATTAGTCCTAAATATTTCTAATATTTATAATGATGCAGTTTTCTCTTCAGGGTATTGGATTTTTGTGCTTCTATACATTGCTACCAATTTTAAAGGGAAATTAAGAGAAGCAACATTTAGAAAGCACCAATTAAACACCACTTTTAAATTCTATAACTTGAAAACTTATTTTCCATCTCCTTTATAATTTTTCCACATTTTTATAAAAGTAATGCTAACATTATGCGAAGAGTTGACTCATTGGAAAAGACCCTGATGCTGGGAGGGATTGGGGGCAGGAGGAGAAGGGGACGACAGAGGATGAGATGGCTGGATGGCATCACTGACTCAATGGACGTGAGTCTGAGAGAACTCCGGGAGTTGGTGATGGACAGGGAGGCTTGGCGTGCTGCGATTCATGGGGTCGCAAAGAGTTGGACACGACTGAGCGACTGATCTGATCTGAACATTAGTTTTCTTTTATAATTGTATATTTGATATGTACTATAATATATATACATAAACTCATATATATGGTTTAGTCACTAAGTTGTGTCTGACTCTTGCAAACCCATGCACTATAGCCCACCAGACTTCTCTGTCCTCTGTCCATGGAATTTCCCAGGCAAGAATACTGGAGTGGGTTGCCATTTCCTTCTCCAAAACTTATATATGTTTGTGTGCAAATATAATAATGTTATTAAATCAAACCTCTAAGATTTAGACATACATGATATGATGAGATATCTTTAAGACTGGACATGGGGAGCATCTTATGTCACCTTACTCCTTTTTTAAAAATTCAGTTATCTTTATTATTTTAGCAACTCATTTATAAAAATATTCTTTGACAAAGATGAATCTTATAAGAAGTAAATGAGAACTGGTATTGAATGAAAAAGAGCATAGTTAAAAATCAGGAGACTAACCAAAGGAAATGCTACAGAAAAACGTTTTAAACAAGTACCTCTTTTAAACTACTCACATATTCACACAGAAGAGAAAGTCTTCCTTGAATATGGGCACTGTTGATTTATAAAGTCATAACTAGGCAGAAAGTAAGACAATCTAATTGGTATGATGTAAAACCATTCACTTGCAATATTATGATTTGGTGAAAGGCACATTCTTCTGAATTTTAAAGGAATCAGTAGCACTATTAGACTATTAGCATTTGTAATAGTCTAATTGTACACCACTGAATTAAATATAAAGAAATGTTTAGAGACAGGTTAAAAAAATAAAAGTGAACTTTTACAAGACAACAGCATCTCTGACTAGCCTAGAAAACAATCTTTTTACTTTTATAAAAATGTGCCATCTGAATAGGTTGAAAAGAGGGGTCAAGCAAAATCGTCTCGTTAAATTTTGGGGCAAATAACCTAATATGAAACATTCCAAACTATAACTCACAGATTGAGACCCTAAAAAGGCATAGAGATCAAGGGGGAAAAAATTATAAATATAAAGGGCACAGAAATGTTTCATAAAGCTGGTGAATGCTATTTCAAATTACTGTTTAAACAGTCAAATCTGCCTTCTAGACATAAAATTTGTGTCAGCCTAAGTTTGCTGCAGAGATCCTATGAATATAAAACAATCTTTTTCTTTACTTTTCACAACAAAGACTGTGAGGTTGAACTATTAGCAGCAATTTTAAAAACATGTTATATTATTACTCATCCCTCATGAAAACATTCAGCTTGTATATTTGGAAATATCTGAATAAATAAAAATGTTTTCAATTAAGTGTCTCTACAAAATACATCTATGATGAATTTGAAACAACTACTATGTATTAAATTTCAGCACATCAACTCATTCAACTATATTTTTGAAATATTTTTGAAACTAAATATATATTTTAAAATGTTACTACTTAAAGAAAGTAGAAAAATACCATACCCAAGAAGGAAAACAAAAGTTTTCCAAAGGTATGCTTAGTACAAGTCAAATATTGTGAAGTAAATACATGATTTTCTGCAGTTTTACATATTTCCAAAGATTGAGTAGTACTTGTATATCAAGAAAAAGGTTTTTCATTGATAATTATGAAATATTTAAAGATTTTAGACTTAAAGTTTAATCTAGATAAACTAGTAATTTGAAATCCTCAATTGTTTATGTAAAAAAAGAATGTATAGAAAAAATATATTTACTAAAAATAAAGATGATTTTGCAATTTATTAAAATAAAAATACATATCCTAAGAATCTAAGTAAAATATACCCAACTCACTTTCATTTTAGAAAGTTTTTTTTTTTTTAATTTTCAGGTATGCTTTACTCTTTTTTTTCAGTTTCTAGTCAATTTACTCATAGATCACAGAGTTTCTGAACATCTTTTGAATTAACTTTGATTTTTCAATAAATACATTTTCCCAGAGTGGGTACATACACCTGAAAGCAAATTATAGTCCATTTAAATTCCCTGTTTGTCTAATGCTCTGTTTGTCTAATGTTTGTCTAATAATCTTCAAACAAACAGCATTTCATTGGCTCTATCTTTAGTAAAAACTGGTGATTAGGAATTCACGCTAGGAGATAAAGCAGAGAATATGGGTTTTTAGTGACTTACGGCCAAAAAACGATATGTTCAAGTACATCATGCCTGATTGATTTTATTTTCTGTGCACAATTAAAAGAATATATATATTACAGAAGGATAGGAAGAAATCCAGCATGTGTCCTCAGACACAGAAAGTCATAACTATTCCTACTATATGGGCTTCTATTAAAAAAAAAAATTAAAGAGATACATTTGTAGCTTAAGGCAGAAATAGAACATCAAGTGATTGAGCCTTTATCATTCTTTGTGCACGTGTGTGTGTGTGTGCATGTGCACGCACATGTGTGAGCGTTTCACATACAGTCGTGATTTTTTAAAGTAAGGATAAATCCTAAAATAATTATTTCTCCAACAGATATACTCTAAAGTGGCCAAAATCATAAAATACAATATAACCCTCACAATAATATTCTAGCTTTTATCATAAGGGAAATTCAGGAAAATGTCAACTGATATGTAACTAACAATCTATTTACCACCTAGACTAATTCTTCCTGTATTTTTTCCATATTTGTATTTTTTTCTTAGTTATATAAAAAATGCAATTAATGGAGTATGATTTCCATTCAGTACAGGAAATTATAACCACTACCTCAAAAATGTTTGTTAGAAAGCTTTAAAAAGCTATTCTTCTATAGTTTAGCTTCATGATATTCCCTTAGTTATCTTCAAGCATAATTCTATTACTTTCTGCCTGATGTTGAAAAAGTGATTTTTTATGTTGTGAACTACAAAGGAGGACATTTTTAGAACTGCTGAAATATCGCTGTGCAGCGAGAACATCAAATCAAATAGAAATAATGTCACTAAAATATGTACCACATGTGCATCAATATATTGCCCTGGTTTGCATGACTGAATATTACAAAGCATACTCCAGTAACCATGGGTTTTTGAATATTAAGTCTGTGACGACTAATTGCAATTTATTGAATATGTCAGTGAAGCAGAACTTCAGTAAATCAAGTCCAAATAGTAGGTAGGTTATAGCACTTTTCCCTTGCTGTTTTTAACCAAATGACAGTTTTCATTTATTTTTTTTCAACCAGAGAAAGTTACAAATAGTCTAGGAACTAGCTGCAGTGGAAGAGTAATGATTGAAAGACCAGATGATTCTGTTTTATGACCCTTGGCACAAAGATTAAACCCTCTATTTCCAGCAATGCACAATTTCATGCTATTTCAGGGAGCTTGACCCTGAACTGAACTTCTTCAGCCTGTTCAGTTCAACCTGAATTTATAAGAGCAAGTGACGGTCTGTAGAACATAATGAAAAAAAAAAAAAATAATAATAATAATCATGGAGGGACAACTGTTTGTTTCACAGCCCTGTCATTGATGTTGAGAAAGGAAAAGCTGTGGGGCTGGTGGATTCAGAAGAAAATGAGCTAGGATTTAACATTTGTAAAGAGGAATCTTTTTGTTATGTACTTCTGCTGCTGCTGCTGCTAAGTCGCTTCAGTCGTGTCCGACTCTGTGCGACCCCATAGACGGCAGCCCACCAGGCTCCCCCGTCCCTGGGATTCTCCAGGCAAGAACACTGGAGTGGGTTGCCATTTCCTTCTCCAATGCATGAAAGTGAAAAGTCAAAGTGAAGTCGCTCAGCTGTGTCTGACTCTTCACGACCCCATAGACTGCAGCCTACCAGGCTCCTCCGTCCATGGGATTTTCCAGGCAAGAGTACTGATTTGGGGTAAATCTCGAGCAGTGGAAGCAAAAGTCATACTTGGGACAAAAAGGAATGCGGTGCAGAAAATAATATAACCAAATAGCTGATTGTGTTCCCTGTATCTGGGCACCTTATCAAATGTTATGTTAATTATCTTTCTTAAATTTAATACCATTTTAAATACACAGAATACAATTTTGAAAGTTGGCAAACACAGAATCACCAATTTGGGATATGATTGTTTTAAATTCCTTATAGAAATATTCTTTAATGAATGTTCAGTATTCTTGGGGATAAAATCCCCCGAAGTAACCTGTGCAAAGAAAGATTGTTGTCTATATATTCTATGAATATTTTTGGCACAGCTTATTAAAAATAGGTGGTTTCGGGCTTCCCTGGTGACTCGGTGATAAAGAGTCTGCCTGCCAATGCAGGAGACATGGGTTCACTCCCTGTTCTGGGAGGATCCTGCATGCCCCAGAGCAACTAAGTCTGTGCTTAAATTATTAAAATTAAGCTGTTGATTTCCTTTTGAATCATAGGTATCTCATGGAAACAATGATTTTCCTGAATACTTTCAGGGTCTGACAGATGACATCTTATCATGGAGTAGACCAGGGATGGTAAAATGGAGTTACATACATGGCTCCTCTATAGCACATTCAGTACATGAAGGCCAGTAGAAATCATCCATATATGTTATATCCTACGACGGTCAGTGCTTAACAAACATATACATCTTTACAAAGTTTATAGTCTAAATAAGGTGATTAAGTATAATGCCATTAAAATGAATGATAAAGTCAGTAATGTTTAGAAATAAATCAGTGGTTCATATTATGTGCTATAGAAACAGTTTTAAATAGTTTTTACTTCAGTGATTAAAAAATCATTGACAGGATTTCAACTGCCTATTATAAGATATTTAGGAGTTCAGCGTTTCCTCTTGTGAAATATTTCCAAATGAATAATTTATGATTAAGAAAATCTAGATTATGTAAAGTTCTGAACTATGTGTTCCAGTAATGATTAGCTAAGCCATGTTAAAGGCACAGCACACTAGTTTTCAAGCACATTCACAAAATGGAATAATAGATATGAAACAGATATATTTGATCAGTTCATGTACTTTTTATAAAATCAAAAAATATCATCTTAATTAGTATAAATGGTAACATTAAAAAGAATTAACCTTTACTCACAGGGCTAGTAATTCTGTTATTTGAGAGCTAAAAACTTGGGGAAAAAAGCAATTGAACTTTGACAAATCATATTAAATGAAATAAATGACTTCTCCATTTATTAATACAAAAGCCAACTAGATCAGACTTTTTTGTTTCTCTTTCTTCTCTTAGGGTAATATGAAATTAAGTATTATAGTGCAGGTATACCTTGTTTTATTGTGCTTTATATTACTTCACCTAGCTACACCTAGCCATGAAGTGATGCGACTGGATGCTGTGATCTTAGTTTTTTTAATGTTGGGTTTTAAGCTAGCTCTTACACTCTCCTTTTTCACCTTTGTCAAGAGGCTCTTTAGTTCCTCTTCGCTTTCTGCCATAATGGTGGTGTCATCTGCATATCTGAGGTTATTGATATGTTATCATATCAATTGATAGGTTATCTCCCGGCAATCTTGATTCCAGCTTATGTTTCATTCAGCCTCACATTTCACATGATGTACTCTACATGAAGTGAAATGAAAGTCACTCAGTCGTGTCCAACTCTTTACGACCTCATGGACTGTAGCCCGCCAGGCTTTTCTGTCCATGTAATTCTCCAGGCAAGAATACTGGAGTGGGTAGCTGTTCCCTTCTCCAGGGGATCTTCCTAACACAGGGATCGAACCCAGATCTCCCACATTGCAGGTGGATCCTTTACCAGCTGAGCTACCAGGGAAGCCCTCATAAGCAGAATGACAATATACAGCCTTGAAGTACTCCTTTCCCAATTTGGAACCAGCCCATTGTTCCATGTCTGGTTCTAACTGTTGCTTCTTGATCTGCATACAGGTTTCTCAGGAGGCCAGTAGGATGGTCTGATATTCCCATTTCTTGAAGAATTTTCCACAATTTGTTGTGATCCATACAGTCAAAGACTTTGTTGTAGTCAATAAAGCAGAAGTAGATGTTTTTCTGGAATTCTCTTGCTTTTTCTATGATTCAATGGTCATTGGCATTTTGACCTCTGGTTTCTCTGCCTTTTCTAAATCCAACTTGAACATCTGGAAGTTCTCACTTCATGTACTGTCAAAGCCTAGCTTGGAGAATTTTGAGCATTGCTTTGCTAGTTTTCCCATTCTGTTGTTTTCCTCTATTTCTGTGCATTGATCACTGAAGAAGGCTTTCTTATCTCTTCTTGCTATTCTTGGGAACTCGGCATTCAGATGGATAATCTTTCCTTTTCTCCTTTGCCTTTTGCTTCCCCTTTTCTCAGCTAATAGACTACAGTGTAAACATAATTTTTGTATACACTTGAAAATCAAAAAATTCATATGATTCTATTGCAATGAATTTATTGTGGCTGTCAGGAACCAAACCTGCAACATCTCTGAGATATGCCTGTACATCACAGGCATCTTACTACCTTTATAAAAGTTAATAAATATATATAGAGAGGACATATGTAATCTGACTTCAGGTTAAACTCATAGTCCAGACTTACTCAATCAGAGTGCCTCTTTCTGTAGTTTACAGTGATTGGTTAAAGAGAAGATCATTTGAGCCAAACAGAGCCAATCAGTCCCTCTCTGAAAGTTGACATATTAAAGTTAGTGGTAAAAGCCTCTTAATATGTAATTCTAAGAGGTAAGGCTCATATAATGCTAAAGCTGTCAGAAGACATTGTTTCCATGTACACACGTGATAGGAGAAAGACTGACTGACTTAAAAGGCAACAACAACAAAAAAACTGGGGGCAAGTTGAGTTTTAAATATTCCACATTGCTAACTAATCCAGGCACAACTGGGTTGTTGTCATGTTCTAACTTCTCTATAAAATTCTTATTTTTCATTCTGAAGGCGCTTTAAAAATTGACCTTTCATCTTTAAGACATCAAGACTTCCTTTGTGATACTGTTTTTGTTCCTTAGGCATGTTCATAACCCAGGAAATAAGACTCATAATTAAAAATGGTTTTATGTGTACTTTTTAGAAATGCAAACCCCCAAAATAATTACCAAAAATATAAAAAAAAAAAAAACAGAAGGAAGTATACATATATTACTAATAGTCCAACCTATTTAAAGATCACTGCTTTTTAAAATGGGCATGTCTGAGCTTTTGAAAGATTGTTTTTCAGGGCCCGAGGTAAATTGACATTTTCCCTTCATTTTTGAATGCCACAATTTTATTTCCATAGTATTCAGCAGCTCACGTGTTTCCTTCTTGCTTTCTTATACACACTCACACACACACATCCTGAAGGGGCTCTTATCCTTCTCCAGCAAGTGAAAACTCAATGACATTATACATACATCTATATATATGAAATTCAGAATAAAATACATTTATTTTACTCACTGTCTGTTTCAAACACATCAGAGAGGTGGCATTTCATACCTCTATAATCCAATATATTATTTACTACAAAGTGCAAATGCAACCATCCATAAAATAACACCTTGATAAAGTGTTAAAATATGGTCTGTTCACATGAAAAAAAAAATCTGTTAGAAATAGCAGCTACAGATATAGCAACTGGTTCAAACAAGGTAAATATTCATCCACTATATAATTTTAAAGGGCAATGAAAATTATTTGGGCCTTTGAATGATGATTTCAGTAGTTAATTGTTTTAGAATGCTGATGATTTTGATGTAACTCTTACTTAAAATGTTTTAAATGATAATTTACTTATTGGGCATAAGAGTAAAAGAGTAAGCTTAAAGAAAACTTTCCAATTAAATAATTATTCAATTATTGTGGAATACAAGTAAATATCCCATTCCAGTATATTCCACTAATATGTTCATATTAATGAAACAAAGAATAACTGAGAAATTACAAAAATGAATCATGTGATAAACCAAAAATTGACATATAAATGGATTACTACAGTAAAATCTGGAAAGGAAAATCAGTAATAAAATATTAAGCTATTTATTTTGTAGTCATGTAGAACAATGCAAAAATACTCTGATTTACTTCAACTCAGTATTGTGACTCTTTGTTAACTACCTAAATAAAGGTCACACAGTTTTTCTGGGTTTGCATATAAAATCCAAATAATAAGTTTTAGCTTTTGATACAGTATTTCATAAAGTAGTAAATGATGTTCCTATACAAAATACTTTTTAAAAAGGAATTTGTATTTGTCTTGCACCACTTACATCCTAGTCAGAATTCAAAAAGCACTATTTTCAACAGAGATAATTTAAATACAGGGACTTCATTAAACAAGTGTTGGAATAATGAAAAAATAAATATTCAACTGACACAAGAAGTAGCTACCATTGCTAGGATTCAGAGAAAAAACAAAAGCATTTGAGGGAGAATTTAAAGAACTCAGAAGGACTAAAGAAAGGATACTCAGAATTCTAAGGAGGGAATTTTTTTTTTTTTTTTTTTTAGTGCCTCAACAGCTAAGAGGAAGGTTCTGTTGAAAGAGAGCTGAGACTTCCACGGAAGGATAGAGCTGGCTGGCTGGCTCTTATGAAAGGTTTTGGTAAACTGATTCTAGGATTATGGAAGAAGCTGGCTACTGTAGCTGCTTACTGTTGCCAAAGCAGTGAACCATCACTAGGGCAACGCTGGCAAAACAGCAAACAAACGGGAAAAAGCAAATCCTTCTTTCTCTTGCCATTTAGTATCCCTTAGTGCTGCAATTTATAGAACCCAATAGAATTCCAGCCAACAAAATGGAAATATAATTTGTAGAACTCCAGGTAGAAAATCACAGATAAGATAAATCTAGAAGAAGGCAATGGTACCCCACTCCAGTACTCTTGCCTGGAAAATCCCGTGGACGGAGGAACCTGGTGGGCTGCAGTCCATGGGGTCGCTAAGAGTCGGACGCGACTGAGCGACTTCACTTTCACTTTTCACTTTCATGCATTGGAGAAGGAAATGGCAACCCACTCCAGTGTTCTTGCCTGGAGAATCCCAGGGACGGGGGAGCCTGGTGGGCTGCCGTCTATGAGGTCGCGCAGAGTCGGACACGACTGAAGCGACTTAGCAGCAGCAGCAGCAGCAGAGGTAGGAAGCAGTGGCTTAATTATAGGTGCCTTTAAGTTGTCTGGAACATTTAAATGTCAAGGAATAAAGGTTCTTGTAAATTTAAAATAGTTAAAAATAGTTTATGGCTACTCATTTCTATGATGTTAGGTTCCATTTTTATCAGTGTTATTTTCTCTTTTACTCTTTCTGATGATGATTATGCTTGAATCAGTTAAGGGTCAACCAGAAAAGCAGAATGACTAAGCTTTAAACACAGGGTGGTTAAATAGTGTGAGGTGTTTACTTCTGTTGCTTGAGGTCCACAGGGTGGCAAATGAAGCAGGAAAAATGTGTAAAGTGGGGAGAGCAAGACCAAGCTTAAACCCCCAATCCATGGTGTGGAGTCCCTGAGCACATCTGGCTGGAAACCAGGATAGACAGGAACCTTGAGTCTCAGAAGCTGTCACTCTTCACAGTGCTAAGCACACACTGACCCAGCAGTCAGCAAAGCTAGAGGAGGATCCAGGGCAAGGGGGTGTGTTCCTCTGCCTGCTGCCCGGTGGTGAGTGAGGCAGCAGAAAAGTGGTAACACCTGAGAATTACAAAAGCCCTTGTTCCAACCTTCTGAGCATGAAATAAATAACCACTGTTCTACTCCCATCCTCCAAATCAGGGCAAAAGCATTTCCTGTGTTTAAAAGATCATTATAGAGCTCAAAAGCAACACAGATACACAGAAATGGATTCTTTCAGAGGAAATGAAAAATATTTTGGACATCAAGGGTGTTGGAAAATGAGAGATTTGTTAAGAGAATATTATAGACTTTGACTTGAAAAAATTACTTCTTGTTGCTTAAATAACACTAGATCTATAAAATATTTGATATTTATCATTTTAATTGCCTTAAAATATTTATTTGACCATTTGGTAGCCTTATTCAGTGAAAGGTATGAAAATCATTTGGTGCAGTTGCAAATAAAAAATACCTTATTTAATAACTTCTTCTTCATATAATATCTGTACAGTTTAATATCAAAATAACATTGTATACATATATGTATATAATTTGCTTTTAACTTTATTTTATTTAGGAAATTATATTTCTATAGTACATATCAATGTAAACACATATATTTTTATAAAAATTTTCCCCAGATGAGAATATTCAGGTGATTTTCCAGGATATAATGCAATTTTTTTGGTGTTTGATTTTATTACTTGTTATTTTTAGAGATCTATTTTAAGTAGCTCTTCAAACTGAAGCTTTTTTAAAAAGCCCCCAAAAGACTATTAAAGAAAAATAAAATAACACTTTCTCTTCATGTAAGTATCTACAATTATCTATATTTTAAACCATTAAGCTTTAGTGACTGCACAGACTCAGTATTATAAATACCTTGTTTCTAATAAAAAGAAATCACTCAAATCCACTCATGTGAAACACATTTACTATGCAGTTTTCTTTAACATGTATTCTATATTCCTTTCCTACAGTACGACCAGGCAAGCCTTTTGAGAATACAGAATATTCTAAATTGATCCCAGCCCATTTTATTTTTGCCCTTCTGTCCTAAGGAATTTGATACAGTTTCCAAGCTTCTCACCATCTCATTAAAAATTAGTAGAGGGAATGTCAGCAGGCACACAACCTTACAAATGCAGGTCTAACTTTGTAAATTAAACATGCTTTGCCTGTATGTATTATTAATTCCTATTTGCTTTTAGGTGTCAGCACGTGCATGCTCACAGGCACTATCTTTGCATTTGGAAGTTCTCTGGATTTAGGGGGAAAAGCAAATGACTTATATATGAATCAAAATTATGAATTATGTAAATCAAGCCACCAAGTCAGGGCAAAGAGGAAATTAAAGTTACACTCTAAGGAGCTACTGTGAGAATCTCTTAAAAAAGAAAAGAAAATGCAAGAAAAATTCAGTCTTTAATAGGTAATCCCACTTAACTACAAAGATTTCATTCAATCAATATGAAAAGCTCTATTTATATGGAAGTTTCTTCCTCCTAAGTGTTAGTTGCCCTGCTAAGTCACCCAGTCATGCCCAACTCTGCAACCCTGTGGACTGCAGCCCACCAGGCTCTTCTGTCCGTGAGATTTTTCCAGGCAAGGATACTGGAGTGGGTTGCCATTTCCTTCTCCAGGGGATCTTCCCAACCCAGGGATAGAACCCAGGTCTCCTGCCCTGCAGGCAGATTCTTTACCAACTGAGCTACAAGAGAAGCCCCTTCTTCCTACTCTCAAGATAATTAGATATGAAAGTAGTGTTTGAAGTAATATCCTAGAGTAAATTATACTAGAAATCTTTTTGATACACATTTTATAAAGAACTTAACCTCCAGAAAAAAATAAGCAATAGTAAGGGAGGGGGTCAATAAATTTTCATAAGTGACGTGCTAGGGTTCTAAGTCAGATTTTGTGACTTCACTTGGGGTTAGGGTTTACACAAACCAAATTTATATCTTAAGGGCAAAAAAAAAAAAAAAAAACAAATAATAAGGGCAACAAAAAACAAACAAATAAATAAAGGACAATAGAAAAAAGGAACAGATAGCAACAGAAGAAACCAGCTACAGAATGCCTGCCAATTCCAACCTCTTGTCCAACGTTCTCTTTATTCTTAACACATAACATTGCATTCGTTTTATCTGACATTGTCTAGATAAAATTAGATATATAATGTGTAATATGTTAAGTATCATATTATGTAATATATTATGTATCATGTAATATATTTTATATTATTAGTAATAGTTTGATATGTTTATATACTGCAAAATGATTACTACATTAAGTTTAGTTAACATCTATCACCTCACAAATTTTTTCCTTGTGATGAGAACTTCTAAGATCTACTCTCTCAGCAATTTTCCAATATACAATGATATTGTTAAACATAGTCACCATACTGTGCAATACATCCCCAGAACATATTTAGAACTAGATATTTGTATCTTTTGACACCTTTCTCCCACTACCCATCCCCCACTACTGGCAACCAGCATGCTGTTCTCTCTGAGTTTGGTTTTTTTTTGTTTGTTTCATTTCCACATGAAGGTGAGATAATTTAGTATTTGTTTTTATCTGATTCATTTCACTTAGCATAATGCCATCAAGGTCCATCCATGCTGTCAGAACTAGCAGGATTTCCTTTTTTAATGACTGACCAACTTTTCCTGTATTATTTGGACTTTGGTATGTTTTCATTGGAAAAATGTCTATTCAGGTCTTCCCCATATTTTAATCAGATTGTTTTTTGGTTTGGGGGCTTTTTTGCTGTTGAATTGTATGAGTTCTTTACATATTTGGGGTACTGAATTTTACATATATAGTTTCTTTATCCATTCATCTGTCATGGACATTTAAATTGTGTCCATGTCTTAGTTAATGTATATAATCAGTTCAGTTCATTTGCTCAGTAGTGTCCAACTCTTTGCAACCCCATGAACCACAGCACACCAGGCCTTCCTGTCCATCACCAACTCCCGGAATCCACCCAAACCCATGTCCATTGAGTTGGTGATGCCATCCAGCCATCTCATCCTCTGTCATCTCCTTCTCCTCCTGCCCTCAATCTTTCCCAGCATCAGGGTCTTTTCCAATGAGTCAGCTCTCCGCATCAGGTGGCCAAAGTATTGGAGTTTCAGCTTCAACATCAGTCCTTCCAATGAACACCCAGGACCAATCTTCTTTAGGATGGACTGGTTGGATCTCCTTCAGTCCAAGGGACTCTCAAGAATCCTTTCCAACACCACAGTTCAAAAGCATCAATTCTTCAGCACTCAGCTTTCTTTATAGTCCAACTCTCACATCCATACATGAACACTGGAAAACCAATAGCCTTGACTAGACGGACCTTTGCTGACAAAGTAATGTATCTGTTTTATAATGTGCTGTCTAGGTTGGTCATAACTTTTCTTCCAAGGAGTGTCTTTTAATTTCATTGTTGCAATCACCATCTGCAGTGATTTTGGAGTCCAGAAAAATAAAGTTAGCCACTGTTTCCACTGTTTCCCCATCTATTTGCCATGGAGTGATGGAACCGGATGCCATGATCCTAGTTTTCTAAATGTTGAGCTTTAAGCCAACTTTTTCAATCTCCTCTTTCACTTTCATCAAGAGGCTCTTTAATTCTTCTTCACTTTCTGCCATAAGGGTGGTGTCATCTGCATATCTGAGGTTATTGATATTTCTCCTGGGAATCTTGATTCCACCTTGTGCTTCCTCCAGTTCAGCGTTTCTCATGATGTACTCTCATATAATTTAAATAAGCAAGGTGACAATATACAGCCTTGACATACTCCTTTTCCTATTTGGAACCAGTCTGTTGTTCCATGTCCAGTTCTAAGTGTTGCTTCCTGACCTGCATACAAATTTCTCAAGAGGCAGATCAGGTGGTCTGGTATTCCCATCTCTTTCAGAATTTTCCACAGTTTATTGTGATCCACACAGTCAAAGGCTTTGGCATAGTCAATAAAGCAGAAATAGATGTTTTTCTGGAACTCTCTTGCTTTTTCCATGATCCAGCGGATGTTGGCAATTTGATCTCTGGTTCCTCTGCCTTTTCTAAAACCAGCTTGAACATTTGGAAGTTCACAGTTCACGTATTGCTGAAACCTGGCTTGGAGAATTTTGAGCATTACTTTACTAGTGTGTGAGATGAGTGCAACTGTGTGATAGTCTGAGCATTCTTTGGCATTGCCTTTCTTTGGGATTGGAATGAAAACTGACTTTTTCCAGTCCTGTGGCCACTGCTGAGTTTTCCAAATTTGCTGGCATATTGAGTGCAGCACTCTCAAAGCATCATCTCTCAGGATTTGAAATAGCTCCACTGGAATTCCATCACCTCCACTAGTTTTGTTCATAGTGATGCTTTCTAAGGCCCACTTGACTTCATATTCTAGGATGTCTAGCTCTAGGTGAATGATTGCACCATCATGATTATCTGGGTCATGAAGCTCTTTTTTGTACAGTTATTCTGTGTATTCTTGCTACCTCTTAATATCTTCTGCTTCTGTTAGGTCCCTACCACTTTTGTCCTTTATCAACCCTTATCTTTGCATGAAATGTTCCCTTGATATCTCTAATTTATTGAATAGATCTCTAATCTTTCCCCATTCTTTTGTTTTCCTCTATTTCTTTTCATTCATTCTTTTCTTTTCTTGGGGACGGTCTTGATTCCTATCTCCTGTACAATGTCACGAACCTCCATCCGTAGTTCATCAGGCACTCTGTCTATCAGATCTAGTCCCTTAAATCTATTTCTCACTTCCACTGTTTAGTCATAAGGGATTTGATTTAGGTCATACCTGAATGGTCTAGTGGTTTTCTCCACTTTCTTCAATTTCAGTCTGAATTTGGCAATAAGGAGTTCATGATCTGAGCCACAGTCAGCTCCCAGTCTTGTTTTTGCTGAGTGTATAGAGCTACTCCATCTTTGGTTCAAAGAATATAATCAATCTGATTTTGGTGTTGACCATTTGGTGATGTCCATAACACATATTCTTGCAGATATCTCTGAGATAGTTGCAGATACCTGTTTGAGATGGTGATTTTGTTTCCCATGAACATATATGCAAAAGTAGAATTGCTGGACCATGGTAGTTCTAGCTTTAAATTTTTGAGGATTCTCCATACTGTCCATATAGCTGCACTGATTTTTATTCTTATCAAGAGTATACAAGTGTACCCTTTTCTCCACATCCTCACCAACCCTGGTCATCTCTTGTCTTTTTGATGAAAGTCATTGTGTTAGTCATGGGGTGATATCTTACTGTGGTTTTAATTTGTATTTCATGATAATTAGTGATGTGGACCATCTTTTCATATACCAGTTGGCCCTTCATATGTTTTCTTTGGAAAATTGACTATTCAGTTCCTCTGCCTATTTTTAATCAGATTTTGGGAGCTGTTTTGGCTATTATGTTGAATGAGTTCTTTATACATTTGGGGTACTAATTCCATCTCAGACATGATTTACAAATATTTTCTCCCATTTGGTAGGTTGTCCTTTCACTGTGCTGATGGTTTTCCTAACTACGCAGAAGCTGTTTAGTTTGCTCTTGTCCCGCTTATTTGCCTTTTCCTGTGCTGCCTTTGCTTTTGCTGTGTGGTGAATCTCTTAGCAGCAGCGTAGGGTTGAGTCTTGTTGCTGTTGTTTTTCATCCATTCAGCCACTCTATGTCTGTTGGAGATTTTAGTCCATTTATATTTAAAGTAATTATCAATGGGTGTGGGCCATTTTATTACTTTCTGGCTGCTTTGAAATTCCTTTGATCCTCTCTTCCTTTGTCTCTTTGTTGTGATTTGATCATTTTCTGTGGCAGTATGCTCAGATTTCTCTCTTTTTACCCCGACATTTTATTATGTGCCATGTGTGGATAGGCTAATGGTGCACAGTTTGGCAGACATTTCTAATGAACAAGGTTTCAAATTTATGGCTCCAGTTAAGTGAGGACAAAATCAACCTCAGATAACAAAGAGTATGCCGAAGTGGAGGGAACACTGCAGTCAGGGTTACCTAAAATAAGCAAGGGTTGGTAGGGTAGCTGCTTGGCAAAGCCTGACAGGAGGGTGAGAGGCCATGGCAGTGGGGATCTTGTAGCTGAGAAAAGACAGAATGGAAGAGCTTTGGCTCTGCTTTGCACCGCATACACTTGGGATACATTCTAACCATACATTTTAGTTGTCTAGGACAATGGATTAGTAAGTTAAACTCTGGGCCTCAGCCCTGGCATCTGTAAAGTGAATAAATACTAATGACCTTCATGTTGTTGGGAAAATTAATTGAGATTATACATGAAAATAAGTAGCTAAAGCATTTGGCACACAGCAAATATTCAGTAAAGGTCAGCAGTGGCGATAGTACAGATGGTGATAGTGATGATAATTGGAAAAACGAGGCACTCAGTAAGAGAGGGGAGATTTCAAGAAATATACTATTTCCTGGAGAGAATGCTTCAAATTCAGAATAGGAGTGCAGTCTATTAGAAGACTGAGGCACTGGGCAAGTTATCCAGGAAAGAATCCCCGTAGAGAAAAACAATGCTGGCTTTTAACTGCTTGGAATATAGATTTGCTCTTGGAAATAACAGAAAGGGTAACTTGGTCTTAGGAATAAGACCTAATAAAACTTTCTAGAAATGGGTTACATGTTAAGGCTAAATTAAAAAGCTTATTGGTTGACCTGTGCTCTAAGTCTTATTCATTTTTAGTTTATTAAAATCCAACATAAATAACTTTGAACCATGTTAACCAATAGCTAAAGAATGAAGTTAAACCTGAGCAGCTTGACTGTGCATATTTTTCCAGAAATGTGCAGAAGATTGCTGGCATATACCCTTGAAGAGAAATGAATAACATGCATAACAGATGATAGCCATATTTTTAAGTGGTAGTATTACAGCAGATTTAGTTTGCCATTTGAAGTCTGTGATGCTTTTTATTTTTCATTTATATTTGAACCTCAAATTTTGTCTATATTTTCTAAATTGAGTCTGTCAGTTCAAAATCTACTTAACAGCATTTTAAGATTAGATGAGTTTTACTGGTGGGGAGATTTCCATTACTAAAAATATCAGAGTAACTTTCTAGTATGAGAACAGCATTTCTTGAAGCCTTAAAATTTACCAGAAATAAATGAATATAGCAAGTTTCATATAGCATTATTTTTGGAAAAAAATGCTGCTAAGGGAAATTTGAATAAGGTATGTATATAATAATATAGTATCAATGCTAATTGTCTTATTTTGATAACTGTACTGTGGCTTTGTATAAGAATATCCTTATTTAGGAAATATACACTGAAGAATTAGGGGTAAAAGGCATGATTCTGCAAGTTACTCTCAAAGAGGTCAGAAAATGTGAGAGAAGCAGGGAAAAAGAACCAATAATAAAGAAAGTTAAATTAATTAAGTGTTAATAAAAACAATAATTCTCCTGGAATCTTGATAGAGAGTACCCCTGTATTATTGGTACTGTATTTGTGGCTTTTCTGTTCTGAAATTACTTCAGGATAATAGATAACCAACAAGAACCTACTCTATAGCATATATAGCACAGGGAACTCTACTCATTATTCCATAATAACCTAAATGGGAAAAGAATTTGGAAAAGAGTAGATACATGTATGAGCCTTCCTGGTGGCTCAGTCGGTAAAGAATCTGCCTGCAGTGTGGGAGACCCGGGTTCATCCCTGGGTTGGGAAGATCCCCTGGGGGAGGGCATGGCAACCCACTCCAGTATTCTTGCCTGGAGAATCCTCAGGGACACAGGAGCCTAGTGGGCTGCAGTCCATGGAGTTTCAAAGAGTTGGACACAATTAAGCACAGCACAGCACAGACACATGTATATGTATACTATTTTCTAATATTCTAATGGCAGTATGCTGTTACGCTATATGTGAGTTAAACTTACTTTTGAATTCTTATCAACTTTTTTGACTTTGATTT
Organism: Bos indicus x Bos taurus; assembly: GCF_003369695.1. Lineage (NCBI taxonomy): Eukaryota > Metazoa > Chordata > Mammalia > Artiodactyla > Bovidae > Bos > Bos indicus x Bos taurus. The sequence continues at coordinate 33,333,088 of NC_040085.1, read as the reverse complement.
TTTCCTATTAATGATACCTACATCAGATGCCAGCAAAAGGTCTTCTTAAATTAACAGAAAGAAAATTAATAATATTCTCGTATATTTTTCTCATTAAATTCACATTATAGGAGTAATGGTTGTTTTAAATGGGCATAATTATTAATAAGAAAAATGCACACATTAATTTTAAACCCTAATGGCTCTGGTACTTTTTAACTTTTCTAGAAATAATTTAGGCACACTTCCATGAATTTCAATTCTCATTTAGCCATGCTTTTTAATGGTCCTGTGGCAAACATAAGACAATGTATAGCAAAGGTCTTTGGAAGGAGACATATATAGTTTCTGTGCTACTATAACACTATTATCTGTGATATGCTGCTATTTGATTTTACTTTAACTAAAGCATATCTAATAATATAATGTCCTCCGTGAAAATGGCTATCCACAAAATGACTTTCTCAACATAGTTTTATTTTATCTAGAAAGTCCTTCTATTTACTTTCCTTCTCCACCCCTTTTCTTTTTTCCTTTAAGCCCTAAGGCAGTTACATGGAACAATTTTAGGTATTCCTTTTTTCTGTAAAGGGAGTAAAATGATATAGAATGAGTCAAAATGCTAATTTAATACTTCATTTCTTTAGTACCCATTTACAGGTTAGCACTTTTTAACCCACTTGTAGCCCCCTATATTCTACTGAAACATTATTCTAAGTCATGAAATTAAAAGTCATTTTCTTCATCGCCATTTATTTTGATCTCTCAAATATCTCAATATGAGGTAATGGAAATAAGAAGACTTTATAATCAGACACACCATTGTTTGAATCCTGGACTTGCCATATAAAGAAGCTTGTTGGTATTTTGAAAGCTGGTTGGGTTTGGAATTTATTTTTGCAATTGATGCCCCAAGACATGTCCCGAGGACAGCTGTCATTAACAAACCCCAACGCTTGAAAAATAGAGGCGCCAGTAAGTGCTAGAGGGGCGGTTGTAGTTACAGAACGCTTCCACAAGGTGGCAGCAATTTCCCCCAGCCACCTCTGACTCCTTGGATTTCCTAGCGGCTCAGTTGGTAAAGCATCTGCCTGCAAAGCGGGAGAGCGGGGGGTTTGATACCTGGGTCGAGAAGATCCCCTGGAGAAGGAAATGGTAACCCACTCCAGTATTCTTCCCTGGAGAATTCCATGGACAGAGGAAATTGGCAGGCTACAGTCCAAGGGGTCATAAAGAGTTGGGCACGACTATGCGACTAACTTGCACTTGCAGGTTCTATCTGAAAGACAAAAGATACAATATGTATATGTTGGGAGGAATTAAATGAAATAATGGATGCCGAACAAATAAAAGGAGCCTAAAACATATTAAACTCCTAAAGAAGTTTTAAGGAAAACGTCATCAGGCAACAGGTCCTCTAAGGGTTTAGAGGATGGTAGCCTGGAGAAGGCAATGGCACCCCACTCCAGTACCCTTGCCTGGAAAATCCCATGGACGGAGGTGCCTGGTAGGCTGCAGTCCATGGGGTCGCTAGGAGTCGGACACGACTGAGCGACTTCACTTTCACTTTTCACTTTCATGCATTGGAAAAGGAAATGGCAACCCACTCCAGTGTTCTTGCCTGGAGAATCCCAGGGACGGGGGAGCCTGGTGGGCTGCCGTCCTTTGGGTCCCACAGAGTCGGACACGACTGAAGTGACTTAGCAGCAGCAGTAGCTGGAAAGTTTCACTGGAAGTGTAAAACTTGCGTTAGCTATTTAAAAGACAGGCTTCGGTTAAGCTAAGATGAAAAAAAGGAATATAGTCTATGTATAAGTGAGAAAATCATACTGTAGAAGTGGTGAACAGACCAACTCAGCTGAAGTAGAGATTCAGGGGAAAAAGTCTGGGGGCTGATTTAGAGATTTGAATCTTGGATTGCTATATCAAGAAGTTTAAACTTTGTCTTGAGAAAAGGAAAAACTTCGAAGTTTCCTTTTTGACAGGAGGGTGACTTTATTGATTAATGTAGATTGGTTTAGAGGAGCATTAAGCAGTATGATCTGAAAATTTGAACGGATTACATTGCTGCTGCTGCTGCTAAGTCGCTTCAGTCGTGTCCGACTCTGTGCGACCCCATAGAGGGCAGCCCACCAGGCTCTCCCGTCCTTTCAATTCTCCAGGCAAAAGGACTGGAGTGGGCTGGAAACAATCATGCATACATGAGTTTGTAAGAGTTTGCCTTTAACGTTTGCTGTAAGAAGTGACAATAAGGAATAACTTAACTTGGTCAATGATACAAATTAGTAAAATTAGTATTTGGCTAATTTGGGGGATTATAGAAAAGAAAATTTCACAGAGAATTTGGAGTTTTTTCCTCCTAATCGCTCAAGAGAAAAAATTTTGTCAAAGACAGAAATTATAGAAATCACTGTGGAAAAAGGTACTTCGGTCTAGAAGAGATTTTGGTTTTTAAGATGAGAATGGGTTGAAATGACTGCAGAGACAGTTTGTCTTACAAATCTGGAACTTGAAAGAAATGGTATATAGAAAAAATATGGATATATATATATATATATATATATTCTCATGGTAGTGAATGAAGGCTAAAATTTCAGTGCATACCCCTGAGTTAGAGGAAATGGATTTCCCTGGTGGCTCAGCTGTTAAAGAATCTGCCTGCAATGCAAGAGACCTGGTTTCGATCCCTGGATTGGGAATATCCCTTGGAGAAAAGAAAAGCTACCCACTCCAGTATTTAGTCCATGGCGTCACAAAGAGTTGGACACGACTGAGCAACTTTCACTAAAGGAACTAGAAAATCCCCCAATTTTAAACTGGTAAGATAATCTGAATAGTACAGTATAACAAAGGCGAGAGTAAGAAAGAATATCAAGATACAAGGGAGAAGTATGATCATGGTAACTTATATTGAGTGTCCAGAATATTCCACACACTAAGCCTGATTTTCAGTATCTCATTTAGTACATTCAACAATCCTGGGAGGAAATATTTTACATCTAACCACACAGCCAATGAGATTATTTTCCTATTCAAGAAATTAGCCTAAGACCCAAATAGAAGGCAAAAATCATTACGTTCTCCCCCTTTCAAGTGTAGAAAGTCACCATCAATTGAAATAAGCCACATCCCAGCAGCATTATTAAAAACTGCCTTATTAAAATCATGTCCATTCTACCTAGTCCAACTCAAGTCAACTTACTGCAAAGTAAGGATGTTATTAGGTTTTTGGTAAGTGCAGTGGTTATTAGCTATTACCATGCCTCCAAAGGAGAAGGCAATGGCACTCCACTCCAGTACTCTTGCCTGGAAAATCCCACGGGCGGAGGAGCCTGGTGGGCTGCCATCTATGGGGTCACACAGAGTTGGACACAACTGAAGCGACTTAGCAGCAGCAGCAGCATGCCTCCAAAAGCCAAGAGAAATGAGCTCCATAGAGAATCACTCATACAAAGAAGGAATCCCTAAAAGAAGTGAACAGTAGCATTTTGTTATGGGTGAGGGTATCAATTAGGGTTTGAAAGTCTCTACTTGATGATCTGTCCCTGGACTAACTGATCAGGGGGAAAGAGAACTGGGTTATTTCCCAGGGGATTTCAAATAAGAATACAACTAGATGCTCCTCAATAAGTTCTGTTTCTAAAAAAAAAAAAAGAAGAAGAAGAAGGTAAAAGCTAAAAGCCAATGCAATCTGGATTGTTGGTTAAGAAAGCTAGATAAATTCGGGGCTCCAACTTTGTTGGGACTCCCATAGCACTGGGATATAGAGTGTATATTAGAGGGAGGAGACATGAATGTCACCAGATAAGGTCAGCAGAAAGATGTGGAGGAATAGATAACACACGCTTGTAGAGAAGCAGCAAGTATAATAACTCTCCAAAAAAACTTAGTATGACGCCTGTTGGAACTGTTGCCTGCTCCCTTTTAGTTGACAGTCACAAAGATAATCAGAATGTGTTTATGCCCAGCAAGGAGAGAGCAACAAGCTTACCAACTGGATATTTTTACACATCCCTCTGTTTCTTCCCTCTGTCTCTATCCTGGCAACACACCTTAAAGCGGAGAGGAATATAAAGAGGTTTATAAAAAGATTAACCCTGCCTCCCCTTTATGCTAGCCCTAAATCAAGATAAACCTAGTTAGGATAGGCAGCGAGGAAGAGAAGAGGTGGAAATTCAAGTGTTTAACTTAATAGGACTTAATCTCTATACTAAAGTGAAACTGTTCTGTTTTGATTTGTTTTAAAAAAAGGAATTGCAAAGTTATTGAATCTAGCCAGGACATACAAAGGGACTCACTAACAATTGGATGAAGGAAGAGTCCAACATGGTGTATTTGGAAGATTGTTATAAGTATGTGTCTGATATTTAACTATGGAGATCAGCCCTGGGATTTCTTTGGAGGGAATGATGCTAAAGCTGAAACTCCAGTACTTTGGCCACCTCATGCAAAGAGTTGACTCTTTGGAAAAGACTATGATGCTGGGAGGGATTAGGGGCAGGAGGAGAAGGGGACGACAGAGGATGAGATGGCTGGATGGCATCACTGGCTCGATGGACGTGAGTCTGCGTGAACTCCGGGAGTTGGTGATGGACAGGGAGGCCTGGCGTGCTGCGATTCATGGGGTCGCAGACAGTTGGACACGACTGAGTGACTGAACTGAACTGAACTGAATCGATAAAGAAGTAATCCTTGTATTTAATTAAACTCTCAATTTGCTATAAATATTGACACATTCTATCCTTCTCCATTACTGGGGCATTTTGACAGTTATATAGTACTTTGATATTTTCAAGTCACTGTTAATATTTCCATTCTCTTCTAGTTTCTACTAAGTTAATGCTCTAGAACAAATATTTACTTTTTGTATAAATTTCATGTTTTAAAAACTAACAACTTTTAAAGGATGCTTGACTGGATATTTTAAGAGGACTTGATATACAGAGATAGGGATAAATTGTTTAAATGTCAGAGGCTTAATATCTTGACCTAATAAAGCTTCCTTTTAACACTTACTAGGACCACCATTAGCCAACCAAGATGGTCTTAATATTTCCTTCAGATTGACTACCCTTTTGACAGGATTCTTCTTGCCTCTAGGCCCCTGACTTTCCTCTTACTAAAGTCCTTAAATTATTAAGACAGTCTAACCACAGAGGTCTCTACTCTTCCTTTTCTTAGTTATAACTGAATACTTCACTTGCCCCCTTAACATGTCAATCTTTTTAAAGGCCTTTTGCTAACCTTGGATCCTGACACTGTCTTAAGGACCTAGGAGCCATCACGCTGAAACGTAATCCTCGAGGAAGATAATGTCTCTTCTTCCAGTCTCTGCCGGAGGGCAAGAGCCCCAGTTCAATAGGTCGTTCACTCCAAGTTGTAAAAATACTTCTTGTCTCTAAAACATTTAGAAGTTCACTTTTCTTTTAGGGTGAGGTCAGTTAGCAAATGCAGGTAGCCTCTATTCTGCCCCTGACTTCTCGTCACCCATCCCTGCTCTTAGAAACTCCCAGGCCCTTTGTTAGCAGAGTTGAGCTCAGGGTGCATCCTGCTGCAATAGCCTTGAGTAAAGTCTTCCTCACCTGCTCAACTTTGCCAGGGCAGTGTTTGCTTGGACACTGCTCTCCCCTTCTCTCTACTGTTCTCTAAATTATGAAGTTAAAAAACATTAACATTCTGTATGTAAAGAATATGTCCAGTGCATCACCAATTCAATGGACAGGAACTTGGGCAAACTCGGGAGATGGTGAGGGACAGGGAAGCCTGGCATTCTGTAGTCCATGGGTCGCAAAGAGTTGGACACGACTTGGTGACTGAACAACACCGTGTAAAGAATATATGCTAAGTCCCTCCCAGACTGATTCCAGTGAAATATTTTGTTAAAAACTGCAAACTAAGAGATGTTTATTCTATTACAAAAATGGTGTCAGTATTAGTAATAGATTTAGAGGATGTTTTTGAGGGGAAGGGGATTACTAGCCACTGTAATCTACCAAATGCTTAATACTGAATGCTTTATTCCAGCAGTACCATGGATATTTTCTTTCCCACAGCACATGTAGTACTGCTGATGTGACCATTTATAGAGCAGCGTAAATATGCATTCACTGGATCCAGACTTCTCTTTTGAGAGTGTTCCAGATATTATAGCATTACCAGGAATCCGTTTTTCTGTTTTCTTTCCTTTTATGCCTTCCTCCCTCCTTCCCTTCTCTCTCTCCGCCTTTCTCTTTCTTGCCATGGATACTTCAACCAAGTCTTTTGTTGTCTCTGTAAATCCTCAGCTTTTCTCTTTACCCTGACAAGCACCTGTGTTAGCTCCTCCACTCAACATAACTTTCCAAATAGAACTCGTTACTCTAAGTGGGAGACAGCATCTCTGAGAGGCTTCTTGTCCACTGACTAGAAACTGAGGAAAATAGTATAAATATCAAGCATATTTGGGTAGTTCAAACAAAAATTTTTAGTTTGAAAAGAGTAATGTGGAATTTATAATAACAACAGTATTTACTAATTTATTAGTAAGTGCTAGGCAGTGTTCTAAATGTCTTGTGTGAATTATATGCCTTAATTCCTATAGCTATCCTATGGACTAACTACTTTTATTAGGCCCATCTTATAGATGGGGCTGCCAAGGCACAAAGAGGTCCGAAATTGAGCATTGACTCTGGATTCAAAACCAGACCATCTGACTCCAGTGCCGTATTCTTAGTCTTTCATTTTCTGGTATGGTTCATACAGAACTTTTTTCTGCCTTACACTTGAAATAAATCATTTATGAAGAGACAAAGGTCAAGTTTATCCTTTAGAGGGGCTTCCCAGGTGGTGCTGGTGGTAAATAACCCACCTGCCAATGAAGGAGACTTTAGGGGTACAGGTTTGATCCCCGGGTAGGGAAGATTCCCTGGAGGAGGGCATGGCAACCCACCCCAGTATTCTTGCCTGGAGAATCCCATGGACTGAGGGGTGGGCTACTGTCCACAGGGTCACAAAGAGTCAGACACAACTGAAGCGACTTAGCACACACCCTTTATTCTTCCTGTCACTTGAAACTACGTGTTCTCACTCCTCTGTGGGGACAAACTTCCTTTAAGTGTTTTCACCTTCCAAGACTGAAGGCAGAAGGAGAAGAGGGTAGCAGAGGATGACATGGGTAGAGAGCATCACTGAATCAATGGACATGAATTTGAGCAAACTCCAGGAGATAGTGGAGGACAGAGGAGCCTGGTGCTCTACAGTCCATGGGTCGCAAAGAGTCGGATATGACTTGGTGACTGAACAACTCCTCTCCCAACCTATCACACAAAATGCCACTACCAGTAGGCAGATAAAAGAGATCTGAACATGATCTGTTTTTATGTCTGAAGGCCTATCTCTTGTTCAGTTCTTCTCTATTTTATCAGAGAAAGGAGTCTAAAAATCTTACTGAGTAGAGCATGCTGTTCATTCATTCAGAGACTTACATAGACCTTATGTGTTATTTCATCAGTTCTTTAAAGACAATCTTTATAACTCTACCTGATTGAAATGTCCACTTAATTCCAATGAGAGTGACATTTTTTGTATTCTTCTGAAAGAAACCTTAAGCTTGTTATATAACTTTAAACATAACATCCTGACATGGATTATTTTGTTTCTTGAGGTATGCTATAGATTCATCCTTTCCAAAAGGAAGAAGAAAAATAAAGTCCCTGTGTAATGAAAATAGTTGCAAGTATTGTCCAAACAAATAAACCAATGCTAACAATTATATAAAAGATACAGTTGTACTATGCCATTCTTTTATTTCATCTTTAAAAGAAAACATTTTTAAAAGTATGCAGAAGAAGTTTTTGGCAGCTGGATACACATCCTTCATATTAGATAGAAAAACTAACAAAGTAAATACACAATTGAGAAAAGAGCAGGAGAGAAATTTAACACACAAATAAGCTCAGAATTCACCTTCATATAAAGCTGACAAAAATCTAATTTTCCAGGCAGGGAAAAGTTCAAAGCTCTTAGTTAATAACAGTTACTCTTTAGGTTACCAATTGTTTTTCCTTTAATCTGAATTTTAAGAAAAATTTAAAAATTGATTACACCTATTAATAGCACCTTTGTTTCCCTAAGCTCTGGTATTTATTTCTTACTCAATATTTGTACAAATTAGCTTGCCTGTACATGCTGCTCTTGACTTTTGTTAAAAAACAAAATTTAACTGAGTAAATTTGAATTGGCTTTATTAAGCGATTCATGAATTAGGCAGCATCTCATCTGGCAAACAGAGAAATGAGGTTATACAACATGGAAACCTTTGATAGTGAGAGGGAGAGAGGGTGAGACAAGAAAAGAGTCATCAGCAATTAAAAAAAATTAAAAGTCCTTTGAAGGAAAGTAAAAGGTCAGATGACCGTGGCTTCTCATTGGCCTAGCTGCAGCATTTCCCACTGTCTGGACTTGTTAATGGGCAAGAAGGAAGTCTTCCTTCCTCCTGCTTGGATAGTAAAGTAGTTGCATACTTCCCATCTTGGAATGCAAGATACCTCTCTTTCTGGTGGAGCCTGTGACTGATGTCTTCCCTTTGCAATAATCAACATTTTCTTTGGGGTAATTGATTGGAAGGAATGATGCTAAAGCTGAAACTCCAGTACTTTGGCCACCTCATGCGAAGAAACTCCTCATTAGAAAAGACTGATGCTGGGAGGGATTGGGGGCAGGAGGAGAAAGGGACGACAGAGGATGAGATGGCTGGATGGCATCACTGACTCGATGGACGTGAGTCTGAGTGAACTCCGGGAGTTAGTGATGGACAGGGAGGCCTGGCGTGCTGCGATTCATGCGGTCTCAAGAAGTCGGACACGACTGAGCGATTGAACTGAACCAAACTGAACTGAGGGCGTGAGCGCGCCCTCTACTGGTCTTCCTGACTCCAATTTTAGTTGACATGTCCTTTCCTTTTCACATCTTACACACTTCAGTTTATAACATTAATTGTCGAACCAGAGGAATCAACTTTTGTTTCCTCCAGCAATTCACGTAAGCATTTTTTAACCCGCAATTTAACAAGGCCAACACCTGGCACATAGATTTTGCACTTGAGATAAAACAAAAAGCTATTTCTATTGACAATATTTTCAGAGAAGTACAAAGAAAGTAATTTTGAAAAAGAAATCCTAAGTTTACATGACTGGAAGGCTAAAATGTCCTTTTAGACATGACTATAATGTGGTATCTGACTCATTAATGTGGGCTAATAGGAAGTGACAGTATGTCATCCTAGCCCTAGTGACAGGGATATATAGAAAAATGGCTTGTTGGGTAAGCACCACAATGAGATATTGAGTCAAACATCTGATGTATAGCATTTTAAAAATAGTTAAAGTGCAACACAGTGTTTAAATTCATACTCTCTACTAGCTTAGGGTCTGAGCAAATTGGCTAATTTCTCTACATATAGATTTCCTCATTTGTAAAGTGAAGGACAGGGAAGCCTGACATGCTGCAGTCCATGGAGTCGCAAAGAGTCAGACACGACTGAGAAAATGAATGGCAGCAACAAAAGTGGATAATTACAGCTCCCTCCTCATAACATTGCTGTGAAAGCTATCTTTTAAAAATGTGTAAAGCATTTAGCACAATGTTTGACACACAAAAGAATAATAAATATTAGTTGTAAATTATTATGGCCATTTTTTCCACATTATCATTGTCACCCTAGTTAGTTAGTTAGTTCAGTCGCTCAGTCGTGTCCGACTCTTTGCGACCCCATGAATCGCAGCACACCAAGCCTCCCTGTCCATCACCAACTCCCAGAGTTCACTCAGACTCACGTCCATCGAGTCAGTGATGCCATCCAGCCATCTCATCCTCTGTCATCCCCTTCTCCTCCTGCTCCCAATCCCTCCAAGCATCAGAGTCTTTTCCAATGAGTCAACTCTTCACATGAGGTGGCCAAAGTACTGGAATTTCAGCTTTAGCATCATTCCTTCCAAAGAAATCCCAGGGCTGATCTCCTTCAGAATGGACTGGTTGGATCTCCTTGCAGTCCAAGGGACTCTCAAGAGTCTTCTCCAACACCACAGTTCAAAAGCATCAATTCTTCGGCCCTCAGCCTTCTTCACAATCCAACTCTCACATCCATACATGACCACTGGAAAAACCATAACCTTGACTAGACGGACCTCTGTTGGCAAAGTAATGTCTCTGCTTTTGAATATGCTATCTAGGTTGGTCATAACTTTCCTTCCAAGGAGTAAGTGTCTTTTAATTTCATGGCTGCAGTCACCATCTGTAGTGATTTTGGAGCCCAGAAAAATAAAGTCTGACACTGTTTCCACTGTTTCCCCATCTATTTCCCATGAAGTGGTGGGACTGGATGCCATGATCTTCGTTTTCTGAATGTTGAGCTTTAAGCCAACTTTTTCACTCTCCTCTTTCACTTTCATCAAGAGGCTTTTTACTTCCTCTTCACTTTCTGCCATAAGCGTGGTGTCATCTGCATATATGAGATTATTAATATTTCTCCCGGCAATCTTGATTCCAGCTTGTGCTTCTTCCAGCCCAGCGTTTCTCATGATGTACTCTGCATAGAAGTTAAACAAGCAGGGTGGCAATATACAGCCTTGATTCACTCCTTTTCCTATTTGGAACCAGTCTGTTGTTCTATGTCCAGTACTAACTGTTGCTTCCTGACCTGCATACAGATTTCTCAAGAGGCAGGTCAGGTGGTCTGGTATTCCCATCTCTTTCAGAATTTTCCACAGTTCATTGTGATCCACACAGTCAAAAGCTTTGGCATAGTCAATAAAGCAGAAATATATGTTTTTCTGGAACTCTCTTGCTTTTTCCATGATCCAGCAGATGTTGGCAATTTGATCTCTGATTCCTCTGCCTTTTCTAAAACCAGCTTGAACATCAGGAAGTTCATGGTTCGTGTATTGCTGAAGCCTGGTTTGGAGAATTTTGAGCATTACTTTACTAGCATGTGAGATGAGTGCAATTGTGCGGTAGTTTGAGCATTCTTTGGCATTGCCTTTCTTTAGGATTGGAATGAAAACTGACCTTTTCCAGTCCTGTGGCCACTGCTGAGTTTTCCAAATTTGCTGTCACCCTACACACATCTAAACCAAGGACCTAATTGTCTATATCCTTGAAGTGTTCTCTGCCAATATTCTTATATATTTTTTCTCACCAGTAAGCTGACTCTATTTCTTTCTTCTTCCATTCCTTGCATACACATTCCTTGTATATCATGACACACAACTGAATTGAACCTCTCAAGTCTATCTTCAAATCCACTCAGCCACTCTCTTGAAAGCATCTTGGGAGATCATAGAACTTATATTAGATATGATTTTCAAGATATAGTTGTATTGAGTCCCCATTTAATTCTTACTACTGAAAAGCAGAGAATGTCGTCCAACCTCATAATTTTCATTTTAATGCCTTCCAGGAATGTGTTATCAGTTTGAAGGTAAAATACTAAGCAATAGTAGCACTCTGCTTCTAGAATAGTAGAATGTGACCTTATGAAAAGCCTGCTGCAGCTAGCAGCTACAATTCATGATAAAATACAAAGAAAACACATACCCACAACTATCTGAGGTTTAGAAACTGAACAAATTAAAGCAGTCTATGTCGAATGGCCCAAATTTGGAAGAAAGGACCAACAATGTTTGAGTTTCCAGGTTTTTTTTTTTTTTTTTTTTGCTTGGCATGAGTGTTGACCATAGCAATACTAAGGATTATATTAATAAAATAATGACTAAACTAAGGATTAAATGTAGCTGTGAAGGTAAATTGTATATGTCAACTTGACTAGATCATGGGGTGCCCAGATACTTGGCTAGATGTTATTTTCAAGTGTGTCTGTGAAGATGTTTCCAGATGAGATTTACATTAGAAGGTATAGACTGAGTAAAGCAGATTGCTTCCCCAATGTTGATGGGCATCACGTTCTAATGAGCGTCTGAAATAGAACAGAGAGATGAAGAAAGGAATATTTATTCTCTCTGCCTGACAGTTGAGCTGGGGCATCAGTCTTCTGTCTTCAGACTGGAACTTACACCATCAGCATTCTTTCTTTGTTCCCTGACATTTATATTGAAACTTGAGCTAGAACTTATGCCATTTTCCTGGTCCCCAATTTGAAGATGATGGATATGGGATTTCTCAGGTATACTATGTGAGCCAATTACAATAAATCTATGTATCTATATATGAATCTTCTACTGGGCCTGTTTCTCTCAAGAACCCAGACTAATGTAGGGGCATTGTTAAGCTTAAAAAAAAAAAAAAAAAAAAAACTTGTGGGCTTCCCTGGTGGTTCAGTGGTAAAGAATCTGCCTGACAATGCAGGAGACATGGGTTCCAACCCTGATCTGGGAAGATCCCACATGCTGGGGAGCACCTAAGCTCTCGCACAACTGTTGAGCCTGTGCTCCAGAGCCAGGGAACAGCAACTACTAAAGCCCGTGTGCTCTAGTGCCCGTGCTCTGCAACAGGAGAAGCCACTGCAGTGAGAAGTCCATGCTCGCTGCAACTGGAGAAAGTCTGCACAGCAGTGAAGAGCCAGCACAGCCAAAAATAAACAAATAAAAATAATTTTTAAAAATCACTTGTATTTTGTATACTAACAGCAGACAACTGGTAATTAAACTATAGAAACTTCATTTGCAATAGTATTAAAAAAAAAAACCCTAAAATTTCAGAAAATGTATACAAGTCATCTCCACTAAAATCTAAAATATATTGCTGAGAGATATTAAAGACCTAAATAAATGAAGAGAGATACTATTTCATTAAGCAGAAAACTTAATATTATTTATATAGTATTTCTCTCCAAACAGATATATAGATTGAAAGCAATCACACCACCACCCTCCAAATTCCAATCAATTTTCTGAAAGAAATTGATAAGCTTATTATAAAATTCATAATGAGATAAAAAAGATCCAGAAAAGTCTAACCAATTTTATTAAAGAAAATTAAGTTTTGATGACTTACAGTAATTTAAAATAATATAAAGGTATATGATAGTTAAGGCTTTGTGGTATTAGCATAATGAAGATCATATAGCTCAACTGGACAATACAGAATACAGAAGATGTTAAAAATGTATGGTCAAATGATTCTTAAGTAGGATTTTAAGGCAAACTTTTTTCAGGATATCTTAAAACTTTTTGATAGGACAACTGGTATCTGTATTAAAAAAAAAAAAAAAAACCACTGACATGAAAATATACACAGAATTCACTCAAAAAAGAGAATATACCTAAATGTAAAAGTTAAGACTATAAAACTTTTTGACAAGAAAACTTAAGACAAAATCTTCACAGCCTTAGAGTATGGACCAATTTGTTAAAAAGCATAAAATAAAATATTGAAAAATTGGTGTTTATTAAAATGTGAAATATTTTTCTTGAAAGTCTTTAAGAAAATTAAAAGAAAATCACAGAATGAGAGCAAATATTTCCAATACCATTTCTTACATGGAACTTTCATTCATAATTTATAAAACAGTCTTACAAAGTGCAGAGGATTTTAATACCATGCCTTGTTCATCAGATAAGTTATACAAATAGCAATTAAGCAAATGAAAATATGTTCAGCATGCTCAACTGACAGGGAAATGCAGATTTAAGTAAAAACATGATACCATTATATAGACATTAGGATGGCTAAACTTAAGAGACATACAAATACCACATGCTGTCAAGGATGTGGAATAATTGGCACTCAAATATCTCTGTACAATGGTACAACATTTTGGAAAAGTTTGAAAGTTTTTTTTAAGTTAATTATGCACCTACCATGGGACTCCATCATGCACACTTGTCCAAAAGAAATAAAATCATACGTCTACATAAAATTGTGGACACAGATATTTACAGGAACTTTCATAATATACAATGTTCATAATATGCAAAGCCTTGCAAAAATCCAAATGTCAAAGAATAAGTAAATGTTGAATACTTGTGAAAACTCAAATGATCGATAACACTCATCACTGTAATAAATATCAAAATTATGCCAAATGACTGGATCCAAACACAAAAGAATGCATATTAATTTTTAGAAAAAAATGTTCCAATGTGCAAACTAGTTTATAGTGATAAAAAGCAAACCAGTGGTTCCCCCAGGGTCAGGGACAGAGGGACACGCAGACTGCAAGGAATATGTTGAAGTCAGCTTTCAAGTTGGCCTGCAAATTTTCCTGCTTCATGTATTCCTACTCTTGTGGAAACTCGTCCCACAATCATCAGGGTTGGTCGGGATGACCAATAGGGCATAATGATGGTGTGCCAGTTCCCAGGTTAGAATAGTAAAGACCACAACTTCTGTTGTAGGTCCTTCTTGGTCTCTCTTCAGGTTACCCCCTCTAAGAGTAGTCAGCTGCCATGTCATGTGGAAATTCAGGCAACTCATGGAGAGGCCCACATAGCAAAGACATGAGCACATTTACCAGTGTCGGCTAGTGAGCCACTTTGGACTTGGATCACCCATCACCAGTTGACTTTCAGATGATGGCAGCCAAGGCATTATTTTGATAGCAACTTCATAAGAGACTCTGGAATCCTACCTCCCAGCTAAGGTACTCCTAAATCTCTTACCCACAGAGAGTGTGAGGTAATTAATATTTGTTGTTTAAAGATGCTGAATTTGGGGATAATTTGTTACATAACAATAAAGAACTAACATAGATTTTGCTAAGAACCGTAGTGTTACCATCACAAACACTCATAATATGAACACTGCTTTAGAATAAGGCTGTGAACTTTGAGACTAATGTTAGTAAACATTTAAAGAGGCTTGAAAGCATTATTTATAAAATTTGGACTTTAAGGAGGCTATCAGTGAGGAGTGAGGAAAATCTTGTTAGAAACTAGAAGAATAAAAAATTATCATGCACTGGTAGAAAGCTTAGCAAGACTCTCACCTATAATTCTACAGAAGATAGAAAATGAGCCTAATCAACCAAGTGATCTAGCTTGATGTGGCTTAAAGTATGTAGCTTTCCATCTACTGAAATCTATGAGCTATCTTGTCCTTTTATGGATCTCTTTCCTATATATAAATTTAAATGTATGAACCCCTGAAATATTTGGGGATTCCTTGGGTTCCTCACTCTCCAGAAAAAAACTTTACTGACAACACTTTTTTTTTAAGTGATAGTAGAAACAATAGAAAATCTATGGAAAGACTTAAAATATAAGTGTTTAAATATTAAACAAATATCCCATTGAAAATATATCAAAGTTTGATTTGTCAGAAAAACAACTTGATATTTGTCTACCTATGATTTATTGAAAAATAGAAAGAATAATCAGAGGCAAATTAAAGAAATTAAATTATTATCTTGGCGAATAAAGAATATGTAAAAACTCCTAAATAATGAAGCTAACTTGGAACTTCGTAAAAAAAAAAATATAGAAAAAGTAAAGAGGAAAATAAATTAATTCTCTTCCTGAACTCATTTATTTCTAATAAATGAAACTAAATTAAAAAGATCAATCACAAAATTACTAGCATTTTATTTTTAGGGGTTATTTTTTTTTGTTTTTTTTTTAAACTTTCATATGGTTGTTTACATTAATTGAAAACAAACTTGTAAGCGTGAATATTTTCATGTTTATTTTGGTTCCTAGTGACAAGAATAAAAAAAAGATGTCATACAATCATTTCCTTGAGCTAACATGCCATAGCAATTTGAGGAAAAATTAATCTTTACATAACATTTTAATTACCAGTGGAATTTGAACAGAATAATATTCACATAAGCTTGTATCATTTAATTTATAATTATGAAGGGATGAACAGCCACTGAAGTTGAACTTGTAAATAACTATATAACTGAATCACACAAGGAATAGTTGGAAGAAAGGCAAGGGTCAAGTCTTATAAATTAAAATACATTTAGGTCTTCTATCATCTAAACTTATATTGAAGTTATGAGTTAATGGACTTTGGGCTTCCCTGGTGGCTCAGTGGTAAAGAATCCACCTGCCAATTCATGAGACACAGGGTATAAACACTGGCCCAGGAAGATCCCACATCTGTGCAGCAACTAAACCCAATCACCACACGAGCCTGTGCTGTAGAGCCTAGGAGCTGCAGCGACTGGAGCCCACTGTGCCCCAGAGCCGGTGCTCCACAATAAAAGAAACCACACAATGAGAAGCCTGTGCACAGCTAGAGAGTAGCCCCACTCACTACAGCTGGAGAAAAGCCCACGCAGTAATGAAGACCCAGCACAGCCCAAAATATATAAAATAAAGAGTTCACTCTTTAAAATAGAGCCAATGAACAGTCATGGTTGTTGTGGAAGGAAAATAATCTATCATTGTGCTTGCTGGGTGCTTTACATTTATCAAAGGAATCATATTCATATTCACAAAGGCCTGATACTCAGTATACTGAGATTAATATCAAAGTAGATTTGGAGATGATTTCAGACAGATAACTTGATGTTTATCATTCTTCTCTCAGTATTTTTAAAGCAAGAATGATTATATGTGACCAGTCATCTGCATAAATGACTTCCTTTCATTATTTTCCATCCTCCACTAATGGCCTGAGACTTTTGCTATTAAGTAAACTTTCAAAGATTTCTCAGCCTTTACATTATTAGCATTTTAGGCCACACTGTTTTTTTTTGAGGGGCTGTCCTATGAATTGTCAGCATGTTTACCAGCATTGCTGGCCTCTACCCACTGGATACTAGAAACCCCTCCCACTTCCTGCAACACACACACACACACACACACACCATCTCCACAGTTATAACAATCCAAAATATCTCCAGACTTTGTCTAGTGCTCCCTGGGGTACCTCTTCCTTCAGCTCTTAAGAATCTTCACTCTAGGAGAAAAAGGAGACATTAGAAAGGATGAGATGTATTTTCCCAATGATTTGCAAAATATCGGTCCCGGAAGCTTTCCTAATTGGACACCAGTGAGTTGCTTAGGACCTAATTTGAATAGCAATATTAAGGAAATTTTTGTACAGAAAAATATCAATGGTTTCTTTCTTTATACTTTCTTGCTTTCCACAAGATGGGAAGATCCTGCTGAGATGGTTAGTTGTGATGTGTTAGAGCCTGACCTTGGGATTCTCTAGGCAAGAATACTGGAGTGGGTTGCCATTCCATTCTCTAGAGGGTCTTCATAACCCAGGGATCAAACCCAGGTCTTCTGCATTGCAGGAAGATTCTTTACCATCTGAACCACCAGGGAAATCCAGATAATTGTGACAGTTCAATTTATAAACTTTGGGAAACTCCACATTTGGATGGGGCCATGACTTGGCCTGAATCACACGGCAAGGAACGACTGGTTTAGGGACCATAATATCCCTCAATGATTTTCTTTGTTAATAGGTTTAATTCTATATCCTCATAAGTTATTCAGCTATTCCCAAAGTGATCTCCAACATATGCTTTTCCAATTAGTTATACTCAACTGTAAGCTCTTTGATGGTAGGGAATCTGTTTTGTCTGTGAATAGCAAGTATACTACCCTCATCTTGCTACTGAGACTGCCGGGACCTTGCTTCCTTGCTGCTCGTATTCAGTATCATGTAACACAAAATAACAGTAGCATTCTTTTCCCATGTGATTCCTCCATTGCCCCAGAATCCTCACCAGAGCCCTCTAGGAAATCTCTGTGGATCTCTTGCAGTTCCTCTATAAAATGAAAACTCTAATTTCTGGCCCACAAGATAAGGATGGACAACAACTAACATTTACATTATTCTTTAAAAATAGAAAATTTAAAACTCTCTTTTATTTGAGTCTCAAGAGAGCCTGTGATTTATAAAAAGAAAGCCTTATTATATAGCTGTGAGTGAAGTTCAAATTTGTGTGACAAATCCAATGTATCTTTATTCTGCTGCTGCTGCTGCTAAGTCACTTCAGTCCTGTCCAACTCTGTGCAACTCCATAGACGGCAGCCCACCAGGCTCCCCCGTCCCTGGGATTCTCCAGGCAAGAACACTGGAATGGGTTGCCATTTCCTTCTCCAATGCATGAAAGTGAAAAGTGAAAGTGAAGTCGCTCAGTCGTGCCCGACTCTTAGCGACCACATGGACTGCAGCCTACCAGGCTCCTCCATCCATGGGATTTTCCAGGCAAGAGTACTGGAGTGGGGTGCCATTGAGAAATTTCATATCTTCACTTTTAAATAATATCCATTTTAAAGCAAAAGGAAACAATGATGTACTTTGTATATTTCCTTGATGGTATTAACAACAATCTTAATTTAGTAATTTATTCACTGATTGAATGTCTCCAAACAGCCCTGAGGGCAGAAGACTCACAAAAATAAATGATATTTATGAATTTTGACATACAACAAAGGTATTTTAGTGGATTTCAGTGAGTCAAAAACAGAATTTTACTGTTTTTACAAAACAAGCCATTTGTATATAGTAGGACCATCAACTTGAAATCAGGCAGTCTTTATCTCAAGATTCACAATTGTCTGCTTGTACTTTAAAAACTGCTGACATCAGAGTTCTGGGGTGGTTAGGTCTGCCCGGGGTGTAACTGGATGAGGGTCAAAGAAAGGAAAACAAACAACAGACAAATCTGACTTAGTACAATTTCTCATAGAGGAGACAGGATTCCAAGTAGCACATCTACCTCCCTCAAGTTACTGTGTTATCTGAAAAAGTCCTAAAGGAATTACTCTTGAATTCTTTGGAGAGACTCGGTATCAGCAAACAAAGGAAAAGGCTAACAAATTAAAAAATGTAAACCATTATCAAAACCAAACCCAATAAAGAAAGATGCTCTGAACCCAAACAGCTGTGAACTTGGTATGGGAACTTAGCTAACAGAAGCACCCAAAGGAGGGACAGAGGGTATTCTCCCATTGTCCGTGAAGAAAGCTGCATGTTTTGGCCTTTGCGGGGCTCTAGGGGACATGCACAACTGTGACTTGGCAGAACCACCCTGTGCATACAGGACTGGCAATGAATGACTTGGCAGCAGCAGTGACAGCTTCAGCACATGGCAGAAAGTACTGCAAAGCTGTTTGGAGGGCAGTGCAATGTAGGGGGTCCCAGAAAGAAGGAAAATAACACATGCCACAGGGCAGCGGAAAGAGTACGTTCATATATACATGCAACATGCCTGAAATACTTCACTTTTCTGGTAGTGTATGCTGCTGTAAAGCAGAGGAAGCTCAGCAAAGTTCTCTGTGATAACTAAGGAGGAAGGAGGTCGAAGAGGGAGGGGATATATGTATGCGTATGGACTGTGAAGAAAGCTGAGCGCCGAAGAATTGATGCTTTTGAACTGTGGTG
Organism: Bos indicus x Bos taurus; assembly: GCF_003369695.1. Classification (NCBI taxonomy): domain Eukaryota; kingdom Metazoa; phylum Chordata; class Mammalia; order Artiodactyla; family Bovidae; genus Bos; species Bos indicus x Bos taurus. The sequence continues at coordinate 33,313,822 of NC_040085.1, read as the reverse complement.
TTGGAGAAGGCTCTTGAGAGTCCCTGGGACTGCAAGGAGATCCAACCAGTCCATTCTGAAGGAGATCAGCCCTGGGATTTCTTTGGAAGGAATGATGCTAAAGCTGAAACTCTTTGGCCACCTTATGCGAAGAGTTGACTCATTGGAAAAGACTCTGATGCTGGGAGGGATTGGGGACAGGAGGAGAAGGGGACGACAGAGGATGAGATGGCTGGATGGCATCACCGACTCGATGGACATGAGTCATCAAATTTGAGTGAACTCCAGGAGTTGGTGATGGACAAGGAGGCCTGGCGTGCTGTGATTCACGGGGTCGCAAAGAGTCGGACACGACTGAGTGACTGAACTGAACTGAACTGATGGATGATTTACACTGTTGTACAGCAGAATCTAAGACAACATTTTAAAGCAATTATATTAAAAAAAAAAAAACAAAAAACTTCACTTTTCTTTCCTCAAGTTGATGTGACTTTGGAAATCTATGTTGGAGAGAGCTGAATTTATTTAAAGTTTCTTCTTTTTTCTTAAACACAGTACCCTAAAAATGACATGCAACTAATTTGACTACTACTTGACAAGCTAGGGCTTCCCAGGTGGCTCTAGTGGTAAAGAACATGCCTGCCAAGGCAGGACATGTAAGAGACATGGGTTTGATCCTTGAGTTGGGAAGATCCCCTGGAGGAGGGCATGGCAATCCAAACCAGTATTCTTGCCTGGAGAATCCCATGGAGAGAGGAGCCTGGTGGGCTACAGTCCAGAGTGTCACACACAATTGGACATGACTGAAGTGACTTAGCATGCAAAGCTAATGAGAATCACTTCAAAAGTGAATGAAGCAAATGGTTTCACTTCACTGGTCAACCTCAAGTCAAAACGGTCACTCTGCTGATGTGTCCTTTTGAAATGGAGCACAGTCCTATTATCCTTGATCCCAAGACCTCAGCCTGTATTTTGTCTGCAGAAAACCTTTAGCCAAAGAATAAGTTTAATCAGATAAGTGAAAAAAATGCAGAAACAAAGGAAAACAGTCAAATGAGACCAAATATTAATAATTTAGTCATTAAACAAAGTCAAGGACTTTTAATACCTCTTCAAAAGCTATAGGTAATACTCTGATCCTCTCCTTTTGAGCTGTTTTATATATCTTTCAGTATCTTATAGATATTGAAACCCCCAACAAGTGGAAGAAGTTAACTACGTGATGACCAGACTGTTGCCAAGAAGACAAGCAAACTGACCCTTGACTGAAGAATAAATGTGCATAAACAAGATGATCCTGATCAGACCACTGCAAGATCAATTTCAAGATGACTGTCAGAGCAGACTGCTGTTTCTGAATGTAGGTACCTCCCTTTCTTTATAAAAGCTCTTGCCTACTGATTGTCAGTGTTGAGGGAGTAAGCCTTTGGACAGGAGTCTGCCTCTGCACCTTTCTCCAGCCCTCATCCCTACCAGGTTGCTGACCTCCAAAATAAAGCAAACTTTCCTTTCGACCATCCTTGCCTCTTTATTGGCTTAGAATAGCAAGCAGTGTGATCCCTACTTTTAGTAACACATTCTTAAAATAATAGATCTTGATTGATTTCCAAAAGTACTGCACTCAATATGCCAGCAAATTTGGAAAACTCAGCAGTGGCCACAGGACTGGAAAAGGTCAGTTTTCATTCCAATCCCAAAGAAAGGCAATGCCAAAGAATGCTCAAACTACCACACAATTGCATTCATCTCACATGCTAGTAAAGTAATGTTCAAAATTCTCTAAGCCAGGCTTCAGCAATACGTGAACCGTGAACTTCCAGATGTTCAAGCTCGTTTTATAAAAGGCAGAGGAACCAGAGATCAAATTGCCAACATTCGCTAGATCATGGAAAAAGCAAAAGAGTTCCAGAAAAACATCTATTTCTGCTTTATTGACTACGCCAAAGCTTTTGACTGTGTGGATCACAGTAAACTGTGGAAAATTCTGAAAAAGATGGGAATACCAGACCATCTGATCTGCCCTTTGAGAAACCTATATGCAGGTCAGGAAGCAACAGTTAGAACTGGACATGGAACAACAGACTGGTTCCAAATAGGAAAAGAAGTACATCAAGGCTGTATATTGTCACCTTGCTTATTTAAATAATGCAGAGTGCATCATGAGAACTGCTGGGCTGGAAGAAGCACAAGCTGGAATCAAGATTGCCAGGAGAAATACCAATAACGTCATATATGCAGATGACACCACCCTTATGGTAGAAAGTGAAGAGGAACTAAAGAGCCTCTTGATGAAAGTGAAAGAGGAGAGTGAAAAAGTTGGCTTAAAGCTCAACATTCAGAAAATGAAGATCATGGCATCTGGTCCCATCACTTCATGGCAAATAGATGGGGAAACAGTGGAAACAGTGTCAGACTTTATTTTTTTGGGCTCAAAAATCACTGCAGATGGTGGTTGCAGGCATGAAATTAAAAGGTGCTTACTCCTTGGAAGGAAAGTTATGACCAACCTAGATGGCATATTCAAAAGCAGAGACATTACTTTGCCAACAAAGGTCCGTCTAGTCAAGGCTATGGTTTTTCCAATAGTCATGTATGGATGTGAAAGTTGGACTGTGAAGAAAGCTGAGCACTGAAGAATTGATGCTTTTGAAGTGTGGTGTTGGAGAAGACTCTTGAGAGTCCCTTGGACTGCAAGGAGATCCAACCAGTCCATTCTAAAGGAGATCGGTCCTTGGTGTTCTTTGGAAGTACTGATGCTGAAGCTGAAACTCCAGTACTTTGTCCACTTCATGCGAAGAGTTGACTCATTGGAAAAGATTCTAATGCTGGGAGGGTTTAGAGGCAGGAGGAGAAGGGGACAACAGAGGATGAGATGGCTGGATGGCATCACTGACTTGATGGACGTGAATTTCAGTGAACTCTGGGAGTTGGTGATGGACAGGGAGACCTGGCATGATGCGATTCATGGGGTCACAAATAGTTGGACACGGCTGAGTGACTGAACTGAACTGAACTGAATCCACATATTAATTATCTTCTCTTTTTTAGGCTTTGGGAATAGAGTGGTGACAAGACAGAAATGGTACCTCTTCTCATAAAATGTACATCCTACTGGGAAACCAAGTAAACAAACAAACAAACAAAAAAACAGATAATTTCAGATAAAGCTAAGTACAAAAATAAAATTGAGTGGCATGTTAGTGACTTGAAGGTGAGGCGTCTATTTTGCACTGGGGCTGGGGGAGACATAAATTGGACCTAAACAATACAACAGAGCCAACCAAGCAAAAATCTGGGGGAGGAGGAATGCTAAGTACCAAAGCTGAAAGACAAGATTGGCATGTTCAAAGAAGAAGAAAGAGGTCATCGTGGCTAGAGCTTAGTGAGACAGAGAAGGGAGAATTCAGGTTACAACGTGAGTCAGGGACAAATCATATGAGGTTTAGAGATCATAATAAAAGGGTAATGAGAAACCATCAAGGAATTTGAGGTAGGGGAATTACATGAGTTTATTAGCTGTTCTGTGTGAAGACTGGATTTAGGAAGAAATGTGTAGTATTTCCATTAAAACAAAACAACGACAACTAACTCTTTAGAGTCCAACACTGAGGACTATATAATTCATACTATTTTTTTTTTCTTCTTTTAAAGATGATTACATTTATTCATTAATGCCAAGCTTAATGACAATATTATAGCTTAACAGTAATAGTAAGGAAAAGAACATTACTGTCATAACTTCGTAACTATAATTTCATATTTCAATATCAATCACATTTATAACTATGATGCTATAAAATTCAATCATAAGAGAGTATCTGTAATAATTATAATAATTATTGTGCCATTCATTTTAAGATCAGTAAGACAATTGTCTTTTTGACTTGAAGATGTGTGTAAAATCAACCATTCATCATTTTATTACCAATTATTGACAAAAGAAAGCCAATATTACCTTCAATAAATCAAAGCTTTTGTGATAAATCCAAGTAAAGGCAATTAAGCTTTCAATAATGTATCTTTATAAATTTCTAGGTTTCCTATATTTTAGAACTTGAATAATTTGATCCACCAATTGTTGATCACTCACACCTATTTTTACAATGTGAAGTAAATAAATCAATAGTTGCTGTGTTAGAAAATTAGAAAATTCTAGTTTTAATAGAATAGTGTCTACATTTTTTCTACAAATATAGACACATGAATGACCATTTGTAAATCAGAGCCTATTTCATCTCTATTACCTATCCAACAGAAACATAATTGTTTGCTAATTTTTTTAATTCAATAAATGTTTGTTGTGATTGTTCTAAGCAAAATTTTAAATTTTAATTTTCTGTAGAAAGACCAAAAGCACATAAACTTATTTCTGTAGGTGACAGCACAGTTTTGGGAAAGTCATTTCCATAAGAGTAAAATTCTAGAATTCTAAAAAATAATTTATTAAAAGGAAGAGTTGCTTCTTCTTATCTTTCAAATATAGAAAAACAACTCTGTAAATTTTGTCAGTGTTTCCTAAAATTGACTTCAAGTTTGAATAATAGTCCACCGTGATACCTTGGGGCAAAAAAATGTATGATGAAAGTAAAATGGGAATCATACATTTTAATGTAACTATTTTACAATTTTAAAGTGAAATCATATGATCTACAAGTTATTTAAGTCAACTTCCTGCCTTCAAACATAAGGAACTGTTTTTAAAACTGAACTTGAGTGTTTGCCATTATCAAGGAATTAATGACAAATAAATCACAAGAACAGAAGTATCTGAGCTAAGGGAGAAAGATATTTTGATGTCTAGCATTTCAAATAATAAAGAATCAGACATTATTATCCCCATTTTATAGATAAGAAATATAGGACTCAAGTGGTTAAAACACAAGTTGAGAAGCCCAGGTTGATTTAGTCCTAAAAATTTTATGGTATTTTCTAAAACACAATTCTGCCATTGAAGCTATTATATATATACTTGTTTATTAAAAATAAATCCTTATATATCCTTAAATAACATTTATATTTTGGCTTATAAGTAAGATGTTTTTATTATACATGTTTTATTATACTCATGTCTAATATAGGGTAGATACATTGGGAATACACTATTTAATTAGCTGATATAACTTTTCAGTAGTCTTCTACCTATAGAATTAGGCTGTATAAAATTATGATATTTAAACATTATTTATGTTCATTTAGAAATGGTAGAAAAATATTTTCTGTAACTTGCTATGGTGATTGTGTTAGACATTGTAAAATAAATCAGTCTATTAAAATGTGCATAAATTCCAATAGTTTTTCAGAAAGCCCACCAGAAACTCATGGAAAGACATATGCGTGCACTAAGTCCCTTCAGTTGTGTTTGACTCTTAGTGACCCCATGGACTGTAGCCCACCAGGCTCCTCTGTCCATGGGATTATCCAGGCAAGAATACTGGAGTGGGTTGCCATTTCTTCCACCTAGGGATCTTCCCAACCCACAGACTGAACCCTGATCTCGTTTTGTTTCCTGCATTGGCAGGTGGGTTCTTTACCACTAGTGCCATCTGGGAAGCCCTGAAAGATATATACATCCAAGCTAGGGAAAACAATGAAACTCAAAAGTCTCATTCCACTCACATTCAGATCCTTTCAAAACACTTCCAACATGTTTTTTTCATGCTAATTCCCTTCATAAGTCCTCTACTCCAGTGAAATCACATGCTTTGAATTCTTTTTTTTTTTTTGGCCCTATGTATCTTCATCACTGAATGACACCACTCATCCCCTTCTATGCCTGCCTAAATCCTTCCTGCCCTATAGATCTATGTCAGATATCACTGACCTAACCATGATGCATTTCTTCATAAACACTTTCTCCTCAGTAATTCAACAGCATTCAAAATTATGTTGGTATTTTTGTACTTTTGTTGGTATATGTGTTTTAGGGTAGATGGCTCAGATGGTAAAGAATCTGCCTGCAATGCAGGAGACCCGTGGTTCAGTCCCTGGGTCAGGAAGATCCCCTGGAGAAGGGACAGCAGCTTACTCCAGTATTCTTGCCTGTAAAATTCCATGGACAGAAGAGCCTGGTGGGTTACAGTCCATAGGCTCACAAAACAGTCAAACAAGACTGAGCAACCAACACTTTCACTTTCTATATGTCTTTTGAACAACTAGTATAAGTTAATATTATAAAATGAAAGCATGTAGGACTGTAGTTTATATACATAACTATCTTTCTATATTATCTTTAAACATTAAAACCATAATCACTAAATATTTCTCTAAATATAAATGTATAAAAATTTCTGATTTTCTCTTTATATTCTTTTATGTGTTTTTTATATTTCTGTATATTACCATGTATATATTATCTTCATTTCTCCGAAAAAATAATTTTTTTACTTTGTTCACTGACATATCCCCAGTGAATAAACAATGCCAGATGCATATGTGGGGCTCATATTTGTAGGATCCCTACTCAGCAACTATGTTATGCCAAAAGGCAGAAAACAAAAGCTTAGTTAATGTTAATAAACCCAAGAATTTAAAATTTAAGATTTGCTAATTCAGAATTTCCAATACTTTTTTCATTCTTCCTCAGGTTATTGGGGACTATGCAGTGTAGAGAAAATGGAATGGGGGAAGGTCCTTTGTTAATGTATAGGTCACTGCTTTGTATATTACTGTGTGTGTGTGTGTTAGCCATTCAGTCATATCCAACTCTTTGTGACCTTATGGACTGTAGCCCACGAGGCTCCTCTGTCCATGGGATTCTCCAGGCAAAAACTGGAGTGGGTTGCCATTCCCTTTTCCAGGGGATCTATCGTCCTGACCCAGGCATCAAATATAGGTCTCCCGCATTGCAGGCAGATTCTTTACCATCTGAACTACCAGGGAAGCCCTACTCTCATGATTGTTCTTACATGGATTTGTCAAGATGTTCAGTCTTTCTCAAAAATCTTGTGAAATAGTCTACAAACTTGGGGTGGGCACTCCATGCCTACTTGTCTATACTCAAGGGCTCTTTGAATTTCTCATCCTTCTCAGTCACACCTACCTTCAGTTGAGTTCAGTCACTCAGTCGTGTCCAACTCTTTGCGACCCCATGAACTGCAGCACGCCAGGCCTCCCTGTCCATCACCAACTCCTGGAGTTCACTCAAACTCATGTCCATCAAGTCGGTGATGCCATCCAGCCATCTCATCCTCTGTCGTCCCCTTCTCCTCCTGCCCCCAATCCCTCCCAGCATCAGAGTCTTTTCCAATGAGTCAACTCTTCGCATCAGGTGGCCAAAGTATTGGAGTTTCAGCTTTAGCATCAATCCTTCCAGTGAACACCCAGGACCGATCTCCTTTAGAATGTACTGGTTGGATCTCCTTGCAGTCCCAGGGACTCTCAAGAGTCTTCTCCAACACCACACTTCAAAAGCATCAATTCTTCGGCACTCAGCTTTCTTCACAGTCCAACTCTCACATCCATACATGACCACTGGAAAAACCATAGCCTTGACTAGATGGACCTCTGTTGGCAAAGTAATGTCTCTGCTTTTGAATATTGCCATCTAGGTTGGTCATAACTTTCCTTCCAAGGAGTAAGCGTCTTTTAATTTCATGGCTGCAATTACTATCTGCAGTGATTTTGGAGCCCCCCCAAAATAAAGTCTGACACTGTTTCCACTGTTTCCCTATCTATTTGCCATGAAGTGATGGGACCAGATGCCATGATCTTCATTTTCTGAATGTTGAGCTTTAAGCCAACTTTTTCACTCTCCTCATTCACTTTCATCAAGAGGCTTTTTAGTTCCTCTTCACTTTCAGCTATAAGGGTGGTGTCATCTGCATATCTGAGGTTATTGATATTTCTCCCAGCAATCTTGATTCCAGCTTGTGCTTCATCCAGCCCAGCTTTTCTCATGATGTACTCTGCATAGACGTTAAATAAGCAGGGTGACAATATACAGCCTTTTCCTATTTGGAACCAGTCTGTTGTTCCATGTCCCTACCTTAGAGAGTATTAAAGAAAAAAAAAGAAAGACAAATACCTTTGTGCCCTCCAACTCTGAATTTTATGAAGACTCATTCATATAACCCACTACCTAATCCACATTATTAGCCAGCAACTACATAAACTCTTTATTGAAACTTCTTACCTCCTACTTTTGCTAGTGCTGTCATTCTCTCTCTTTCTTCTATGAATCATTTCCCTCCTCTACTGTCTGTAACTTGTAGTTTCAGAGCTGGTCCCTAAAAAGGAAGAACAACAATGAATGGATTCCATGTTAGTATTGTAAGTCATGCCATTACATAGGGTTTCCTACTTCCTGAGCCCATTTGTACTCATAGTTAGAATGGTAGGAACAGGAAAGAAGTATTGGCATGACTGTAAAGATCTGCTGAGTCCACTGACTTTTTTTTCATTATCTAAAATTTTCTATAACTCATTATTTCTATAACTCATCATCATGATGTTTTTAACCTCAAAATAGAAGCCTGCTGTTGTTTCTATTCAAAATTATAGATAGAATATAGCAAGACTTCTTTGTAGAGGGCTTCAAAATAATAATAGACCTGCATCACACTCATCATTTCTTTCAAAATGGCTGCCTTGTGGACTTCAGGCCAAGTTTCAGAAGCAGATGCATGTTTAACCAATAAGTTTCACCAATAATTGTGATTGTGTAAGGTCAGATCCCTGTAATAAATCACTCATCTTCCCAGGTGGTGCTAGTGGTGAAGAATCTGCCTGCCAATGCAAGAGACATAGAGACACAGATTCAGTCCCTGGGTCAGGGAAGATCCCTTGGAGAAGGAAATGGCAACCCACTCCAGTATCCTTGCCTGGAGAATCCCATGGACATAGGAGTTTGGTGGGCTACAGTCCATGTGGATGCAAAGAGTCTGACACAGTGGAGCAACTGAGCACACACACACCTGTGTCACACCCAGGGCCTCTCTATCTGGAACAAACCCTGAATGACACACTCTCCTCCTTCCTTTTTTTTTTAAAACAAAAGCATGCCCGCTTTTTCTGTTTTTATGTATAAAAATAACTGCAAAAAGAAGGCTTGTTATACATAGCTTGTACCTAATAAGCACTCACTGTTTTACTAAACTGACCTTAAAAACCAGAAATCGATATAAGCATTAATGTTCTACACAGTCATGAATCTCTTGATAAATGTGGTCAGGAAAGAGCAAAAGGGTGAAGGGACATTCGAATAACTTTTGGTGCATGAGTAAAACCTGTTAAAAAGAATTCTCCAACAAGTATCCATGCTGAGAGAAGAGGCATTCTGGTGTGCCATCATGATAGTGTCATGAAGGAGGCTAACAGAAGATTGTTTCTCAGATTTTAAACATCCACTGGACATTTAATGAACATACAAAACAAAAAATTTAGCACAAAAATGTCCATTTTTAAAGGATAAAAATATATTGAAAATTCTAATAGTCACTAGTAATGGTAATAACAAAAGTGGGCTCACATAAATGTTGGATAAATTGCACAACGTTTTTCATCATGACTCCTATATTCAGTTTAACGGCAAATAGCTATAAGTGAATGTCCACACCTGATGGATTTTGTTTCTTATATTTCTTCTATTAAGTTAGAAAACCTTAACTCACAATAATTCAGCATAAACATTTGGTGGCTTTGTCATCTTTCTGGGCATCATTATTTAAAAAAAAAAGCCTGAGAATAGCACAATGATTTCTCATTGAAGAAAACTTGTCCTCTGTATACACTAATTTGATGAACATATTAAATAAGGGAGAATTTGGCCTGGAAAATTATTTTTTCATATTCTGTGGTATATAATTCAAATGTGATTTTAAAATATGAATAATAAAGTTTCTGAGGGGCAAAAAACAATGATTGAGTGGTAGGAGTTAAACCTTAATCAGAATTACTTTCTTTGCTCTTCAGAAACTTTATTGCAAATATTTTAAAAGAGTGCAATATACAAATGGATTATAATACAGTCAAACTCTATCTTTAAAATACTGATATATTTAACAAACAAATTCTAGTAGTTTTTCTCTGAAGAAGTAAATCAGACTCTTCACGATTCAAAATACATCACTAAGATTCACTAGTATGTCAGTTGAAGATAGCATCAAGATTCTTTTAAAGCCTATTTTCAGCTCAGAAATTATGAGAATATTTTTCCTTCAAAACAAATAAACTTTAGTCACTGTACATTTCTTCACATAGTACTCTGAAAGGACACACAATCATTATCTGTGAGTTGATAATACTCACTTTTTTCAGAGCTTTCATCCACACTGAACAAAATCTCACAGGTAATGCTGTTTGTCATCAGTTCTGAGGAACTAAGTCTCTGTAAACCTGCATATAGATGCTAGCACGTTTTGAGAAGGAAAAATCTGCCTTAGAACTTACAACTAAGAGTGTTCCACAAGTGCTGATGCCCTGCCCTCTGATCTTGATGAGCCTTTTCTAGTCTACACGCCATGGATCATACATTGATAATTTAACCAAATAACCAAAATTATCTTGTATCTTGGTTTCCAGCTATAGAGACAGCAATACTGTTCAATACTTCTTCATCACATACATGTAGACATGAAATTTTGAGTCTTAGTTTGCTTAACAGTCACTTAATTTAACTGTGAAAGTGTTAGTCATTCAGTCATGGTCAACTCTTTGTGACCCCATTGATTGTAGCCCGCCAGGCTCCTCTGTCCATGGAATTCTCCAGGCAAGAATACTGGAGTGGGTCGTCATTCCCTTTTCAAGGGGATCTTCTGGAACCAAGGATAGAACCCAGGTCTCCTTTTTTGCAAGTAGATTCTTTGAAATATGAGCCACCAGATCAACTGTAGAAAATAATAAATCTTTTTCCCATCCTCAGTTGATGTTATTCTTCCACATTGAATGTTATTAACATTATGAAACATCCAACAGTGACATCCAATAGAGGATATATGCTAATAGTAATATTCTTACTTTTTTTCTCAGAGTGATAGTGCTGAAGTGGTGGTTTAAATAGCTCCTCAGTTAAGGAATTATCCTCCAATTAAAGATAAATTAAAACAAATAGCTTTTCAGAAGCCTAGGACAGGTATGTATTCATGACATGAATGAATTTTTAAAATACATTATTTCTCTTTATATTTTGTTTAAATTTTGCTATCTCCCACCCTAACAGTGCAGTAATATTTAAAGAGACAACTGAATAATTTTCTATGGTGAATTTCACTTTGCACACATAACTAGAAAAAAACTCAGATGATTTATGAAAAGTCATGTACAGAACTTTAAAGCTTTTCAAAATTTCCTAAAGAAACTATATTTGATACTATCAGTGAATAACTATTGGTTTCCTATCCAATAAAATCTAAAGATTATGAATAAAGATAGTAGAGGTGATGGAATTCCAGCTGAGCTATTTCAGATCCTAAAAGATGATGCTGTTAAAGTGCTGCACTCAACATGCCAGCAAATTTGGAGAACTCAGCAATGGCCACCGGATGGGAAAAGGTCAGTTTTCATTTCAATCCCAAAGAAGGAAAATACCAAAGAATGTTCAAACTACCACACAATTGTACTCCTTTCCCATGCTAGCAAGGTAAAGCTCAAAATCCTTCAAGCTAGGCTTCACCAATATGTGAACTGAGAACTTCCAGATGTTCGAGCTGAATTTAGAAAAGGCATAAAAACCAGAGATCAAATTGTCAACATTAGTTGGATCATAGAAAAGGAAAAGAAATTCCAGAAAAACATCTATTTCTGCTCTATTGACTATGCCAAAGCCTTTGACTGTGTGGATCACAACAAACTGTGGAAAATTTTTAAAGAGATGGGAATACTAGTCTACCTTATTTGCCTCCTGAGAAACCTGTATACAGGTCAAGGAGAAGCAGTTAGAACATGGAACAATGGACGGGTTCACAATTGGGAAAGGAATATATGCTGTATATTGTCACCCTGCTTATTTAAATTATATGCAGAGTACATCATGAGAAATACTGGGCTGGATGAAGCTGAAGCTGGAATCAAGATTGCAGGAAGAAATATCAGTAAACCTCAGATACGCAGATGAGATCACCCAAATGGTAGAAAGTACTAAAGAGCCTCTTGATGGTGAAAAAGGAGAGTGAGAAATGATGGCTTAAAACAGCATTCAGAAAACTAAGATCAAGGCATCCAGTCCCATCACTTCATGCAAATAGATGGGAAAAACATGGAAAGAGTGACAGTCTATATTTTTGGCAGCTCCAAAATCACTCTGGATGGTGACTGAAGCCATGAAAGTAAAAGACTCTTGCTCCTTGGAAGAAAAGCTATGACAAACCTAGACAGCACTTTAAAAGGCACATTAAAAAGAGACATCACTTTGCCAACAAAAGTCTGTATAGTCAAAGCTATGGATTGTCTAGTAGTGGTGTACAGATGTGAGAGTTGGATCATAAAGAAGACTGAGTACTGAAGAATTGATGCTTTTAAACTGTGGTGCTGGAGAAGTCTCTTGAGAGTCCCTCAGACTACAAGGAGATCAAACCAGTCAATCGTAAAGGAAATCAACCCTGAATATTCATTGGAAGGACTGATGCTGAAGCTCCAATACTTTGACCATCTGACGCAAAGAGCCAACTCATTGAAAAAGACCCTAATTCTGGGAAAGATTGAAGGCAGGAGGAGAAGGAGCAACGGAGAATGAGAATTGATGGCATCACTGACTCCATGGACATGAGTTTAAGACAACTCTGAGAGATACTGAAGGACAGGGAAGACTGGAGTGCTGCATTCTGCTGCTGCTGCTGCTAAGTCACTTCAGTCGTGTCCGACTCTGTGCGACCCCAGAGATGGCAGCCCATCAGGCTCCACCATCCCTGGGATTCTCCAGGCAAGAACACTGGAGTGGGTTGCCATTTCCTTCTCCAATGCATGAAAGTGAAAAGTGAAAGTGAAGTCGCTCAGTCGTGTCCGACTCTTAGTGACCCCATGGACTGAAGCCTACCAGGCTCCTCCATCCATGGGATTTTCCAGGCAAGAGTACTGGAGTGGGGTGCCATTGCCTTCTGTGGAGTCTCAAAGAGTCAGACACAGCAGAGTGACTGAACAACAAAAGATATTCATCTTCACTGTTTCCTGTTCAGTTACGTGTGTGAAATAATCACCAATATAATAGTTATTTTTCCCAGTGTCAGGAGACATCTCCCTATGGGTGTCTCAGATCTCTGCATGCTTTCTGAACAAAGGCATTACCAGTTTTTCCTCTGGACTACCTTTTCATATATAGGGCCTCAATTCTGACTAACATTTGGCTTTCTTGTTCCCAGTCAGCTTCACATATTTTAGGAATGAAATGTTCAGTATGGTCTCTACACTCACATGTAGAGATGTCTGATGTATAAGTCGGTCTTCTGAAATATCTGGGACAAGGCATTCACTCTGTCCTCATGTGACACCTTCACATATCTAGCTTGAGCCTCTTTACAGCATGGGCTTCTTCACAGTACAGTAGTCTCAGGTAGTCAGGCTTCTTATCTGGTGGGTGGTGGTTTCTTCCCTCTGTCTACCTCAAGCAAATATCCCAAAAGGCCAGGGTGAATACTGTGACTCTAAGACCTAACCTTGGGATGCCCAGAATCCTGGAAGCCCACAGCCTTCTATTGGCCAAAGAAGTGGTAAGAGCATTCCAGATATAAGAAAGCGAATCAGTCCTCACTGCTTAATGAGAGAAAAAGCCAAAAATGTGTAGTCATCTGTATTTTACCACACCCATATGTACATTCCTGAAACTTGGGAAAAACTTACCTCAGCAATATTGAAATGTTTGTGATTTAGGTTTGCCATGCCAACACCTTCTTACAAATATATATAACATTTAGTCATTTACTTCCATAATATCTATCCTTGGCTCCCTTAATAAATTCTTAAGCTATATAAGTCAATTGAAACCTCTCATGCAATTTCCATGTAAGTAAACTGATATTAAGAAATGGCTAGGCTACCTTTAATGTTTTCCAGAGGGAATCCTAGAAAATAGTATTTCTAATATTTTCATGCAAATTTTCAATATAATAATCCACATTGGTGCCAATAAAAACCAGCCAAAGTGGAAGTACACCTGGGAAGAAAATTGATAAAAGTGATAAAAATGCGAAGTTATCTTGCTGACTTTAGAACTTTATCAAAGCAGAATAAGACCAAAGAAAAAACTGCCTTAAAACCTCACTTTTGTGGAAGGTAATAGACATGAACAATTGATGAGAAATAAGAATTTAAAAACTAAATTCAATTAAAGATGAAATGTAATGAATTGGAAATATTTAAGAAAAATACCAGGTTTCCCTGGTGGCTCAGTGATAAAGAACCTACCTGCCAATGCAGGAAACACAGGTTCAGTTCTTGGTCTGGGAAGATCCCATATGGTGCAGAGCAACTAAACCCATGCACCACAACTACTGAGCTTGTACTCTAGAGCCGGGGAGGCATAACTACTGAAGCCCAGGCACCTAGAGCCCATGCTCCACATTAAGAGAAGCCACCGCAATGAGAAGCCCGCACATCGCACCTAGAGAGTAGCTCTCACTCAACGCAACTAGAGACACTTTGCACAGCAAAAAAGGCCCAGCACAGCCAAAAATAAAAAAATTTTTAAAAAGGAAAAATATCACACAAAAATTTCACTGATACAACAATTACAAAAGGGAAAGTGAGAAAGTAAATCTAAAGTCACATTATATAAATAAAAATATATATTTATAGAGAAAAATGTGGAAGTAACCCTACACTGACTTATATAGATTCTAATCTCAGGTCGTTTTAATATGCTGTCAAAATTAACATGGGTAAGTCAAAACCTCTTCAATCTTTTACTGGTTAAGTTAGAATCACAAACACTAAATATTTTTCCACTTTACAGACTTTTCTGTATACATATTAATGTGTGTGTATATATATATATATATATATATATATACTGTAAATAAATATCCATTTATAACCTTTATAAAAAGCAAGCATACATGTATATGCTGAAGCTTAAACGCCAACACTTTGGCCACCTGATGCGAAGAACTGACTCATTGGAAAAGACCCCGATGCTGGGCAAGATTGAAGGCGGGAAGAGAAGGGGACAACAGAGGATGAGATGGTTGGATGGCATCATCAATTCAATGGATATGAGTTTGAGTAAGCTCTGGGAGATGGTGATGGACAGGGAAGCCTGACGTGCTGCAGTCCATGGGGGTTGCAAAGAGTCAGACACGACTGAGCGATTGAACTGAACCGAACTGATACATGTATATGTACACTTGTACAATGTGTGTGTATATAGTCATACACATACACATATAGGTATGTGTACACCCGTATTCACACATACATAACGTTCAGTATATAAGGTTCATAAATATATGAAATTAGTTTATGGATATATAATTTCTAAGTAGATACATAGCTTATAGATGCATAATAGGTCAAACAGTTTGTACTTATAAAATAATGTATTTGTACAGTAAAAATTATAAAGATTAAGAATATATATATATATACTACAAAGTTAATTTTCCTCTCATCTCAGTCATCTGGTTCAAATTCCTAGAGTAGAACTGGAATAACAGTTTATGTGTCTTCTCAGAAAGTTTCTGTTTGCATGCATGTGTACACATACACACTTCTATATACATATATTTCAAAATAAATGGAGATGTGTTTTTCAGAGTGTCACAAATAGATTTGTCATATTCTTTTCATGACTTATTTCCATAATTTACCTACAGTATTGTTTATTTTTTATGATATGCTGTTATAATTCATTTTCCTTTCAGTTATTTAACTTTTTCTTAATTATGAGTAT
Organism: Bos indicus x Bos taurus; assembly: GCF_003369695.1. Taxonomy (NCBI): domain Eukaryota; kingdom Metazoa; phylum Chordata; class Mammalia; order Artiodactyla; family Bovidae; genus Bos; species Bos indicus x Bos taurus. The sequence goes on along the minus strand of NC_040085.1, from coordinate 33,298,029 downwards.
TTCACATATTTTATGTATGTAGTAACTGTGGGGTTGTTTTCAAATTTTGTGTGCCTTACAATTTTTCATATTAAAAACAATTTTTGCTACATAGTCTTAAAAATTATTTTGTACACATTTTATATTTTGTCTAATTTGAAATTTTCAAATACCATGTTATACTTGCTGCCGCTGTTGCTGCTAAGTCACTTCAGTCATGTCCGACTCTGTGTGACCCCACAGACGGCAGCCCACCAGGCTCCCCCGTCCCTGGGATTCTCCAGGCAAGAAGACTGGAGTGGGTTGCCATTTCCTTCTCCAATGCATGAAAGTGAAAAATGAAAGTGAAGTCGTTCAGTCGTGTCCGACCCCCAGCGACCCCATGGACTGCAGCCCACTAGGCTCCTCTGTCCATGGGATTTTCCAGGCAAGAGTACTGGAGTGGGGTGCCATTGCCTTCTCCGATGTTACACTTACACTGCTTGATTTCTGACACTCCTTATAGCTTTATCTTTTAAAATTATTACTTGTCATTTATAAACTTAGAAGACAGATCAATAATCAAGTGACTCTTTCTGAAGTCTCAGAAGGAAACTCAACATATAAAATCCAGGAAACACAACAAAATTTATCCTAAAGTTCTTCAGTGGTGAGTAATAAGTATTAACATTTAGTATCTTGTCTTAGTTCTAAACATTGTACTTCAGTTTATTCTAGTGGCTCTAACAGAAAAGTCATGTTTTCCCTGAACACCATACTCTTGTCTATGATTGGAAACTATAGTTCAGTCATTAAAGCAGTAAGTATACTACTGACTTACATATTACATGCCTGGAAGGGTTCTAAGTATGCAAATGGTGACAAACAATATAAAATTTAACTTCTATGTATTTAAGGTATAGAATTTCTCATTTGGGGGTGGGGTGGAACAGATTACAAACATTAAAACAACTAGAGAATAAAAATCTTTTGTCTCAGAGTCTAATTATACATTTTAAGTGATGAGACTTATCTATGAGGGTAAAGTTGGATGAGGAGAACATCCTAGAGTTTGAGCAGTAAATTAACTTATTTCTATTCTGTAGATAGGAAGAAAATAAGTTTGGAAGTAAAGAAGATTTAGAAAAAAAAATGAATTAGGGTAGATGTGAAAATTAACCTTCCTGGACTGTGATTTTGTGCTGAAAAGTAAAAAGAACAAAGATGGAGGTTAGGCAGAGTCTTAAGTTGTATGGAAGGAAGGAAAGATCCACATATGTTTTTCAGATATTGCATGATAAATTTTAGCTAGATTAGGTTTACCATTTAATGTGATATATATTGGAGGGGGAGCTAGAAGGGGGGAAATCCATTGTTTTAGCGACATTTGTGCCTTAGCTGGCAAATACCTCATATAAATTAATGATGGTAGAAGTGGGGCAAGATGATAAAAGTCCTAAGTCATTACAATGATTTGAGAATGAGTCAAAACTAAAGCCGAGCATCATGGTTTAATCTATATTTTATGTATTGAGAAGAATGTTAATTGAGAAAAAGAATATAGTTTTAGGAAATAAATGATGTATCTGTTATGTTTTAGTGTGGAAGGATATTGCTTTTCTTTTAATTTGATACTTTTCTAATTTTGACATAATAACATTTTCAAGTTGTTTTATGGTAGTTGTAATGTGGCTTAAACCACTGAGTAAAATTTGTATTTAATCGGAACAGTGGGCTAACTTTCCGTAAATTGCCTTTGATGATTAGAAACAGGCAGCATATCTCTCATATTTGGCACAAAAGCATCTTTAGACATTTTCTTCACCTAAATTAAGTCAGAATAATTGTTTAGGAAATATTCAAAAGGCTTTTTTAAGGTTGCAAGTCTTTTCTCAGGGTGTCTTTTGGATATAGATATCTTCTTCTCTTTTTGTCTTGTAGAAACTGAGAGAAATAAGAAATTTACTAAATATTTGCCTTCCTACTTTCTAAATATTATTCATTAAAATATGAAAAAATGTCTAGCAATATAATCTGTCTCTGAAAATCTTGCTCCCCAATGTTATTTTATGGGAAATTATGCATGTTTGCCAGTCACCTTGATGCCCACCTTAAAGTTAGGCCTATTCTCATAATATCTCTCCTTTCTATCAATCCAAAATATTCTACAATCATCTATTGCTAGGTATTACATGAATATAAAGAAATAAAAGGTACAAGTTTAACTTTGAGAACCTGTTAAATATTCAACTCAATTCCTATGTCCTTTTAATACAGTGGGACTTCAAAATTCACCATAAGTGCCCATTTTGATAAGCATTCTCTTAATTGATGATGGAAACATTCACACTTACAAGTGAGTAATATTGATAGGGATTTCTATGAGTTTCAAAGAAAAAAGATCAAATGTATATTCTCTCTCTCTCTCTCTCTCTCTTTTTTTTTTTTTTTGCCATGATGAGAAACACGTGGAATTTTAGTTCTCCACCAGGGATCAAATCTCTGCCCCCTCTGTGGTGGAAGCACAGAGTCTTAACCACTGGCCTGCCAAAGTTTTATATATAAACTCTTCTTATATCTAAACTTTGCTTCATGTGTAACATTAAAAAAAATTTGCCAGCAATTCTAGAATGACTAATTATCCTACTTTGCCCAGGAATGAGGGACTTTCTGAGACTTTTAGTTTTAAAACTAAGCTGGTTACCCTATAAGACTGGACTACTTTATAATGCTATTTCTATATATTCTGGTTAAGCAGTAGAGATACCAAATGCTGGTAACATGTCTTCCTTGCTTTTATGGTTTACTTTTTCATTCATCCAAGAATCATGTTTCTTTTCAAAGTACACCACAAATTTCTAAATTGTATTAACAGGTATTTTTCCTTCGTAGGAATATTATGGAGAAAAGTTAGAAGCTCCTAACTTGTCTAGACGAGTGAGAACTTACATCAAGTTCATCCGGCTACATGGTAGTCACAGACAAGAAGAGGGAGACAAAACAGCATCTCTTTCCTTTTGCAGTCTTATGGAATAAGCAAGAGCAATGGATTTTTTGAATGATTAAAAAAATAAAACTCGTGTTGTAAAGCATATGCTAGGGTTTATTTTTTTAAAGTGTTATGAATAATATATGTTCATGACATTGAAATGTACTTTATCAAAACACTGATATTAGAAAACATGGGATTTTCAACATGCATTTTAATTAAGATCTCCCTGGCAGGTTTAAAAGTGTAAATATCAGTAAAAAGACTTCACTTGTACCAAATTTATCAATTCCTATACTTAGCCTCTTCAATAACCCTCTAGTGTTGTTCACTATTATGATTCTGATATTAGCTAAAAACCATATTGGAATGCTGTGCTGATAACATAAAAATGCAAAATTTTAGAAATTCATATTCCAAATGATTTATTGCTGCTGCTGCTGCTGCTAAGTTGCTTCAGTCGTGTCTGACTCTGTGCGACCCCATAGACGGCAGCCCACCAGGCTCCCCCTTCCCTGGGATTCTCCAGGCAAGAACACTGGAGTGGGTTGCCATTTCCTTCTCCAATGCATGAAAGTGAAAAGTGAAAGTGAAGGCACGAAGTCATGTCTGACCCTTAGCGACCCCATGGACTGCAGCCTACCAGGCTCCTCTGTCCATGGGATTTTCCAGGCAAGAGTACTGGAGTGGGTTGCCATTTCCTTCTCCAAATGACTTATTAAGATTATCTAAACCAGCAAACTTCATTATTCCCAAGTTCTCAACACTTTAGTTTATTCAAAAACAAGATAGAAAGCCCAGAGATAAATGCACATACCTATGGCCACCTTATTTTTAACAAAGGGTGCAAGAATATACAATAGAGAAAAACAACCTTTTCAATAAGTGCTGCTGGGAAAACTGGACAGTTACATATAAAAGAATGAAACTAGAATACTTTCTAACACCATACAGAAAAATAAACTCAAAATGTATTAAAGATTTAAATGTAAGGCCAGAAACTATAAAGCTCTTAGAGGAAAATATAGGCCAGTACACTCTTTGACATGCATCCCAGCAAGATCCTCTTTGACCCACCTCCCAGAGTAACAGAAATAAAAATGAAAGTAAACAAATGGGACTTAATTAAACTTAAAAGCTTTTGCACAGCAAAGGAAGCAATAAACAAGATTAAAAAATAACCCTTAGAATGGGAGAAAATAATTGCAAATGAAACAACTGACAAAGAATTAATCTCCAAAATACACAAGCAGCTCAATACCAGAAAAATAAACAGCCCAATCAAAAAATGGGCATAAGACCTAAATAGACATTTCTCCAAAAAAAAAAAACATACAGATGGACAACAGACACATGAAAAGATGCTCAATATCACTCATTACTAGAGAAAGGCAAATCAAACTACAATGAGGTATCACCTCACACCGGTCAGAATGGCCATCATTAAAAAAATCTACAAACAATAAATGCTGGAGAGGATGTGGAGAAAAGGGAACCTCTTGCACTGTTGGTGGGAATGTAAATTGATACAACCACTATGAAAAACAGTATCAGTTCAGTTCCATCGCCAGTTGTGTTGACTCTTTGCGACCCTGTGGAGAACAGCATGGAGATGCCTTAAAAAAAACTAGGAATAAAACTACCATATGAATACCAGACCACCTGACCTACCTCTTGAGAAACCTATATGCAGGTCAGGAAGCAACAGTTAGAACTAGACATGGAACAACAGACTGGTTCCAAATAGGAAAAGGAGTATGTCAAGGCTGTATATTGTCACCCTACTTATTTAACTTATATGCAGAGTACATCATGAGAAACGCTGGGCTGGAAGAAACACAAGCTGGAATCAAGATTGCCGGGAGAAATATCAATAACCTCATATATGCAGATGACACCACCCTTATGGCAGAAAGTGAAGAGGAACTAAAAAGCCTCTTGATGAAAGTGAAAGAGGAGAGTGAAAAAGTTGGCTTGAAGTTCAACATTCAGAAAACGAAGATCATGGCATCTGGTCCCATCACTTCATGGCAAATAGATGGGGAAACAGTAGAAACAGTGTCAGACTTTATTTTTTGGGGGCTCCAAAATCACTGCAGATGGTGATTGCAGCCATGAAATTAAAAGACGCTTACTCCTTGGAAGGAAAGTTATGACCAACCTAGATAGCATATTGAAAAGCAGAGACATTACTTTGTCAACAAAGGTCAGTCTTGTCAAGGCTGTGGTTTTTCCAGTGGTCATGTATGGATACGAGAGTTGGACTGTGAAGAAAGCTGAGCGCCAAAGAATTGATGCTTTTGAACTGTGTTGTTGGAGAAGACTTTTGAGAGTCCCTTGTACTACAAGGAGATCCAACCAGTCCATCCTAAAGGAGATCAGTCCTGAGTGTTCATTGGAAGGACTGATGCTGAAGCTGAAACTCCAATACTTTGGCCACCTCATGTGAAGAGTTGACTCATTGGAAGAGACTCTGATGCTGGGAGGGATTGGGGACAGGAGGAAAAGGGGATGGCAGAGGGTGAGATGGCTGGATGGCATCACTGACTCGATGGACATGAGTTTGAGTGAACTCTGGGAGTTGGTAACGGACAGAGAGGCCTGGCGTGCTGTGATTCATGGGGGTCACAAAGAGTCGGACACGACTGAGTAACTGAACTGAACTGATGACCAAGCAATCTCACTGCTGGGCATATACCTGAGGAAACCATAACTGAAAAAGAAGCATACACCCCAACATTCGTTCCAGCACTTTTTACAATAGCTAGGACATGGAAGCAGCCTAGATGTCCATTGATAGACGAATGGATACAGAGATTGTGGTACATATATAAAATGGAATGTTACCTGGCTTTAAAAAAGAACACATTTGAATTAGTCCCAATAAGATAGATGAACCTAGAGACTATTATACAGAGTGAAGTAAGTTAGACAAATATTGTGTATTAATACATGTGCATGGAATCTAGAAAGATGTTACTGATGAACCTATTTCAGGGCAGCAGTAGAGATACAGACATAAAGAATAGACTTGGGGACATAGTGTGGGAGGGAGAGAGCAGGACCAATTGAGAGAGTAGCATGGAAACATGCAATCTGCTGTGTGACACAGGGAGCTCAGCCCAGTGCTCTGTGACAACCTTGAGGGGTGGGAGATGGGAGGGAGGCTTCAGAGGGAGGGGACATATGTATACCTGTGGCTGATTCAGGTTGATGTATGGCAAAAAAACAGCACAATATTGTAAAGCAAACATCATACAATAAAAAAAAAATTTTTTTAAACGTGTTTGCTGCTGCTAAGTCGCTTCAGTCGTGTCTGACTCTGTGCTACCCCATAGACGGCAGCCCACCAGTCCCCGCCATCCCTGGGATTCTCCAGGCAAGAACACTGGAGTGGGTTGCCATTTCCTCCTCCAATGCATGAAAGTGAAAAGTGAAAGGGAAGGCGCGCAGTAGTGTCTGACTCTTCGCGAGCCCATGGACTGCAGCCTACGAGGCTCCTCCGTCCATGGGATTTTCCAGGCAAGAGTACTGAAGTGGGGTGCCATATTATATAGTTAACCTAAACTGAATTTAAGCCTAATAGAGTACAAAAGCACAAAATCTTCTATAGAAACTTATTTGTGATTAAACACCATTATAATTTATCAATTATATCCTTATAATACTAATTACATCATATCATTTTCTCCTTCAAATACTCTTTTCTCCCAGATATCCCCTGTCACTAAAAATTAAAGCCCAGGATTTTTAGCTTTTCATAAAGCTCTAACCTAGATGTCTTCGTCTGCTTCACCACTTAAAAATTCTGCTCTGAATTCTATGCACAGTCCATTTTAGTCTATAGATTTGGGTTTTCAGTGTTCTCAGATATATTGGGTAACTCAATTCTTCTCTGCATCAAACCAAATATCAAGGTATGACTCAAATCACTTTCTCAATAACATTTCTATAACAATTTCATCTGAAATTCTCTCTTCTTCCTCTGTATTCTCATATCACATAATACATATTCTATTGCTGAAAAATCCATGCTTCTTAAGACATCTATGATATATTTCTTTTTTGTTATCAGTAAAAGCACCTAATAGATATCCAATAAAGTTAACTCATGTAGAAGTACAACTAAACTGTGATAATAATGAGTTTATTATCTATAAGTGATTTGGTAGAGTCGTTGTCAATTGTTCAAAGTAGATGTATATATATAAAACCTTTTGATATATTTTTGAAAATTTGGCAGACGAGAAAAAGTGACATTTTCTACTCACAATGTGGAGCAATTTAATTTGCTGTATTCAAAACAGAGGTGATTTGTAGAGATGATACAGGTTTCTCTGTCATTAAGAGACCATTTTACTTTCATTTCTTTTAATTGCACTGCTAAATATAGGTAAGGTTGGGCATTTGAACAAAAGATTATTGATTGAAGAATTCTATGTAATTACAAAAAAGTAAAAACTATTTTCATCAGTTGGTGAAGTGATATATAATCACTTATATATATGCCATATTCATAAGATATTATGTTAATGAAAACTAATCAATGTATATATCAATATATATTTCAAAATTTTAATGTTGAGTGATATGTATTGTATATATATATATATATATATTTCAAAAAACATTAAAAATTAAACAAAATATATGTTTTAGATATCTCTACATAAGTATATAAGTTAAAAACTTATTTTTTAAAGGGAAAATATATGGCATAATTGAGAAGGAAAAAAAAACTATATGTTTCTATATTATTTTTACTTTGAGGTAAAAACACAAATTAAAATTTATTAATTTTTGGAGAAAGTCTAGGCATATTTCTTTTGTTATTACTGAAGAATTTCAATATTTTTGCTCCTCAAAAAATTAGTACCTATGAATGCTGTTGTTGTTATTTAGTCACTAAGTCATGTCTAATTCTTTGGGACCCCATGGTCTGTAGCCTGCCAGGCTCCTCTGTCCATGGGGTTTTCCCAGGCAAGAATACTGGAGTGGGTTCAATTTTCCTGTCCCAGGGATTGAACCCATGCTTCCTGTATTGACAGGCAGATTCTCAACCAGGGAAACCCAATGCCTATTCATACACTGAGAAAATTCTCATTTAACTCAAACACCAACCCTTTCTGTTTGTATGATAGGTGTTAATTTTGATGATTTCCCAAAGGTCACATAAGGAGTAAAAGATCCAGATCCAGATAATAAATCTGAAGGCTTGCTCCTATTCTAATGCTTCTTTTATCAAATCAGGCTCAAGCATGTTATATCTTATTTTATATTAACTGCATATAATTGTTTTTTATTGTTTTCACCAGAAGCCTAGCAAAAAACAGAGTGGAAAAGTCTATCATAATAAAGAGTGCTTAGAGAAGGAGAAAGCAGATTGGTGTCAGCGATATAAAATAGACAACAGAGTAAATGTAAAGTCTTCAGATATTTTGTACCAGTTTTTCAATTTAAAAAAAAAAAAAAATGATGGTCAACCTGGAAAGGTAGACAAACATTGTTGAGAAAAAAATTAAAAGTGAAGGTTGATAATGAGGTGATAAGGGACTTCCTTGCTATTATAAATTAGCTTAAACATCTCATGTGGCAGGGATTAAGGGTATTTGTTTAAGTGAGGCCATGGAACTGATATAGATATATATATTTATATATATATGGATATAGACGGAGTTTCCCTGGTGGTTCAGTAGTAAAGAACCCACCTGCCAATGCAGGAGATGCAGAAGACATGGGTTCTGTCCCTGGGTTGGGAAGATTCCCTGGAGTAGGAAGTGGCAATCCACTTCTGTATTCTTGCCTGGAGAATCCCCATGGACAGAGGAGTCTGGTGGGTTATAATCCATGGGGTTGCAAAGAGTCAGATACGACTGAGCAACTAAGAACACACATAAGTATGAATATATACAGTTGACCCTTGAACAGCAGAGATCCACTTGTACAAGGATTTTTTTCAATAAGTTTGTGTCACGTTATGTTGTTAGTCACTCAGTCATGTCTGACTCTTTTCCCATTGACTGTAGCCCACCAGGCTCCTCTGACCATGGAATTTTCTAGATAATACTGAAGTGGGTAGTCATTTCCTTCTCCAGGGAATCTTCCTGACCTGAGGATTGAACTCAGGTCTCCTGCATTGCAGGCAGATTCTTTACCATCTGAGTCACCAAGGAAGCCCATGTTTGTACTACAGTACTACACAATCTGCAGTTGTTTGCATTCACAGATGCAGAGCCATGGGTAAGGAGGGCTGTCAATAAAGTTATATGCAGATTTTCAACTGTGCAGAGGGTCAGCACTATTAACATTGGCTTTGCTCGAGGGTCAACTACACACACTGATTTTATCAGATATACATGATATGTATAAATAGAGAGCATGAGATTGGCAAGGAATAAAATGATAACCAATATTAATATTTTACACATATTTTTTTCACTTAATCCTCTCAATAGAGGACTAACACTAGCACAAAATGACTTAAATTATTCAAATTCACATAACTTTTGAGTAATAGAGATGGGATTCAAGCCCAGACAACTTGACTTCAGAGTCCTAATTCTCCTGCAATCTTTCTTCCTATTTTCAAAAGGCCTATTTTGAAAAGTATTTAGATCAGTGATTTTGACACCGATTCCTGGCAAATGCTGAATTGATTGTCACAGAGATGATCTGTGGGTTCCTAGAGTGTTAATTTATATGGTCGACTAAGCTGCTATGGAAAGGCCTGCCTCACCTGATATAAACACTTACAAATGCTGGACACAATATAAAAAATCACTACCCTGTACAAGGAATAAAGCAGGCACTCTTCATCACAATGCTTATAATGAACAATTTCGCCCATAATGATCAAGTGCAGCATCCATGAATTTTCTAATTAACCACAGGTGAAACCTAGTCATTTTGACACTGCCATAAATATCACTAACAACCGTGTCCCTCTTGTAAGATAAATTTCCTAGAAGGCCATCACTACAGTTGAGCAGAACACCATCATCAATTGACTTTGGGGAGATACATAAACTGGGTGCATACGATTTCCAACAAGCCAGCACAGAAATTTTAAGCTCATGCCGGACAACACAAGCGTATCAGATCATTCTGTTGAAACTAAGACCAGAGCTTGAGTGCTGAGAAATTATAGTCTAAGAACTTTGGGGAAGAGGATGTCTGACCCCACTATAAAACTGGTAGCCTCAAAAGATTTTCCTCAGTAAAAACTAGCCTAGAAAAATTGCTAACTGGCTAAGGAAAACTAAGGAGTCTATGGAAGTGGCAAAGGCTGTGAATAGAAGTAGCAAAACTCACTTATGGATGATAAAAATCCCAGGCTAGTTTCTAAATTTATTCTCTGCACAGAGTTTGCTCAGAGCAAACAACAAGAACAAAAAAGGCTCTTTAGGTCATCCACAATGCACCATAGAGAGCTGGGCATAAAGAAAAAGACCTCTTGCCAGAGATGAGTTCATATTCAAAATCACAGATCACACAGGATGACAAACCACCATGAAGGAAAAAGCCAATAGATATAAGAAAAAGATTATTAGAATCACCATAATAAAAGAATAATATTTAAAGTGTATATGATTCTTAAAATATCTATACAACTAAGGAAAATAAATGTTCTAGAAATTAAATAATACAGTCACTAAAATTTTAAAACTTAAAGTGATTTCCAGTTTTCAGTTTAAACTCCACTGTAAATGCTGAAAATAATGTTTTTTACCTTAAGAAAAATGTACAAAAAAATCCATACACTTTCCTAAAATCATGACAAAGAAACTCACAGGGCAATGAGCTAACATAACATCTGGGAAGAAACAGTTACCTGTCAACAGGGAGAAACAGAATATGAGCCCTTGCCTAGCTGAAACAGTTATCAGATAACAATAAGAAGAACTTAGCAAGAAAATAAACTGGTAGTATGTACACTGGCAGGTGAGCATGGTAAGTGCAGATGTAGGAGGAACTCACATTTTCTTTCAGTTCAGTTCAGTTCAGTTGCTCAGTCGTGTCCGACTCTTTGCGACCCCATGAATGGCAGCACACCAGGCCTCCCTGTCCATCACCAATTCCTGGAGTTCACTCAGACTCATGTCCATAGACTCAGTGATGCCATCCAGCCATCTCATCCTCTGTCATCCCCTTCTCCTCCTGCCCTCAATTCCTCCCAGCATCAGAGTCTTTTCCAATGAGTCAACTCTTCTCATGAGGTGGCCAAAGTACTGGAGTTTCAGCTTTAGCATCATTCCTTCCAAAGAAATCCCAGGGCTGATCTCCTTCAGAATGGACTGGTTGGATCTCCATGCAGTCCATGGGACTCTCCACATTTCTTTCAGCTCTTTTTAAATAACCCTCAGCAAGTGCTCCTAGAAGAGACTAGAGTTCTGTGAAAACTCACAAGCTGGTACAGAAAAGAGAAGGGAAATAGTAGCTGTGGTGGAAGTGGTACAAATCTCCAAGTTGAACAGGATACTGAAGAGTTTAATGTAGATTAACATCCATTAGAATAGATGTCTGAACAAAGAATCTCATTACAGATTAAAGGGGACTTACATAGTGATTAACCGGGCAATTGTCCAAGAAGACAAAAATCCAAACAAATGTGTAACTATCAACAGAGCTTCAAAATAGATACAATAAATGCTGATAGAGAAGAAGAAGAAATAAAATTCACACTTATAGTTGAAGATTGCAATTATCTTTCATTACGAATTGATAGAACGAGTACGTAGATATTTAGTAAGACTGCAGAACACCTAAAGAACACAACCCACTGACTTTATCTAATTTATATTTATAAATCAGTTCACCCTATATCAGAGTACACTTTTATTTTTCCAGATACACAATGAATATTCACCAAAGTAGATTATATTCTATTGGGTCCCTCTGGACCATAAAACAGACATTAACAGATTTAAAGAACTAGAAAACATTAAAAAATATGTTACTGGATCATAACAGAAAACTAGAAATCACTAACAGAAGAATATATGGAAAATCCACAAATGTTTGGAAATTAAACTTTGACAATTAAATAATACACTATCAAATAACATGGGATCAATAAATAGGTCTCAAAAGATACAAAAAAAAATTTTTTTTGCTGAATGAAAATGAAGCAAAAATTCATGGAATGAGGGGAGAATAAAATGGTGGAGGAGTAGGTGGACTTGGAGTACGTCTCTCTCCATGGATACATCAGGAATACACCTTCAGACACAGAAGTGCATGCAGAACATCAGATGGGAGCAGACAGGAGTACCTGACCAACAGTAAAGAATATATAGAACCATGCAAAAACACGTTAGGATGAAGGAACTAGGGGAAAAACAGGAGTGTTACTAAGACTGGACCTGTCCTCAGTGGGTTGGGGAACTGAAGCACGGGTCAGATCCCCACATCAGGGCAATTGTCTGAGTCAGAGGAGAAACATTCAAGTCTGAGCGTGAAACAACTGATCTGTGTCAACCTAAATGGAATGAATCAGACAGTCCTCACTGCCGCCATATGAACTCTGGACAGGGATGCATGTTCCCTGGAATGCGCAGTGGCTGGAAGGTGGAGCTTAGGGATTGTGGAGCAATCCAAGTGTGAGGGCTGCTGTTGACTGTGGAGAGACAGACCTAGGGGATGTGAGGAAGGAGATTGTGGTGGGAAATGCCTGTGGAGGAAAGCCAGGCAACCATGGAAGCAAGGTGATACTGCTGAGTCATGCATAGGAGGTGGAGCCATCACCATAGCTTCTTTCTCCCCACATGCCAGCATTGGCAGCTGAACAATAGAGAAACAGGCCCATCAAGCACCTGACACAGCGAATTAAAGAGTAGGACCCCACCCAGGGTGCCCCTTAAGTGCCTGACGTGCAGATCTACAGAGTAGGACCCCAACCGGGGGGCGGGAAGGCTCTTCTATGCACCTGATGTGTGGAACAACAGAGAAGTAACCTAGGCAAGGGAGCCTTCTAGGTGCCTGAATGGATGGAGCTATGGAGAAAGACTAGGCAAAGAGGCCTTCTGGTCACCAGCTACCAGAGGCTTGAAAAAATACTCTGATAGGACCATAACTCCTGGACCTGAGGCTGTCTGTGTTCCTGAACATTTGGCATTGCCAGGGTCCCTGCAACCCAAGAAGCTGTGCCACCTTCACGTTCAGCCCTCACTGGGACAGAGCTGCCACAGGCCAAAAAAAAAAAAGTTTTGCATGTGCGTTGCTTCTGTCACGTCCCACTCTTTGAGACCCTGTGGACTGTGGCCTGCCAGGCTTCTCTGTCGGGGGGGCGGGGGGTCTCCAGACAAGAATACTGGAGTGTATGGACCAATTCAGGTTGCCATACCCTCCTAAACCGCTATACTTCCTGCTGCCCTAGCCGCCAATGCCCCTAAATACCTGGTGCAGACAGAACCCCTGCTACCAAAGAAGCTGTACCACCTCCGCACCTGGCCCAAATAGGAGCAATCCCAAGTCCTCCAGGGTAGCCTCAGGATCAAACCCGAGTGGATGATTCACATGCAGAGGTGGATATAAAACTGCAATTGAAACCCAGGGGCAGTGTGGCTAATGAAGAAGATTCAAAACCTTCCCACCAGCTACAAGCTGTAGATTCAGTTCAGTTCAGTTCAGTCGCTCAGTCATGTCAGACTCTTTACGACCCCATGGACTGCAACACACTCTGCCCATCACCAACTCCTGGAGTCCACTCAAACTCATGTTCATCGAGTCAGTGATACAATCCAAGCATCTCACCCTCTGTCGTCCCCTTCTCCTCCTGCATTCAATCTCTCCCAACATCAGGGTCCTTTCAAATAAGTCAGTTCTTTGCATCAGATGGCCAAAGTATTAGAGTTTCAGCTTTAACATCAGTCCTTCCAATGAACACTCAGAACTGATCACCTTTAGGATGGACTGGTTGGATCTCCCTGCAGTTCAAGGGACTCTCAAGAGTCTTCTCCAACACCACCATTCAGAAGCATCAATTCTTTGGTGCTCAGCTTTCTTTATAGTCCAACTCTCACATCCATATATGACTACTGGAAAAACCAGAGCCTTGACTAGACAGACCTTTGTTGGCAAAGTAATGTGTCTGCTTTTAATATGCTGTCTAAATTGGTCATAACTTTCCTTTCAAGGAGTAAGTGTCTTTTAATTTCATGGCCATAGGCACCATCTGCAGTGATTTTGCAGCCCCCCAAAAAATAAAGTCAGCCACTGTTTCCACTGTTTCCCCGTCTATTTGCCATGAAGTGATGGGACCAGATGCCATGATCTTAATTTTCTGAATGTTGAGCTTTAAGCCAATTTTTTTCACTCTCCTCTTTCACTTTCAACTTTAGTTCTTCTTCACTTTCTGCCATAAGGGTAGTGTCATCTGCATATCTGAAATTATTAATATTTCTTCTGGCAATCTTGATTCCAGCTTGTGCTTCCTCCAGCCCAGCGTTTCTCATGATGTACTCTGCATATAAGTTAAATAAGCAGAGTGACAATATACAGCCTTGACGTACTCCCTTTCCTATTTGGAACCAGTCTGTTGTCCCATGTCCAGTTCTAACTGTTGCTTTCTGACCTGCATATAGGTTTCTCAAGAGGCAGGTCAGGTGGTCTGGTAGTCCCATCTCTTTCAAAATTGTCTGCAGTTTTTTGTGATCCACACAGTCAAAGGCTTTGGCATAGTCAATAAAGCAGAAATAGCTGTAGATTAAATCCACACAATCAACTAGTTAGACTCTGTGTCTATGAAATATGTAAAAGGATATTCAGAGCTCCCACAAAAGAAAATGCACTAGTTCTGATAGCTGTACCTTGGAGGCAAGAATACAAGTAGTAGGACCAGATTAGAATCTGAGCTTCCCCCACAGCAGGTCCAGAGACGAGTACAGTGTTGGAGGGCATTCTAGGGAGGTGAAGTGGGCTGTGACTCCCAGCAAGGGAAAGGACACTGACAGCAGTGACTCAAGAAAAATATTTTTTATTCTTATGTTTTGACTTGTTCTTGTAGTTTCTTTTGGATTTTCTTTCTTTTTCTCCCCCCAACCCTCATTGTAGCTGTCAATTTTATTGGAATTATGAAATCTAATTAATCTTTTGAGCTTCTTGTATTTTGTCTTCAATCACACTTTATTGTTATAAACCTCTGCTTCTCCATTGGGCTTCTGCAGTTCTATGGAGCTTTCCTTTTGTTTTTCTCTCTCTTCCTATTTTTTTATTTTCTCTTTTTTTATTTTTAATTTTTAATATCTACACCTATTAGCATATTTTCAACATTTATTCCTTTGTTTGCTTTTCCTACTGTTTTTTCCCTCTTGCGGTTAATCTTTAATGTATATTTATTTTCTTCAACTACCTCTATTTAAATTTTCATATCTATTCTTTCTTTCTTTTCTTTCTTTCCTTTCTTCTCAAAATATTTGTTTTGTTTTCATTGCTTTATTCCCCACTTGGCACCTTGAATTAGTTTTGTTTTCTAGTTTGTGCTTTTGTTAGTCTTGTTCTTAACTTGGTAGATATAATTTTTGGTTTCCTCTGTTCACCAGGTCAAACTATTATACTTTATTTTTGTTGGACTTTTTTATTTTGCTTATGGGTATACATGTATATATGTATATTCCATTATTTTAATTATTATTTGCTTGATTTTGTAACTGCCATTATCTGAGGTTCATCTTTGGTTGCTCATTTTTTGGGTATTTGCTTTAATCTCACTTAATGCCATAACAAATCACTTATGGAATCATCATTCCTGACCAGAGATCAAGCCCTGAGTCTTTGGAGTGGGAGCACTGACTCCAAGACCCTAGACTACCAGAGAACTAACCCCAGGGAGTATCAAATAGTGAGAACTCACAAAAAGGAAACCACTTGAATACCAGACCTGGCATCACCCGACCGCCAGTAGCAGCCTGTGCAGGACACATCATCTAAACAACAAACAAAACAAAAATACAAACCAAATCATCAGCATACAGGATTACCACCTCACTCAGCCCTGCCCATCAGAGGGGGGGAAAAAATCTCAGCACAAATCTAACCTATATAAAGCTTACGCAAACCACTGCATCAACCTTAGGAAGGCAGAAACCAAAAGAAGAAAGAATTCAACCTTGAAGCCTGGGAAAAGGAGACCTCAAACACAATAAGTTTAAAAAAATAATAATAAAAAGGCAGAGAAATACTGCACAAATGAAGGAACAAGTTAGAAACACAGAAGTCCAAATAAATGAAGAGGAAATAGGCAAATTACCTAAAAAAGAATTCAGAATAATGATAGTAAATATGATCAAAAACCTTGAAAACAGAATGGAGAAAATGCAAGAATCAATTAACAAAGACCTAGAAGAATTAAAGAACAAACATACAGAGACAAACAGCACAATTACTAAAAGTAAAAATACTTCAGAAGGAATCAATAACAGAACATCTGAAGCAGAATAGTGAATCAGTGAGCTGGAAGATAAAATGGTGGAAATAACTTCTGAAGAACAGAATAACGTAAAAAGAATGAAAAGAACTGAGGACAGTCTCAGAGACCTCTGGGACAATATCAAATGCACCAACATTCGAATTATAGGGGTCCCAGAAGAAAAAGAGAAAAAGAAAGAGTATGAGAAAATTTTTGAAGAGATTATGGTTCAAAAGTTCCCCAACATGGAAAAAGAAATAGTCAGTCAAGAGTCCCATACAGGGTAAACCCAAGGAGAAACATGC
The DNA here is from genome assembly GCF_003369695.1 of Bos indicus x Bos taurus. Lineage (NCBI taxonomy): Eukaryota > Metazoa > Chordata > Mammalia > Artiodactyla > Bovidae > Bos > Bos indicus x Bos taurus. Next base: position 33,281,372 of record NC_040085.1, on the reverse strand, counting down.
CAAGACACATACTAGTCAAACTAACAAAGACTAAACACAAAGAAGGAATATTAAAAGCAGCAAGGGAAAGCAACAAGTAACATACAAGGGAAACCCCATGTGTTTAACAACTGATCTTTCAGCAGAAACTCTTCAGGCCAGAAGGGAATGGCAGGATATATTTAAAGGACTGAAAGGGAAAAATCTATAACCAAGCAAGGATCCCAGCAAGGATCTCATTCAAAACAGACATAGAGAATAGACTTATGGACATGGGGAGAGGGGAGGAGAGGTGAGATGTATGGAAAGAGTAACATGGAAACTTACATTACCATCTGTAAAATAGATACCCAATGGGAATTTGCTGTATGTTTCAGGAAACTCAAACAGAGGCTCTGTATCAGTCTAGAGGGGTGGGATGGGGTGGGAGATGGGAGGGAAGTTAAAAAAGAGGGGATTATATGTATACCTATAGCTGATTCATGTTGAGGTTTGGCAGGTTTGACAGAAAACAACAAAATTCTGAAAAAGCAATTATCCTTCAATTAAAATAGAATAAATTTTTCAAAATTATGGCATGTAATTAAAGCAGTACTGAGAAGGAAATTTAGCATTCAATGCTTCTGTTTTTAAAAAGAAAAAGAAGAAAGATCTCAAAAGAGTATTCCGAGCTTCTACTTTAGGAACAAGAAAAAGACAAGCACTTATACCCTAAGTAATCAGAAAAAAGCAGATCATAAGGATAAAAGTAGAATGTAATGAAATTTTAAAAAGAAAAATAATAGGGATCAATTAGACAAAAAGTTAGTTCTTTGAAAAGATTAATAAAGTAGATGAAACTCTTGTAAGATTAATGAAACTTTTTACAAAATTGAAAAGAAAATGAAGACAAAATTAGCAACACCAGTAATGAAAAATAAAGCCTCACTTCAGAACTCATACACAATAAAAGATAGTAAGAGAATACTATTAAAAATGGTTTTCCATAATATGAAAATTTTGTTAAAATGGACTGATTTTAGGAAAGACACAATCTATCTAACCTTACTAAAAGACAATAGACAAATGATAAAGAAATTTAATTTGTAATGAAAAACTTATTTAAAAAAAAATCCTCCTAAGACTAGAGGTATTTAGTGGTAAACTTTATGAAACTTTTAGGGAAAATAGCACCAATGCCATACAATATCTTTCATAAAATTAAAGAGTAAAACACTTCCCAACAAATTGTATAAGATCAACACTATTATAATATTAATGCTAGACTGAGACATTATAATAAAACCACAGATCAAGATCCCTCATGAATATGGATATAAAACTCTTTGCAAACTATTTTGACAAATTTATTCCAAAAAACATATAAAAAGGATAACACATTATAAGAAAAGGGAGTTTATCCTAAGACTATAAGGCTGGTTCAAGATTCAAGAACTGATCAATAAAGTTAACAATATTAGCAGCATATTAAAAAATAAAAATCATGATCAGTTCAATAGGTGTAGAAAAACATTTGAAAAAAATTCAATATCTACTCATGAAAATAAAACCACATATTAGGAATAGAAGGAAACTTCCTTAATTTATTAAAGGACATACATAAACATATTAAACACATCATAATTTTGGTGATGGAAAGTTCTCAGCCAAGATTGGAAACAAGGAAATATAATACTGGAAGTCTTAGTTAAGATTAAAGGGATATGGGGTTGAAAAGAAACAAATTATAATGTCTCTCTTCATAAATGTGATTATCTCCATATAAAATCCCAGATATCCTTACAGATTTTGAACCAATAAGTAAATTTTTAAATGTTTCAAGATAAAAGGTTACTATATTTCTACATACTAGAAATAAGTAATAGATATTTTAAAGACAAAAACTCCACCATTTTCAATAGAACCAAAATAATAAAATACTTACATATTTACTAAAAACACAGGCAGGCTTCCATATTCTGCCCACTCTCTGCTGCACATGGTGAGGCGCTTCTCCAGGATTTTGCTCCAGACAAGCTATGGTCCTGCCCTGGAGGATCCTGCCCCTGGACCAAACCCTCTCTAGGATGGCCAAGAGTTGGAGCATCTCTTCAAGAGTTCAAGCTCTAATCCTTTGGAATGGGAGCACTGACTCCAAGACCCTAGACTACTAGAGAACTAACCCTAGGCAGCATCAAATAGTGAGAACTCACAAAGGAAACCATTTGAATACAAGACCTGCCATCATCCAACCACCAGTAGCACCCTGTACAGGATATCTCATCTAAACAACAAGCAAAACAAAAATACAAACCCAGTCAACAGCATACAGAATTACCACCTCACTCAGCCCTGCCCATCAGAGAAATAACAAACAAACAAACAAAAACTCAGCACAAATCTCACCATATATATATGAAGTTTACACAAACCAGTGGACCAACCTTAGGAATGCAGAAACCAAAAGGAAGAAAGAATTCAACCTTGAAGCCTGGGAAAAGGAGACCTCAAACACATTAATTAAAAAAAAAAAACATGAAAAGGCAGAGAAATATTACACAAATGAAGGAACAAACTGGAAACACAGAAGTTCAAATAAATGAAGAGAAAATAGGCAAACTACCTGAAAAAGAATTCAGAAGCTTTTGAGTCAGTTCTGATGAGGTGGATGAACCTAAAACCTATTATACAGAGTGAAGTGAGTCAGAAAGAGAAAGATAAATATCATATTCTAATACATATATACAGAATCTAGAAAAATGGTGCCAAAGAAGTTATTTATAGGGCAGCAATGGAGAAATAGACATAGAGAATAGACTTACAGACATGGGGAGATGGGAGGAAAGGGTGAGTTGTATGGAAAGAGTAACATGGAAACTTAAAAAAAAACACATGTAGGTTTCTATATGCTTAAAATTATGTATTTATTGAAATAAATCAAAGAAGGCCAAAATAAAGCAAAAGCTATTCTGTATTCATTGAAGACTCATTAAGAACTCACATCTCTACAAGTTAAACTAGAAATTAAATGTAATATCAAAATTCCAATGAGAATTTTTCTTTTAAATATATATCAACAATCTGATTCTAAAATTTATGTGGAAATGCAAATTAGAATAATCAAAATAACTTTTAAAAAGAATTAAAAAGTTAGTTGACATACTTTCAGATATCAAGGCTTACTAAAAAACTAGATTAATTAAGACAGCAAGCTAGTCACTAAATCATAGATCAATGGAACAAAATAGAAAACCTAGAAATTGACTCATGCAAATGTAATCAATTGATTTTTTAACCACTATATAATGGATACTAACAGATTTTTGGAGAAAGACATTTCAGTAAAGAAAGAATAATCTTTTCAACAACTGGAACTTGAAAATTGGATGTCCATATGCACAAAAGTGAATTTCAACTCATGCTTGAATCTTATAAAGTTAACTTAAAATGTAGCACAGACAAATTTAAAAAATAAAACTAAAAAATTATAGATAAAAATTCAGGGAAAATATGCATAAGCTTTGTTTAGATTAAGAATATTTAGATATAACAAAGCATGATCCATAATAAGTGGACTCTATAAAAATATAAATATTTTAGTGCCACTAAAGAGTTATAATAATGAAAAGACACAGACTGAAGCAATAACAATTCTACTCTAACAAAAAGAAATTTAACTTATGTCCACACAACACATGCATGCAAATGTTTCTAACAGTTTTATCTATAACTGCCAAAAACTGGTAACAACAAGGATGTCCTTCCCACTGAATGGTTAAGTAACCTATTTGAAATACTACTCACAATGTAATACCAATCAGAAAGCCAAAAGAAAAAAAAAGAAAACCAAAAGGAACAAACTATTGATTCATACAACATGAATGAATCGTAAACACACTTTGTAAAGTGAAAGAAACTAGATCCAAAAAAATCCACATCAAAGATTCTAAGTTTGTGCATTATTGAATTTGAATTTTGGGGCTGAGTAGTTGTGTACTGTAGAGTATTTAGGAGCAATCCTGATGCTCTTAAAGTGCTGCAATCAATTTGCTAGTAAATTTGGAAACAGCAGTGGCCACAGGACTGGAAAAGGTCAGTTTTCATTCCAATCCCAAAGAAGGATGATGCCAAAGCATGTTCAAACTATCACACAATTACTCTCATTTCCCATGTTTGCAAGGTAATGCTCAAAATCCTTCAAGATAGGCTTCAACAATACATGAACTGAGAACTTTCAGATATACTATGCAAGCTTGAAAAGAAAGCTGTCTTTAGAAAAGACAGAGGAACCAGAGATCAAATTGCCAACATCCTTTGGATCATAGAGAAAGCAAGGGAATTCCAGAAAAACAATTTACTTCTGCTTCACTGACTATGACTTTGACTGTGTGGATAAAAAAAAAAAAAAAAAAAACTGTGGAAAATTCTTAAAGAGATGGGAATACCAGACCACCTTATGTGCATCCTGAGAAACCTGTATACAGGTTAGGAAGCAACAATTAGAATCTTACATGGAACAATGGGCTGGTTCAAAATTGGAAAAAGAATACAATAAGACTGTATATTGTCACCCTGATTATTTAACTTTTTTGCAGAGTGCATCATGGGAAATGCTGGGCTGAATGAAGCTCAAGTTGGAATCAAGATGGCTGGGAGAAATATCAACAGCCTCAGATATGTAGATGACACCACCCTAATGGCAGAAAGCAAAGAGGAACTAAAAAGCCTCTTGATGAAGGTGAAAGAGGAGAGTGAAAAAACTGGCTTAAAACTCAGAATTCAAAAAACTAAGATCATGGCATCCGGTCCCATCACTTCATGGCAAATAGATGGGAAAAAGTGGAAACAGTGTCAGATTGCATTTTCTTAGGCTCCAAAATTACTCTGGATGGTGACTATAGCCATAAAATTAAAAGACTCTTGCTCCTTGGAAGAAAAGCATTGATGAACCTAGACAGCATATTAAAAAGCAGTGATGTTACTTTTCTGACAAAGGTATGTATTTTCAAAGCTATGGTTTTTCCAGTTGTCATGTACAGATGTGAGAGTTGGACCATGAAGAAGGCTGAGTGCCAAAGATGTGATGCTTTTGAACTGTGGTGTTGGAGAAAACTCTTGAGAGTCCCTTGGACTGCAAGGAGATCAACCAGTCAATCCTAAAGGAAGTCAGTCCTGAATATTCATTGAAAAGACTGATACTGAAGCTGAAGCTCTAATACTTCAGCCATGTGATGTGAAGAGCCAACTTATTGGAAAACACTCTGATTCAGGGAAATATTGAGGGTAGGAGGAGAAGGGGCAACAGAGGATAAGATGAGTGGATGGCATCATTGACTCAATGAACATGAGTTTGAGCAAACTTCAGGAGATGGTGAAGAACAGGGAAGCCTGGAGAGCTTGCAGTCCATGGGCTCAAAGAGTTGGAGACGACTGAGGACCTGAACAGCCACTGATCTCCATGCGCTAGAGGCCAGTAACACCACTTCCACTACAGTCAACAAAAATACCTCTGGACATTGCTAAATATTCCTTGCAAACAAAATTTTCCTTCATTGAGAACCAGTGGTCAGCATATTGCATATCTGTATTTCTATGACATTCCTGGAAAAAGCCAAATAAGTGAGATATAAAACAGATCAGTACTTGCCATAGATTGGGGGAAAACAAAGTGGTTAACTACAAGGGAATGTATGGGGAGACCTCAATGTGACTGTTTTGTGCCAAGACTATGTTGGTGGATATATTACTCCATGCATTTTTAAAGTTTATGCCCAAAAGAGTGAATTTTACTGTTTGTAAATTTAAAATAAAATTTTAAAAAATGTGACATAAATACATATTCAAATACAAACCAAGATATAAGAACCTAAATTTATTACAGATAATAACGAACCACAATGTAGAGAGTGGGAAAGAAAAAAACTAATTATAGAAAATGTGCTAAGTCACTTCAGCCATGTCCAACTCTTTACAACTACACAGACTGTTGCCTGCCAGGCTATACTGTTTTTGGGGATTCTCCAGGCAAGAATACTGGAATAGGTTGCCATGCCCTCCTCCAGGGGATCTTCCCAGCCCAAGGATCGAATCAACATCTCTTATGTCTCCTGCACTGGCAGGCAGGTTCTTTACCACTAACTCACCCTGGGAAGTCCCAAGGTGGAGCTAGTGGTAAAATCTGGGAAATAGTATTTTGAATAATATGAGGCTAAAGATAAAAAGAATAGTAGACAAGTAGTATACTATGCTTAATAAATTTGTTTCTCAAATGCATATGAGTTATGAGTTCTGAGGTCAATTTATGTATATAATAGGGCTGAAAAATTAAGTTAATTGCTGATAATGAGAGCCTAGTTTCTTGATGTCAGAGAAAGAAATAAAATATTAAAGAAAAAGTTTAGAATAAGACCTGTGGAGTTGAACTGTAAGTGGAAATATTATGAACTCATGGTTATTAATATACATATACAAATATTTAGATACAGAAATGAAGCTAAATATTTTCTATGTGCATGAACTTAATAGAAGTTTAGTATGTGAAAAGTTCTAGAATCAATGATACCCCAGCAGCAATGAGCACACCAAGCATTCAGATCTTAGTATTTATATAGCTCTTTCCAATAAAAAGAATTTGAGATTCCTAGAGAAGTATTGATTTCAGGTCTAGTGAAGGAAAAATACAAAATTAGTCTGGAGAATCTTATGGTTTCAAAAGGAAGATAATGTTCAGAAAGAGATGGGGACAGAAAACTATATGAAAAAGCACCAATGACCAGCCTGGAAAAATCTGAGCAATAAGATGAATAATGATAATATTAGATTAGAACCCATTTATATAATATAAATACTCATGCATGCAACTACTATAAATAATTAGATATGTAAACAGATGTGAGAGAAGGGACAGCTCTTCCTTATAAAAATAAAAAATGAAGAAAACTAAAAATTTCTACTAGGACTTTCCAACAATTATTACTGATGGCAAGATTATATGATAAAATTACTATGCAGCCTTTTGAGTAGAAATAAGATCTGGGATATTGGTATAGTGTCAAAGTATCTCTCCCCAGATAGTTATCAATATAGTACATAATGTAGAAACAGTAACATTAGAGTGTTTTAACGTGACATGCTGCTGCTAAGTCACTTCAGTCGTGTCCAACTCTGTGCGACCCCATACATGGCAGCCCACCACGCTCCCCCATTCCTGGGATTCTCCAGGCAAGAACACTGGAGTGGGTTGCCATTTCCTTCTCCAAACCATGAAAGTGAAAAGTGAAAGTGAAGTCGCTCAGTCGTGCCTGACTCTTAGCGACCCCACGGACTGCAGCCCACCAGGCTCCTCTGCCCATGGGATTTTCCGGGCAAGAGCACTGGAGTGGGGTGCCATTGCCTTCAAACCTGACATATACCATATCAAATAAGCAGTCAAAGTTAGCATCACCTAAATCAGAAAGAAAAAAATAAACATCATATATTCACATATATATGTGGAATCTAGAAATACAGTACAAATGAACCTATTTGCAAAGCAGAAATAGGTACACAGACATATAGAATAAACATATGAACACCAAGAGGGGGGAAGGGGACTGGCATAAATTGGGAAATTGGGATTGCCATATACAGACTACTATGCATACAATAGATAACTCATGAGAACCTACTGTATAGAACAGGGGAACGGAAAAAGAAGGTATGATCTGTTTGTAGGACATATATTAAGTTAACCTTAAAAATTTATTGCAATATGCATTAGGTCCAGACAAATACTCTTTGATTCCACTTATAAGAGATACCTAGAATAGTTAAATTCATAGAATCAGAAAGTACATTGGTAGATGCCAAGGGTTGGAAAGGTGCAGAGCAGGAATGGGGACAGAGTTTCAGTTTAGGAAGGTAAAAAATTCAGGAGATAGACTATGGTGAGAGTTGCACAGCAATGTGAATGTACTTAGTGCCATTGAACTTTATGGTTAAAATAGTGTGTTTTACATGATGTGACTTTAACCACAATTCTCAAAAAAGTGTTTTAAATGTTAACATCACCAGTTATGACAGCTAATGTTTTGTACCCAATGATATGATGTACTGAGAACACATCCCTTCTGTGATATTCTTATCAAAAATACGTAACTTCAACCTAATCATATGAAAACATCAGGCAAGATAAGCCTTGACATCTCATCCAGAAAAAAAAGAAAATGGTGGAGAGTAGTAATGACTTAGCTTTATGTTATTCTATTTTTTTAATTTAAATTTATTTCTTTTAATTAGAGGCTAATTACTTTCAATATTGTGTTGGTTTTGCCATACATCAATGTGAATCCGCCACGGGTGTACACGTGCTCCCAATCCTGAACCCCCTCCCACCTCCCTCCCCATACCATCCCTCTGGGTCACCCCAGTGCACCAGCCCCAAGCTTCCTGTATCCTGCATCGAACCTGGACTGGCAATTCATTTCTTATATGATATTATACATGTTTCAATGCCATTCTCCCAAATCATCCCCACCCTCTCTCTCCCACAGAGTCCAAAAGACTATTCTATACATCTGTGTCTCTTTTGCTGTCTCGCATACAGGGTTATCATTACCATCTTTCTAAATTCCATATATATGCGTTAGTATACTGTATTGGTGTTTTTCTTTCTGGCTTACTTCACTCTGTATAATAGGCTCCAGTTTCATCCACCTCATTAGAACTGATTCAAATATATTCTTTTTAATGGCTGAGTAATACTCCATTGTGTATATGTACCACCACTTTCTTATCCATTCATCTGCTGATGGACATCTAGGTTGCTTCCATGTCCTGGCTATTGTAAACCGTGCTGCGATAAACATTGGGGTACACGTGTCTCTTTCAATTCTGGTTTCCTCGCTGTGTATGCCCAGCAGTGGGATTTCTGGGTCGTATGGCAATTCTATTTCCAGTTTTTTAAGGAATCTCCACACTGTTCTCCATAGTGGCTATACTAGTTTGCATTCCCACCAACAGTGTAAGAGGGTTCCCTTTTCTCCACACCCTCTCCAGCATTTATTGCTTGTAGACTTTTGGATTGCAGCCATTCTGACTGGCGTGAAATGGTACCTCATAGTGGTTTTGATTTGCATTTCTCTGATAATGAGTGATGTTGAGCATCTTTTCATGTGTTTGTTAGCCATCTGTATGTCTTCTTTGGAGAAATGTCTATTTAGTTCTTTGGCCCATTTTTTGATTGGGTAATTTATTTTTCTGGACTTGAGCTGCAGGAGTTGCTTGTATATTTTTTGTATTAGTTGTTTGTCAGTTGCTTCATTTGCTATTATTTTCTCCCATTCTGAAGGCTGTCTTTTCACCTTGCTTATAGTTTCTTTTGTTGTGCAGAAGCTTTTAATTTTAATTAGATTCCATTTGTTTATTTTTGCTTTTATTTCCAATATTCTGGGAGGGGGGTCATAGAGGATCCTGCTGTGATGTATGTCAGAGAGTGTTTTGCCTATGTTCTCCTCTAGGAGTTTTACAGTTTCTGGTCTTATGTTTAGATCTTTAATCCATTTTGAGTTTATTTTTGTGTATGGTGTTAGAAAGTGTTCTAGTTTCATTCTTTTACAAGTGGTTGACCAGTTTTCCCAGCACCACTTGTTAAAGAGATTGTCTTTTCTCCATTGTATATTCTTACCTCCTTTGTCAAAGATAAGGTGTCCATAGGTGCGTGGACTTATCTCTAGGCTTTCTATTTTGTTCCATTGATCTATATTTCTGTCTTTGTTCCAGTACCATACTGTCTTGATGACTGTGGCTTTGTAGCAGAGCCTGAAGTCAGGCAGGTTGATTCCTCCAGTTCCATTCTTCCTTCTCAAGATTGCTTTGGCTATTCGAGGTTTTTTGTATTTCCATACAAATTGTGAAATTATTTGTTCTAGCTCTGTGAAAAATACTGTTGGTAGCTTGATAGGGATTGCATTGAATCTATAGATTGCTTTGGGTAGTATACTCATTTTCACTATATTGATTCTTCCAATGCATGAACATGGTATATTTCTCCATCTGTTAGTGTCCTCTTTAGTTTCTTTAGGTAGATATATTCCTATTTTATTCTTTTCATTGTGATGGTGAATGGAATTGTTTCCTTAATTTCTCTTTCTATTTTCTCATTATTAGTGTATAGGAATGCAAGGGATTTCTGTGTGTTGATTTTATATCCTGCAACTTTACTATATTCATTGATTAGCTCTAGTAATTTTCTGGTGGAGTCTTTAGGGTTTTCTATGTAGAGGATCATGTCATCTGCAAACAGTGAGAGTTTTACTTCTTCTTTTCCAATTTGGATTCCTTTTATTTCTTTTTCTGCTCTGATTGCTGTGGTCAAAACTTCCAAAACTATGTTGAATAGTAGTGATGAAAGTAGGCACTCTTGTCTTGTTCCTGACTTTAGGGGAATTGCTTTCAATTTTTCACCATTAAGTTTGTCATATATAGCTTTTATTATGTTGAGGTATGTTCCTTCTATTTCTGCTTTCTGGAGAGTTTTTATCATAAATGGATGTTGAATTTTGTCAAAGGCTTTCTCTGCATCAATTGAGATAATCATATGGCTTTTATTTTTAAATTTGTTAATGTGGTGTATTATATTGATTGATTTGCAGATATTGAAGAATCCTTGCATCCCTGGGATAAAGCCCACTTAGCCATGGTGTATGATCTTTTTAATGTGTTGTTGGATTCTGATTGCTAGAATTTTGTTAAGGATTTTTGCATCTTTGTTCATCAGTAATATTGGCCTGTAGTTTTCTTTTTGTGTGGCATCTTTCTCAGGTTTTGGTATTAGGGTGATGGTGGCCTCATAGAACGAGTTTGGAAGTTTACCTTCCTCTGCAATTTTCTGAAAGAGTTTGAGTAGGATAGGTGTTAGCTCTTCTCTAAATTTTTGGTAGAATTCAGCTGTGAAGCCGTCTGGACCTGGGCTTTTGTTTGCTGGAAGGTTTCTGATTGCAGTTTCAATTTCCGTGCTTGTGATGGGTCTGTTAAGATATTCTATTTCTTCCTGGTTATGTTATTCTAATTTGCACCTAGAAAACTGAAACCAGGGACAACTAATTTGATGACCCTGTGCATGTGATTGGATCACTGAGCCAGGCTTGTCAGCACTGTACTTGGCAGAGGATGAAGGTAAGCTCTCTTCTCCACTCTGCCTTTAAAATACACTGTGGGAAAGTACATGAAAAATTATTTTTTCAGGTGTACATGTGTGCTTTTCTTTCTCCACATCCTTTTAAAAATGACCCAATTCTTTTTAATCCAAGATTATTCAGGTTCATTAAAAAGACAAAACAAAACAAAAACTGTGGGACTACTGATTCTCTGAAACCTTTTAAACGTCTCAGAGGCAGGCAGAGAAGTCACGAAGCATTAGAGAAAAATTCATTTCTTTTTGTACTGACTTCAGAAGGTGAACTGAAAGTTACCTTCAATTGAATATTCACTTTCAACATCAAGGCCCAGTGAAAGACTCTGAAACTGGATTTGGATATATTTAATTAGAGCTAAGTTCTCTCAAGGACTTTAGATCCTTCTGGTAAAGATCTAATAAAATAGCGCTAGACTGAAGCATTTGGATATTTTAAGCTCCGCAAATAGCCTGTTCAATTATTAAGCCTTTCTCAGTCCCTTAAACTATAATCAATAATCCCTCCATCCCCTGGGCTCATCTCAACTCTAGAATTTATATGTCATTTAATGTATTATATCTTGACCCCACCCTTAGTATATAAGCCTGATCTCATCTACTAGACTTTATATTTCTTAAAGTCAGAGGAGTCTTATCTACCTAAACTGTCACAATGCTTTTACTAATGTCTTGTATATATTGGAGGACAGATAAAGGTCCGCTGAATAAATAAATCATCAGTAGTTTTATTACCATTTCTTGCAAGATAATTGCTATCTCTATCTCTATCTATACTTTTACTGATATCTAGTATCTACCTACCTAGATATATATAGATATATATGTAGGTATATAAATGGTATAGACACAAACCTGTATCTGAAATATTTCTTAGTATTTGATTATTGGGGGCTTCCTAGGTGGCACCAGTGGTAAAGAACCTGCCTGCCAATGCAGGAGACATAAGAGACATTAGTTTGATCCCTGGGTCGGGAAGTTTCCCTGGAGGAGAGCATGGCAGCCCATTCCAGTATTCTTGCCTGGAGAATCTAATGGACAGAGGAGCAGAGGAGACTGGCTGGCTACAGTCCATGGGGTCACAAAGAGTTGGACACAACTGATGGGACTTAGCATGCACACATTAAACTGTTGTGTCTCTAAGAATACGCAATCTCCGTATATGTAACTTAAAGTTATAGTGGTTCTGATATAATAACAGGTTTTAACTCAGATTTAGAGAGTGATGCAACAGTATTATAGCAAACATTTACACAAAGCCATGTTTTAGAAGTTTTAAATAAAAGATCAGAGGAAATTCATGTATTTGATCATTTACAAATCAATGAATTGATACTTTTGGCAAATCAAGGAATGAAATATTTAGTAAAATATGAACTCTGGAGGGAAAGAATTCCTGTTTTATTTTTTGATGTGGTTTTAGAGGCTGGAGGAGTGCTTGAAACATAACGGGATATCACTAAATTCTTCTGAAATGAAGGAATGTATGAACTCTAAAAAATAGATATAAATAGAAACAAAAATAAACAGAAAATAGATAAAATAGATATAAATAGAAAATAGCTATAGATACAAATTAAAGAACATTTTCCTGCAAACCTTCTTTATTCTCTAATAAGAAGCAATAATTATATATTGCCTGGATGGATTCTTTGCTATAAAAATGTTTTTATTAAATTTTTCTTCAAATTCCAGAAGATATTCAATTTGACCCTATCCCAATCTTAGTAAAGGAAGACAAAAGACGCTCATCTACAGAGAGAATCCAATCACTACTTTTCCACTTAGAGGTGAAAGGCTTCCTTTTGACAGACAAAGTGATTTACAATGATGATATCTGATTATAACTTTTTTTCTAATTAGGGGGTATAAGGAGTTTTTCTCTCCTCTCAGCTAGCCTGCTCTGATTTTTTATGATAAGTATAAAGGTATATCCTTTATAAAATAAAGATTGCCCTTCCCATTTGTTCACTTTTTGCATATATTATCTCTTGAGAATAGATATTGTTCTGACACATATTAATTTGGATTTCTGTAAATTCACTGATGAGGAAATATGTCACAAAACATAAGGCCCAAAATTGCACTTGTTCTGTTCAAATGGTCCTAACTAAGAACCATCTCAACTCATAGGCAACCTTTCTTTGCTTACATCAAAATATCAGAAACATTAATCAGTGTAGATATAATAAACATAATGAAACACTTCTTAAATGCTACAATTTTGATATCATTTTATACGATACACACTAGAGTGTAAAACGGAAAACTCAGTTGTTGTTCAGTAGACCTAATACCCAGCCACAGCTTTGTCAATTATTTGCTGTTTTATGCTGCCCAGAAAAGAGCCTCTTTCTACATCACTTTGCTTATCTGTAAAGAGATGGAATTATTCTCTCTCTATAAGCAGTAACAAATGCTAAAACTTATATGAATCAATACTTTTCAGTAGAATCACTAACAGTTACTAATTACATGGATATACACCATATCCTATGGTATGTTTGAATGGGTATTTGAGTACACAAATGGGGTATACCGATTTGAATGCAGAGTTCCAAAGAATAGCAAGGAAAGATAAGAAAGACTTCCTCAGTGATCAATGCAAGGAAATAGAGGAAAACAATAGAATGGGAAAGACCAGAGATCTCTCCAAGAAAATTAGAGATACCAAGGAAACATTTCAGGCAAAGATGGGCACAATAAAGGACAGAAATGATATGGACCTAAAAGAAGCAGAGGATATTAAGAAGAGGTGGCAGGAGTACACAGAAGAACCATACAAAAAATATCTTGATGAACCATATACCCATGATGGTGTGATCACTCACCTAGAGCCAGATATCCTGGAATGTAAAGTCCAGTGGGTCTTAGGCAGCATCACTACAAATAAGCTAGTGAAGGTGATGGAATTCCAGTTGAGCTATTTCTAATCCTAAAAGATGATGCTTTGAGAGTGCTGCACTCAATATGTCAGCAAATTTGGAAAACTCAGCAGTGGCCACAGGACTGGAAAAAGTCAGTCTTCATTCCAATCCCAAAGAAAGGCAATGCCAAAGAATGTTCAAGTGAAAGTGAAAGTGAAGTCGCTCAGTCGTGTCCAACTCTTTGCGACCCGTGGACTGTAGCCCACCAAGCTCCTCCATCCATGGGATTCTCCAGGCAAGAATACTGGAGTGGGTTGCCATTTCCTTCTCCAGGGGATCTTCCCGACCCAGGGATCGAACCTAGGTCTCCCACATTGCAGGCAGACGCTTTAACCTTGCACCACCAGGGAAGCCCTTAAACACAAGAATACAGTCTCTCAGAAAACCTCCTGTAGAGACACAGAACTTCAGATCCAAGTACTAACATCAAAGATTTCAAGGGAGGAAAGGAAGCCAGGTTGAAAGAAGAAAGGGGAGGAGGTGGGAGGTGGGGGGCAAAAGGGATGGTCTTACAGATGTCTCCTGCCACCTACAGATACCCAGGCATTATGGGACTTTCCCCTGGGCCTCCAGAGAAGGGAGGACTGGAACTCAGCCCTACCAGAAATCAGACCAGACCAGAACCAGAATTCGAGTTCTCTGCCAAGAGGAGGTGATCAGTTTCCAATCAAACTACCACACAACTGAACTCATCTCACACACTAGTACAGTAATGCTCAAAATTCTCCAAGCCAGGCCTAAACAGTACGTGAACCATGAATTTCCAGATGTTCAAGCTGGATTTAGAAAAGGCCGAGGAACCAGAGATCAAATTGCTAACATCTGTAGGATCAAAGAAAAGGCAAGAGAATTCCAGAAAAACATATACTTATGCTTATTAATTACGCCAAAGCCTTTCACTGTGTGGATCACAGCAAACTGTGGAAAATTCTGAAAGAAATGGGAATGACAGACCACCTTACCTACCTCCTGAGAAATCTGTATGCAGGTCAAGAAACAACAGTTAGAACCGGTCATGGAACAATGGACTGGTTACAAGTTGGGAAAGGGGTATATCAAGGCTGTATATTGTCACCTTGCTTATTTAACTTATATGCAGAGAACACCATGCAAAATCCTGGGCTGGATGAAGCACAAGCTGGAATCAAGATTGCCAGGAGAAATATCAATGACCTCAGATACACAGATGACACCACTCTTATAGCAGAAATTGAAGAGGAACTGAAGAGCCTCTTGATGAAGGTTAAACAGGGGAGTTAAAAAGCTGGCTTAAAACGGAACATTCAGAAAACTAAGATCATGGCATCTGGTCCTGTCACTTCATGGCAAATTGGGAAACAATGGAAACAGTGACATACTTTATTTTGGGGGGCTCCAAAATGACTGCAGATGGTTACTGCAGCCATGAAATTAAAGATGCTTGCTCCTTGGAAGAAAAGCTATGGTCAACCTAGACAGCATATTAAAAAGCAGAGACATTACTTTGCCAACAAAGGCCCGTCTAGTCAAAGCTGTAGTTTTTCCAGTAGTCATGTATGGAAGTGAGAGTTGGACTATAAAGAAAGCTGAGTGCCAAAGAATTGATGCTTTTGAAGTATGTTGTTGGAGAAGACTCTTGAGAGTCCCTTGGACTGCTAGGAGATCCAACCAGTCAATCCTAAAGGAAATCAGTCCTGAATATTAATTGGAAGAACTGATGCTCAAGCTGAAACTCCAGTATTTTGGCCACCTGATGCAAAGAACTGACTCATTTCAAAAGACCACGATGCTGGGAAAGATTGAAGGCAGGAGGAAAAGAGAATGAAAGAGGGTGAGATAGTTGGATGGCATCACCGACTCGATGGGCATGAGTTTGAGCAAGGTTCAGGAGTTGGTGATGTACAGGGAAGCCTGGCATGCTGCATTCCATGGGATCACAAAGAATTGGACAAGACTGAGTGACTGAATTGATACCATACTAAGTGTCATGTTTACCCTACATGGTAAAGTATCTGATATTGCAAATAAAACCCATGATGTTGTGATCAATCTTGTGAATCCACACCAACATATAATTGTTAAATGTTTGCTGTTTCCAATATTCTTTGTAGCTGACCCTCCAAGGTAAGGAGCAGCAAGGTAAGTAGCTGACCCTCCAAGGTCAGGAGCAGTGGCTGCGCTTTGCTGGAGCAGCCATGAAGAGATACCCCAGGTCCAAGGTAAGAGAAACCCAAGTCAGACGGTAGGTGTTGCAAGAGGGCATCAGAGGGCAGACACACTGAAACCATAATCACAGAAAACTAGTCAATCTAATCACACTAGGACCACAGCCTTGTCTAACTCAAAGAAACTAAGCCATGGCTGTGGGGCCACCCAAGATGGGTAGGTCATGGTGGAGAGGTCTGACAGAATGTGGTCCACTGGAGAAGGGAACAGCAAACCACTTCAGTACTTTTGCCTTGAGAACCCCATGAACAGTATGAAAAGGCAAAATGATAGGATACTGAAAGAGGAACTGCCGAGGTCTGTAGGTGCCCAATATGCTACTGGAGATCAGTGGAGAAATAATTCCAGAAAGAATGAAGGGATGGAAGCAAAGCAAAAACAATACCCAGTTGTGGATGTGACTGGTGATAGAAGCAAGGTCTGATGCTGTAAAGAGCAATATTGCATAGGAACCTGAAATGTTAGGTCCATGAATCAAGGCAAATTGCAAGTGGTCAAACAGGAGATGGCAAGAGTGAACGTCAACATTCTAGGAATCAGTGAACTAAAATGGACTGGAATGGGTGGATTTAACTCAGATGACCATCATATCTACTACTGCAGGCAGGAATCCCTTAGAAGAAATGGAGTAGCCATCATGGTCAACAAAAGAGTCTGAAATGCAGTACTTGGATGCAATCTCAAAAATGACAGAATGATCTCTGTTTGTTTTCAAGGTAAACCATTCAGTATCACAGTAATCCAAGTCTATGCCCCGAACAGTAATGCTGAAGAAGCTGAAGTTGAATGATTCTATGAAGACCTACAAGACCTTTTAGAACTAACACCCAAAAAAGATGTCCTTTTCATTATAAGGGACTGGAATGCAAGAGTAGGAAGTCAAGAAACACCTGGGGTAACAGGCAAATTTGGCCTTGGAATATGGAATGAAGCAGGGCAAAGGCTAATAGAGTTTTGCCAAGAGAACGCACTAGTCATAGCAAACACCCTCTTCCAACAACACAAGAGAAGACTCTACATATGGACATCACGAGATGGTCAACACCTATATCAGATTGATTATATTCTTTGCAGCCAAAGATGGAAAAGCTCTATACAGTCAGCAAAAACAATACCGGGAGCTGACTGTGGCTCAGATCATGAACTCCTTATTGCAAAATTCAGACTTAAATTGAAGAAAGTAGGGAAAACCACTGGACCACTCAGATATGACCTAAATCAAATCCCTTATGATTATACAGTGGAAGTGAGAAATAGATTTAAGGGACTAGATCTGATAGATAGAGTGCCTGATGAGCTATGGATGGAGATTCGTGACACTGTACAGGAGACAGGGATCAAGATCATCCCCATGGAAAAGAAATGCAAAAAAGCAAAATGGCTGTCTGAGGAGGCCTTACAAATAGCTCTGAAAAGAAGAGAAGTGAAAAGCAAAGGAGATAAGGAAAGATACAAACATCTGAATGCAGAGTTCCAAAGAATAGCAAGAAGAGATAAGAAAGCCTTCCTCAGTGATCAATGCAAAGAAATAGAGGAAAACAACAGAATGGGAAAGACTAGAGATCTCTTCAAGAAAATTAGAGATACCAAGGGAACATTTCATGAAAAGATGGGCTTGATAAAGGACAGAAATGTTATGGACCTAACAGAAGCAGAAGATATTAAGAAGAGGTGGCAAGAATACACAGAAGAACTATACAAATAAGATCTTCACAACCCAGATAATCACGATGGTGTGATCACTGACCTAGAGCCAGACATCCTGGAATGTGAAGTCAAGTGGGCCTTAGAAAGCATCACTATGAACAAAGCTTATAGAGGTGATGGAATTCCAGTTGAGCTATTTCAAATCGTGGAAGATGATGCTGTGAAAGTGCTGCCCTCAATATGCCAGCAAATTTGGAAAACTCAGCAGTGGACTGGAAAAGGTCAGTTTTCATTCCAATCCCAAAGACAGGCAATGCCAAAGAATGCTCAACTACTGCACAATTGCACTCATCTCACACACTAGTAAAGTAATGCTCAAAATTCTCCAAGCGAGGCTTCAGCAATACATGACTGTGAAATTCCAGATGTTCAAGCTGCTTTTAGAAAAGGAAGAGGAACCAGAGATCAAATTGCCAACATCCGCTGGATCATCGAAAAAGCAAGAGAGTTCCAGAAAAACATCTATTTCTGCTTTATTGACTATGCCAAAGCCCTTGACTGTGTGAATCACAAGAAACTGTGGAAAATTCTTCAAGAGATGGGAATACCAGACCACCTGATCTGCCTCTTGAGAAACCTGTATGCAGGTCAGGAAGCAACAGTTAGAACTGGACATGGAACAACAGACTGGTTTCAAATAGGAAAAGGAGTGTGTCAAGACTGCATATTGTCACCCTGTTTATTTAACTTCTTTGCAGAGTACATCATGAGAAACGCTGGGCTGGAAGAAGCACAAGCTGGAATCAAGATTGCTGGGAGAAATATCAATAACCTCAGATATGCAGATGACACCACCCTTATGGCAGAAAGTGAAGAGGAACTAAAAGCCTCTTGATGAAAGTGAAAGAGTTGAGTGAAGAAGTTGACTTAAAGCTCAAAATTCAGAAAACGAAGATCATGGCATCTGGTCCCATCACTTCATGGCAAATGGATGGGCAAACAGTGGAAACAGTGTCAGACTTTATTTTGGGGGGCTCCAAAATCACTGCAGATGGTGATTGCAGCCATGAAATTAAAAGACGCTTACTCCTTGGAAGAAAAGTTATGACCAACCTAGATAGCATATTGAAAAGCAGAGGCATTACTTGCCAACAAGGCTATGGTTTTTCCAGTGGTCATGTATGGATGTGAGAGTTGGACTGTGAAGAAAGCTGAGCGCCGAAGAATTGATGCTTTTGAACTGTGGTGTTGGAGAAGACTCTTGAGAGTCCCTTGGACTGCAAAAAGATCCAACCAGTCCATTCTAAAGGAGATCAGTCCCAGGTGTTCATTTGAAAGACTGATGCTAAAGCTGAAACTCCAATACTTTTGCCACCTCATGCAAAGAGTTGACTCATTGGAAAAGACTCTGATGCTGGGAGGGATTGGGGGCAGGAGGAGAAGGGGATGACAGAGGATGAGATGGCTGGATGTCATCACCTATTCGATGGATGTGGGTTTGGGTGAACTCTGGGTGTTGGTGATGGACAGGGAGGCCTGGTGCTTCAGTTCTTGGGATATCAAAGAGTTGGACACGACTGAGCGACTGAACTGAACTGAATATTCTTTGTAGTGTATTTAATGGGTTTAATAACTATTTATCTGATAAATCTGGATAGGGAGGTAAGTTTAGTTACCCAGTCATTTTCAATTCTTTGCAGGCTCATGGACTGTAGTCCGCCTGGAATTTTCCAGGCTAGAATATTGGAGTGGGTTGCCATTTCCTACTCCAGGGCACTTCTCAACCCAGGGATTGAACTTAGGTCTTGTGCTTGTTTTTATTCCAATTCTGATGATGCAGAAACTCAAGTTCCAAGATGGTAAGCAAGATAAAACTGCAGAGTATGTAAGCAAGGAGCCAGGACTGGTTCCCATGAATCCTAGAGCTCTTTTCACTCTAATCCATCTCCTGTGTTCAATTTTTTAAAGAGTCCTTTTCAAGGAAGCAATAAACAGTCTCATAGTTATATCAACTTATTTATGCCCCTTGCCAAATTATGGATTTGAAGAGCAGGAAGATGGGATTGTGACAATATCCACATTCTTTTCTACCAGCTCATCTGACAGCTTCCTTACATCTTGACACCAACCCAAGCAGTCCACACAGAATTGCACAATTAGTGGCAACATTAATTAGGATTTAAGCTTGGATTAAATTTGGTTTTTCTTCAGAAATGCCTTGATATTTAGGGTTAAAAAAATAATGTGAACTTTATATGTCTTTGAGTCAACTTTGGAGGACAAATGTTAGTGATAGAAAATGGAGGGACTTTTTGGAAGCCCAGTGGTTAAGATTTCACCCTCCAGTACAGAGGGTGCAGGTTTGATCTCTGATTGGGGAGCTAAGATCCCACATGCCTCTCAGCCAAAACACCAAAACATAAAACAGAAGCAATATTATAACAAGTTCAATAAAGACATTTTAAATAGTCCACACTAAACAAATAAACAAACAAAAAAACTTTAAAAAAGGAAGGAAAGAAAGCTTAATGGTTAGTTTGATCTATATTTAAATTGCAATGTTACAACTTATAAGCTGTCTTTGGAGAAGGCTAATATTATTTTAACACAATTTTCTTATTGTGAAATGAAGGTAATTCCAATCACACAGGTTTTAGTCTGCCCAAATTTTTAAGGTGGGTGTATAGTAGGAAAAAAAAAAACAAAAAAACAGGCCAGTCTTAATTAGATTTAGAAAACTACATTAAACTGACTTAAATGGGCTTCATCAATAAAGTCCTTGATAGCATCTTTAATATATTAACATAAATTATAAACGCTAATAATGAGATAATATATGTAACATTCCCTACATATTTTCTACCAGAAAACACTGTGCCCTTATTTTGAAAATATTGTACTGCAGCCTATTGTCTCTCTGTAACTGATACAGATTTTAAGAAGACCAATACACATATAAGAGGATTTAGAAATATTTAAATAATAGTGCTTAAGCAAACTCTTGATTACCTACAGGGTGCAGGTGTAGAAATATCCCTGCTGCTGGGTGTGCTTCTTCATTCTTCTCATTCTTTGTTGTGTGTCTTAGGGGAAGAAAAGCACTTTTAGGTAATTGTGCTCTACTGTTATTATTGGGCATACTTCTTGAATGATGCTTTTTGAAGAAGCAACAACACAGCAATTATAGCATGAAAAATAAAAAGGAATCAGTTCAGTTCAGTCGCTCAGTCATGTCTGACTCTTTGTGACCCCATGGACTGCAGCATGCTAGGCTTCACTGTCCATCACCAACTCCCAGAGCTTGTTCAAACTCATGTCCATTGAGTTGATGGTACCATCCTCTGTCATTCCCTTCTCCTCCCCCCTTCAATCTTTCCCAACATGAGGGTCTTTTCAAACAAGTCAGTTATTTATATAAGGTGGCCAAAGTATTGAAGTTTCAGCTTCAGCATCAGTCCTTCCAATGAATATTTAGGACTGATTTCCTTTAGGATGGACTGGTTGGATCTCCTCACAGTCCAAGGGACTCTCATGAGTCTTCTCCAACACCACACTTCAAAAGCATCAATTCTTCGGTGCTCAGCTTTCTTTATAGTACAACTCTCACATCCATACATGACTATTGGAAAAACCATAGCTTTCACTAAATGGACCTTGGTTGGCAAAGTAATGTCTTTGCTTTTTAATATGCTGTCTAGGTTGGTCATAACTTTCCTTCCAAGGAGTAAGTGTCTTTTAATTTCATGGCTGCAATGATTTTGGAGCCCCCCAAAATAAAGTCTGTCACTGTTTCCATTGTATCTCAATTATATTTACCATGAAGTAACGGGACGGGATGCCATGATCTTTGTTTTCTGGTTGTGGAGCTTTAAGCCAACTTTTTACTCTCCTCTTTCACTTTCATCAAAAGGCTCTTTAGTTCTTCTTCACTTTCTGCCATGAGGGTGGTGTCACCTGCATAGTTGAGGCTATTGATATTTCCTGCAGCAATCTTGATTCCAGCTTGTGCTTCCTCCAGCCCAGCATTTCTCATGATGTACTCTGCATATAAGTTAAACAAGCAGGGTGACAATATACAGCCTTGATGTACTCCTTTTCCTATTTGGAACCAGTCTGTTGTTCCATGTCCAGTTCTAACTGTTGTTTTGTGACCTGCATACAGGTTTCTCAAGTGGCAGGTCGGGTGGTCTGGCATTCCCATCTCTTGAAGAATTTTCCAAAGTTTGTTGTGATCCACACAGTCAAAGGCTTTGGCATAGTCAATAAAGCAGAAATAGATGCTTTTCTGGAACTCTCTTGCTTTTTGATGATCCAATGGATATTGGCAATTTTATCTCTTGTTCCTCTGCCTTTATTAAAACCAGCTTGAACATCTGGAAGGTCATGGTTCATGTACTGTTGAGGCCTGGCTTGGAGAATTTTGAGCATTACTTTGCTAACATGTGAGATGAGTGCAATTGTGCAGTAGTTGAGCATTCTTTGGCATTGCCTTTCTTAGGGATTGGAATGAAAACTGACCTTTTCCTGTCCTGTGGCCACTGCTGAGTTTTCCAAATTTGTTGGCATATTGAGTACAGCACTTTCAAAGCATCATCTTTTAGGATTTGAAATAGCTCAACTGGAATTCCATCACCTCCACTAGCTTTGTTCATAGTGATGCTTTCTAAGGTGCACTTCCTTCACATTCCTGGATGTCTGGCTCTAGGTGAGTGATCACACCATTGTGATATCTGGGTCATGAAGATATTTTTTTGTACACTTCTTCTCTGTATTCTTGCGACCTCTTCTTAATATCTTCTGCTTCTCTTACATCCATACCATTTCTGTCTTTACTGAGCCCATTTTTGCATGAAATGTTCCCTTGGGATCTCTAATTTTCTTGAAGAGATTTCTAGTCTACCCCACTCTGTTGTTTTCCTCTATTTCTTTGCACTGATCACTGAGGAAGGCTTTCTTATCTCTCCTTGCTATTCTTTGGAACTTTGCATTCAGATGCTTATATCTTTCCTTAGTTTCCTTTGTTTTTGGTTTCTCTTATTTTCACAGCTATTCATAAGGCCTCCTCAGACAGCCATTTTGACCTTTTGCATTTCTTTTTCTTGGGGATGGTCTTGATCCCTGTCTCCTGTACAATATCACAAGCCTCCATCCATAGCTCATCAGGCACTCTGTTTATCAGATCTAGTCCCTTATCTATTTCTCACTTCCACTGTTTAATCATTAGGGATTTTATATAGGTCATACCTGAATGCTCTAGTGGTGTTCCCTACTTCTTCAACTTAAATCTGAATTTGGCAGTAAGGAGTTCATGATCTGAGCCACAGTCTGCTCCTAGTCTTGTTTTTGCTGACTATATAGAGCTTCTCCCTCTTTGGCTGAAAAGAATATAATCAATCTGATTTTGGTGTTGGCCATCTGGTGATGTCCATGTGGAGAGTCTTCTCTTGTGCTGTTGGAAGAGGGTATTTGCTACTACCAGTGTGTTCTCTTGGCAGAACTCTATTAGCCTTTGCCCTACTTCATTCCATATTCCAAGGCCAAATTTGCCTGTTACCCCAGGTGTTTCTTGACTTTTTGCATCCCAGTCCCCTATAATGAAAAGGACATCTTTTTTGGGTATTAATTCTAGAAGGTCTTGTAGATCTTCATAGAACCATTCAACTCCAGCATCTTCAGCTTTACTGGTTGTGGCATAGACTTGGATTACTGTGATATTGAATGGTTTGCCTTGGAAATGAACAGAGATCATTCTGTCATTTTTGAGATTGCATCCAAGTACTGCATTCTGGACTCTTTTGTTGACTAGGATGACTACTCCATTTCTTCTAAGGGATTCTTGCCCACAGTAATATATGTAATGGTCATCTGAGTTAAATTCACCCATTCCAGTTCATTTTAGTTTGCTGATTCCTAAAGTTCAACATTCAGAAAACAAATATTATGGCACCCTGTCTCATCACTTCACAGCAAATAGATGGAGAAACAGTGGAAACAGTGTCAGACTTTATTTTTTGGGGCTCCAAAATCACTGCAGATGGTTACTGAAGCCATGAAATAAAAAGATGCTTACTCCTTGGAAGAAAAGTTATGATCAACATAGATAGCATGTTAAAAACCAGAGACATTACTTTGTCAACAAAGGTCCACCTAGACAAGGCTATTGTTTTTCCAGTAGTCATGTATGGATGTGAGAGTTGGACTGTAAAGAAAGTTGAGGGCCAAAGAATTGATGCTTTTGAACTGTGGTGTTGGAGAAGACTCTTGAGAGTCCCTTGGACTGCTAGGAGATCCAACCAAAATCCATCCTAAAGGAAATCAGTCCTGAATGTTCATTGGAAGGACTGATGTCGAAGGTGAAACTCCAATACTTTGGCCACCTAATAATAAGAGCTGACTCATTTGAAAAGACCCTGATTTGGGGAAAGATTGAAGGCAGGATGTGCATGGGATGACAGAGGATGAGGTGGTTGGATGGCATCACCGACTCAATGGACCCGAGTTTGAGTAAACTCTGGGAGTTGGTGATGAACAGGGAGGCCTTGCATGCTGCAGTCTATGGGGTCACAAATAGACACGACTGAGTGACTGAATTGAACTGAACTGAACTGAACTTATTCCTAAAATCGTGATGTGTCTGTGTTAAGTCGCTTCAAATTGTGTCCAACTCTTTGCGACCCTATGGGCTGTAGCCCACTCATATGGCTCCTCTGTCCATGGAATTTTCCAGCAAGAATACTGGAGTGGGTTTGCTGTGCCCTTCTCCAAGTGATTTTCCCAACCCAGGGACTGAACCCGAGTCTCTTACATCTACTGCAGTGGCAGGTGGGTTCTTTACCATTAGCACTACCTGGGAATTATAAATACTAAATCCCCACAACAACCATATAAATTACACATGCTTGTTATCCCATATTAGCAATGTAGAATCTGAGCCCTAGAGGAATTAAGTGGAGCCATGGCTTAAATTATCAGCTGTGTATTAATTACTTACTACTCTATAATAAATTATCCCAGAATTTAGTAACTGAAAAAGAATTACCTGAAACTTTCAATGGGTTAAGAATCAGACAGTGGCTTAGCTGGGTGTTTCTGATAAGGGTCCTTCAAGAGCCTGCAATACAGGTGTCAGCTGGGACTTCAGTTTTCCCAGGAATTGTCTATAGCAAGATCTCTTATAGATTCACATATATGGCTTCTGGCAGGTCTTAGAAGATCTACTTCCAAGCTTGCTCACATGAAACTCTCCCCAGAGCTGCCTCAAACCCTGGCAAAGTCCTTCAGGTTGGGCAATCCAAGAGAGTAAGAAAAAGCACCATGACACATGCCAAAGACTTTTTATAACCTCATTTTGGAAGCAGCATCCCATCATTTCTTCCATATTCTGTTCCGAAGCAAGTCAGCAAATCCAGTGTGCACTCAAGGGGAGAGGGTTTCATAAAAGCCTGAATACTAGGAACTAAGGACTCTTGGGGGCTAATTTAGAGGATGCCCACCATAGTGTGCATTACCTCTGAAACTATATCCTCAGCGAAAACACTCTATCACCTTTCTCCAAATTTTTAAACTCTGAAGTTCTCCTGTTTGGATTTTTCTAACTACACAATCATAGACCTATAATAACACAAGACAAGCAGAATAGCTAATTCCTCATTTTTTGCTTAGTTGATAACTGTCCTTTATAAAAGATGAACAAGTATGCAAAAGCTAGCGAGTTCAATCTTCCTGAAGCATGTATTTTTTCAGTGTATAGCAGCTCCCTGCTATTAAGATAAGAAATAAAGTGAAACTGAGCTTTCAACCTTGCCTATGAGGCAAGCTTTTTTCCCTCTGCTACTCTCTTTGTGAAATGTAGATGCAAGAGTAAAATCAATGCTTCTTCTATAACAAAACCTGAGTGAATGCATGGTGCCTACATTTAGAAACCCCAGTGCATACATTTTTCATCTTTATTTTATTATATATAATAAATTTAAACTTAGGAAGCTAAGTTACAAAGTTATTTTATTTCTACATGTGTGATACAATTTTATTTTGTGAGCAATTAGTTTTTCATGTACTCTGATTTGTTAATGGAAAACTAATTTATTTCCTACCTAGTACAGAAAGGGGGGAAAAATCAATTCTACAAAGGTAGTGAAATTTTAATAATTTCTTTTTCAAAACAGTAAAGGAAACTCAATTTCATAAATATTTAAATCCTACTTTCCTTTAAAAAAGTAATGACTCTAAGCAATGGTATTCAAACACCCTGCTCTATCTCAATTCTTGTTTGGTTTACCAAGGATTTAGATTTTCTTCAAAGAAATAATTAGTTTCATTTAATCGTTTCTTAACCTTGAAAGAATAATCATACTAGCATTATATAACATAAAAATAAAATGTGAATCAATATTTTACCAATAATCTAGAAAAGTGTAAAAAAAAAAGCTTAGAGGACTTATGAGAGTGTGTCAGACTTGATTTCACTTTTCAATTAAATTTTGATCAAAAATATATAAACATACTTTAAAAGGCAAATAGCACTACCAAGTTTATAACAGAATGTAGCTATTTCCTATTTCTCTCTTCCCAGTCTATCAGTCTTATTCTCCAAACAGAGGGAATATCCCCTAACACACCTTTAGTCGTCTCTTCAGGCTTTTAACATTCCTGTGTGCTGCTTCTTATGTTTTCGATTTTAGGCAGTTACTTAGTTTTAAATGGAAAATGAGAATTTGTTCTTTTACAAATAACACTCACCCTACAGACAGAAACACAAGCACGTGGACACAGGTACATAGTCCCTCTAGCTTCCTAATGTAGTTATATTGTGACATTTGACTAAAGCAGTGTGCAGTGCTTCCAAAGTTCTGATTAACAGTGAGACTAAGTGGTATACTATGATTGCAACTCTTTGACAACACTGTGTTTCTCCTGAAGAAAATAATTGCTGTATTACTTTTCATTTCCTATCCCATAAATTCAGATGCATTTACAAATTCCTGCTAGTATGCTTTGAGCTACATAAATGTGTATGATATATCTACTTGGACATACGTAGGATGATGTGTAGTGTTTTTGTCACTTCAGTCTTATTTCTTCAGGTTCCACTCAGAAATTGTTTCATTCAGGGAAAATTTTTATCTGCAACTGCCAAAATTTGTCAGGACAAGATGCTAAGTTATAAGCCATACAACATTATATTCAGATGTATTATGTGTGTGGCATTGCGTATACAAGTAAATGCCCTTAAAACACAGGAATTCAGATAAATTGAATTTTTGCACAATCTTTATCAAAAAAAATTTGTCATGTATTTAAAATTATGAATTCTATATTATCCAGTACATTCCTGACTGAAGAGAATTTCCGTTTCTTTCTGTGTTTTGATGAGAATTGTATGCTCCGCTTACAATTTACATGCATGATGTTTGATAGATTTTTCTGCCTCTGTAAATTTCACATCCTCCATCTCCTTCCGTACCTAGACCCTTCTGGTGTCAGTTGTAAAAGAACACACTCTTACTGTGATAAACCTCTAGCTCTGAACTTTGATGCCACTAAGGCAGTTAGCATAATGGTAAGAGGAGAGTACTAGAAGCTATTCTTACACTTGCAGCTGGCAAAACTTTAAATACACATGAAAATGACATAAGCCTCATAAATAAATCCTTGGTTGTATTAGTCACCCAGTCATGTTCGACTCTTTGTGATCCCATGGACTGTAGATCTCCAGGCTCCTCTGTCTATGGAATTCTCCAGGCAAGAATACAGGAGTGGATTGCCATTCCCTTCTTCAGGGGGTCTTCCCAACCTAGGAATCAAACCCAGGTCTCCTACATTACAGATGGATTAGTCACCATCAGGGAAGCTATCAGGGAAGCCCTAAATATATCCTACTAACAGCTTCTTCTCAGCTGAATCCCAAAAATGCCTCCAGCCAAATTGTTCAAGCACTATGCACAAGAAAATGTTAGTGTTAACCAACATTGGTTATCTTTCTTTCAGATTTTTACAAAATCATTTGGTGATGCTACCACAGTGTTAGGGCCCTTTCCATCCACTGAAACAGGGACTTGTGCAAATGAGGGATTCTAAAGTTGAAGATTTCATTGACTTTTAGTAAACCCACTGATCCCCCACCCCCTGCCATTTTTATTAAGCAGATGTACTAGGGGCTTCCTGAGAAAAGATCAGGGAAATTTAACACTTGAGTCCTTGCATGTCTAAAGATGCCTTCACCTTTACATGTCATTATTAGTTGGTTGTGCACAGAATTCTAGGTTGAAAATCATTTTCCCTCAGAACTTCAAGGGTATATCAAGAAGTTCAATGTCATTCTAAATCTAGATCCTTCTATGTGATCAGTTATATATATATATATATTTTTTTTTTTTTCTTTCAGGATGATTTTAGGACTTGTTGTAGGTTGAATTGTATCCTCTTAAAATTCATATGTGAAGTCCTTATCCCCATTATTTCAGAATATGACCTTATTTGGAAGTAGTGTCATTATGAATATAATTACTGAAGTCAATAGGGTCGGCTCTAATCCAATATGGTTGATGTTCTTATAGAAAGTGAAAATTAGAACACAGAGATAAACACAGATGGGGGCAGATAATATGAAAAGAAGCCAAGCAGAGAGGCCTATAACTGGTCCTTCCCGCAGAGCCCTTGAAAGAAACCAGTTCTGCCAATACCTTGATCTTGTGCTTCTAGCCTCCCAAAGGAAAGACAATACATTTTTTTAAAGTAATAAATACAGAAGCTTCTCTTGATTTTCAGTGTTCTAAAATTGGATCATATGAGATTTTACTTTTTATTTTTTTCTGATGTCCCTTTTAATATGGAAATACATAACCTTCAATTTGAGTTTTTTTTTAATGTTTTTAATAAGCTGTTACCCTCAACTTTCTGGGGTTTTTTTTTTTTTTTTCCTGAAATTTATGTTCACATGTGAATTGAAATTCTTGGTTTAATCCTTTAAATTTATAGATTGAAACTTATGTGTTCTATATCATTGTCTTTTTTTTTTTTTTTAACCACTTACTGAGTAGTTTCCTCAATTTTACATTCTAGCCCTTCTTTGAATATATTTCTACTGTATTAGTTCCAATCTCTAAGTCTTGTTTCCTAACTGTTCCTTCTTTCACATCATCTTGGGTTTGTTGCTGTATCTTCTTTTCCTTTTTTTTTTTTTTTTAATTTTAAATTCAGAAGACAGGAGGCTTGGATTGGGATCAGTTTGGCAGATCTAACTGGTCTTGGCTTTTTTTCGCTCATGTATGGGTGATCAGCTACTGAGTGATTTAGGGATATTTTTCTGCTTCACATGTTACTTCATACTCATACTTCAACTTCCAACAGGCCAGTCAAAAATTGTTCACATGAAGCTGGGCACCATTTCTCTCCACGGATATGCTGTTGAGTGCTCTGGATTACGTTTGGATCTCTAACACTCCACTGAAATTCTCTTGTGTAAGGTACCAGTGGTTTCATGTTGCTAAGTAAAATGATGCTATCATAATCTTATCTTACTTAAACTATCCGGAGTTGCTCAAATATTTTTATTTAATTTTTTTTTTTTTTTTAATGTTGAATCCAGTTAGAAGGACTACATTTTCTAATACATCTCTGGGTGATCCCTGTAAGTCTCCTTTGCTGGTTGTTCCTTATTATTATATCTTTAAATATTGATGTGCAACAGACTTTAGTCCTTTAGAGTTCTTACCTTTTTAATTTATGCTATGTTCTTTTGTCATATCCAGTTTCAGAACTTGGGAAAATCCTATTAACTGGATGACCTCCAAATTTATCTCCAACCCAGTTTTCTCCCCTAAACTCCAGACTCTTACATCCAGTTGCCTACCCAACATGTCAACTCGAATGTCCAAGAGCGTTCTCAGAGTTACATTTATAGATTGAGCTCCTTAGAGTCCCACGGCTCAAGCCTATTCCTCTTGCAGCCTTCCCCATTTTCTACAATGGCACCCTCACTTTTCATTTCTCAAACAGAAAACTTTGCAATCCACCATGACTTTTCTATTTCTTTACAGTTAATATCTAACCAATCACTATAACCTGTTGGTGCTAACTTCAAAATATATCCATAATCTCACTATTTTTCTCAATATCAATTCTATATTCCCAGTGAAGTCATCGTGTTATTTTTCTAAATTATAGTAATAGTCTCCTGAATGTTCTTATTCCAGCTTTGCCCAACTCCCATCATTGTCTATTCATAAAGCATCCAGAATAATTTCTTTAAAATATGACCAATACCATGTCACTCATTTGCTCACACTTTGGTAGTATCTTCTCAACTCATTGAAAGTGGTAGTCAATTTACATTATTTTTTAATCTTTTTTGAGATATAATTGACATATACCCTTGTGTAAGTTTAAGGTGTAAAATGTTGATTTGATACATTTATAGATTGCAACATGATTACCACTGTTGTGTTAATTAATACCTTCATCATGTCACATAATTATTTCTTTTCTGTAGTGAGAACAATTAAGATCTAGTCTCTTAGCAATTCTGAAGTTTATAATACAGTATTGTTGATTTAATCACTATGCTGGTGACTGGAACTCTAGGATTTATTTGTCTGTTAGTTAAAAGTTTATATCCTTAAACAAATCTCCTCAATTCCTCTCCAACCTCTGGTAGTCACGATTCTGCTCTTTTTACAAGTTGTTTTGTTTTGTTTTTAAGATTCCACATATAAATTATAGCTCATAGCATATTTGCCTGTTTGGTTTATCTCACTTAGCTTAATCCCCTCAAGGTTCATCTATGTCCCTTTACAGTATCATGAAAAAAAGTAAGTTTCCAAGGACTACATCTTACATATAATGTAAAACTTACATAAAGTCATAAAAGAGGACCAGAGTAAACTTTGGAAGACCTAGATCTAGTCCATGTTTATAAATAGGAAAAGCCTTATAAGAGAGAATAAAATATCTCCAAAAATTGATCTGCTTTTTTTCTGGTTAAAACCTTTAATAGATAAAAGAGAAAAGTGACAAAAATAATCAAGCCCTCTGAAAAATAATATCAAGGATGATATCACATGTTAAAATCTAATATAAACTTATATCACTAAAATATTGAATTATTAACAGAGTGGTATAATACTGACCAATGCAAGAAGAGAGAGACTGGAAATAAACTACAAAAAGTTTATGCATGACAAAAGTATATATTGTTTTCCATCAAGAAAAGAGTATGCCAATTCATACACTTATAACAAATTCAGATAGATTATGGACTTAAGTACAAAAGACAAAAGTAGGGAAGGTAAAAATTTTTAACTCTTAGACATTACACCACAAAACTCCTAGAAGAGATCATAGGCAAGACAACCTCTATCATAAATTGTATCAATGTTTTCTTAGGTCAGTCTTCCAAGGCAATAGAAATAAAAGCAAAAATAAACAAATGAGATGTAATCAAACTCATAAACTTTTATTAAAAAAAAAGAAAGACAGCCTACGGAATGGTAGAATATAAGCTGATATGGCCACTATGGAAAACAGTATGAAGATTCCTCAGAAAACTAGAACTAGGATTACCATAGGATCCAACAGTCACACTCCTGGGCATATGCACAGACAAACAATTCAAAAATTATGCACCCCTATGTTCATAGCAGCACTATTTACAATAACCAAAACATGGAAGCCTAAATGTCCATTGACAGATGAATGGATAAAGAATATGTGGTACATATATACAAAGGAATATTACTCAGCCATTAAAAGAACAAATTAATGCCATTTGCAGTAGCATGGATGGACCTAGAGATTATCATACTAAGCCAAGCAAGAAAAAGACAAATACCATATGATATTACGTCTATGTTGAATCTAAAATACAATACAATGAACCTGTCTATGAAACAGAAAAAGACCAGAGAGAGAACAGAGTTGTTACCAAGGGGGCTGGGTTGGGGAAGGGAAGGAGTAGGAGTTGGGGTTAGGAGATACAAACAAGAACATATAGGATGGATAAACAGCAAGGTCCTACTCTATAGCCCAGGGAACTATATTCAATATCTTGTGATAAATCATAGTGGAAAGAATGTGAAAAAGTATATAAACGTAGACAACTGAATCATTTCACTATATATAAGACCTAGTTTTATTCTTAAGGTCTGATTTGCATAGATTCAGATAAACAATATTTCTTTTGAAAAAACATGGGCTCTACTTCCCCAGTACCTGAGATGGTAAGACTCAGACTGTAAGGAATCTACTTCAGTGCAGATTCGATCCCTGGGTCAGGAAGAACCCCTGGAGAATGGTATGAGTACCCATTCCAGTATTCTTGCCTAGAGAATTCCAAAGAGAGATAAACCTGGTGGGCTAGAGCTATAGTCCATGGGGTCCCTAAAAGTCAGATATGAATGAGTGACTAACTCACACTTATTAAAAATAAAATCAGACAAAAACTTTGAAATTAAATATCCAACTTCTCCATAACCATTGTTAGTTTTAAAATTGATTATTTTGAAATGAATATCAGCAAATAACATTTGTACCTGGGCCACATATCTACACATTTCAAAAGCTGCTGACATTCAACATGTTTTAGATTTTAAAAAATCACTATTTACTTATTCAGTTTGCAACTTAAAACACACTGAAAAAAATGTGAAGCCTTATATGTATTTATATTTTTAAAAAAATTATAAAACAGATTATATTAAAAGAAAATATGGCCAAGATCATGACTTCTACCCTTTTTTATTGCTTTGAATGTTTTTCTCCAATTGCATAGAGTTTTTTGAATTCTCAATTATACTTATTTTCATTACTGCTCTTTGTTTTAGCTTAGCTTTTTGAAATTTTTTACTGTGTGCCAAGGAATATAAAACTGGGATACACAAACAAGAAAACATTAGTGACACTATATTCTCATCAAGTATCTCTAAAATGTTCCCATGTAGGCAATACTGTAATGATAGGAGGCTCATTTACAGAAAATCAATCTACTTTTAATTATAATGTCTAAAGTGATACAATTTCTGTCAATACTTTCTATGAGAAATATACATGACAAAAGAAAGTACATGGTTAATGGAAGCAGCAAAGGATTTAGAGATTTTGAAGCATATCAGTAATTTTGGATTTCTTCCAGGAACTAACTCCTAATCATGAAAACAATCATAAAAATAATTCTGATTTTAATTTTGCTCTAGTCCTTTTCATTATATTTGAAAGGGCTGAGTTCTAATGTTTGTGATTCAAAATGCATTAACAAAAGGCAAAGAATTATCTCTAAAGCTTATTGCACCATAATGTTTTCCTGGGTTGTTGACAATATGTTCTGGTGAAAAGGCTCACATGTTTATGCATCAAAGACTTATCATCTGAGTTAATTAAGCATGAAGCAGAAAACACTTTTTGGAGCACTTGTCATTTGGGCCTTTTTCATTTCTTTGTGGTGATTCACAGCACATACTGTTTGTGACAGCCACTGGGTAGCTAATAACTGAATGGATTTTCAAGTTTGAGAAGTCTCATGAGCTTCTTGTCTCATGAGGCCAAAGTACATAGTTACTAAAGCTACCAGACTGCTGTTGGTACAGTGGAAAGAAAAATTAACAGATGAGAAGAGCAAGAGCAGATGGGGGAAGGAGTAACAGGACTTTTTCTTTTAATTGGGGAAAGACATCTACAGTAGTATTTTCCCTAGGCTCTGCTGTCAGAGAACCTGTCATCACACCATGACAGGATTGGACTCCACCAATGATTCTGTGATGCTGTAACAGTAGCCTTGAAAAATACAGAAACAATACCACTTAATATCTGGTATTAAGTGATCAAAAACCCATGTAGGCAAAAGGTCTAATTAAATAACATTCTATTTGAGGGCAGAAGCCAAAGATAAAAGTAACTGAAGCTCTGACATGGTCTTTAAAAGGCTGAAATAATTAAATAGTGCACATATCAACATACTTGAAATTTCATACCTTATTGATATAAAGTCTCCCTTCTTATAAACTCTTATATATTTCACATATTTAGTAATTTCAATTTTCTGAAGGAAACACATTTTAAAAGATTACATAATGACAAGTTTATTCTACAAGCTGACAAAGTTAATTTCTCAATTATAAGCACAAATATATATGAGATTCTTTCTCCTTCCTTGCTGCTGCTGCTGCTGCTAAGTCGCTTCAGTCATGTCCGACTCTGTGCGACCCCATAGACGGCAGCCCACCGGGCTCCCCAGTCCCTGGGATTCTCCAGGCAAGAACACTGGAGTGGGTTGCCATTTCCTTCTTCAATGCACGAAAGGAAAAGTGAAGGTGAAGTCTCTCAGTTGTATCCGACTCTAAGCGACCCCATGGAACCCTACCCGGCTCCTCCATCCGTGGGATTTTCCAGGCAGGAGTACTGAAGTGGGGTGCCATTGCCTTCTCCATTCTCCTTCCTTAGAGCTAACTAACTGGTAAATATTACTGCTTACTCTGAAAAGAGGTGAGCCTGATGTTATTTGCAAGGTGAAACAACTCCATTTCTGAGTTTTTAGGGGACTATATATGTTCTTTTCTACATACTATATTTTCACAAGTTTTCATAAAAGGGCAGTTTTTATTCCAATCCAAAAGAAGGGCAATACCAAAAAATGTTCAAACTATTACACAGTTGTGCTCATTTCACATGCTAGCAAGGTAATGTTCAAAATTCTTCCAGCTAGGCTTCAACAGTACATGAACTGAGAACTTATATATGTACAAGCTGGATTTAGGAAAGGCAGAAGAACAACAGATCAAATTACCAACATCCGTTGGATCATAGAAAAAGCAAGGGAATTCCAGAAAAACATCTACTTCTGCTTGTATGCATCACAACAAACTGTGGACAATTCTTCAAAAGATGGGAATACCAGAACACCCTACCTGCCTCCAGAGAAATCTATATGCAGTGGTTAGAGATGCAATGGTTAGAACTGGACATGGAACAATGGACTGGTTCAAAACTGAAAAAGCAGTATGTCAAGGCTGTATATTGTCTCCTTGCCTCTTTAACTTCTTTGCAGAGTACACCATGCAAAATGTCAGGCTGGATGAAGCACAAGCTGAATCAGGATTGCCAGGAATAATATCAATACTCTCAGATATACAGATGACACCACCATAATTGCAGAAAGCGAAGAGGAACTAAAGAGCCTCTTGATGAAGGTGAAAAAAGAGAGTGAAAAAGCTGGCTTAAAACTTAGCATTCAAAAAACTAAGATCATGGCACCTGATCCCATCACTTCATGGCAAAGAGACGAGGAAAAAATGGAAGCAGTGACAGACTTTATTTTCTTGAGCTCCAATCGCTGCAGATGGTGACTACAGCCATGATACTAAAAGATGTTTCCTCCTTGAAAGGAAAGCTATGACAAACCTAGACAACATATTAAAAAGCAGACACATCACTTGCCTGACAAAGGTCCACCTAATCAAAGCTATGGTTTTTCCAGTAGTCTTGTATGGATGTGAGAGTTGGATGAAAAAGAAGGCTGAACCCTGAAGAATTGATGCTTTTGAACTGTGGAGCTGGAGAAGACTCTTGAGATCCTTGGATAGCAAGAAGATCAAATGAGTCAATCCTAAAGAAATCAATCCTGAATATTCATTGGAAAGACTGATGCTGAAGCTGAAGCTCCAATACTTTGGCCACATGATGCAAAGAGCCAATTCACTGGAAAAACCTTGAAGTTGGGAAAAATTGAGGGCAGGAGGAGAAGAGGGCAACAGAGGATGAGATAGTTGGATGGCATCATTGACTCAATGGATGTGAGTTTTAGCAAACTCTGGGACATTGTGAAGGACAGGGAAGCCTGAGGTGCTGCAGTCCATGGGGTTGCAAAGAGTCAGACACAACTAAGTGACTGAACAACAATAATTCATAAAATGGATTCAATCTTTCATTACATGTAAAATCAAATTAACAAGCTTTCATCTTGGAAGTTAACTTATACTGATATAATTTCAAGTCTTCAAAGTTAATTCAATATAATATGTGCACGCTGCTAAGAAGACCAGTGTGACTCTCTCAATAACCTCTGAATTTCCCAGTTAGGCATGCAAACAGTCAGAAAAATGAGAGTATCATTTTTATAGAATTTGAAAACAGGATATTCCATTTCAAATTATTTGCAAAGTATTTCAAAAATATTTTCAAATGATCTCTAGGTCTCTTATCTCTTTGGACCAAAGCAATTGTAAAATAGGGGAAAATAAAATCGAATATACTAAGGAAATGGTTGTTCGCAGGATGTCTGTTTATGAACATATAATTTTAAGAAAATTTAGATATCTAAGGCCAAAGGAAGGAATTACCTAAACCAGGGAGGAAGAGGGAAGAAAAAATATATATAATAAAGTCACTAAGCAAGTCAGTATGTTTTGGCCAATTTTTTAGTTTAAAGAGATGAGTGATAAACTATTAAAAAGTGGAAATATGCAGAATACACCTTGAGATAACATGAACTTTAAGTTTGTATAAAAAAGTCAAGGAAGGCAGTAGATCATGTGAACATGCAATGGCCATTCCTACAGGTCCTCCTTTCATCATCTCAAGCACAGGATTTGATCACCCATGTGTAAATGCAACTGAGAGTAAGATCAGGTTCAGTGTGGGAAACGTCTGGATGCATATGTATAGTTACTTGCAGTCACCAAATGTTTAAGTAGGTTACCAGATGAGTTGTAACTTGTGAAGAAGTTTCTTTTCTTGACCTGTGGTTGACTCTCTTCAGTATGAAAATCCTTCTGTATTTGCTCTTCAGAAAAAAATAAATAAAATTCCTAAGTAAAAAATAATAATGACAAAACTGCCAAGTTCCAAATTTTAATAACAGTTTGAGAAATTTTCTACTTCAGTTCAGTTCAGTTCAGTCACTCAATCTTGTCCGACTCTTTGCGACCCCATGAACCGCAGCACGCCAGGCCTCCTTGTCCATCACCAACTCCCAGAGTTCACCTAAACTCATGAGCATTGAGTTGGTATCCCACCCAACCATCTCATCCTCTGTTGTCCCCTTCTCTTCCTACTCTCAGTTTATCCCAGCATCAGGGTGTTTCAAATGAGTCAGCTCTTTGCATCAGGTGGCCAAAGTATTGGAGTCTCAGCTTCAACATCAGTCCTTCCAATGAACACCCAGGACTGATCTCCTTTAGGATGGACTGGTTGGATCTCCTTATAGTCCAAAGGACTCTCAAGAGTCTTCTCCAACACCACACTTCAAAAGCATCAGTTCTTCGGCACTCAGCTTTCTTTATAGTCCAACTCTCACATCCATACAGGACTACTGGAAAAACCATAGCCTTGACTGGACATACTTTTGTTGGCAAAGTAATGTCTCTGCTTTTTAATATGCTGTCTAGGTTGGTCATAACTTTCCTTCCAAGGAGTAGTGTCTTTTAATTTCATGCTTGCAATCACCATCTGCAGTGATTTTGAGCCCCCCAAAATAAAGTCTGCCATTGTTTCCACTGTTACTCCGTCTATTTGCCATGAAGTGATGGGACCAGATGCCATGATCTTACTTTTCTGAATGTTGAGCTTTAAGCCAACTTTTTCACTCTCCTCTTTCATTTTCATCAAAAGGCTCTTTAGTTCCTCTTCACTTTCTGCCATAAGAGTGGTGTCATCTGAATATCTGAAGCTATTGATATTTCTTCCAGCAATCTTGATTCCAGCTGTGCTTCTTCCAGCCCAGCGTTTCTCATGATGTACTCTGCATATAAGTTAAATAAGCAGGTGAGAATATACAGCCTTGACATACTCCTTTTCCTATTTGGAACCAGTCTGTTGTACTATGTCCAGTTCTAACTGTTGCTTCCTGATCTGCATATAGGTTTCTCAAGAGGCAGGTCAGGTGGTATGGTATTCCCATCTCTTTCAGAATTTTCCACAGCCTTGTCTAACTCAGTGAAACTAAGCCATGCTGTGTGGGGCCATTCAAGACGGACAGGTCATGGTGGAGAGGTCTGACAGAATGTGGTCCACTGGAGAAGGGAATGGCAAACCAATTCAGTATTCTTGCCTTAAGAAGCTCATGAACAGTATGAAAAGGCAAAAGATAGGACACTGAAAGATGAACTCCCAGGTTGGAAGGTGCCTAATATGCTATTGGAGATCAGTGGAGAAATAACTCCAGAAAGAATGAAGGGATGGAGCCAAAGCAAAAACAACATCCAGTTGTGGATGGGACTCATGATAGAAGCAAGGTCCGATGCTGTAAAGAGAAATATTGCATAGGAACCTGGAATGTTAGGTCCATGAATCAAGGCAAATTGCAAGTAGTCAAACAGGAGATGGCAAGAGTGAACGTTGACATTCTAGGAATCAGAGAACTAAAATGGACTGGAATGGGTGAATTTAACTCAGATGACCATTATATCTACTACTGAGGGTAGGAATCCCTTAGAAGAAATGGAATAGCCATCCTACTCAACAAAAGAGTCCAAAATACAGTACTTGGATGCAATCTCAAAAATGACAGAATGATC
Source organism: Bos indicus x Bos taurus (assembly GCF_003369695.1). Lineage (NCBI taxonomy): Eukaryota > Metazoa > Chordata > Mammalia > Artiodactyla > Bovidae > Bos > Bos indicus x Bos taurus. Next base: position 33,242,964 of record NC_040085.1, on the reverse strand, counting down.
TCTGTTCGTTTCCAAGGCAAACCATTCAGTATCATGGTAACCCAAGTCCATGCCCCAAACAGTAACACTGAAGAAGCTGAAGTTGAACGGTTCTATGAAGACCTACAAAACTTTCTAGAACTAACACCCAAAAAAGATGTCTTTTTTATTATAGGGGACTGGAATGCAAAAGTAGGAAGTCAAGAAACACCTGGAGTAACAGGCGAATTTGGCCTTGGAGTGCTGAATGAAGCAGGGCAAAGGTTAATAGAGTTTTGCCAAGAGAACACACTGGTTATAGCAAATACCCTCTTCCAACAGCATAAGAGAAGACTCTACACATGGACATCACCAGATGGCCAACACCAAAATCAGATTGATTATTCTAGGAATAATGCAGGCAAAGATGGAGAAGCTCTATCCAGTCAGCAAAAACAGTACTGGGAGCTGACTGTAGCTCAGACCATGAACTCCTTATTGCCAAATTCAGACTTAAATTGAAGAAAGTGGGGAAAACCACTATACCATTTAGGTATGACCTAAATCAAATCCCTTATGATTATACAGTGGAAGTGAGAAATAGATTTAAGGGACTAGATCTGATAGAGTGCTGACGAACTATGAACAGAGGTTCATGACATTGTACAGGAGACAGGGATCAAGAACATCCCCAAGAAAAAAAAATGCAAAAAGGTAAAATGGCTGTCTGAGAAGGTCTTACAAATAGCTTTGAAAAGAAGAGAAGCAAAAAGCAAAGGAGAAAAGGAAAGATATAAGCATCTGAATGCAGTTCCAAAGAATAGCAAGGAGAGATAAGAAAGATCTCTCAGCAATCAATGCAAAGAAATAGAGGAAAACAACGGAATGGGAAAGACCAGAGATCTCTTCAAGGAAATTAAAGATCCCAAGGGAACATTTCATGCAAAGATGGGCTTGATAAAGGACAGAAATGTTATGGACCTAACAGAAGCAGAAGATATTAAGAAGAGATGGCAAGAATAAACAGAAGAACTGTACAAAATATCTTCATGACCCAGATATTACGATGGTGTAATCACTCACCTAGAGCCATACATCCTGAAATGTGAAGTCAAGTAGGCCTTAGGAAGCATCACTACAAACAAAGTTATTAAAGATGATGGAATTCCAGTTGAGCTATTTCAAACCCTTAAAGATGATGCTGTGAAAGTGCTACACTGAATATGTCGGCAAATTTGGAAAATTCAGCAGTGGCCACAGGACTGGAAAAGGTCAGGTTTCATTGCAATCCCAAAGAAAGGCAATACCAAAGAATGCTCAAGCTACCACACAGTTGCATTCATCTCACATGCTAGTAAAGTAATGCTCAAAATTCCCCAAGCCAGGCTTCAGCATTTCATGAACCATGAAATTCCAGATGTTCAAGTTGGTTTTAGAAAAGGCTGAGGAACCAGAGATCAAATTGCCAACATCCGCTGGATCATAGAAAAAGCAAGAGAGTCCAGAAAAACATCTGTTTCTGGTTTATTGACTATGCCAAAGCCTTCGACTCTGTGGATCACAATAAACTGTGGAAAATTTTCCACTTACATGAGCAAATGTTTCTTTTCTTCCATCTTGACAGTGATAAAATATTCCTAATGTATGTTTTAAATACATATTTGTTTTCCCATGGGCTTTAGCATACAAGGAATATTCATGTAAATAAAAGCTTCTATTTAGACATGCTGGTAGACTTTCTTCATTTATCATTAGATAACTTTAAATATTAAACTTTTATGTCCTTTTCATAAATATTACTGGTTTATTTTAGTCAATGAAAGGTTTCTTTTTATAGTACATGTCAGTAGACCCCCACTTCAGGCATATTTAAAATTGCTATGTAATACATGTGTTTTTATTACTAAAATAATGCTATTTTATTCAGATCTACATTATTCAACCTATTTGTATTATCTCCTATTTTATGTAGAAAGAAACGATGAGCTTTCCTCCCCAATTGCCATCTTGTGCCTGTTTGCTTTAGCAAGAATCAGTGGTCTGGGAATTGGATACCATTGTAACTAGTTATGTACTTTCATCTCTTATTTTGGTCCTGGGTCTCAAAGCACTGGGAAAGAACAAAGGATTGCCTGATTTGTCTTGGGGCCAAACTTCATTGACTGACCCAAAAAATACGTTGAAATTAAAAATCCTTCTAACCAAACTGAAACAGCATTTTGAAAGGAGTGAATATGAGCATTGATTTTATACCTGGAAGCTAACCTCTGCCCATTTATTAGTTTCACCTTATCCATAGTCCCTTGAGAAGAAAGAAATAGAAAGCTGCAATTTCTAGAGGCTAGAATCAGACAATAAACAAATTGATCAGCATACAGTTTCAGATTTTGATTTCCTGAGGCTGGAAGAAGGAAAATCAGATAAACAGCTTAAAAATTCTAAGAGAAAAATGAAGACTTAGTGATGGGAATCCTAAGGGATTTCATAGGCATTTGTGACTCACCTAACACATTAAAGGGGAAAAGAAATCTTGAAGACCCTTTGTATCAATGAGTACTAAATCTGCCTATTCATTATAAATGGCCTTAGGAACTTTTATAATATGCTAATGCTTAGCCACCATGTCCCAGATATTCTAATGGACTGTATTTGGAATGAGGCTCAGGCATAGCATTTTTTTTTTTTTTTTAAGCTCACTGGTGATTCTATTTTGCAGGCAGGGTTGAGAATCATTGATTTAAATCACCAGATAAAAATTACCTTGGGGTCTTATAAAATGCAAAATTGAATTCAGTAGCTCTGTGGTGGAACCTGATAGCCTAACAAACTCCAGGGTAAAGCCACTGCTACTATTATTGTACACATGTGACAAGCAAAAGTCCTGTACTCTAATGAATTTTCATTCCTTCTGGAGGGAAGGTACTGTATCGGGTACATACCTGTTCTGGTCCATTGTCCAGCAGGTTGTATATTTTCCCCTTAAATCTAAAAACATTTCTTTTTTAACTTCTATAAACTGACCCTTTCAGCATTTATCCCTCAAAGTAACACATCACTCAGGTATATATATATATATATATATTTTTTTTTTTTTTAATAATTCATTAACTGCTCTGTGTTATTGCTGGGTTTCCCGAGAAAGGAGACAAAGACTGAAATTAGCATGTGGGGATGTGGGGAGTAATAAGAGACTACTCTTGGAATCAACAGCTATGGAAAGGGAAAAAAGTAGAAGGGGCAGGGAAAAGATGATCAGTGGGAACAGGCCTTTACATTCCTGAATTGAAGAGTCACTGGCTCTTCAGTTCAGCCCACGGCAGTGTGGGCTGCTGTGTGTGGTAAGTTGCTTTAGTCATGTACGACTCTTTTCGATCCCATGGACTATAGCTTTCCAGGCTCCTCTGTCCATGGGATTCTCCAGGCAACAATAATGGAGTGGATTGCCATGCCCTCCTCCAGGGAATATTCCCAACACAGGGACAGAACCTGCATCTCTTACATCCCCTGCGTTGACAGGCGGGTTCTTTACCACTAGCACCATCTGGGAAGCCCTAGGGATGGGAATATGACTTTGGGTGAGATGACAACTGAAGGTTATCTGACAGTACTGTTCCCCAGAGGCTGAGAGAGGCTGAGAGAGTAACTCCTTCCGTCTTAAAGAAGGATCTGAGCAGTGCAGCACAAAGTTCACTAAAGTCTATTTCTTTGCTTCTTGATATCTTTATAAATTCTGGGAGTGGCTCATAGAGGATGATGGCTGTCTTCTTATTCTAGTGGAAACTTAGAAAAGGATGATTCCTGGGACAAATGACAGTCGTCAGCGTGGCAGCTGCTCTCGGGATTATAACTGACATCATAACAGTCTTCTACCATCCACTGTCAATTCTTCTCTCCTAAACTAGCACCTCTGCTTGTCTCAGTAACTTACTGGGTAGTATGACATAGTACCTCATCCTTGAAGGATCTAAGCCTTGGACATTATGTTTCCAGGTTGTGGCTCTACAGCTGTCCACTTACCATTAAAACTGTATAAGGAACTACCAAGAACTTCCTACGTAGATGAACATATTCTTCCCTATCCCTACTGTGTAATAGCAGGCCTACCTTCTGATAATGCAAGTCAACTGTCCCTTCCAGGATGATGAATCCTCTTCTCATGTGTCAGTCCCTGGACAGGGGGAATCCAAAGTTCCACACAGATGACACAGCCTATAGTTTGAAAAAGCCAGTGCTGTGTCCATGGTGAACCTGTTGTATACCTTGGAGAAATAGGAATTGTAAACCCTCAGAACCCAAGGCACGCTGGAAAAGAATATGTATTCTGCTGTTGATGGTTAGGAGTTTGATATCTATATGCATTTATTTTGTCCTGAAAGTAAACACGAGGTATCTGGATCAGGGAAGATTATTAATACAATAGCACATTTGTTCCCCATACCTCATTTCCCCCCTTCCAGGTGATTTTAATACAATGAAAGCCAGATGGTTGGGCCTGCAAGTGCACAAAGGAGAGAAAATCCAAACTTATAATTCTGGGAACATATATGGGTTACACACCACCCAGATGCCACTCTCTCCTCCAGAGAGACAGAAATAAACTTTATCTTCCTGAGATAAAACTTCACTGGGAAGCAAAGATAAGTTTCCTGATTTTTAACCATTTGGGATGTAAATAAATGACTGGCATCAGATTTTATCTGCCTTCGTAATATAAATACACACCCCTAGGAAAGAAATTTTTCAATCTCTCCAGAGATCTCTATCTATTCAGTCATCTAAATTCCAGATTTGTCAACTGAGATCCAGGTACAGAAAAACTGGGAAATGATAATCACAAAATTGAGAACAGAGCTCCCCTTTGGAGAAAGGAGATGAAAAAGAATATGAGGGGATGCACACAGGGCTTCAAAATATCACTAATGTTCCATTTCTTAACCTGGACACATGAGTTTCATGGTTTTGTTTGTTTGTTTGTTTTTTATAGGTTCTATATAGTTTATATTTCTGTATAGGTATAAAATATTATGAAATACATAGTAAATTTAAAAGTGTTGAAGAATATCAGGACTAGTTTTCCATGCCTCATGTTGCTTTTTATTTACATTACCAGCAAAAATCCTCACTCACAATTCATGCCACACTGCTTTATACATCTCCTAACTTGACAACATCTATCACAGCTCTTCAGCATCCCAGTGTTTTTCAGATTTGTCTGAAATCCAGGGTCAGCTATCCCCATTCAATCATCACCATCACTTTATCTTGTTGCCTTAACTGAGGAGTCCACAAACTATAGCCTGCAGGTCAAATGCAGCCTGCTGCCTGTTTTTTATAAATAAATTTTATTGAATCATTCATTCAATTACATGCAGTCTATGGCTGCTTTCCCGCTTTAAGAGGAGAGCTGAGTAGTTGTAGCAGAGACCAAATGGCTTACAAGGCCTAAAATATTTGCTATGTGGCTCTGTAGAGAAAAATTTGCCAAGTCCTGCCTCCTCTAAATCCTGGTTCTTGCCTGCGGTCACTGCCTCCACCTAGGCCCCTCAAGAAAAGGCTATTTAAAAAATTTTCCCTTTGTATGTGCCTCACAACTAGAAGATAACACAAGGGTGTTATTGACACTTCTAAACCATGCTTCTTCCTTCTTCTTTTTAAAAACACAAAATTTGTAGAAATGTGGGTTGGCCTAGAGTCTGCCGTACAGAGTGAGGTAAGTCAGAAAGAAGAAAACAAATGTCATATATTAACACATATACGTGGAATCTAGAAAAATGGTACAAATGAATCTATTTGCAGGGCAGGAATAGAGACACAGACATAGAGATCAGACTTGTGGACATGAGGTGGAGAAAGGAAGGGTGGGATGAATTAGGAGACTGGGACTGACATATATACACTGCTGCTGCTGCTAAGTCGCTTCAGTCGTATCCGACTCTGTGCGACCCCATAGACAGCAGCCCACCAGGCTCCCCCGTCCCTGGGATTCTCCAGGCAAGAACACTGGAGTGGGCTGCCATTTCCTTCTCCAATGCATGAAAGTGAAAAGTGAAAGTGAAGTCTCTCAGTCGCGTCTGACTCTTAGCGACCCCATGGACTGCAGCCCACCGGGCTCCTGCATCCATGGGATTCTCCAGCCGAGAGTACTGGAGTGGGGTGCCATTGCCTTCTCCGATATATACACTCACAAGTGTAAAGCACATAGCCATGAGAACCTGCTGGAGGGCGCAAGGAGCTCAACTCTGTGTTCCATGATGACCTAGATGGATAAGATGAGGGTGGGGATCAGAGGAAGGTTCAAGAGGGAGGGGATATATGTATACATGTAGCTGATTGACTCTGTTGTACAACAGAAACTAACACAACATTGTAAAGCAACAATACCCCAATTAAAAAAAAACATAAATATACACATAAAATATTTGATACTCATGTCATTGCCCAATATATTTACTTAACAATAACCCTGAAAGACCTTTCACAGATGAATCTACCATCCAGATTACTGCCAGCCAACCCTATTGTGATTGTAAATGTGACCATGCCATTATCAACAACCTCACTAACTCACCTTAAGTTCAGCATCCCTCTCTCTGGCCAGGCTATTCCACCCTTCCATTTAATTTATTCTACAGCCCACACCATAGTATTATATCAATGTTAGCTACACTGTTTCACTCTTCACTACCCATCCCAACTGCCTTTGAAGTCTAGTTTCCTTCTCTAAGTAACCTAATGTAGTACTTCTCAAACTTCAGTGTGTCTACGAATCCCCTGAGGATCTTACTAAAAAGGCAGATACTTCGTAGGCCTGAGGTGGGATCTGAGCTTTTCTCATTTCCAACATTCCAACCCAGAAGGCCATTGTTGCTGGTCCTCAGATCACAGTAGCAAGAACCTAAATGTCATGTTGCATACTTTAAGATAAGTTAGAAGGAAGATTAATCACTGGGAGGTGTTTAGTGAGTTATTTCTGAGTCTGCAAATATGAAACTCTCTTTGTGTTTGCTAAGTGTTGCCCGTTGAAGTTAAGTTCCTATTTTCCTCTAGAAACAGAGATAAGAACTTTATCTTTCCTGATGGTACTTCAAGGGGATGGCCCCCAGATCCTTGAGATCATTCATGGGTTATAAAACTGGCAAAAGCCTTTCAAAAGATTTAGATCTTAAGGGGAATTTTCAAGTGTTCTAAAGTAAATGCTATAGAAAAATGGAGATCAGGAGCTTAGAGTAAAAAGTCAGTCTAAAGTTTAGCCAACCTGAGGGGAATTTTAAAGCCTTCTTGGTCAACTGCCTCCCATTTATCTCCCTTTCTAACTTCTCACTTGAATCAATCACCAGCCAATCTCCCTCTCTCTTCACATACACACACACACACACACACACACATACACACACACACACAGACTAATATTTAACAGTCTGGTATAAAGTAATTTCCCCCAAAATCCTACTCCCATGAAAGCCCATTTCTACTCCAATATTTTCTGTGTCAATAAATGCTACCACCATTTACACCAAATGTTCAACCAAAAACCTAGGAGAAATCATTATTTCCTCTCTAAACCTTCATATCAAATTCATCAGCAGGTCCTACATAGATCTTTTTCAAAAATATATTCTTCATCCATCCACTTATCTCCATTTCTATTTCTCCAGTAGATATATAAGTAAGACAAGGATCCATTAACTCTCATTGAACTTTCACAATATCCTGCTAAGTAGCTTTACTAACACTGTTCAAGTGATCATTTCTATTAGATTTCCCTGTTAAAGGCATTATTAGCCTTTATGTAGCAATATATGATTACCAGTCACAAGTTATTAGATTCAGCCTTTATTCTTAAAAAGTAAGAAATACCAATAAATATAAAAATCAATGATCAATTTTTGACATAGATTTTTTGATGTTTTTTGCAAAGTAAAACATTTTACAATAATCAAGGCTATTTCAAATTAACAGTTTCAGAAACAACTCAGTTTAAGATATTTGTCTTTATTTTCATTCCAAAATTCTTAGACGATAGATCTCTTTTCTTACCTCTTATCGGAAACCTATCCCCAGACTACAAATTTTGCTAAATACACTGGAGTTTTTTCATAGTAATTATGAGGATAGGTGAAAGGTAGTTCTAGAAAAGTAATACAACTGATCAGATAGAATAATGTTTATAGATTTAAAGATTCAATAGTATAAAGATGTCATACTACTGAAAATGATTTATTAAATCAATTCAGTCATTAAAATTCCATATTTGATGAATATAAGCACATTCTAAAATGTATTTAATTTCTCAAAGGACTAGAATAAATAAGCTACTGCTGAGGAATAAGGTAGAGGAAGGACTAGTTTTCCAAAATCAAGATTTCCTATGAAGCAAAATAATTAAGACAGTTGAGACTTCACTGCAGTGTAGAAATCAGACCAAACAGGGACATTTGACATATGCTGGAGATGACACTAAAGGGCAGTAAGAAGCATGGTCTTTTGAATTGGTTGTGTTAGGAAAACAGTATGTCAATTGTGGAAAAAAATTCATTATGCTAAAAAAAAAAAAAACAAACCCAACAATAACAACAAAAAACAGTCATCAACATGTAACATCTTGTTCCAAAGAGATCTTAATTTTTTAGAGTTTTAAGTCATGTTATGGATAATTTTAGAACTAAGAATAAAGAGATATTTAGAGGCTATTTTATTGGAAATTTTAATGAAGATATAAACACAGCTAAAAGTAAAAGTGACTCAGTCATTTCTGACTCCTTGCAACACTATTGGCTATACAGTCCATGGAATTCTCCAGGCCAGAATAGTGGAGTGGGTAGCCTTTCCTTTCTCCAGAGGATCTTCCCAACCCAGGGATTGAACCCAGGTCTCCTGCATTGCAGGTGGATTCTTTACCAGCTGAGCTATAAACAGGGTTAGTCCAGATTTATTTCTATATTTTCCTAGTTTGAAGATATATGTCAAAAATGCACAATATCTTCTGAATAAACCAACTTCTCATTATTGTAATGTATGAATGACAAACATATCATTTGTGAATATTGGTTCCAGATTTTGAATATGCCTCTAGTCATTTCCAGAGAAGGCAATGGCACCCCACTCCAGTACTCTTGTCTGGAAAATCCCATGGATGGAGGAGCCAGCCTGGTAGGCTGCAGTCCATGGGGTCGCTAAGAGTCAGACACGACTGAGTGACTTCACTTTCACTTTTCACTTTCATGCATTAGAGAAGGAAATGGCAACCCACTCCAGTGTTCTTGCCTGGAGAATCCCAGAGACGGGGGAACCTGGTGGGCTGCCGTCTATGGGGTTGCACAGAGTCAAATACGACTGAAGCAACTTAGCAGCAGCAGCAGCAGCTAGTCATTTCAAATTCACCATTACTTCTCATTCTTCTTTTAGCACTTACATAATCAATACCCAGTATAAAAGATTTTTGGAAGTTTAACAGCTCAGAATGTTTTTATTTTGCTCCAAAATTAGACTGCAGTCTCAGTTTTAGGTTTATGAATACAAACTATATTGATGAAACCAGTGGATTTTGTTTCACGTCTGCAACATCTATTTCCTTCCAATGTCTTTTTCTAATATTATTCTCAGCATTTGTCCACTTATGAGCATTTCAAGAACACTTTGGTGAATAAACATAATAAAAGATGAAGGAATATTGTCACACATACTTTCCAAAAAGTTTAGATTCTTTGCTAATTGAAGTATACTTGAAAACAGTATTATATTGGTTAAGTGCACAACATAGTGATTTGACTTTTATATACAAATGTCAATTTGTATATATTACAAATTGATTACCACAATAAGTCCAGTAACCACCCCTCAATATATGAAACTCTTGCTATATTATTATCTATATTCCCTATCCTGTAATTATATCCCTGTGACTTATTTTATAACTTGAAGTTTATACCTCTGAATCCCTTTCACCTATTTTGCCTAATCTTCCCACTCCCCTTCCCTCTGGCAACCAAGTTTCCTGTATCTAGGTGTCTGCTCTGTTTTGTTTGTTTGTTTATTTTGTTTTATAAATTCTACATGTATGTGAAATCATACACTATCCACCTTTCCTTGTCTGACTTAGTGTAATATCCTCTGCTGCTGCTGCTGCTAAGTCGCTTCAGTCATGTCCGACTCTGTGCAACCCCATAGACAGCAGCCCACCATGCTCCCCCTTCCCTGGGATTCTCCAGGCAAGAACACTGGAGTGGGTTGCCATTTCCTTCTCCAATGCATGAAAGTGAAAAATGAAAGTGAAGTCATTCAGTCGTGCCCGACTCTTAGCGACCCCATAGACTGAAGCCTACCAGGCTCCTCCGTCCATGGGATTTTCCAGGCAAGAGTACTGGAGTGGGGTGCCATTGCCTTCTCTGGTAATATCCTCTAGGTTGATCCTAAATATGTCCATATTCTTGTTGCAAAATTATGTGTGATGATGTCATTCCAATTGAATGACTAACTGAGTGAGAATGTCATATTTTCCTTTTTATCCTTAAAAATATACTTCAGTTGTTGATTCTTGAATTTGAGAAAGTTCATGTAGCATGTCATAATCTGAAGACTCATAGCTGAGATTGTGCTTATAAAAGCTATTTTATCATTATTATTAAAAGCCCAGAGTTTACTCTGGTGCTGCCTCATCTTCTGATTTATCTCCTGACTCAAATATTTGTGCAAATTCTTCTTTCATAAATTTTCTTCTCTTCACCATTATGAGCAGAAAGTTCTCAGCTAGGCTTAAGAATGTTAAGGTAAGACAATACTACAGAGATGATGTTTTAAATAATTTTTTATACGTTTTGAGAAATAGTTATAATATTTTGGACAAGGAAATAAGAAAATAAGAACAAATAAATGGTGAAGTTTTGTTTCCAGCATAAGCCTTGTAGAAAAAACCATTATTCTTTTTTTTTTATTATTTCAGTCTTTTTTAAAAGCATCATTGGTAATAAATGATGAGCAACGAAATAATCTCCACTCTGAGAAAATAGCCAGGTGTTTCAAGATATAATAAAATAAGATCATTGAGACCCTATTATGTAACCTTAATTTATAAAGGGATTCAATGTATCAGACTACAGATAGCATGAGTTTTGTTTATTAAAAATACTTTTTATTCTTTGGAAGATATTTAATAAAAAATAAAGTCCCTAAAGTATCAGTCCTTATATACAGTTGAAAACAGTCAAAAAAGAACCTCAAAAACTAGAAATGAGTTCAATGAACGCTGATGTTGTCTCAAAAGTTAATTTGAGCTCCAAACTTTCTTAAAGGAATTAAAAACTTAAATGTGAAAGATAAAGCACTAATGCTTTTAGAACATACTCTGTAAGAATCTTTATGATCTAATTTACCTGGGACTTGTCCTGAGCTTTGAAGTTTTAAAACATCTCCAGTGGATTCACCAGGCTTCCCCTGTGGCTCAGAAGTAAAAAATCTGCCTGCAATGCAAGAGACTCCGCAGGAGTTCCAGGTTCCATCCCTGGGTCAGAAAGATCCTCTGGAAAAAGAAATGGCAGTGGACTCCAGGATTCTTGCCTGAAAATCCCCAGGACAGAGGATATTGGGGAGCTATAGTCCATTGGGTTGAAAAGAGTTGGACACGACTTTGTGACTTTCTTTGTGACTAAACAAACAAGAGTTGATTCTAACAGGCAGACAAGCTTGAGCAACAATGAGCCCAGGGAGATTTTTTATTTTTTTATTTTTATAAAGATCAAAGTTAGATTTGTCAGCTTTTTGCTTTTAAATGCATCTTTTCCTTTTTTTTTCTGCTTTCATTAAACAATTATTTAAGAAAGCATACTAGATAAGCCATCCTGAGGAAGTTTATATTAATGTATGTCTTTAATTTGCTCTAATATTGCTGTATATCTGTATCTCTATCTGACGTAGACAGACATATTATTATATATTATGAAGACACATACATTTACATTTATATCCAAATAATTATCTATGGGAAACAAATATCAGTACAGAACTGAAAATGTACCACATTTGAAATCACTTTGAAAAGCTGATAAGAATATCTTCTTTTCAGCATGATCATACATATTCTATTTTTGTAGTAACAATATTTCAACTCATAAGGAGCCACTTTTTTAAAAAGTAGCTGGGTGCTGAGAAAGGAGAGAGATTTTTCTCTTCTGAGTTTCAGCAAAATATATTTAATTATGCCATGTTTAAATTTCCATCATTGCAATTCCATCAGACAATAGCATTGCTGTGATTAACAGATGAGTCAGAGAGATAAAATGAAAATTGAAACAGGAAATGTCTTCAGATTAGAAGCTTGGTTGCCTTGCCTCCCTTGAACTGATTAGACATAATCATTTGAAATGTTTTCTTCTGTTGCAATGAAAAGGCAGCTCATCGTCACCAGAATCAATCAGTCAGAGGTGAAAAACAGGCCAAATCTATAACAGCATAATATCCAACGGAAATAACTTCTTATTTTGGAGAGACCAATGATCAATCAAATGGGAGGAGGAAATGGTAACCCTCTCCACTATTCTTGCCTGAAGAACCCCATGGACATAGGAGCCTGGCAGGCTGCAGACTATGGGGTCACAGACAGTTGGACATGACAGAGTGACTCAACAGCGTGATCAAACGAGATCCTTAAAATTACTGCTAACCAAAAGAATTAGGGTCTGTTAATACACAAACTAGACTTCCACATATATTTTATATATGACATTATGTCCAAATTCCCTTATATATGTTGCTTCATGAATTATATTGCATAAGGAATCGGATGCCATGCAACTGCTATATTATTGTGTATCTGTCATTTTCTATTTCTTTTGTGGAATATTAAGTCTTCAGCATATGGATATCAGCAGGACAACAATGACAATTTCATTTTACCCTTTCAGGAGAGGTTTTATTTTAGGAACAATAATAACCAATCAACAAAAAAGGAAACAATCTTTACTAATGATTGTGTTCATGGCACATTAAGGAATGTGTGTGTTGATGTGGAGGAGTTAGAACTCATGATGAGTAATGAGCAGATTAAAAAAAAAAATCATTATTAGGAAGTTGACTGGCAAAAACCACCACAGGCCCGAGGTGAAAGAGAGAATGGGGTCTGAGGTAAAATATTAAGGCTGTATTGAAAGTATCTTTTTCTCCCCATTTGGTGGTGTGATATACAATGCCGGGAGCAGGCACGGGAGTTCCCACCCATGACAAGGTCATGCAGGAAAGCCCTGACAGGCAAGGCGAGTCAGGGCTCGAGGGCGCCCCCCCCCCACCTCCGTGATCTGCCTGAGCGTCTACCCCAAAACCAGAATCTGTCTGTTTTACTATTTTATGACTTTCACCAACTCCTCTGACATTAACGGGGGGCTATCCCCAACCACCTTTCTCTGAAGAAAATCAACTTAGAGCTCTAGTTAATAAGTCTCCTGGGCATAATAGGAGTGTTTCAATCCAAACCCCTCAGATGGCTCTCTAACTTGCCTGAGAGGTTTATCTGGACTCCTACAGCTACGCATATGATTGTTTACAGTCTCCCAACCGTGAGAGGCACTGGAAGCTTAAGATATTCAAATAGTATAGAGCCTATTGGAGAGTTAGAAATTGTTAAAATAGAACTAGTAGAAGATTTCATTGTTGAGCCAATGCTTGCTACCAAGTTTCCACATCCCCTGTATTGTATCCTTGGAAATATATTAATTAATATAGTTGGTATACAGGAAAAAAATAAGTAGTGGCCTTGGTGCTAACAACTTTAGACCCTTAAGGTAATAAATTCTTTCCTTGTTGTAAACCCACTGCACCTCTGCCCTATAGGAATGCAACTTTATCTAACACCTTCAGAGGATGGCCCCAAACTTTAAAATAATTACTCTTAGAGAAAATAAGTCTTATGGTTGACAAACCTTTATCGGAGTCATAAAATGTTAACAGGCCTTCTGGCCAGAAAATGATGTAAATCACCTAAACCATTTGTATACGATAAGTTTGCCAAAAAGAAAGCCTGGTCTCAATAAGGATCTAAGACTGCTGACTTTGCATGATTTCACACCCCCTATTATCCTCTATGCACAACTTAAGGTATTTAAGCTCCCTTTGAAAATAAAGCTACGGGCCTTGCTCAAAGCTTGGTCTCCCCGTGTCGTTCTTTCTTGCATGCTTTTCTCTCCTTTTCTTCTCTGTTCTTCCTTCAGGGTGACTGACTTGGAGCGTGGGGGCTCTCTGAGACCACTTACTTGCCTGGGCTTCTAAGACCCACACGAGAAGGTGCCTAGGGTGGGGTACCTTCTGCTATTCGAGAGGGTGCCTGCAGCCTCCGTGGTCAGAGCAAACCTGGTGTTACAGGTTTTATTAGTTTCCCACATAAACCAGTTAGTTCACCTCTGTCTCTTTTTCCTTTTATCTATTCTTAATCGCCAACGCCGTCCTCCCGAGAGAATCCGTAGACTCAAGGTAATACACAAAGTGAAAAAGTGAATGTTAGTGACTCAGTAGTGTCCAACTCTGCGACATCATGGACTATAGCCTGCCAGGCTCTTCTGTCCATGGAGTTCTACAGGTGAGAATACTGAAGTGGGTAGCCACACAGGGATTGAACCTGGTAGGCAGATTCTTTACAGTCTGAGCCACCAAAAAAGCCCAGTGTGACACACACTGGGGTGGAAAAAAAGGCAGATATATTGAGTTGGCCAAAAATTTCATTTGGGTTTTTCTGTAACATTTTGTGGAAAAACCTGAACTAACTTTCTGGCCAACTCAATATAAAAAGCTGAATTTAAGTTCTGTAACACTATAGAACCCTAAACTATATCTCTAACAAAACATGGAAGATGGATGCAATTCTGCCACTTGCCAAAGCCATCAGAACACTATGCAAGTAGAATACGCCCATCAGCACCTGGAGAGGTCAGCAGCGTGTAAACTTCACTGGTAGATCTCCAGCTCATAAACCACAGAATAACAAGCTCCAAGTTATGTAAGTTTATTCAGTTCAATTCAGTTCAGTAGCTCAGTTGTGTCTGACTCTTTGAGACCCCATGGACTGCAGCATGCCAGGCCTCCCTGTCCATTACCAACTCCTGGAGTTGTAAGTTTACTAGGAAGTAAGAATACATGAATATTTAAATGCATTTAAACATATAACTTTGTATCCTATTTTTATAAAAAAAAATTTTAAAAAATTTTTAAGCTTTGGCATGTTTTTTTCCTTATTTCCAATCTTGTTTTTTTTTTTTTTTTCATTTTTAATCTCCTATGATCAAATTTTCCAGATATTTGCTGGCTTTTTTCTTTTAATTATTCATTCAATAGGCTAGTTATTAGTCATTCCTCTATTCTGCTTTTTCTTTTCTAATCAATGTGTCATTCTATATTTTATCCAATTCCATGAATTTTTATAAGGTTTCATCTTTTTTAAACCTTTGAAGAGTTAATTTACTACACCCATCTTTTATTAAAGCAATTTTAAAGGCAAGAAATTATGGATAATATTTGGGCTGCATTCTATTAGTTTCAAAATGCAGTGCCATTATCTTTCTTTTTAAAAAATACTTTTACATAACAAATATTGTTTTATTCAAGGGTCTGTTTAAACAGATATAATTTAACTATATTATTTTTAATTTTTTTTAAAAAGGTAGATCATATGATCAATGGGCACAGAAAGGACTGTCATACAGTGCTGCCCACCTCATAGCTACATGAGTCAATTCTTTGGTCATTTTCATTTTCATGTCATTATAGGAGAGATGTGGTTTTATTATCTATGCAGTCCAGCTAAATACCTGTCAGTACTACAATAGATATTAAAGACTACTGAATAATCTTAAGTCCAACTGCTGCTGCTGCTGCTGCTAAGTCGCTTTAGTTGTGTCCAACTCTGTGCGACCCCATAGACGGCAGCCCACCAGGCTCCGCAGTCCCTGGGATTCTCCAGGCAAGAACACTGGGGTGGGTTGCCATTTCCTTCTCCAATGCATGAAAGTGAAAAGTGAAAGTGAAGTTGCTTAGTCGTATCCGACTCTTAGTGACCCCATGGATTGCAGCCTACCAGGCTCCTGCATCCATGGGATTTTCCAGGCAAGAGTACTGGAGTGGGGTGCCATTGCCTTCTTCGAAGTCCAACTGGTTTCTTCCAAATATCTGAAAACCATGTGAAGCATTTGTGGAAAATTTATGCAAAAACCTTAAGTTCTTTAAACATTATCTCTAATAGAAGCCAGTTAATGTTAAGTGTAAATACATTAAAATGTATTCTCATTTATAATACATCCCATCATGATTCATCAAGAGAGAGGTTTTCATGGTTATCATTGTAATTGATTAGTAAAAATCCATCTTTTGGGTTTGGATCAACAATAAGCAGAGGATTTATTTGTGTTTGAAGAGACATAATAGACAACCTGCTCTGCCATAAGGCAAGCTAAGTTTGAATAATTTTTCTTTTTTTTTTGCCTTGTCTTTCTGAGTATGGAGCTAATGCAACTTTACCCCTGTTACACCCTACCAGTGATTCATCATTCACTATTTCAGGTACACTGGGGGCATTATAACAGGAACATGGCTATATAAATGGTACACAAAGAATGCATACCTTCAAATGGAACCTGAGGATTAATATCACTAATTTTTATAGTACAAATAAAGTTAATTATTAAATTATTTAAGATATATAAGTAAATAAGGACATTTATGGTTAGATGGAATAAAAATAGACTTTATTTTTAACAGTGAGTAGCTGGTTGTTTAGAAACATCTAACATCATACTTTCAATATTAATATCTTAGATAATTTAATTTATAATAATTAGTAGCATGATTATTTAAATAGTCATGTGTCATGGTTACATTATAGTTTTAGAAGATACAATCTCCAAATGCAAACGGTTTAATTACACTTATTCATAGAAATTGTATCATATTGCCTTTAGTCCATTTAAAAAGTGAGATAAACGTTCTTTGAAAAATCTTATATTCTTGATATGGAACAAAATCCAAATAGTGTGTTTAAAAGTTAAAAGAAGCTAATTACCAGTCCCTTGAAAGTCTTTTTGAAAATAGCTTTTAAAGCTTGCCAGATAAGTAGCAGCTTGCCCAAAAGGGGAATAGAGAAATTATTCATAAAGTGGCATTTTACATCTAGGAATCTTTCCTGGAAATTAAAAGTTGTTTGGAGAGATTAAAAGGCTTTGGGGAAATGGGCAATAAATTGTAAATATCTTCCTAGATTACGGGACAAGATGTAAGGTCATTTTCAATTTTAAATGAGGAAATTGTTTTGGAAAAAAATTGAAAAAGATTGCATCGAGATATATTAAATAGAGTTTTATTTCAGTTCCTACAAGACATAGGTACTCATATTTAATAGCTATTACTTTTACTCTTGCCTGGAGAATCCCATGGAGGGAAGAGCCTGGTAGGCTACAGTCCATGGGGTTGCAAAGAGTCAGACAAGACTGAGCGACTTCACTTTCACTTTTAAATTTATTATAATATATTCATTTATAATTATACATCTATGTATTTGTTTCTGTGTTTGTGTATGTGTATATATATGTATATCCATACATATTTAGGGTAAAATTATTTCCACTTTTAAATATAAAAATTGATGAAATCATGTGTCTAGAAATTATCAGATCAGATCAGATCAGTCACTCAGTAGTGTCCGACTCTTTGCAACCCCATGAATTGCAGCACGCCAGGCCTCCCTGTCCATCACCAACTCCCGGAGTTCACTCAAACGCACGTCCACCGAGTCGGTGATGCCATCCAGCCATCTCATTCTCTGTCGTCCCCTTCTCCTCCTGCCCCCAATCCCTCCCAGCATCAGAGTCTTTTCCAAGGAGTCAACTCTTTGCATGAGGTGGACAAAGTACTGGAGTTTCAGCTTCAGCATCATTCCTTCCAAAGAAATCCCAGGGCTGATCTCCTTCAGAATGGACTGGTTGGATCTCCTTGCAGTCCAAGGGACTCTCAAGAGTCTTCTCCAACACCACACTTCCAAAGCATCAATTCTTCAGCACTCAGCCTTCTTCACAGTCCAACTCTTACATCCATACATGACCACAGGAAAAACCATAGCCTTGACTAGATGGACCTTTGTTGGCAAAGTAATGTCTCTGCTTTTGAATATGCTATCTAGGTTGGTCATAACTTTCCTTCCAAGGAGTAAGCCCAGAAAAATAAAGTCTGACACTGTTTCCACTGTTTCCCCATCTATTTCCCGTGAAGTGGTGAGACCGGACGCCATGATCTTTGTTTTCTGAATGTTGAGCTTTAAGTCAACATTTTCACTTTCCACTTTCACTTTCATCAAGAGGCTTTTGAGTTCCTCTTCACTTTCTGCCATAAGGGTGGTGTCATCTACATATCTGAGGTTATTGATATTTCTCCCGGCAATCTTGATTCCAGTTTGTGTTTCTTCCAGTCCAGCGTTTCTCATGATGTACTCTGCATATAAGTTAAATAAGCAGGGTGACAATATACAGCCTTGACACACTCCTTTTCCTATTTGGAACCAGTCTGTTGTTCCATGTCCAGTTCTAACTGTTGCTTCCTGGCCTGCATACAAATTTCTCAAGAGGCAGATCAGGTGGTCTGGTATTCCCATCTCTTGAAGAATTTTCCACAGTTTATTGTGATCCACACAGTCAAAGGCTTTTAAGCAGAAATAGATGTTTTTTCTGGAACTCTCTTCCTTTTTCCATCATCCAGTGGATATTAGCAATTTGATCTCCGGTTCCTCTGCCTTTTCTAAAACCAGCTTGAACATCAGGAAGTTCACGGTTCACATATTGCTGAGGCCTGGCTTGGAGAATTTTGAGCATTACTTTACTAGCGTGTGAGATGAGTGCAATTGTGCAGTAGTTTGAACATTCTCTGGCATTGCCTTTCTTTGGGATTGGAGTGAAAACTGACCTTTTCCAGTCTTGTGGCCACTGCTGAGTTTTCCAAATTTGCTGGCATATTGAGTGCAGCACTTTCACAGCATCATCTTTCAGGATTTGGAATAGCTCACCTGGAATTCCATCACCTCCACTGGCTTTGTTCATAGTGATGCTTTCTAAGGCCCACTTGACTTCACATTCCAGGATGTCTGGCTCTAGGTCAGTGATCACACCATCATGATTATATTGGTTGTGAAGATCTTTTTTGTACAGTTCTGTGTATTCTTGCCACCTCTTCTTAATATCTACTGCTTTTGTTAGGTCCATACCATTTCTGGCCTTTATCGAGCCCATCTTTGCATGAAATGCTCCCTTGTATTCTGATTTTCTTGAAGAGATCTCTAGTCTTTCCCATTCTGTTGTTTTCCTCTATTTCTTTGCATTGATCATTGAAGAAGGCTTTCTTACCTCTCCTTGCTATTCTTTGGAACTCTGCATTCAGATGCTTATATCTTTCCTTTTCTCCTTTGCTTTTCACTTCTCTTCTTTTCACAGCTATTTGTAAGGCCTCCCCAGTCAGCCAATTTGCTTTTTTGCATTTCTTTTCCATGGGGATGGTCTTGATCCTTGTCTCCTGTACAACGTCACGAACCTCTGTCCATAGTTCATTGAACAACACAGGAAACCATTAAATGTCCAAAAATAGAATTTTGCTTGAGTATACTATGGTAAGTAAGCATAAAAAATACTGTGCATATTTAAAAATAAGGAGCAACTATAAAAATTATTGTGGAATGATTTCAAAGATATATTAAGTGTAAAGAGCAATGTCCAAACAAATATCCATACCCACCCATCCACCCACACTTGTGTGGAAAAAAGAAGAAAACATGCATAATTTGCTTACTTTAGCAGATTGAAACTGAAGGACTTGGATTCCAGGATTGATGTTATGAGGCAGTATTGTAATTCCCTCTGCAGAAAACTAATATAAAATTGGAAAATATTATTTAACATTACCTTTTCCAGCACCAAAAAGAACTAAAAAATTCACATAACAACATGAGAAGTATTTATTCATGATAATTCGTAACTGTGTTTTGTGAGCGCACAGAGCTTGTGATATTCTTGCCTCATAATCCTACCTCACTTAGAGATGCAAAACTCGCAGCTTTACCAGCCAGAGGTACTGAGTACCTTTTGAGGCAAGAATCAGGAGCTTCCAGTATTTTTAAAAGGCAGATTTCAGAAATGAGAGACCTGAAGACTGAGAAAATAAACTTACCACATAAGACTCCCTGGCTGAAGGCTAAATACATACACCTAAGGGAGAGCCTTGAAGCCCAGTGAAAAGTGGGCTTCATGTCTCATGTCTGAGGAGACATGAGAATATTCTGTCTTTTTTAGTGTGTTCCTGAAGTCACACACACTCCTCAGAGAGCAAAGGGTAAATGAAGACTTAATTGCTTGAAGCATCTGAGATTAAACCTTGACTGACTCTAAAGTATGCAGGAAGAAGCTATGCTATTGCAGGAAAGAAAAAAAAAACACAGAGACAGAGTACCAATGGGAGACAGATTTCACAGTATGAGTCCAGAAATTTTCATTGCCTGTTCAACAACTAAAAAATAAAGCAAATAAACAAATAAAAATACAGAAATTCTCAGAAAAATAGGATCAGAGTTTGCTGCACTCTATTGTTCACAAGGTCCAGTTTTCCAATAATTTTTAACTGTGCAAAGAAGTATGGAATTTTCACGAACAATCAGGGGAAAGAAAAAGGAGCCAACAGGAATAACTGAACATCTGAGTGTGATACTGTATTGAGCAGACAAAGACTTCAAAGCAGCTTTTATATATATGCTCAAAACAAAGAATTATAAAATAATGCATTAAGAGTTAGTGAACAAATAAGAGTATCTCATTAGAGAAATAGAAACTATGAAATAATCAAATGGAAATTTTAGAGTTCAAAAACACAATAAAAATTCTCCAGATGGGATTGACAGCAAATTTAAGATGTCAGAGACAGACTTTTTGAATTTCAAAGCAAAATAACAGTAATTGTGTAACATCAAAAACAAAAGAAAAATTGCTTGAAGAAAAATGAAAGAATTTCAGAGACATGTGACACAATATTGAGCATTCCACAGCACACGAAAGTGGAATCCCAGAAGAAGGAAGAGAGAGAGCAGCAGAAAATTACTTGAGGAAAAAATGGCCAAAACATCTCCAACTTGCCATAGAGCAACAACTTTCAGATTTAAGAAACTTAACAAATCTCATGTAGGAAAGATACAAAGGAAATCAATCATAGATCCATCACAGTCAAAGCGCTGAAAGCTAAGATACAATATCAAGAGCAAAATAAAATTAATACAAAACATTTAAGGCAGTGAGTATTATTAATGACTGGCACTCCATCAAAAACAATGGATGCCAGAAGAATGATATATTAAAGTGATGAAAGAAAAAAATTAACTGTCAAGTAAGAATTTAATATCCAATGAAACTATCTTTCAAAAATTAAGGGGTAGAAAGAGACATTTCCAGCTAAAGAAAACCTGAATTGGTTGCTACCAGATCTGTGCTGTAAGAAATGCTGCAGGAGTTCTTGAGACTGAAGAAAAATGTAACAAAATGCAATCTGGATCCACAAGAAGGAATAAAGACATTGGCAATAGTAAATATGGAGGTTAATATAAAAGTATAATATTTAGTTTCCTTTGCTGTGTAAAAGCTTTTAAGTTTAACTAGGTTCCACTTGTTTATTTTTGTTTTTATTTCCCTTACTCTAGGAGGTTGGCCAAAGAGGATATTGCTGTGATTTATCTCAAGGAGTGTTTAATACTTCCCTGGTGGCTCAGTTGGTAAAGAAGTTGCCTGCAACAAAGGACACCCAGGTTTGATTCCTGGGTCTGGAAAATCCCCTGGAGAGTGAGTGTCAACCCACTCTAGTATTCTTGCCTGGAGAAACCACAGACAGAGGAGCATGGCAGGCTACTGTCCATAGGGTTTCAAGGAGTCAGACACGACTGAGCGACTAACACTTCCTCTTCCATTGATCTACAATGGAATACTACTCAGCCATAAAAAGGAACACATCTGAGTCAGTTCTAATGAGGTGGATGAAACTAGAGCCTGTTATACACAGTGAAGTAAGTCAGAAAGAGAAAAGCAAATATCATATATAAATGCATATATATATAATCTAGAAAAATGGTACTGATGAACTTATCTGCAGGGCAGGAATAGAGACAAAGACATAGAGAACAGACTTTGGACACAGCAAGGGACAGAGATGGTGGGACAAACTGAGAAAGTAGCATTGAAACATATATACATTACCATATATAAAACAGATAGCTAATGGGAAGTTTCTGTATAACACAAGGAGCTCAAAGTAGTACTCTGTGACAACCTAGAGAGGTGGGAGCAGGGAAGATGCGGGTGAGGTCTAAGAGAGAATGAACATATGTATAGATATGACTGATTCATGCTGTTTTATGGCAGAAGCCAACAGAATATTATAAAACAACTATTCTCTAATTAAAAATAAAAATTTTAAAAGCGTATGCACAGTGTTTTCCTCTTTTGCTTTCTTTAAAAGCTATAAGATTGTTTAAAACAATTTTTTTTAATTTATACTGTTCTTTTAAATCTTTAATCAGATTCCATTCATGATTATCAGTCATATTACATGCCATGATTAGCTTTCTATAAACAATTTTGCTTTCTGTGTACAAATTGGTATCAATGAAATAAAAAATAAAACCATATACTAGGCAAAGAATTTTATTTATCTTTGTCTCAAACTTTATTCTTAGGCTTCTTCAGCTTCATTAGCAGCAAAGAATGAATTGTATATAAGCAAAAACTGAAAAGAGCTGCAGTGTCCAGGGGCTTAGGCTTAAAAATATTAGAGATCTAGATTTTATCAGATCCATAAACAAAATTTTAAAAAGCAGTCATAATATAAAATAGCAGTTCCCAGTTTTATTTATCCCAGATTTATAGATAAATCTTCTTCAAGATTTATCTTCTTCAGAAGTTAACTCAATTCAGTTTGCTTCATTCTTAGAAGCCTCATCAAAATTCTCCCCAAGATCTGGAACTTCATCATCATCCTCCTCTCCAGTGGCAAGTGGTGCTTTTCCATCCACAGATTGTTTGGGCAGAGCTTCAGCCAGTCTCCTTAAACTGGTCAGACTGTCGACACCAAGCTGGTTTAAGATGCTGGGGAGCATCATAAAATAAATTTTTGGAGTTGATTCTATATATGCATGCAATACCATCACAATAACAAAAAGAAACAGGAAACGAAACTAAACTAGTACAAAGTTTTTATATTTTAATGGAAGTAAATATGTATCCATTTGAAGGATGTTGTGATAAATTAAATGTATATTATAAGCCTCAGAGCAATTATTAAAAAAAATGTTAATAAGAACAAATAAAAATTTAATAGAGGAATTAAAATTATAATAAAATATTTTTACACAAAAGAAAGTAGTAAGGAAGGAACAGAGGAACAAAGTTATGATATAAAATAAATATTAAAATGGCAAAAAATCAATCATATCAATAATTACTGTTTATGGTTTAAATAACATAGTACAAAAGACAAGTATTGTTAGACTAGATTAAAAAAGAAACCTCCAACCACATATTCTCTGAGATATTCATATTAAAAGCAAACACACCAGGATTGAAAGTTACAGAATGCAAACACAAATCAAAGGAAAGAGGACCAATTATATTTATATCAGAAAATATAGGTTTTATAACAAGAAATATTAGTACAGATAAAGATGGAGATTTTCATGATTATCCAAAAGTCGATACAGCAGGAAGATGTAACAATTATAAACATGCTCAGTGCCTAAGCTTCAAAATACATGAAATAAAAACTTAGAAAATTAAAAGAAAAATTAAAGAAATAGACATTTATAGATGAAGATATCAATACTCTTTCTTAGTAACTGATGGAAAACATAGTTAGAAAATCAGTAAGAATATAGAAGACTTGAAAACAGTATCAACCTGTATGACCTAACTGGCAGATGTAGAACACTTTACCCAACAACGCAAATGTATATGTTCATTGCAAAGAGCCGTGGAAAATTCACCACAATAGAACATATGCTGGGTCATAAAACAAATCTTGATAGATTTAAAAGGTCTTACATAAAACACCAGCCAAAGTGACTTACAAGCAAATTCAAAATTTTAATAACTGTGTATCAAGATTGCAGGTTAAAAGATCAATGCATGCAATTGTATTTTATTAACTTTTATTTCTATATACTAACCAGAAGCTTAAAATGAAATTAATACACAGATTCCTTTCATAAGAGCATAAAAATAAAAGTTACATATTTAACAAAAAGTTTATAAAACCTATAACCTGAAAACAACAAAACTCTGTTGCAAGAAATTAAAGAAGACCAAAATAAATGGAGAGATGTATCATGTTCACGAACTGGAAGACTTAATAAATGTTTAGATGTCAAATTTCCTGAAATTTTTATAGACTCTACAAACAAACCAAAAAAATCCAAACTCCAGCAACCTTTTGCATAAAATGACAAATTGACTCTAAAACTTTTGTAGAAATGCAAAGCACACAGTATATTCAAAACAATTTTGAAAAAGAATAATAAAGTGGGGGAATCTACTACCTGATTCTAAGACTTACTATGAATCTACAGTGGCAGCCTGGCATGATGCAGTCCATGGGGTCACAAAGAGTCAGACATGACTGAGTGACAGAACTGACTGAGAGTAACAAGATAATATAATATTGGTGTAAAGATTATAGCAATACTATATTGTCTTGAAAGATGTCATACATATACATACTTACTATATAAATTTATATATCACCTACACACACACACATATATGCCTATTGTGTGCTAAGACACTTCAGTCATGTTCAACTCTCTGCAACCCTATGGACCATAACCCACCTGACTCCTCAG